>NC_138200.1:42891598-43491598 GCF_964194105.1 Spermophilus citellus | reverse complement strand
TCTCTCTCTCTCTGTCACACACACACACAAAAGCAAGTTGTTAAGTGCACTATGTTATTAGCTTCATATTTTTCTGTGTGCTTCAATATTCCTCTTAAAAAAAAAAGACTATGTTAGGGGCTGGGGATGTGGCTCAAGCGGTAGTGCGCTCGCCTGGCATGCGTGTGGCCTGGGTTTGATCCTCAGCACCACATACCAACAAAGATGCTGTGTCCTCCGAAAACTGAAAAATAAACATTGAAATTCTCTCTCAAAAAAAAAAAAAAAAAAATTATGTTACAAGATGTATCAAATTAACTACAACAAAAACAAGAACCCCCCCCCCCAAAAAAAAAACCACAATAAAACAAAAACAAAAACACACACACACGCCCTTGGAAACAGAGAATGAGCTGATTCAGGATCACCAAAGCCACCAAGAAAGCATACTCAGACTGTTATCTAATGCAGCCCCATAAAAACATGGAGGAAACCTAATCTCCCACTTTTTCCTGATAAAATCATCAAAGAACAAACCTGACCCTGGAGCCAGGGATCCTGCCCTGGCCATGTTAACCAGCATCACCTACAGGAAGAGGCATGGATCTGGCAGGCACCAGTTAGTTATGTGAGTGCCTCGGGTGCTATTCTTCTGGGCAGCTCCCACTCCCTCTGTACTCCTTATCTTCACCACAACCTTCTGCTGCCTCCCTTTAGGCTGCCAGGCCTCCACCCTGGGAAGACACACTTTGGAAGGAAAGAAGGAAGGAAGGAACCCACTGTTCAGCATAAATGGACATTCTGATGGATGCGCCCTCTTGTGTGGCTAACAAGACACCTCATGCCCTGGGTACCTCTCATCAATCTGAGTTCCATCAGAACCAAGAACCTGGACGTACTTCAGCCTTTAGACGACATTTTCACATGTCTTTCTAAAATATCAACCTAAAAGCAAGAGGTCAGAAAAGATCCCTCAGAGAGCTGAAGCTTCTCCCCTCCTCCACAGTCAACCCATTACACACTTACCCGGGAGTACTGCAGCTTGTCCACAATGTCATCACTAGTGAGGGGAATTAGTCCTGTAAGACACAGAAAAGCACTTTAAACAAGACCCAACAGCTGGACATGGTAGCACACTCCTATAGCCCAATTACTCAGGAGCCTGAGGCAGGAGGATCACAAGTTCTAGACCAGCTGGGCAACTTAGCAAGACCCTGTCTCAAAATAAAAAAACAGAAAAGGGCTGGGCAATGTATGCTCAGTGGTACAGAGCCCCCTAATTCAATCCCCAGTTCTGGGGAAAACAAACAAACAAAAAAACACCCAACAGGAACGCCAACCCAAGAACCTAAATTCCCCTTGAGGGGCTCCTCCTATGACACCAGGCAGAGTACTCTCCCCTCACTCTCCCAACACCAGCACTCACCAAGCCTGTGAGCAATGAACTCATCATGAAGGACTGAAGAATTGGCATCAATCTGAACCCAGTCAATAGCTAAAAAAAAAAAATGAAGAGTAGTTAAGTCACCAACTTCATCAGAGATTCAAATAGTGTGCTCAAGATTCAGAAATCACCTGATGCTTCTAAATTGCAGACTCTTGAGCCAGGCTGCCAGAGGCTGATTCCACAGCACCAGAGCCTAGGAATCTGAATTTTAACAAAAACTACACACCCCATACTCCACCTCCCTGCCCAGGTGATAATGCAGGGGGTTGACACTCACCTAAAGAATATAAAAGGAATGGGAACATATCATTGAGCTGAATATTTCTGTGAGAAGCCAACCTGTGCCAACACCAAATCCAAAAACTATTGAGGCACTTAAAAATTATGGAAAATGGACTGGGGTTGTGGATCAGTGGTAAAACGCTTGCCTCACACATGTGAGGCACTGGGTTTGATACTCAGCACCACATAAAAATAAAGGCATTGTGTCCATCTACAACTGAAAATATTTTTTTAAAATGTGGAAAATTTCACAGAAATAACAGACTTATGGTCATATGTCATTTTATGATACAATGACCAGATCACCCAATTTAGAACTTCACTATCTTTCAATGGATAGATGTTTACTGAATTTCTTCAGTGGGTAAGGCACAGTCCTATCAACAATGAGGTGGATGAGGAAGGACTGCACTCTCAAATAAGCTTAACTTAAACACAACTGTCCTCACATATACATCTGCACATGATTAAGTCAAGAAGTAAAACAGCACTGCAGCCCAACTGTTACTAGGGCACGGACACTAGTAACAGAGGTCAGAAGAGGACCAGATACCTGCTTTGTCCTGCTACACTTCCTCAACCCAAGCAAGGACCATGACCCAAGCTTTTCTGCTTCTTTACTCTCCCATCTCCATTCCCTGAAATGTCTTTACCTCTACTGCCCCCCACCTCCATACAGGTTAAAATCCTGGCCTAAAAACCAAGACTTCTCTGCTCTTCCTATTACAGCTATGATCAATTGCTCCCTTTGAACTGCTTTCATAAACCACCCGAGCTCCCTTAAGTCACCTCTCACATGTTGCCTTGTGACATGTGCATGTCTTATCTCTACTTCAACCTTTGAAAATGCCCAAGGCAGGGTCTTGAGACCCTTTGCATTTCTAGTGTGGGTGCTCAATGTCATTCGTAAAACCAAATTTGTGGGAAAAGCAGCATTTAGACCCAGAAGTACATCATGAAGTACAACTCTCTTTACTCAGGATGAAACATACCCAGAGGCTGCAGGGATTAGGCAGAGGGAGGACCAGCAGTCCAGGCTGAGCTGATAAACTTGACTGGGAGTGGTGATGTGGATGAACTAAAAATTTTCTTGTTCTATAATCATTTGATCTGTTTATTTCCTTAAAAGCATGAACACTTGAAACAGCAGCTATATTTCCTTTTTTTTGGGCCCATTTTCTTTGAGCTGACACTTAGAATCTACTTGTTGAATTTTACATACGCATGGTCAGTGTATAAAACACTTGCAGCAGAGTGGCTGGATCCCAACCAGAGACAAGTTTTCCCTCCACTAAGTGCCAGCTTCACTGTGGCTATGCTTCTCTTGTCCTGACCACAGTCTACCTTACACCAATGTTGTGTAAGGATTCGTTTTTTTCCCCCTGCAACTTCACTGTGAGCTCCAAGAAGGCTGAAACGCTGTTCCACACAGCTCTGCACCTCCAGTGCTTGGCACCATGCCTGGCACTTACATGCTCTATATATGCAGCGGAAGAACAGATCATTAGAAAAGGCTCAGTGATCGCAAAGCACTTACAGATGACCTCACTTGATCCTTGCTAGAAGCCGGTAAGGCGTAGAGTGTCTAAACATTGCAGATGAGGACTACCTGCAGCATGCGGAAGCTGAATAACTTGCCCTCTTACCTTCTCGTTTGCACAGACGGTAAGTGAAAACAGTACTGGAACCCAAGCCGGCCTACGCTCCTCACCCACAGGGTAAGGGTGGACCTACTGGCCCGAGGGAGCCAGGAAGGCCAGCAGTGACCACGGGATCAAGGGCACAGGGCCTGATCAAGTCTCCAGCACTGCCGTCTTCTCAGCACCCTCAATGCCAGCCCCACCCGAGGACTGGAGGCAGGAGGAAATGGGGGCGGGAATGGCGGTTCTGGCAACCAGGGGGTCGCTTACCTATTATGGGCACCTCGGCGATGAAGACCCTCCGAATGGAATTGGCCACTCTGAAGGAGAAAACCCCGAGCGGCGGCGTGAGGGTGCCGCTGCCGCAACAGGCCGCCCCGCGCGCAGGCTCCCAAGCGCAACCCTGGCACCGGGCGGCTCAGGAAGGTCCCTCCCTCCCCCCGCTCCAAAGCCGCGAGCCTCGCCCCTCCGCGGCCTTACGCCAGGTCCGTGTTCTCAATGATGAACTTGACGTTCTCGTCGGTGAGCTCCGTGATCCGCACCGTGGGCTGGTTGGCGTACGGCATTGCGCCCCGCGCCCAGCCGGCCCCCGCGACAGCTGCGCCGCGCCTGCGCCGACTCCGCCACCGGAAGTCGGTCAGCGCGGCCTCTGCCCCTTTTGTCGAGGCTCGCGCGCAGCGCCACCTGCTGCTCGGAGGCCGAAACCACCCCAGGTCCGCGTTTTCAAACCCCATCTGTTCCTAAGTACATCAGGTTTAACCATCGTGGAAGGTAATGTGGCAAAACTTGAGCATGTTTTTGACTCAACAATGAACTAGCTGGGGGTGGTGGCGCGCGCCTATAATCCCAGAGGCTTGGGAGGCTGAATCAGGAGGATTGAAAGTTTGAGGCCAGCCTCAGCTACTTGGTGAGACCCTACCTCAAAAGAAAAAACAAAAAGGGCTAGGGATATATTTTGCTCAGTGGTACCCTGGGTTCAATCTCCAGTACCAACTTTTTAAAAAATAAACTTCTAAGAATTCATACTGCAGAAAAATTTGCAGTTGTAAAAATATGTACAGGGTTGTTCGTGGCAGTATTGTAATGGCAAAAATATTCACTAGACAGTAATTTTTGAGAGACTTGGTTAAATAGACACACATAGGAATACTATGAAGCTTTAAAAAGAATTAAGTAAGCTTGGTACACCTATGGAAAAACAATGTGTGTATACTTGAGCTAAATGTGCTTGAAAGATGGGTATATACCCTTTCCTGTTGGCCCTTTAAGTTGGGATGGTGCACTTCAGAAAACAGCAGGAAGATACAATGCATCTAGGTTTTTTTTTTTTTTTTTTTCCTTTGTGGTCTTGGGAACTGAATGCAGGGGAACATTTCCAGTCCTATTTATTTTTTTGTGATAGGGTCTTACTAAATTGCCAAGCTTGGCTTTGAACTTCAATCCTCCTGCCCCAGCCTCCCCAGTAGCTGAGATAACAGGTGTGCACCACCATGCTGGGCTTATCATCTACAGCTCTGTGTAGTTACAGTGGGTGAGAGCTCTTCATCTCTGCATCCCCAGTGCCTGGTGGTGGGCTCCACAGAGTGTGTGCTCCATTACCAAAGCCCCTAAACAGACTAGAGATGAGTTTAAACGGGTCTTAAAAAAGTGGCAGCTGCTCATAGAGAAGAGAGGCCCTTAGATAGAACCCAGCAGGAGCTTCATCTAGGGAGCAGAAAAGCAATCAGAAAATAAAGAGAAGTTTGCTGTGGCAAAGAGTAACACCTTTTCCTGAGCCTAGAGGAAGGGCACCAAGGGGGCTCTTACTCCGCAGCTCATGCCATCTCAGGGAATTATGAATTATAGCCATCTGCTAAGATGAGGGGGGTGCCCTGAAGGATAAAGGGGAAAATGCGATGTGGAGTAGCTTCTGCAGGAACTTCACAGGGTGTCACAGGCACAAAGAATCAGAAGTACAGGGGGGAAAAAAAAACAGTGGTAGGCCCAGGAGAAGAGATCTGAGATCTGATTAGCTCCTGACATCCCCATCAATATTCGGCTGACACAGGCAGGAGAGAGCAAAGCAGGAGACAGAGTCAACCAGAGATGCAAAGGAGCCCGGTGAGCACTGGGCTGAGAGCTACAGACGATCACTGAAGTGGTGAGACAAGAGCAGCCAAGACAGCGAGTGGTTTAGGGGGACACCTGTTACCCTCATTTGTCTGATGGAAGACCTGGACCCAGAGACATGGAGTGGTCCTAGCTATCCAGTGGGGCTCAGCACCACAGCCAGAATTCAAGTCTCCTGGCCGCTTGGCTCAAGCCTTTTCCCCATACTTCTGTGTTCCGCGGGGGTCTTGGATATCGATCGTGGTCTACATGGAAAGCTCAAAACAGCCAAATGCTTCAAACGTATTTATTATTTTTACAGATTCTAAATACACTAATAATGCTGCAATGCATGCTGGTGTAAGGTGACACCACTGGCCACCCGTGGTGTAATGTGACACACTATACCATACTTCTGGCCAGGCTGAACGCCACCACCCAGCAGGAACTGTCTCAGGTGAGGCAGCTTTTTGAATGGACCCACAGGAGCCGCTCTCAGGACAGCAAAGGAACACCTGGGTCACTCATGCCTGTGTCGTACTGGGGCTGAGCTGCCACCCGGTGGTAGACTTTGTTTCTGACTTGGGAGCGCCACAGAGCTTTCCTAGGAAGGCTAGGACAGGACCAAGGTGACAGGGAGACCATGACAGGGACATGCAGAGTTTCTGTGGCTTGAAAGCTTGGGTGAGTGTTGTTTTCCAGTCACGCAGTTGTAATGCAGAAAGGCATCAGAAGGCCAGGCCTGGGATCAGGAACTGAAGCGGTGGCCGCATCCCATGTCACAACTGTATCACCAAGTGCCCTGGTTTCCAGGTAGCTGCTGGTGACTTGAGTCCTCCCGTGTTCTCGGTAACACTCGGTAACACCCTGTCCCACGGTTGCACTCCTTACTTGTTAAAACCCTTTAAATCTACCTGCTCCTTTTCTTCCAGGCACTCAGAGTTCACCCCTTCCTTTCACCGGCGCTGGTTTAGACCTGTCAAGTTCTTGAGCTGATACAGGGATGGAAACAGAGTGGTGAGGTCCTTCCCTCCTCCAGGACTCCAGAGGGGAAGACTGGCGTTTTCCAGGTGGCAGGGCTGGCTCTGATACCCACTCTTGACACACACCGGGAGTAAAAAGGGGCATTTGGGATCAAGACTAGGGCTGCCAGTCTTTTCAGTCTTAAGACTACAAAACCATGTGGGGCGACACGTATCAGAGGGGTAGATGGGATAAGCTGGGCTGTACTCACCGTCACTGCTGCACCCATGAGGCCCTGCACCAGCGCCTCTCCAGTGGACTTCACCTGGAAGGAGTCAGTGGCCCTTAAGCCCCAACATGAACTCAAAGGTGGGACAGATGGGACTGATCAGGAAGCCTGTGACCCCCTACACTGTGCACTGGAGGAAGAGTCTATGGACAACACAGTTATAAATGGGCAAAGCACAGCTCCTCAGGGCGGGCTAGTATAAGAGAGCTGCTCAGCCAGGCTCCCTGGGAAGGCCCTGGGGACCATCAGCTGAGGCAGAGAGGGAGCAGGAGCAGAACAGCCAGGTGACCAGCTGTGGCCCAAGGAGAATGAATGCACCCTTTGAAGAGGTTCCTAAACGGCTAGTCCCCAGTTACCTGCTTGGCAGTGTGGCCCATGTTCATTGCATCATTAATCCGGTTTTCCAGGAAGCGCCAAGTGTCCTCGAAGTCTGGGGACGAGTCCTGCATCATCACCAGCTCTGTTGTGTTGTAGATGCCAACCAGCACGGCCCGGCGGGTGTACCAGTTAAACTGTGGAGAAACCCCCCGGGAAAGAGAGTCACCAATGCTTTTGTGGGCTGTGGCGGTCAAGGTAGTTCCTATCTAAGGCCTTGCTGACTCCCAAACTCTCTCCTGACTTCTTTCCCTCATAGATACAATACACATGGTCCTCTGGACAACAATAGTGTCCCCAATGTGGCTGCACATCAGAATTGTCTGGAGGATTAAAAATGTGAGCTCCTGGCCCCAATCTCTTAAGAGTCTTGAGTCAGTGAATCTGAATTAAGGGATAGGAGTCAGGAGTTCTAATAAACATCTCAGGTGATCTGACTACATCCAGTCCATTTTAGAACTGCTGGGGAAAAGACTAAGTCCTAGGGCATCTTAGAGTCCTGGGGAGGCTCTGCAACCAGACAGTTATGACCAAACCCTAGTGTGTTGTCAGTCCAGTGAGGGCTGGGGCAGATCAGGGACAGGTTACAACACCTTGGAAAGATGAGCATTCAAGTCTCTGGTGACTTGTGTTGGTCCTGGCAAACCACTCTCCAGAGGACCAGCTCAGCTGCTTGGTGTTTTATTCCTTTAATTTCTTTGCTTTCTAATTTCATGTTCCTACCCTCTCTGTTGGTGGTATATTCCCACATGAAGATGTTGATTAAAGCACTTTGTTATAAGTGTGGTGGGAGGATCTGTGGGCCTCCTCATTCTGGATTCCACAAAGTACCATCAGATTTTAATTTATTTTATGAAGGTGTACTTTGATTTTTTAATTTCCCACCAGAAATACAGTAGCATTAACAAGTCAGATTCTTCCCTGGTACCTCTTTAAAAGGAATTATTGATCTCTTAGCAAAGCAGGTCAAGATGGGCGGCAGGGAGAGTTTCTCTTTAAAGCAATGGTATCTACATGGCACCTCCTTTTTTCAAAATCAGTCTCAGCAAGGACAGACGCTGAGGAACTCTGCTGCAGAATCTACATCTCAGGAGAGGGAGGGAGCATGACTAATAAAGGGCCTCCCAATCCCGAGGCCTTCTGAGGTCTCGCACCACCACTGTGCCTGGGAAGGAATAAGCTCTGGCTTGTGACTAGAATGCTGGTCCCTGAATGAAGATGACCTACATCCCACTCTGGCTTATTGAGGGATCCTCTTCATGCCTCAGATGGGAATGACTCTTGCAGGCCCCTGAGGAGACTTGTGATCAAAGAAATTTCACCAACTTTTAAGAAGTGCTTCCCCCAACCCTCTCCTAGTGTCCTGTGGGCCTGCAGAAAACTCACATCAGTAGACTGGTCCCCAGCATAATGCCACATGTCATCCACCATGCTGGTCAGCAGGCTCAGGCTGGGTGGGATGTTGTGAGGGAGCAGGAGGATGCTGAGGGCCTGAGGAGAGAGTAACAGGAATAGGTACTGCACAGGCGGCTACGGAACATACAGGGGGTCGGCCCAGCTCTGGTTCTCTGAGATCTGCCCTCTCCACCCAGCGGTGGGAGCTCCTGGTAGTTACCAACCCTGTCTAAAGCTGGGAGCCTGGGACATGTTTTTGTCCTAACTCGGACAAAAATAGATTCTCCATCCCTAATATTTGTAATTGGGAATGCAAACAGCCAAAGGGTCTAGACTGGTCTCTCTGAGTCCTGAGAGCAAGGATGGGAGAGGGGACCTCATTCTGTCACAAAGAGTTAGAAGCAGAGGGGAGGGAGGGTAAAAAGCAGGAGAGTTTGGGGTGGTTTCCAGGACATGCCAGGCCGACCCCAGCGCCCTGCAGCATCCGGCCCTCAGTGCCCCACGGCAGCATCACCAGGAATCCTCCCAGGCTCTTCTGCTTAACTCAAGCTGACTTTGGTCTCCTGAAAGCAAAAGCCCTTCAACTTATACCAGTGATGGCACAAACCAGGGACCTGGCCATTAGCAGACTTCAGCTCCTCCTAGCCTAACTGGACAAGGTCTTGCCTCTTTATCAACTCTAAAACCCACTGGCTGTGGTCTGATGACAGAGGTCCCGGATGGGCTGGGAAGTTTTCTCTCAGCTAAGCAGCCCTGGAGGAAAAGCTGTGCTCAATCTGGAAGGCAGCTGAGTTCAGGCCCATGCACTTCCACAGCTTCACCTGCAGGGGGCGGGATGACCCCAGGCTGTGACCCCTTCACACCCAGCTTGAGGTTAGGAGCACCATAGGTGCTCACAAGGCTGCCGAGTGAATGACAGAAATTACACGTTCAGCAGTCTTCCAGCTGGACTGAAGGCACTGGATGTTTAAATCCTTCTCATTTCTAAGGTACTTTGACTGCATTTTCTTAACTCAGAGAATGGCCCACACTGTGACATGCTTTGAAACAGAGGAAAAAGGAAACTTCAGAAAAGGGGACAAAAGCCCTTTCCCAAGCATTGGCAATTGGACAAGAAGTTCCAGTCCTTGAGATGTTAAGCACAACAGGACTATTATTAAAGTGAAGACGGCTGAAAAATCCCTGACTCTCCTAACCTCTTCCATGGGGTCTTCCTTACAAAGACCTAGTGGCTCACTCAGCTGCGGGGACCCCCGCCCCCAGGATGTGATCTAGGCCACTCACATGCCCAAGACTGAGAGAGAAACGGCCCAGAGTCACTCTTGTGGGCACTGCCAAGCTTGAACGTAGCTTTACTGAGTGTAGTAAGCGTTCCTGGCTTTATGGAGATTAGTGAGCTAACTTCTCAATAATATGCAAGTCCTCTGAGTGAAAGGTACTGAGAATGTTAAGTATTATTGTGCTCTGGGGCCTGGATGTGGACTCTGTACCCGGGGCCAGTGCTCAATGTACGGGATCAGCATTCTCAGTCTGGTTTCCACTGCGTCCCTCAGGAACTGGTCTGTCTTCCTCTTCCTGGAAGAGGGAAAAGAAAACAGTGTGTCTCCAGGTCAGAGGCCGGAACTTGGCGCTACACTACTTATTCAGCCCTGGGGAGGAGGGTCCCACCAGCTCCTGATGCTGGCCTGGCTAAAGCTGTCAGAGACACGCTGCTGGGTTTCGGTTCCCTCCAAGCAGCAGGGCTGTTGGTGCTACCCTCTTTTTGGCTCTGCTTGGGCTGGCTTCTGGGGACAGATGGTAGGGCCCGAGTCCCCATCCTTAGCTGCCACTCTGAACAACAACAAAGCCAAAGGACTTACTCTGCCCGGCCCAGCTGCACCAGCTTCTGCTCCTCTTCTAGTATGTGGGCGAGCCGAGCGTTGCATTGGGTGACAAAGTGCAATATCAGCTCACTGCCATCGTTCCCAAACATGCTGGCTGCTGCACTGGACAGACCCAGAGACTACAGAGGGGAGAGAGAACACAGAGAGGTGGGCAGGTGTGACAGACATTCATCACCTGTGCATCTCTAATGCCTCTTCCAGAAGCAAGGCCTTGACTTCAGTGAGACTCCACATTCCTCACCCCAGGTTCCTGTGATTTTGGTGAAACTCACCACCACCTGTCTCTCCACTGTCCACCAAGCCCCTTGGTGTGTGTGCCAAGCACATGTTGGATGACCAGAGTTCACTGACCAGCATAGGGATGGGCACAGCGCTACATGCAGGTCCCGGGCCACCATAGCACTCTCCCTAGTACTAAGGGAAGGTACTCTTCCTGCTGACCTGCTGCACCACCTTTACTCTTGCCTGGGCGGCCCCTGCTAGGAAGTCAGCTCAGAGAGGAAAGCAAAAAGAACACTGGCCAGGGCTACTTTCAGACTATTCTGTATTAAAATGAGCCAAAACATCCTCTCTAGCATAAGTCAGTCATAAGTCAGTAGAGTCAGAGTCAGAGTCAGCTCTGGCCTGGCCATTGAAACCTGGAGCCCTAATACCACCAGGGGGTCTGGGAAGGGCACTCATTCCTCCCTTCCTGACTCCTCTTTTGATTCCCTGCATCTGCTGGAAATTGGAGCGGTCAATGGTTTAAAACAAATTTTTTCATAATGAGTTGTCAAGGAGTTAACAAAACCACAGAAATTTTGTTATTCCTGATCTACAGCAATAATTGAGCATCTACTGAAAGCAGAACACTGACAGCAGCAGGGACAGATGGCAGGAAAAGAACACAAATATATTAAATATGAATTCCTACTGTTGGGAGGGGTTAGCACTCTCTTTTGGAGGAGTGAAGACTCCATAGAGGACAGTCTGACAGCAGCCTCGATGCTGATGGTGACTTCATGCATGCCACCTGCCAGGGACACCCTGAGCACATTATGTGGTCTCTGCCCCTGCACAGCAGCTCTATCAGCTGGGCACTAGTCACTCACTCTTCATAGAGCGTGAAGCTCTGACACACGAGGCTGCTCTGTCTCCAACGGGGTGTGAGCGTGGGCCACGTGTGACATCCCTGCTGGCTCCTGCACTGTGGGGCTGGCACTCTGCAAACACATTTCTTGTCTGCATCCTGTTGCTTGAGGTTCCCAGGAGCAGCACCCTAGGGAAGCCCTTCAGCGTGGAAGCAGTAATTCCCTCCAGGAGCAGCAACACAACTGCCGAGCCTGGTGTGCAGATTTCCCAGCATGTGCAGAACAAGCTTCATCAAGGCACATCCTCGTCCTGCCCTCCCAACTCAGGCGGCAGCCCCCAAGGACCCTCCCTCCAAGCACAGAGACATCTGTGCCAGCTAAGCAGCGCCGCCTCAGAGGCCCGAGATTCCTCCCACATGGGAACTCTCCTTCAAGCTCCTCATTTCAATAATTCCAACTCTTCCTTTTGTTTCCTCGGCCGGATGAAGTTGCTTCCTGCTGCTGCCACCTCCACGATACCCTTCTTTCTATCCTTTCCATTACCTGGTTACTGATACCAGTTAACAACTCTTTCTATTAAATTCTATTCCAATAACTGGCAAGTTATGGTCTCCTAACTGAATTCTGAGCAATATATTTCCTGATAAAGCAACTCCACCTGAAATTTGTCCTAAGGAAACTAATCAGAAATGTACTGTGTTGTATAAATAAGTTTACAATACTAAAAAATCGGAAATACCCAAATGTTTGACAACCGAAGTCGAGTAAATTCAGTAGGTACTCTGCGGCCACTAAAAAAGAAGATGCACAGAAGAGTTACCTAGAGTATTCAGCATAATCTGCTGTTTCCACACGACCTGTTACATTTCTTTCTTCTACTTTATTCCATCACTTTCTTTTAAACCTTTTCTACCCTCAAACCTCTGCCTCCTCCCACCCTTTCCTCACCTCAGGTTCAAGATGCAGCTACGCCTACTTCACAGAGAAAACAGGGGCCATCCTCTTGGAACCCCCTTAGTGTTCTTCTAGAAACCAAGCCTGCAGCTGTCTTTTCCAACTCTGCGCTCACACGTTCACGGTCAGTCCTTCTATGTATCTTCCAGAGCTCAAGTCCTTGCCTTGGAGGCGTCTGCTGCTTTGGATTTTGCCCATCTTCTCCCTTCCCCCTTACTTGTTTCTGTGCTCTTCCTGCGGGGTCCAGTCAGGCTCAAACTTCCACTTCACCCCTCTGCCGGGCCAAATGCTTTGCTACTTCCTCACCTTATCAATCCATCCCAGCTGGCTTCTGACCCGGGTCTTCACCCAGTGAGAGCTGCCACTGAAGCAACCAAAGTTTTGTGGCTCAGTCTACCCTCTCCTGCTCTGCCTCCCACAGCCAGGACACTCTAACCAGTACTTAAGCGGCTCGCTCTGTCCCACTCTCCTCTGTCATGTCAGATTTCCTTGAAGGTCTATGGTCCTCTCTCTCATCACATTACTCCCTTGCCTTGGGCAATCTCGTTCACTTGCACAATTTAATCATGACATACACATGCTGGCCATGCCTGAAGGCCCGCCTCTAGTCCAGCTAGCTCCTCCAGTGCCGGGGCTCCGTGCCTCCTCTAAGCAAATTCAAAAGACAAAAGACCTGCCACACTTAGCACAGAACAAGACTGTATGGTCCTTCCCCAAACCTGGCCCTCTGCCAGTGGTTCTCCTCTCAGAAGCCACACCACCGTGCACCCATGCATGACAACACTGGTACCACCATCCTGTTGCTCCCTCCCACGTCCAGTCTACCACTACACCCACCCACTGGTCTCCCCTCCACTGCCAGTGCTCTAAACTGAGTCACTTCATCTCTTGTGGATGACTGGCTGCAGCCTCCAAAGACTGATTCTCTCTGCCTCCAATCCATTTCTACCCCACAATGCTCTGAATTGCCAATGTGACCTCACATCTTCAACTGTTCTTAGAGTAAAAGCTCCTTAACAAGACCTTGCAGCCTTGCCTGACCTGGCCCCCACGGGCCTTCCTCAGTCCTACTCCTCCAGGCACCTCCTTTGCACGCTGGTTTCCTCTGGCCCTTCTACGGCAGCGTTCTTCTCCTTACGTTGCACATGCGGTTTCCCTATCTGGACTTAGCCATCCCCATCTCCCTCCAAAGCCAGAGAAAGTCTACTTGTTCATCAACGCAAAAGCCTTTCAGAGTCTTCAACTGCGTGTCCTAATAACACCTCTTCTTGGCAGCACTTGTCATATTTCATAAGTCTACACTGTGTCTATTTGCTTAATGTCACAGACTTGGAAGCTCCACAGGCAGAAACTTTGTCCACTGTGACCACTGTCATGTCCCTAATAGAGCCTAATGCACACTACTTGCTCAATAATTAATGATTAATAGAGTTCTTTTTTTTAAATTGAAAGAATAGGCATTGAGCTGGGCACAGTGGCACATGCCTATGATCCCAGTAGCTCTGGAGGCTGAGGCAAGAGGATCTTGAGTTCAAAGCCAGCCTCAGCAACAGCAAGGCACTAAGCAACTCAGTGAGACCCTGTCTCTAAATAAAATACAAAATAATAGGGCTGGGGATGTGACTCAGTGGTTGAGTACCCCTGAGTCCAACCTCCAGTACAACACAACAACAAAAAAGAACAGGCATTGAAATACTGAAAAGAGGCTCTCTGGTGTGATCACAGGTGCTTTATTTTCAAATTCTTTTTTTTATATATGTTTGTACTTTTCAAAGTTTTCACAATGAACTAATAACATGCTTCATAGAACTAGGGAAAAAAACCCAAAACCAAAATTGCCATACTTGATTTCAAATTATACTACAGAGCTATTGTAACAAAAATTGTTTGGTATTGGCATAAAACAGACACACAGACCAATGAGACAAAATAAAAGACACAGAGATAAACCTGTACACCTACAGTCATCTGATCCTTGATTAAAGTGCCAAAAACATGTTGGAGGAAAGATAGCTTTTTAAACAAATGGTGCTGGGGAAACTGATTATCCATACGTAGAAGAATAAGACTAGATCCTTATCTCTCACCCTACACAAAAGCCAACTCAAAATGGATCAAAGACCTAGGAATTAGTCCAGACACTGTGCAACTCCTAGAAGAAAACACAGGGTTCAAAGCTCCAAAATATAGGCACAGGCAATAGCTTTCTCAATAGGACTCCTAAAAGTAAGAATTAATAAATACGATGGCATCAAATTAAAAAGCTTCTGCACAGCAAAGGAAACAAGAATGTGAAGAAAGAATCTACAGAATGGGAGAAAATCTCTGCTAGTGACTCTTCAGACAGAGCATTAATATCCAGAATATATAAAGAATTCAAAAAACAGGGGCTAGGGCTGGGGCTCAGTGGTAGAGCACTTGCCTGGCATGTGTAAGGCACTGGGTTTGATTCTCAGCACCACATATAAATAAATAAAATAAAGTCCATTGAAAACTTTGAAAACATTTTTAAAAATTCAAAAAACAACATCAAAAAAATAATAAAAACAAAACAAATAACCCAATTAATTGGCACGTAAACTTAGACACTTCTCAAATGAAGAACTATAGATAGCCAAAAATACATGAAAAAATGTTCAACATCATTAGCAATTAAGGAAATGCAAATCAAAGCTACACTGAGACTTCATCTCCAGTAAAAATGGCAGTCATCGAGAATACAAGCAATAATAAATGGTGAGGATATAGAGAAAAAGGAACCCTTTTACACTGGTGGGATTTTACATTAGTACAATGTACAATCTAGAAATCAGTATGGAGGCTCCTTAAAAGACCACACAAGGAATCACCATATGATCCAGCTATACCACTCCTGGGTCTTTATCCTGAAGAATTAAAGTCAACACACTATAGTGATAGATGCATGCCCATATTTACAGCAGCACAATTCACAACAGCCAAACTATGGAACCAGCCTAGGTGTCCCTCAATGGATGAATTGGTAAAGAAAATGTGATACACACACACACACACACACACACACACACACACACACACAATGGGGTTTTATTCAGCCATAAGGAAGAATGAAATTATGTCATTTGCAGAAAATGGATGTAAGTTGGGAATATTATGTTAAGAGAAAGCCAAGGGTTGTACGTTTCCTCTCATATGAGGAAGTTAGGAAAAAGGAAAAGAAAGATAAGTGTGGGGGTGTTTCTTGAAAATCAAAGGGAGACCATTAGAGTAGAGGAAAGGGGCCAGAGAGGGAGAGGAGGGGAAGGGAAAGGGGAAATCCTAGGGAATAACATTAGCCAAATTATATCACTGTATCATGTGCATGAATGGATATACAGCAATGAATCTAAACATTACATGTAATTTTTAAAATACTTTTTAGTTATACAAGGAATAATATCTTTATTTCATTAATTTATTTTTATGTGGTGTTGAGGATCCAACTCAGTGCCTCACAATGAGCATATGGTAGAATCTGAGTTTACAAATTCCACTTACATGATTTCTATTACCAAATGTTCTCTTCTGAGAAAGTGAAAGACAAGAAACAACAGATCTAAGTAAAGCAGCAAACTTGCCCATCATCCAAGAGGCCCTGCATAGGATAGTATCTGGCTTTGCTAGATGATTCTGCACACATGGCCTAAACTAAAAATAGACTACTAGAGGTAGTCTATTTCAATGCATGAGTAAATGCTGTTAGACCTACTGAAAGAAATCTGGTTTTCACAGTGGTTCCCTCCTGGGGGTTGACACCATATCTTATTAATTCTAAGATGCACATATATTTTCTATTAATAAAAAAAATCAGTGTGAATCACAGAATTGATGATGTGTCAGTCAGCTTCCTGTTACTGTGACAAAATACCTGAGAATAACAACTTAAAGCAGGACAGGTTTATTTGGGCTCCTAGTTTCAGAGGTTTCCGTGCATGACTGGCTGGCCCCATGGCTTTTAGGCCTGTGGTAAGGCAGAAATATCATGGCCCAAGGGCACGGCAGAGGAAAGCTGCTCACCTCCTGGCAGCCAGGAAGCAGAGAGTGAGGAAGGCGTAGGGACAACATATTCCATCAGTGACCCCTTCCTCCGATTAGGCCCCACCTCCACCAGTCTCCATTACCTCCCAACAGCCTGTCAATTATGAATTCATTGGTGAAACCAGCCTTCATGATCCAACCACTCCCCAAAAGCCCCAATTCTGAACATTGCTGTACTGGGGATCAAGCCTTCAACACATAAGCCTTTGGGGGACATTCCAGATCTAAATTATAACTTTGTATCAGTTTAATAACAGCATTTTTATTTTTTATTGATACATTAAAAATGGTGCTTCTTACAAACAATGGCATCTTAGAATCAGTGAGATGTGGTAATTTTGATCACAGATAATGCCTGTTTAGCCAGCTACCTTAGACCATAATGCCACGTATTATTTTTGTGATTTAATTCTGGGTAGAGGATTTCTTTTTTTTCCTTTTTGGTTCAATCCCTGGGGATTGAACCCAGGGGTTGCTTTACCACTGAGCTACAAAATCCCCAGCCCTTTTTATTTTTTATTTTGAGACAGGGTCTCCCTACGTTGCTTATAGCCTTGGTAAATTGCTGAGGCTAACATCAAACTTGCAATCCTCCTGCCTCAGCCTTCAGACTCGGGATTACAGGCATGTGCCCAGCCTGCTACTCTTTTTATAATTAAAAATAAAGCCGTATCCACCCTGTTGGGAAACAAACCCAAAAACCTAGACAGTCTTTACCTGTGAGAGGCTCCAAGTTGGGCTGGTAAAGGGCATGAAGCCCTCTGTCACCTCGAGGGACTCCTCCTGGCTGATCTGGGTCAGGCTGCCCCGCCCTCACCTATACACACCTGGGCTCCTTCGGCAATAGCTTCTGCAGTCCACCCATGGGCAGGCACAAACTCCAGGGCTGCCGTCAGGATGCGGTCCTGCAACTGCTCCTCACTCTCGTGATCCTCCTCCTCCTCCCCGCTCTGGTCAGTGTACCTGAAATGTGGGAACAGAGCCCAGCACACTTTATCTCACTCTCTATCGCCTGGAGTGCAAAGTGGGCCTGACCAGAAGCCACAGGCTCTGGGTCTCCTCTAAGCACACGCTGGCAGGACATTTACTTCTGTTAGCATGAATGTCGCACTGCCAGCACAGTAAAAATCCCATCATCCTTCCCCGGCCACACAGCCAAAGAAAAGGGACCAAGTGAGTTGAGGTCTTGTGACACGAAGGCAATGTTCCCACAGCACCCTGGGCTTCCCTGTTTCCAGCCCTCAGCACACTGAGCTCAGAGTTTTGTTCCCAGTTTTGTTGCAGCAGACTGTAACTCCGTGTCCCCAATAAGGGTAGGGACAATAGTGTATCATTCATAGGGCTGACACATGGTAGATTCTCAAAAAATATTTGTTGAATTGAAATGAAAAGATTTTCATTAGGAAACCAGAAAAAGATGAAGAAGAACACTCTAACTTCATATCGAGGAACATTCGATTTTCAGTGGTAGGATTAGGAAGAAAAATCAAATCTAGTGGAAAGATAAATCATTACTATCTTTTTGAAAGGTAATTGGCCCCACATATGTAAGAAGACTTAAATGTAAATCTCTTTTGACTCAGTGCTCCCATCTTTAAGGAAAGTTTACACAGTTTATCACATAATCTTTCATATAACCGAAGGAAACCTAAATAGTCATCAATGTAGGACAGGTTAAATAGATTTTGGCCCATTCCTTCCTGGATCACTAAAATAAACTGTGAGGGGTTATTAAAAGTGTACTGTTGAGCTGGGCATGGTGGCGCCCACCTGTAATCCCAGCAGCTTGGGAGGCTGAGGCAAGAGGATTGTTGAGTTCAAAGCCAGCCTCAGCAATTTAGTGAGGTCCTAAGCAACTCAGCAAGACCCTGTCTCTAAATAAAATATAAAAAAGGGCTGGGGATGTGACTCAGTGGTTAAGTGCCTCGGGATTCAATCCCCAGTACCAAAAAAAAAAAAAAAAAAAGTTACTGCAGAGTGAAAAAACAGGTTCTGAATAGCATATAGAATGTAATCAATCATTTATTATATACACAGATTTATGAAACATGCTTAGAGAAATACCTGAAGGCAAAAATGTCAGCAGGGTTATCTCTGTGTGGGGTTTCAGGTAAGTTTTGCAAACTTCTCTGTACTGTTCAGATGTTTTAGACTGCACGGGTACCATCTTTATAAAAACAATAGGTTCTTTTCAAAGACAGCTGACAGAAGGTGAGGAGGGGAATGGACAGGAGCCTGAGCCAGGAAGGGACAGACAGAACCAAGCAGGCAAGGTAGCCACAGACAGGTGGACTGGGTTCTGGTGCCTACCTGGGAGGTATGCGAGGAGACTCTACATCGGGTTTTTGTGCTCCTGGTGACTCAGAATGCTGCTGAGAAAAAGATGGGGGAGGCTGCTGCTTCTGCTCCTTGGAAGACCTGAACCTCAAAGCTGAAGCATGGAAGGCACGTGGCACCAGGAGTGTTCGGCAGCGGGACACTGAAACAGAAACTGGGCTGTCAGGATCTTGCATCAAAGAAGACCCTTTGAAACCTAGAGGTGCTAAAAGAATGGAGTTGAGGAAATATAGGGCAGAGACACCTCGACAACCACTTATCCAAGTGTTGGATCACACGCAAAAATCTTGGGTAAAATGGAACCTTGCAACATGATGTGTTGGCAAAAACAGTGAGCCAGGAGGAAAATCCTACCTGGCTTCTGGGCCTGTATCTGCATTTGTCAGCTGTGTGGTAATGGCAAACCATTTCACTTCACTGGACAGATTCCAAAAGTTTCCTTTCTGCAAAGTTGTTATTGATTAAAATCTGTCCCCAATCCTTTAATTAGTGTCTGGCTTTGTTTATCTTTGACAGATCTTTCGGTTGTTATTGCCTAGTATTATTACATTAGCAAATTCTATCAAGCCACTGGTGCATGGCACAAGTCCATAATTCTAGCCACTAAGGAGGCTGGGGCAAGAGGATTACCAGTTTGAGGCCAGCCTGGGAAAGAGAGACCAACCCCCCCCCCCAAATCACTATTGTTTTGTTGATGGATACCTGGGATGATTCAAATTTTGACTGTTATGATTAAATGATTATGCATATACTTGTACAAACCTTTTTGTACACACATGCTTTCAATTCTTTTGGATAAATATCTTAAGGGTAGGTCATAGGCATTACTTTTACTAAACATATTACTAGAAATTTGTATAAAAATGACAAAAAGGCACTCATTAAAAAAATATATAGAATTCGGGGAACAATGAATTCAAAAGAAACAGAATCAGTATCTCTCCCTCATTCATTCATATATATATATATATGTATATATATATATATATATATATACATATATATATATATATATATATATATATATATATATCACTATCTTAGTGGATAAACGTATCCATAAAACTTTGAAAAAGAGGAAGATCCCAAAATATGTCGGGAATTACTGCAGCTCATGAGAAAATTTTAGGTGAAATGCCAAAGAATATTTCATTAGCTATATATTTATGTTAATGGGTCAATGCATACTATGTTCTATTTGTGGCAAATGATATCAGTTTTCCATTTATGACAGTGATATAAAGTAAATGTCTATTTTTAGGATACTCAATAAAATACTGTGCACATAGCGGCAAAGGTGGTAAAGAGAATGTCACAGAATTAGTGAAGTGCTGGGGAAATGGCTGACTTTTAGAAAACAACAGACTGGACGCTCACGGTTCAACTGTCCCTCAAGTGATCCTGTCTTGGGACCAAAGGCAATGGACTTGGGAATGGGTCCGCGGCTGACAGTTCTGCAACAGACGAGCGGCGTGATCTGGACACACTCAACCCTCAGAGGCTCCGCCAACTCCGTGAAATGGGAGTGACAGTCCCTGCCCCGCTGCTCGCGCCCCTAACAGCTGCAAACTGGAGACCGAAGCGGCCAAATGGACCGTTCCAGATCGAAAAGCCGGCGACTCCGCGCCCATGTCCTTCATCTCACCTTGCTCCGCGGGCCGCCACGACGGCCTCTTCCGTCTCCCACCCAGGCCAAGCCGGCCTCACTCCCCATCCCACTTCTTCCCCGCTCCCGGGCTCGGCCGCTCCCTCACCGGGCAGGCACCGCAGCTGTAGGAACCTCCAGCCTGCCTTGCCCAGCACACCCGACGCTGCCGCCGCCGCCGCCATCTTGGGAGCGGGCACGCACGCCGACGACTTGACGTAAAGGGAAACGCCAGGTCGGCTGCGCAGCCGCTCTGCCCTTTTGACACCGCGGAGCCTCCCCTTCTCGCGAGAAGCACGAGACCCGGAGCCGGCGATCGCGGAGAGCCCTGGAGCCAGCCCTAGCTGTAGGTGAGCGCACTTGGAGCAACCTGAACGCCCGACATTCTCCAACGGCCTCTCCCGCCACCTCCATAACCCACATCCTCCCATTTCCTATTTCCAGCCTCGTGCCTAGGTAGGAATGTAGCCAAGGCCGCCCCGTGGAGGACCCCGGCGGCGGCGGGCTTATGCTTTGGGAAGCAGGGGGCCGAGCCCGGTCCCGGACCTGTTTGCTTGGGCTCCTGACGCTGTGGCTCCCTGTCCTTCCTGGGTTGTCTCGTTTGTCGCTCAGCCGCCCCCGGGCACTGATCGCTGAGGTGGGAAGGACCTGAGCTCGGGCGGGGAGACGGAGTCTGAGACCCGGTTCTACCTCTTAGCCAACTGTTGTGACCTTGCGTCCCAGTTTTCCGAAGTTTGCGTCTCTGAAGGTGCCAGGCAGCGGAGCACGAAATTTTGGGGCTCCATAAGCCAACAGATGAAATTTGAACCTGTGATTTGTCTGAACCTCCCAAGATATTGAGTCTTCCTCAGACTTGCCAGATAGGACGAATCTTCTAGGATGCTTGTTAAAACGAACACCCCAGTCTTGGTCCTCGAGAGTTGTTATGGTGTGTAGGCGGCAGTCTTGCTTTACCAAGTGCCGAGGGTGGCTTGTAGGATCTGCAAGTTTGGGAGAAGTTGATTGTGTTGCTTCTGGAATTACTAACTGGCCAGGCAATGATGGCCTGATGGCTCGAGGAGGTCACAGTGTTGTCATTAAAAAATGTAAATGCAGAGCACCTCAGTGGGGAATCATAAGGGTAGGCTAATAGGAAGAAGTAAATGATTTTTGGTTAGGGATAATTATAGGAGCATGCAATTATGTAAATGTTGTGTTTGCAGATTAGGTCCCATCTCTTTTTTTTTTTTTTTTTTAATCTACTTAAGTTGTGTTTCGCACGGCCCTTGGCACAGGCCTGTAATCCCAGCGACTGGGGAGGGTGATGCAGAAAATCTCAAGTTCCATACCAGCCTCAGCAATTTAGCAAGGCCTTCTATCAACATAAAAATTAAAGGATTCGGGGTGTAGCTCAGTGGCAAAGGGCCACTGGGTTCAATCCGAAGTACCCCCCAAATTTAAAAAGTTGTATGTACACCCCCAGCAACTAGTTTTTTTTCAAAATATCTTGCTCTCCCCTGCATGGGTGATGGGGGAAGGGGATGAGACCCCTGGGCCAAAATTCTACAAATTTTAGATCCATATCTCTAAATTTAGGTAAAGGAATACTGATCTCTCTCTCAGGCTTTTTTTCTTTTTGTTTATATTTTGTTCTGTGGGTCCCACTATGCTGCCCAGACTGGTCTAGAACTAATAGAGCAAGTGATCCTATTTACCTTAGTCTCCAGGTGGATGGTAGGCCTGTGCTCTGCTGGGCTTTGTTTTCTTTATTTCCTTCTTTTTTTGGCTTTATTTATTTATTTATGCATGCTAGGGATTGAACCCAGGGGTGTTTAAGCACTGAGCCACATCCCCAGCCCTTTTTTAATATTTTATTTTTGAGATCAGGTCTCGCTGAATTGCTCAGGGCTTCACCAAGTTGTTGAGGCTGGTTTTGAGCTTGAGATTTCTCCTCCCTAGCCTCTGAGATTACAGGCATGTTATCCTTCTTAAGAGGGTCCAAATGCCTCAAGATTTGGATAGCGTAAAAATGAGCAAGTTTGTTATTCTCAGAAGTCTGCTTTTATTTCCTGCCGTTTTAGTAAAGCCCTGGATATATGTGTCAGCAGTCATTTGGAGAGGTATCTAATAAGCAAGGTCAATGATGTGACGATGACTTCTATTCCACTTCTTTAGTTATGAAATGGGCCCTGAGTCAGCTCCTAAGTATGTTGACTGAATTTTTTTCCCTTAATTTTTTTTTTTTTTTTACATATATAAAGATAAGTTCACAACAGTAACACAAAGCGGATGAGGAAAAGTATCACACTTCTGGTTTTTAGATATATAAAAGAACACAGTCTCCTACTTTATGCAGAAAACACTAACTGAAAGTAGGATCTATGCCTATTTGTTAATATTTAGTAAATGTATTTTATGATCTCCCTTTTGCTGTAAGATTGTTTTGGGAGATATGGAAAGCAAGATATTTACATTTTTCTAACTTACTGACAGTCCCACAAGGATACTAAGATGTCATGAAGTGTAACTCTCATACTAACCATGAAAAATAAGCTTCACATAAATAAGCTTCACATAGTTACCTGAGGAGTCCTAGCAAGCATGGCCAAGGAGGAAGAAAAAGGTTTTATAGGACTATCTAAAGCAAAGGCAAATGAACTAGCCACAGGAGTGGGAGCCTAATGTACTTAGAACTTGTTTTTTTCTTTTTCTTTTTTTTTTTTTTGGTACCAGGGATTGAACCCAGGTACCACTGAGCCACATTCTCAGCCCTTTTTTAATATTTTATTTAGAGACAGAGTCTTGCTGAGTTGCTTAGGGCCTCGCTAAGTTTTTGAGGCTGACTTTGAACTTGCAATCCTTCTCCCTCAGCCTCTTGAGCCACTGTGATTACAGGCGTGCAGTGCCCAGCTTAGAACATTGTTTTATTGAACTCTGTATACCAGACCCTAGTGAGAACTTTACATATTGTTTCCTTATTTCCCATAGCAGCCTTGCAAAATAGAAGTTACTGTTCTTTATTGATGAGAGATAAACTCAGGAAGGCTAGTAACTTACCCATGGCCATGTACCTGATAAGACCCAGTGTAGATAGAACCCCAGGTCCTTTATTTCTTTTTTTAATTTTTTTTCTTTGGTGCTGGGGATCCAACCCAGGACCTTGTGCGCATGCAAAGCAAGCACTCTACCAACTGAGCTACATCCCCAGCCCATATTTCTTATAACTTAACTGCCCAGCAATTTGTATTCTTGTCTTCTCTGACTGGTTCTTTTTTTGTCTTGTCTTGGTTTTTGCCAGTAATCAAAATCTGGGCCTTGCACATGCTAGAGCTGAGCTTCATTCCCAACCACTCTCCCTTACTGGTTCTTTTGTTGTTGTTGTTACTGAGAATTGAGCCTAGGAGTACTTAACCACTGAGCTATATCCCTAGCCCTTGCCTCCCAAGTGGCTGGGATTACAGGCGTGTGCCACCTGCCCAGCCCCTGGCTGGTTCTTAAGTGTGAAACTGATCCCAAGTTACCATAAAGATTTTGCAAGAACTCTTCTTCAACATCATGCGACAATTAAAAGCTTAAACATTTTAGTTCTCTCTGGTATTCTTTTTGGGGATTTAAAAGCTGAAATTAAATGACTAAGGAATCCTGCCTGTCTTGACACCTGGCATCCTTTTACTGACTGGGGTTTATAATCAGATCAGGATAACAAAGGGTTGGTGTTCACATGAAAACACCATAAAAGGCACAATAGAGAGGAAACGCAAACCTTTGGAATGGTGGAGCCAGATTATGAAGGGCCTGAATCCAGCAGGCTAAGCAGTATTGATTTTGCTCTAGAAATTAAAACCTTTAGTAACTCATTTCTGAAATGAGTAATAACATCAAAGCTCTATAGTGTTTAGGGAGGAACTCTGGTTAACATGATTTGTAGACACTGTTGGGTTTTTTATGCCTTTTTTTTTTTTTTTTCTTGGTACTGGGGATTGAACCCAGGGGTGTTTTATCATTTTGGTCCTTTTTTATTTCTTATTTTAAGATGAATTCTGAATACATCACACAGGCTGACCTTGAACTTGTGTGCTCAGCCTCCAGAGTTACTGGGATTATAGGCATGTGTCATTGTGCTTGGCTAGGAGACTATCATTTGAAGTACACATTTTTAAAGAAGGAATAGTGTAGTGGACAGGGCTTAAATTCAGCCCCAGAATGTTGGTGGTGACATAATTGACTCTGAGTCAACCACTTCTGCAGAATCCAGAAGTGTTCCACATAAGATTAATCAATGCTTGACCTTCTACTACCTATTCTGTTTCATTTATTTGAGCTATTTTAAGTCAATTTTAGTGGCATTAATGTTTAAGTAAGGAGGAGCTGAGCAGCAACTCAGCCCTTGACCTATTTTCATTGTAAACACTGTATATACTTATCTGCATATCAAATGGAGGAGAAAGTTGACCCTTGGAGAGAAATTTCCATAGTTAAAGTACAGGAAATTCCAGCCCTTACTTTATCCACCTAATGCTTACTGGTTGTGTGAATTGTACATAGTTACCTGCCTCAGTTCCCTCTCTCTAAAATGATAGCAGTATTGTAACAGTGGGTCAGTTTATGCTTTGAATATAACCCCTGCTGCTGTGCCACTGCAGCTTATTTTTAAAAATGGGCGTGTTACTTTCTCTTTCCCTGCTCCTCCCTAATCTCAGGGGAAATAGGATTATTTTTCTTCCCCCCATCCCAGGCAGTTATCTGTCCTTGAGCACATTCTCACCATAGAAATGAAGAAATCCAGACTTTGGGGATGGTACCAGAAGACCTCAGAAATGACTGTCTCCCAAATTAATAAGTGAATTATACTCCAGACAGAGAACACTGGCATGTAGCCTTTGAGTCACCTCTTTAAAAGCCCCCTGTTCCTGCTGATGGGCAGAATCACAGCTTCTGGGACAGGAGTCCCTGTGTTTCTCCTTTGCTAGCAAAGCAATAAACATTCTTTTTCCTTTTTCTCAAAACCATGTCCTCGTTATTGAATTGGCATCAGGGGCAAGGACTGAGCTTTCGGCAACAGTATCAGTTTAAGGCTGTTCTGAGGTCAGCTGAGATAATATATGTAGTGTTTTGAATAGTCTGGCAATATTAAATGTTAAAGACATAGTTGATACCATTGATTTTATAGATATAAATTAATTGAATTTTTATACTTTGATGAAAAGGAAAATATCAATATTTAATTTGTAAAATTTAGTGTATTCTCTTTTTTAGAAATAGTAAGCTGTGGTTGAGTTATATCTCCATTTATTTGCCTTCCTTGCTGAGTCACACTTTTGCCTAATTAATGCCCTTTGTGTTTTATAGTCTCTTCTTGCTGAGTTATCTCAAAAAAGAAAAATCTTCCTGCTGCCAACTTCTTACTTGAATCTAATCCCCTTTTCTTGACTCTGCCACATTAGGGTTCCCACCTCCTGCCTTGTTGGAGAGTATAGGGATTAGGAAGCCTTGAGGCCATGGGTTCATTTATTCAACTCCAGAGTCTACAATAAGCTTTCTGATGATATCAGAGTTCCTGGGTGGGAGGTTGGAGTAGGTTGCCATTCTAATGGCGTCTGGGTTAAATTGCACTGCTGTCTCTGCTCAGTCCTGATTCTCTCTTGGTCAGTAGCTTTTAGGTCTGTCAACACTGGAGGAATGGCCGATTTTGGGATCTCAGCTGGCCAGGCTGTGGCAGTGGTCTGGGATAAGTCATCCCCTGTGGAGGCTCTGAAAGATCTGGTGGATAAACTTCAAGTGTTAACTGGTGACAAAGGCCAAGTGTCGGTGGAGAACATGAGCCAGCTGTTGCAGTGTAAGTCTGTAGCCTGCTGACTTCAGGACTTCCGGGAGTTTCCACGGGAGTGCTGCATGTCTGCAGTTCTGTGACATCCAAGTTTTTTTTATGGGGTAGTACATGAAAGTAGTGGCCAATCACCTTGTTGTTTTTCACTTGAGATATGTAGTAGCCTTAGGAGTATAGTTGATTTTTATGTGTTGTTCTTCCTTAGTAGCTGTTCCACTTTTTTGTTTTTGTTTTTGTTTTTTTTAACTTTTTACTTTCTGAGCACATGAAAGAATATGAAATTACTGAGTCTGGAGTAGAGCAGGCAGAGCCTCATGCCTGCTTTGCTAGTGATGATGGTTTAATTGTGCTCACTAGACAGGTAGCTTTTCCCTGGCCTGGGCAGGAGGCGGAGCTTCTGTGGGGGCTTGGGAGGGGTTGGGAGGCTGCTTCAGGGTCTCAGGTGATGACTGACTATCTTCCTTCTTTTCAGCTGCCCACAAGGAATCCAGCTTTGACGTTATCTTGTCAGGTGTAGTCTCAGGAAGTGTGACTCTGCACAGTGCCGAGGTTTTGGCTGAGATGGCCCGGATCCTTAAGCCTGGGGGATGTCTTTTCCTGAAAGAACCAGTAGAGACAGCTGTAGGTAAGGAAATCTTCACTTGAAAAACTAGAGTGGGTGGGTTGATGGGCATGCTTGCTAAGTCTTTCTGAATAGAAGATGCCATTTTGGAGATCAGTATTCCTGTCGCACAGCCTCTCGTCAGGGATAAATTATTGATAAAGACTGAGGAAATAGATCAAAGAAATTCCAAACTTTGGCTGACCCAGTTGGTAATAAAACAGAAGGAAACTTAACTACCACATACAAATGGATGGGTCATTCAGCAGGTGAAAGGTCAAACTTTGGTATGTCTGTAGTGTGGAAAAGAGCACAATAAAAAGGAGTTGACTGATCTGTGTGTCAGGTGTGTGGCTCAAGAGAAGTGTGCAGAGAGGAAAAGTCAGTCTCAAAAGTCTGTATTTCTATTAATATTCTTGAAATAGCAAATTATAGCACAGAGAGCACATCTCAGTTTTCCAGGGAGGGAGAAAGTACATGTGGTTTCCTGTAGGTAAGGAAGGATTTCTTCATATTTTGAGAAATGTTAGCCCACACGAGATGAGGTAAAGGGGTCCACAAACCTCCCTGAACATTTTTCCCCCTAGGAAAATTAAACCGAGGGCCTTGCACTTGCTAGGCAAGCATTCCACAACTGAGCCACATCCCCAGCCCAAATTTAATATATTTTATTATATTTTTATTATTATTGTTATTTCAAAATATAAAGTTATTAGAATAACAACTGGAAGTCTGAGAGTGGTGAGGTAGATTTAAGTCATGTGAAATTAATGGCAGTGTCCAAGAAATAAAAACCTCCTTTTTGCTCAGGGGCATAGCTGTCAGAGACCTTTAATTATGTATCTGAGTTTTTAGCATTTTCCCCTGGTCTTTCAATCAAAATGTGAGGATTTACTTACTCAAATGAAATAATAGAAATGAAAGGATTTTGAAATGTATAAAAGAATCCATTACTTTTATGGAACTAGCAGACATTCTTTGCTGGATGACTAAATATAGTGTTTCTGACAGAACTTTACAGAGAGAATACTTCTATTTCTCTGCACTTTACAGTTTATAACATTCATTGTCCAACATCCCCTGAAGGGAGGTGTTCCAAGAAACAGGTAATAAGACACAATCATAAGAGTATAGGTAAGAGCACTTTGAAAACCACAGGAATTTTCAAATTAAAATGCTGTTACTGCACTCTGCACACCTTGGACTCTGGGGCTGGGCCTGATGACTTGCATAGGGAGAGCCTCTAGTATTTTTCCTGCTCTGACCTATTAACTGGTGATTTCCTCTTGGCAGATAAAGATAGCAAAGTGAAGACAGCGTCTAAACTGTGTTCAACTCTCACTCTCTCTGGTCTTGTGGAAGTAAAAGAGGTATGCATTGTGTAGACGACCTTATTTGCTATGAATTTAAACGTTGGGTGGCCACATTGAGCCTGCTTGTTAGAATAATCAGGGGGAGGGGAGGGGTCAGTATTGCAGGGAACGAGGAAACGAGTTCAGCCTTTCCATGAGTGGAGATATGTGCTGCCTAAAGGAGAAACAGCAGGCATCAGAGCTCTTTGAAGAGACTCAGCAGGACCCATGGAGACCACTTGTTCTGGTCGCCCAGGAACTATTTGGTGGTGGTTGCAGAGTGGTGAGGAGAGAAGGAGCCCTGCTGCTTCGGATCCATCTGTCAGTGGACACAAATCCTAGGCCTGGGTGAAACGCTGTCTTCTAGACAGCCTGCCACCACTCTGTCAGGCTGGTAAGAGTTGAGGGAATATCATGTTTGAGACCACTCAGCAGAGATGTTCCTGTGCAGCAGGGGTGTTTATATTTCCACGCTCCTCTCTGATGCCAACATTGTCTTGGGTGTGGGAGAGGTAAATGTTATCCTGTGCTAGCTTATAGCTGATTTCTTATAGGCCTTAGATTGTTTATGCCATCCTTGCTTATTTTTCCTTTTAAGATTTTCTGTGTTTGATTTTAAAATAATGAATGTTCATAAAGATTCAGTTTATACTGAAAAATATAGAATTTGAAAGTGAAATACCAGTCATTGCTCACACTCCCTCCCTCCTCAGAGGAAGCATTTTGTGCATCTGTTCAGAATTTCTCTTTTGTACTTACTATCATATGCATAAACTTCTTTTTTATGTAAATGATGTATGTCAGTGTAGTTTAGTCACTATATTTTTCCTATCTTTAAATATGTTTGACACTTATTCACCTTAGTATGTTTTCCCTTATTTTTGTGAATGATGTAACAGTACTCCATGCCACAGATGGACTATGATTTAACCATTCAAAAATTAGTGGACCTAGAGCTGGCACCCTGGCCCGTTTTTTCCTACCGTTACCATCTGCTCTACTTCTCAAGGAATATAGAAAGGATTCCTTTCCTCTTTTTTTTTAAAGAGAGAGAGAGGATTTTATTTATTTTTTAGTTTCTTCAGCGGACACAACATCTTTGTTTGTATGCGGTGCTGAGGATCAAACCCGGGCCGCACGCATGCCAGGCGAGCGCACTACCGCTTGAGCCACATCTCCAGCCCTCCTTTCCTCTTTTGTTCTTTTTTTTTTTAATATTTTTTTTAGTTGTAAATGGACACAATATCTTTATTTATTTATTTTTATGTGTTGCTGAGGATTGAACCCAGTGCCTCACATGTGTGAGGCAGGCGCTCTACCACTGAGCTACAGCCCCAGCCCTCCCCTTTCTCTTTTAGGATATAAATTTCTACTATCATCACTGTGAATAGGCTTCTCTGTTATTCAGCAGGACCGTGTCTAATTCATCTTTTTTTTTTAATTTTTATTTATTTTTTATTGGTTGTTCAAAACATTACAAAGCTCTTGATAATTCATCTTTGTAATCATAAGTATTAAACACAAAGACTAGCATGATGCCTTGAACCTAATTTTCATAATTACTTTAAAACTTTCCAAAGGTAGACTCTCAAAGCAAACGTGCCAACAAAACTATAGTTTAGGGTTCTGATCAGTGAACCTGAATGTGTCATGAAAAGTGACATTAGGCTAGGCATAGTGGGCCATGCCTGTAATCCCCACCACTCAAGAGGCTGAGGCAGGAGGATCACAAGTTCTAGGTAAGCCGCATCAGCTTATTGAGGCCCTAAGCAACTTAGACCAAGTCTCAAAATAAAAAATAAGTAAAAAGGTCTGGGAATGTGGCTCAGTGGTTAAAAGCCTCTGGATTCAGTTCTTAGTACCAAAAAAAAAAAAAAAAAGATTGATGTTCCCTTCTGGTATTATATACTTAATACACAGGATGAATGTTTAACCCTGTGTGGATGAACATAGTAAAACGTTTGATAGAAAGTGTGTAGACTAATCCCTTTGATATCTTGAATTCCAGCTGCAGCGGGAGTCCTTGAGCCCTGAGGAGAAGCAGTCTATCCAGGAACATCTGGGCTGCAACAGTGAGAGCCTGCTCTCTGTTCAGATCACAGGCAAAAAACCAAACTTTGAAGTGGGTTCTTCCAGTCAGCTTAAACTTTCTACCACCAAAAAGTCTCCTTTGGGTAAGTCTGGCCTGGGGACATTCTTCTGTGTGTGTGACTGGGCCAGGGAAACATGTTAGAAATTGGGTGAGTGATCTAAATATTTTTAGAAGATTATTCCTTTAATTTCTGTCATTTCCAGAGCACAGAATGCTCAAATATTTCTATTCTGGGTGTATCAGGATATAGACCTGATATAATACATAAATATTGTCTAGCTCAGCCCCTTCTGCACAGAGGACATTGAGGCTTCCTCATTCTGGAGGCTGGAGTCACACAGCTCGTCAGTGTAGTCTTTTTAGGCCCCAGAGATATGGGGTATGCTATTTCTCCTCATGGCAATAGCAGTAGAGATATGATACCCAGTTTCTGTTCCCATAGCTTTTTTTGTATGCCTATTAAGTCAGCTTTTCTAACTTTGAGGGTCCTATAATATCTTTTTTTAAAATTTTTTTTTGGTGCTGGGGATTGAACCCAGGGGTGCTTCACCGCTGAGCTACAATCTCAGCCCTTTTTTAATTTTGAAAGAGGCTCTAAGTTGCTGAGTGTTTTGCCAAATTGCTGAGGCTGGCCTTAAATTTGTAATCTTCCTGCCTCAGCTTCCCAAGTTGCTGGCATGTGTCACCATACCCAGCCCTTTCATTATTTTCAATGTCTGAGTTTCTGTCCCAGCTATGAGAAATACAAAATTTGATCGGTATTTACTGGCACATCCGTGTAGCACACTTTTGACTGTCTAGTCTAAATCTTAGGAAATCCTTTGGAATCTGACTTTTGGATTCATAGTTCCAATGGGTGGGCACAATTAGACGATGGAAAGTCTGAGCACCTCGTTGTAACATCAATCCCTGGGGAGTGCGCTTGCCCTAAAAGCCTTTCTGAGATTTCCCCCCACTCAGTCCCAGGCCTTAGCCCTCTCAGTCCTTCCTTGCCTTCTTCTGACCTAGACAGAGAATCAGGAGGTGTGAGGGGTGTCTGCCAACTGTGATACCTTGCCACCAATAGCTCTAGTGCATATTTTCTTAAATAGCAGGTTTAGGTGAGGTTAGGTTTTGCTATTTATGAAGTCTGACAGATTTCTCATTTAATTCTCAAAATAGGTAGAGGAAACTTGGTTTAGCTCCATGTTATAGGGGTGGGAACCAAGATAAAAAGGAGAAGCAATGTATATGTATTTGTGACCTCATATAGCAGGCCTAAGTCTAAATATGTTCTCATAGGTATAAAATTAGGATGACAAAAACCTCATAAAGTTGTGAGCAAAATTGAGTTGATGTATATAAAGTGTTGTTGTAGTGTCTGGAACAAAGGACGTGCTAAACAAATGGCTTCCAAGGTCATGCCTCTTGTATAAGTGGTCAAGCTGGACTCAAACTCAGCTCTGAGTTCATTAGTTCTCTACAGAGTCCATAGAAAGCACTTGAGTGGCCAGGTGCAGTGGCACATGCCTGTAATCCCAGTGACTCAGGAGCCTGAGACAGGTGGAGCACAAGTTGAAGGCCAGTCTTAGCAACTTAGTGAGGCCCTGTCTCTAAATAAAATACAAAATAGGGCTGGGTATGCGGCTCAGTGGTCAAGTGCCCCTGAGTTCAATCCCTGGTCCCCTGCCCCCGTCCTCACCCAAAAAAAGGAAGTGCTTACATCTACAAGTAGTTTGTTGCTGTTTATGGAACTCTTTTTCTTTTATTGGTTGGATTCAGTGAAACCTGCTGTGGACCCTGCCACTGCCAAGCTCTGGACCCTCTCAGCCAATGACATGGAGGACGAGAGCATGGTGAGTTGGCACTATGGTCACTTGGCCTCCTCCTTCCAGGCACCACTTTGGGTGTAAACAATTATAGTTTGGAGTGACCATTCTGGACCTGTAGGTATGAACGTGTTTAAAATCCAACATTGTGGTTGTGCCTGTCACTGGAGTCTTTGATTTCAAGGGCACTCCCTGTTGGTGGCATTTTAAATTATTTTTTACTATCTCTTTTCCCCACAGATTTTCTTATTCTCATTTATGTGATACATCATACACTTATGTGAACATGTGTAAACCAAAAAAAGAGTTTGTGAGCTAAAATGTTTTTATTGGCCCTTTTGGACAAGTCACTGTATGTTCACTGTCTTAAAAGCAATATCTTAAGCTGGCTTTGCTGCTGCATGTCTGTAATCCCAGCTACTCAGGAGGTTAGGCAGGAGGCTGTAAGACCAGCCTCAGCAACTTGAGATCATATTTCAAAATCAAAAGGACAAGGGATATAGCTCAGTGGTAGAGCACCCCTGGGCTCAGTCCCCAGTACCAAAAAAAAATAACACCAAAAACAGTCCTTGCAAACGTTGATCAGCTCTGTCTATAATAAAGTTCTTTGTTTCTGTGCTTCCATGATTAAAGTTAAAGTAATGGATAGCATGGGTCCTAGTTCACGCCTTCATAGAACTTACAGACCCACTGTGTGCTTGTTTACAAAGAGTTACACAATACATGTGTAATCATTTGACTTTGGACTTATGTGGAAAATATTTCACTCCCTTTTTCCCTTGGCTCTTCCTACACTGGACTAAGGGTAACCCTTCTCTCTGCCCTGCCTGCTTCCACCCTTCCTACAAGTGCACGTATTCTCTACACATTGCTGGTAGTGTTGCAGGAATTTCTCATGTAATTAGTTCCCAATTCCCTTACATCCTGGTGCATTTTTGTGAACAGTTGGCCTCTTGAGTGTGTGGTCTGGTTGAGCATGACGACCAACCCGAGGACAGGGTGAACAGTGTACATTTGCTCTCAACAGCCTGTGATCACTTCAGCTTTTTATTAGAGAGACCATGTCGGTATCACTAATTGCTTTGAACATTCCAGGATCTCATTGACTCAGATGAGCTACTGGATCCAGAAGATTTGAAAAAACCAGATCCTGCTTCCCTACGGGCTGCTTCTTGTGGGGAAAGAAAAAAGAGGAAGGCTTGTAAGAACTGGTAAGTGCTAGAATAAGTTGTCACAGTGTCATACTGTTTAAAACATGCTTACTGTGAAATGCATATTGTATAAGGCATGTATTAAATAGGTGCATTTTAAAGAATAATGGACACCCATGTATTGATCACCCAGTTTAAGGTGTTACCTCAGCTGCATCTTCTTTCCCACAAGAGGTTACTATTCTCCTGAGTTTGTATTAATCATTTGTACTTTTTAATTAGGGCATAATTAATTGTATAGAACAATGTGTTTCATTGTGGCATATGTGCATATAACACTTTGATCATATTTACCCATCTGGTTTTTGGTTTTGTTGTTGTTGTTTTGTAGTTGTAGATGGGTGGCGTGCCTTTATTTGTTTCATTTTTATGTGGTGCTAAGGATCGAACCCAGTGCCTCACACATGCTAGGGAAATGCTTTGCCACTGAGCCATAACCCCAGCCCCCCCGCATGTGGGGTTTTTGATATTTGACTGCTTATGTGTGAATCTCCATGTGATATTGTTGTAAAGAACTGAGTAGAAAGCCCACTCTGACTGTAAAGGACAGGTCAGTATTGAGCATGACATGGAGGCCCCCCGGGAAGGTCAACTGAACAGGGTCTTGGGTCATGGATTATTTGGTGTCGGCCTCTTTAAAAATCTGGAAGAGCCCCTCTGGAAGTGAGGAAGAGTCCTGAGAGAATTGAAGGGAACTGAGGCCACAGTGTGGTGAGCCTTGGGCAGGGTTCAGGAGGCGCAGTTAATAATGGGAGTGGGGAGGCTGCTGCAAGCTTGCTGCAACCCACGCTCTACTTTCGGGAGTGGGTCAAAGCAGAGGTGAGTGTCCTCAGTGGTTCCGGGCCTCAGAGTGTGTGTCTGGCAGGGTGGGAGGGAGTTGAATGTTACCAGCCCATGTTTGAAGTAAGCCAGGGACAGAAATCCGGCTGGCCTACCTGGCCTCAGATTCACATAACGCTGTGATGGTAGCAGGGAGCATGGGGACGGCAGCCTTCGGCGTGTCTGTCTTCATGTGACTGTCACAGAGCTGACATCCTGGCCTCCCACTTCACTGTCCTGAGGAGTCCCTCCTGCTCCTGTCTTTCCTCTTTTTTGTTTTTGTTTTGTGTGTGTGTGTGTGTGTGTACGCGCGTACGTGTCAGTGGAGTGAATTCTTCTGTAGTACTTTTTGAAATCCTACTTAGAAGGTAAGTTTTGCTTATGACTTTGTATGTATGAAAATGTCTTTTTCCTACTCTTGGATGAGTGGTAATTTGGGTATAGAAATGTGGGCTGAAAATTATTTTCTTACTTAGTTTTGTTGTTTTCTTTCTTCAGATGATTCTGATAAAATATTCCTGGGTTTTTCATGGTTAAGAGTGACAGGCAAGGGGGCTGGGTTTGTGGCTCAGCGGTTGAGCATTTGCCTTGCATGCGTGGGGCACTGGGTTTGAACATTAGCACCACGTAAAAAGATAAATAAATAAAGATATTGTGTCCATTTACAACTAAAAAAATATTTTTTAAAAAATGGTGGGCAAAAGCTAGCTGGCTGCTCTGAGCCTGTAGGTGGATTTTGTATATATTGTAGTTGGTACAGTATCTTTATTTATTTATTTCTTTGTGGTGCTGAGGATTGAACCCAGTACCGCACACGTGCCAGGCAAGTGCTCTACCACTGAGCCCCAGCCCCAGCCCCTGTAGGTGAATTTTATGAAGGGAAGCCAGGCAGGCCTTTGGGGGAACAATCCAAAATCTTTATCTTTGAACCTTTCCCCTTTTAACCTCTCAGGAGGATCTTCTTGGCACCACCCCCCACCCCCACCCCTGGCTCTGATGAGCAGTGCCAGATCTGCCATGGCAGTGCCCTCTTCCTCTCTGCTTTGGTTTCCAGCTGCATCACAGTTGTCTCCTTTCCAGTTTTCTGTCGTTGTGGCTCTAGTCTTTGCCGAATTTTGGTGGGGTCGGAAGGAGAGTGAAACTGGGGTACCTGCTTCAGTGCATCTTCTGAACCTGCAAGCCTTGGTGTTGGTGTTTTACAAGTGAATAGAACGGTGGTGAAACTCTTGGACTGTTGGCTGCAGGCTTTTTGAATTGTCAGTGATGTTTTGCTTTAAGTGTGCAAGTTGCTGTCACTTAAGAGTGAAGTAGAACTCCAGACTTTTCCCCTCTTGGATCTGCTTTGCACTGTGATGGGCAGGCTGAGCAGTGGCACCCTCTGCAGCAGGTGCTCCCCAGCACACCCCACCCACCTCCTGCTTCCCAGCAGCCCCCTGCCTGTGGCTGCTGTCTGCCTGACCTTGCAGGCATTTGAGTCGAAACCCTGGTAATGAGGAAAGTCTTTGAGCACATTTTGGTACTGTTGTGGATTTGGACTTCCTGGATGGTGGCATATCTCATTCATCAGCAACTGTTTTCCCCTAGCACCTGTGGCCTTGCAGAAGAACTAGAAAAAGAGAAGTTACAGGAACAGAAGAATGCCCAGCCCAAGTCAGCCTGTGGAAACGTAAATATCGGGATCCTTACTCAGCATTTGCAAAACCCCCAGTGGTATCAGGCATCACCCTAAACTAAGCACAGACTGGCTCCACCTCTAAAGGATCACCTGTCAAGAGCTCTAGTACTGGGCCAGCATGGAAAGACGTGCGTGTTAGGTGGTTGTGGGAAGAGGCTATCTCCCTACATGCTCACACATGGGGAGGACTCTGGTCACTTCTTACTTGGCATCCTTAGTTCTATTTACTTATTTATTTAAATTTGAGATAAGGTCTTACTAAGTTGCTGGGGCTGACCTCTAATTTTTGATCTTTCTGCCTCAGCTTCCGAAGTCACTGGGGTTATAGGTGTACACCTCCAGGCCCGGTTTGGCCCCTTTCTTTCTACAAGTCCACTCAGAGTATGTCTTGATGTTGTTCAGCCCTAGGGCTGAGCTTGGCTAAGACTTGAACTGCTTAGAACATAGACATGTGGCTGGGCCTGGTGGCGCACACCTGTAATCCCAGCGACTCAGGAGGCTGAGGTAGGAGAATCGTAAATTCAGAGCCAACCTCAGCAACTTAGAGAGTCCCTAAACAATTTAGCAAGATCCTCTCTCAAAATAAAAAATAAAAATGTCTGGGGATATGGCTCAGTGGTTGAGCACCCCTGTGTTCAATCCTAGTACAAAAAAAAAAAAAAAAACTATAGCCATGACCTATGAAAGGGTACTTAACTTAGCTATTATTTTTCATGCAACTAGAGATCTTAAAAATTACTAGTATTTGGGTCCCAGCTAGACCTGCAGATGCACCCAGTCCCTCCTCCTGGCCCACATCTCTGGGGTGAGCTGGCTCTTGGGTTCCCCTGCATGATTGCCTGTTCTCTCCTGACAGTGCTACCTGGGCGATGCTTTCCGCTGTGCCAACTGCCCCTACCTTGGGATGCCAGCCTTCAAACCTGGCGAGAAGGTGCTGCTGAGCGATGGCAATCTTCACGATGCCTAGGAGGACCCATGGGACACATCTGCTCCTCCACTACCTCCTGTCCCTCAGATCCCACCACTGTGGCTCCTCCCACCTCCTTGGACTCTCTGGCTCTCCGTTGGAAATCCCTTTTCAGGGAGGGTGCTTGTAGACAGGGAAGCTGGCTGTGGGTGCAGTGGTGTGTAGTGCTGCTGTTTGTATGCAAAGACCCAGGCTTGGTGGCCTGGCTTCTTGCAGGGGGGGCCTCTTTCCTCATCTAGTGTTAGGAGAAGGGAGCATGCCCAGAAGAGGCCCCTGTCCTGTTGTTACAGAAGCACTGACCAGACACTCTTGAGCCCAGACATCCTTGAGTGTCTGTGCTCCGGGACGAGCTCCAGGCCCTGCCCCGTCCTAAGCTCAGTTACCCTGCCACGTACCTGTCTTCCCAAGTTGGTGGTTTACTTGATATGCAGTTTTTAGTGACGAGTCAACTGTCTCATGTCTCAACACCAAAGGAGTCACTCACAGGTTACTGTGATCCCATCCCATGTCTCTCTACCCCTTCCCGCCCCCTCACTTTAGTGTTGCATCTGTGTCCCGTGTCATTTCTGTTCCTCTATAGGTATTAAACTTGCATACTTCTGTGTGTCCATTGTAAAGAGAGGCTCTGTACGTGTGTGTGATATCTGTCACAGACATCCAGTCAGTAGGGACCATGAAACTGTCTTTCTGGAGGAACTTAGTGTCTCCCCACAAATAGGGCCAGTGCTGTACTATAGTATAGCCTCTCTCCTCTACTGTGGAAGAGTCCAGGTTAGTAAGGATTTGTAGAGAAGTAGGAGAGCACTCTAAACCAACTGAAGTCTCTGAGCAAGAGACCCCTTTATTCTCCTCATGACCCACCCACAGAGATCTGGGAATCCATCTTGCCAAATATTTGAAGAGATTGTGTGGATTCAAAAAGTGTTGATTCCCTCAGTTTGCTTTTGCTGACCCTGGTCCACACTGCTGGAGTTATGGCTGTGACTAAATTCTAGCTGGATTCCAAATCCTTTGTGGGAGGCAGAGTTTGGAGACAACCATTGGCCCCTGCCCTGTGTGACCTTGAGTTTGAGCAAGACCTGTGAATGCGCTAGAATCTCCCTTCTGGGATTAGGTGAGGTTCTGTGGCAAAAGTAAAAGGATTTTGCAGAGATACTTAAAATCCTGATGGATTTAATGAAAAGGAAGATTATCCTGAATGAGCCTGCCCACAGTTGAGCCTTTAAAAGAACTTAGAGAAGGAAGAGCTTTCCTTACCCACCTTGTAGGGATCAGCACAACAGTGTGAGAGGCCCGTGGGGCAAGAAACTCCTAGTGCAGACAAGTCCTGAGCACACAGTCCTCATGAAAATGGGGACCTCACCTCGGTCCTTTGGAAGAACTGGAGTTCCAGGTGAGAGCACAGCCTGCCATGCCCTGATAGCAGCCTTCTGTGCCTGGACCTCAGACAGAGACTGGGAACAGGGCTGGGAGGTAGCTGAGTGGCAGAGCACCTGCCTGCAATGCTCGGGGCCCTGGTTTCCTCCCCAGCACTGCAAAGTAAAACGGGTGCTTGTTTGATGCCGGAGAAGTTGAATGAGAAGATAATAAACAGGTGTGTTAAGCAGCTACGTGTGGTGATTTATTTACACAGCATCAAGAAACTAACACTGATGTGTTGATCAAGCTACAGAGCCATCATTGGTCGCTTCTGCTGCAGTTGCCAAGACAACGGACAGACATCTCAACCTCCAGGTTGAGGACAAGATCCTAAGCCAAAGAGCTTCTTAGGATGGGTTGAGCAAATCTGTCAGGGAGACCCGTGTCCGTGGGGCCCAGCAGGGAGCCAGCTCAGCCGGGACCAAGAGTGACCAGAGGGGCCTTGCCTTTGAATAGTGCACATCTGGGCCTCGAAGCCTGGCTGCAGCTCTGCCCTGTGAGGGGACAGAGAAGGGGACTCTTCTCTGACTTTGGAAGACCACAATTTTGAGGGCAGGTTTTGACCTTTTTCAAGCTCACAATATTGAAGCCAAAAAGTGGTCTCAGATGATCACCAAATTAATCCGTTTGCATTTGAGGAAACGGACCAGAAGGGTGACCTGCTGCCACCAATCACCTGATGACCCTTTAAAGTCTTTGGCTCAGAATCTGCTGGTATGCATTTAGAATTCTGCCTGTCCCCCTTCTGAAATATTCAAAAGCAGCAGGTGGGATGGGCAGCGAGGGTGAGCGAGCTGTGTCTTCCTTAGGGTGAGGGGCAGCCAAGGGTCCGAAGGGCTTCGAAGTGTGGAGGAAGAAAAGGGGAATCGCAGACCTGCTCCAGCGAGGCGCCCTTGGGTTGCAGGATTACGCCTGGTTGTAGGTGGCGTCCAGCAGGGCAGAGCGGAGAATCCCCGCTTCTGGAAGCACCTTGGCTGTTGGGCTGGAGGAGAGGGGCAGCTCCTAGGGGACAGTGGGACAGCCTTACATCTGCCCACCTCTGTTGGGAACCGGGAGGGGCGAGGTTGTGGCCAGGTGGGAACACACTGCTGGTGGGATCACTTGGGAATTCGTCGCTGGCTGCATGTTAGAATTACCTGAGTAGTTTTCAAAACCACCTGTGCCTGCGTTTCCCTTCCAAAGACCAATCACATCAGATTCTAGGAGCAGGGCCAACAGGCAGCAGTGTTTTTGCAAAGCTTTCCCAGGGGATTCTAAAGTGCCTCCAGGGGCTGGGGTGTGGTTCAGCGGTAGAGCGCTCGCCTAGCACATGCAAGGCCCTGGGTTCGATCCTCAGCACCACATATAAATAAATAAAATAAAGGTATTGTGTCCAACTACAACTAAAAAATAAAGTGCATCCAGGGCTGAGAACCGCCACCCTAGAAAAATTCATTCACACATGCACCAGAAGATAAGCTAAAAATATCCAAACCAGCAATATTTGTAAGAAGAACCTGGACAGGGCTGGGGATGTGGCTCAAGCGGTAGCGCGCTCGCCTGGCATGCGTGCGGCCCGGGTTCGATCCTCAGCACCACATACCAACAAAGATGTTGTGTCCGCCAAGAACTAAAAAATAAATATTAAAAATTCTCTCTCTCCTCTCACTCTCTCTTAAAAAAAAAAAAAAAAAAAAAAAAAGAACCTGGACAACCCAAGCAGATATTTTTTTTTAATATTTATTTTTTAATTGTACACAATAACTTTATTTTATTTATTCATTTTTATGTGGTGCTGAGGATCGAACCCAGGGCCTCGCATGTGCTAGGCGAGTGCTCTACCGCTGAGCCACAACCCCAACGCCCCCCCCAAGTGGATATTAACAAGAAAATGGCTGAGTTTTGTGGCCTCATGGGACACTCCAGCGGTGGTGGGCTCCAGCTGTGCACACCTGTGTGCAAGCCCCAGAACTTGGAGCAGCAAGAGCAGGGCACAGAAATATGTGTGGACTGCGTTATCATGTATATGAAGTTGAGAAGGTCAAAACATTGAAGGCACGGCAGTGGTCATCAAGGACACAGGCGTACTCATAAGTCATGCACAACACACACAGGTACAAAATGGAAGCTCAAGGAGACGGGCAAACACAAGGTTCAGTTGGTTCTGGAGGGAGATGGGAGCAGGAAATGGGCCTTCAGAGTAGTAGGAAGGTCTTCATTTTGTTTGGGGCTGGAGAGGGAACCCAGGGCTTCACAAGTGCTAAGCACTTGCCCTGCCCCTGAGCGGCACCCCAGCCCTTGACGCTTCTGTTCAGCTGGGTGGTCGACTGTGTTTAGTTATTGGCTTGTATGTCTTACACATGGATTATGGGTTCTGTTTGCTTATTTGTTTTTTGTGGTACTGGGGATTGAACCCAACATTGCTCTGCCACTGAGCTACATCCCTAGCCGTTTTTAATTTTTATATTGAGACAGGGTCTCACTGAGTCACTGAGGCTGAATTTGAACATGTGATCCTCCTGCCTAGGCCTCCCAAGGAGCTAGAATTGCAGGCATGTGCCACCGCGCTGGCCTTACACATACATTATGTGTTATGCTCGAATTCGGGACCCCCAAAAGACCACCAGAGACCAAGATCAATGTAAACAGTAAAGAGGTGTGTATTGCGAGCTAGCTCGGTCCTCCTCGTGCACACAGCAACTGGTGATGCTGAGAGGCCCCGAGCCCAGGGTTTGCAGCAGTTTTATACATTCGTTGGAGAAGGCAGGGACCCCCACATACATCATAGCATCTCTTAGCAAATCATCACACACCGCGGGAAAATCAAATAACAACTCTAAAAAACGATTAGCACATTCACTGGCGGGAACAAGTTGGGTAGGGGTGATTGGTTACTACAAGAGGGGGATTCATTTGTACTGATTGGTTTAAGTCAAGAGGGGTGTTCGTGCTGAACTACATGGTTTCCTAACACCATAACTACTGGGAGGGTCATCTGGCATCCCAGGTATTCCCCTGTCTCATGCTGATTGGTGGTTGCTAGGGGTTGCTATGGGTCCCCACCTAGCCTGACTGAGTCAGGGACACTTGGTGCAGCAGATCTCTCCTGTTATTTGTAGATAAACAACTTAGCAGGGTGGGAATGTGCCTAGGAGTGCTCTGTGGGTCTTTCCAAGGACAAAGGTCATGTCCCTTCCTTGGACAGGTTTTGCTCTGAGGTAGAGGCTGGTTTTTCATTGTATGTTATATTTATAGAAAACTTAATTTAAAAAAATAGGAAAACATAAAACTCAGTTTTAAGGAAAATGTCCATGAGCTAAAACAAAGTCCCGTGCCTCCCAACATGAACCTACAGGGACTATTTGGTGCAGTTATAATCCCATTGAGTATTTAAAAAGTGGAGCCAGCACAGAATCCATGTAAAGATACCACATGATCATGGTAATAATGACAACAGTCCCCAAGGGAGGGGCTGAGGTGTCACTCAGCCTTAGATAGTAGAGCACTTGCTGAGCATGTGCCAGGTCTGGGTTCCATCCCCAGCACCGCCAAACCAAAATAAATAAATAAAAAGGAAAACCAAGAGAGAATGTCACCACACAAAAGCAAATGAATACTATGACCAAAAAAAAAAAAAAGCTTTAAAAGAAATATATATTCATTTTTTGGTACCAGAGATTGAACCCAGGGGTGCTTAACCACTGAGCCCTTTTTTTTTTAAAATTCTTTTTTAGTTGTAGATGGACACAATACCTTTATTTGGTGCTTAGGATTGAACCCAGTTCCTTACGCGTGCTAGGCAAGCACTCTACCACTGAGCCACAACCCCAGCCCATCCCCAACCCATTTTATATTTTATTTAGAGACAGGATCTCACAGAGTTGCTCAGGCCTCCCTAAATTGCTGAGGCTGGCTCTGAACTCGAGATCCTCCTGCTTCAGCCTCCCGGGCTTCTGGGATTTCAGGCGTGCACCACCACACCCAGCAAGACCAAGTTTTGTAGACATTACACAAAGACATAAAACATGGTGGAGAGACACAAGAGCTCAAGGAAATGGCAAGACAGAAGGATGTGTGATGAGGATGAACCAGCAGATCTGAGTCAAGAAGTGAAAAAATATGAGTCCCAAACATGAGGCCAATGTTGGAAACATCGCCAGGGAAGAACAGGGAGTGCTGAGAAGAGACAGGAAGAGAAAATTCACCTAAATTACACGTAGGAGCGCACCCCATGATACCCCATCAGCACACAGGATTTTTATGTGTCAATTAAAAAAATAAATATAAAAAAGATTTGGAAATCATGAAAAATAAGAACTGAAGAAATAGAAAAAAAAAAAGAAAATTAGCCAAAATGAAATGTAAATAAAGAGGGAAAATGATCAATTGAGAAAATGACTAGACACTGAAGACAAAAAATAATAATAATAATGTATCAGAGTAATTATTTAAAGACCATCTGAGAAAATTTTTCAGAAATAGGAGTTGCTGTATAGCTTGCAGGAAAAAGTGGCACAGGGTGTTTGTCCCCTGCTGAACATAACAGTTTTATTCCTGGGCTGGGGATGTGGCTCAAGCAGTAGCGCGCTCGCCTGTCATGCGTGTGGCCCAGGTTCGATCCTCAGCACCACATACAAACAAAGATGTTGTGTCTGCCAAAAAAATAAATATAAAAATATTAAAAAATTCTCTCTCTCTCTCTTAAAAAAAAAAGTTTTATTCCATGTCATTTATAGTGGCTGAGACCTGTGTGACCGAGGTCTGTGTGTTTCCCAAGAGTCTTCATTAATTCTCAAATCCCCTCCTTACTCAGAGGGTGGGATATTATCCATAAACTGAGTGGAACAAAAGCTTTTTATGAGTCTATAATCTTCTGGTTTGTACCTGTTGTCTTAGCCTCTTTGTCCCCAAAGACTTTGTTTGCATCCTTGGCTGTTTGGTCACAGTGGCCGAGGAAGACAGGCTGCAGTGGGATGGGGCACAGCTCTGCTGGAGACCTGCTGCCTCCAGGGACAGAAGCCCCTCTCAGTCCTTAGTGACCTCAGGTATAGCCTTCCGTGCTCACAGTGCCCAGTGCCCTGGCCACCCACCACCTGGCACCAGCCTTGACCTCTGCAGGACTGTGATGGCCTGAAACCTCATTGAGCTTCTGCTGGGCTCCAGAGACCCAGAAGCCCATCTTCTCTTCCTCCCTCCCCTCCTGCTTACCCCCTCCTCTTTTTTCCCTCTAGGATTTCTTAAACTTATTTTTTCTTTTAAATGATGAAAAATTTAAATGCCAGAGAAATACAGATACAAATGACACTGGATTTGCTGTTTGGATCCAGATCTCTCTTTAGACACTTGTCTGCCCCCCCCCCCCCAGAAGAGCTCTGAATGCAGAAGCCAACGGGTGTCACGAACAAGCCTCTTTTACACCTCTACCTGTAAGAGCTTCTATTGAATGTGTCCTTGTTTAAAGTTGAAATTCACATAAAACTAATCATTTGAAACGAACAATTCAGTGGCATTCAGCTCGTTCACAATGTTGTGCAAACAATACTTCTGTCTAGTTCCGCATGTTTTCATCTCCAAAAGTAAACCCCATGCCCACTACACAGATGCGTCCACCTCACGGCTTCTCAGGGCCCAGGCCCCTTGGTTTGGCTGAGTGTTCCATCCTGGTACCACTGCTGTGGCTTTGGAGAAGGGTGTGGCGGGGGACTGCAGGGTTCCCAAGGCGGTGGTCCCCTAAGTGTAACGTGAGAGGCACAAGAGCAGCCAACTGGGCACTGATTCCCTTTGATGGTACATCCTTAAACAGGCCAGGAAGGTCCAAGTTCATTGTCCCAGGCAGGGAGGCCAATGTGGGAAGGTGCCTGGGCCAGTCAGAGCAGGGTAAGGACTGGAAACAGGGCCCTGACCCCTTGTGTTAAAGTGAGTCTGTGGGACGTTGATCTGTGAGGGCATTGGGTGTCGATACAAGGCCAACAAGGGAAGAAGAATTGATTACGTACATTTTCCAAGAGAAGAGGGCATGCGTCACCACGCAGGGCCACAAGGGGACACACTGAGTCTGGCCAGGAGGCCACAGGAGCCAGAGGAAGGCCTGGGCCGCTGCCTGTGTGGGGTCTCCAGGGGGAAGGCAAGGCAGGGCGGGAAGGAGCTTAGGACTGGGGGCGTGAGTGGTTCCAGAGGGCCCTGGGCCATGGGCTATCCCTAGCCTGGGGGACTTAGAGATAAGAAACTTTGATAAAGGAGATGTTGGGGGTCTGGAGTCAGGATTGGTTGGAGGGTTTACGATTTATTTATTTATTTATTTATTTATTTATTTATTTATTTGAGGCATACCCTTGCTATGTTGGCCAGACTGGCCTTGAACCTCCAGGCTCAAGTGATCATCTTGCTTCAGCCCCCGCAGTAGCAGGAACTGCACCCCGCTATAATTTTGGACACCCATGAAAGCTGTCAGTATAAACCACCTTAGCCATCCATGTGACCTTGGATGAACTAATGCCAAGTAGGCAAATGATTCTAAGAAAACACACCCCTGCCCAGGGCTCTGGGCTCTGCTCTAGGCTCTTCTGAAGTCAGTGGCCCAATAAGACCCGGAAACTTTATCCCCCTCTTCCTCTCCATCCAGCTAACCCCAGGCAGTGCATTTGGTGGTTTCCTTTCTTCTGCTCCCTCGGGAGAAAAGCCGGCCAACTACTGACCTCTGGCACCCAGGCCTTGTGCTGCTGCAATCAGAAGTCCCCCTAGGGACAGCCCAGAGGCAGGAGCCTGGACCTCACACGGACAGCAACCTCCCAACTTTATTGTGGGGCTGGAGTGCCCTCTGTGGGGAGACTAGGGAACAACACATTTTAATTTCCACCGCTTACTCAGTGGGACCTTTCAAACCAAGTAGTTAGGGCTCTGGGAGAAATTTCTCTTTCCCCACTAATGCCCTTCGTGGAATTCACCCAGGTGCTGTTGATGAAAATGTATAAATCAAACGTCCACTGTGCACAGAGTACCCCTCCCACTTACAAACAAGTCACGTACTGACCCAAATACCTGCTGCAATGAGCTTATTGGGTGAACCCAATTCCCAAGCTGCTAAGGTGATGGGCAGCATGTGGCCAAGATCAGACAGATCAAACAAGGGGGCTGGGAGAGTGGGAGGGGCAGAGGCAACCCAGGAGACCAGGGAGGGCTTCCTGGAGAAGATGGCATCTGCACTGAGCTCTGAAGGGGAGCTGGATTTCAGAAGGAGAGGGATGGTGCCTTCCTCACTGTTCCTCAGTCCCTGCCTGTCCCTCCCTTCTGCTCACCAACCAGGGGAGTCACCAAGTCCCAGTTCCTCAAAATGTCTCAGAGGAACAAGGTAGCGTCTTACCCCACCCACCCACCTTATGCCTAGACTGCTACTGAGCACTTGGGATTGGAACCCTGCACTTTGCTGCCTGACCTGGCTCCACCTCTTCCCTGCCCAGTGGCCTTGAAGCAAGGCCTTGCTCACTCACTTTCAAGGGTCGCCCCCCCCAGCCTCCAGCAGCTCTCTGAGTTCACCTTGGGGGGTTGAGAATCTTGATTCTTTTGAGAAAAGTTTGCAATGCTGAGATCCTGGCTCTGGCTTGCAGGGGGTACAGGCCTTAGCCTTGCCCTCCATGCTGATTTAGGGGATCCTCTTTGCCTCCCCTCTTTTTTAGATTATTCCCCCATTCCGTGGGCACAAGGGGGCAGCATGGAGCAACACACACACACACACACACACACACACACACACACACACACAGAGGAAAAAAAAACCTCCTGATAGCAGCTGGGCCAAACATCTCCTGTCCTAGGAAGAAGAATACTCAATGCTTCTGCCCCTGCACGAGGTCCCAGACAGAGAAGCTGGCTGGATGAGTGGTAGAACTGGAATGTAGAGACTCTAGCTCTTTTCCTTCCTACCCACGGTGTCCCAGTCTTGAGCTGGGCCTGGGCAGAGGGGCCTGGGGGTGGGGTGACCAGAGGCTCCTGCGCCCATCTCATCCTTAAGAATACACGTGGGTTTCCAGAGTGGCTCCTGCTCCTGCTGTAATGCAGGAGTTGAGACTGACAGGCACACAGGGGCATCACTGGGAGAGCAACCCTGCACCAGGGGCGGCGCCACAGCAGCCTCTAGGAGCTGGAGGGGATCCAGCGGGCATGAGGTTGAGACAGCGGCTCTGCTCGGGCTGGGCTGCGCTGATTGGGGTGGAGGTGGGGTCCGCTGGAGTCGGGAGGAACTGTGGATCCCTGGGCCAGCCTGCCTGGGGATGGGGGGGGTAGTGAAGTGGAGCAGGAGGGGCTGGGGCTGCAGTTTGAGCGGGGAGGGCAGGCAGGGCGCTGGCCGTGCGGATCTCCCAGGGCCCGCGGGTGCAGTGGGCGCCGGGGACTGAGCCGTGGGGGCGACGGGGCCAGAGCTGCCGGAACTGGCCTCCCCGTCCCCCCCCGCGCCAGGGAGCTCCGGCACTTGCAGAAGAACCCCATGTGGAAGGAGAAGCCCCAGCTCAGCGCCGCGTGTGGCCAGACAGCGGCCGGCTAGAGGGGGCGACTGGGAGACTCGGGGGCACAGAAGATGGGAAAGAACCCCCCCCCCTCGAGCCTGCCCAGGACCCCCACCTGCCGGCACATACAGCAGGCAAGAGGGACAGCCTGGGGCTGGGGCTGTCCTCCAACCACCCGCGCTCCGCCCACACCTGCCGCCCCGCCCTCGCAGGTCCTCCCCTCGATTCTGCTTGGTCTGCAGCGGCCACGCCCCCGTCGGCCTCCGTTTCCCTTTGTGACCAGGGCAGGCCAGCGCCCGAGGTCCTCTGAGGACCCTCGCTCAGTGAAGGCAGGAGTGGAAATGTGGGCTGTGCGGTGGGGACAGAAGACACTGACCCAGGCTGGGGAGGAGACTTTATTCAGGGCTTTCAGGCCCGCGGCTTCAGTCCAGCAAAGGAGCCAGGGTCCTCTGGCTCCTCCCCTTTGTCCTTGTGAGGCCTCCACGGGCCCCGGGGCTCCGGGTTGGGGTGATGAACTCCCACACTGGAAGTCTCCAAATGGTCCGGAGGAAATCAGGGCTTCTGGGTGATGGGGCCAGGTGACTTCACAAGTCTCTGCAAGAGTCTAACTGCCTTCTTCACGTGCCTGTCCTTGGGGTCCGAACAGATGAACTTGCCCTGGGTGGTGACAAGCCTGCAGGGAGGGGAAGCCACAGGCTCAGTGGTCTCCACACTCTCGGGACCCCACCTCGGTCACAGCCCTCCTGGGGAGCCAGGGCCGCAGGACCTGGCCTCCACCCCTCAGACCACCTGTGCCCAGACCCCCTAGAGCCTGGGAAGCAGAGGAAGGGCCTGGGGCTCAGCTGTCCCCACCAGCTCAGGATCAGGACAGGGAAGGACAGCATGGGCACTGACTGGTCCCTCAGACAGGTTGTGCAGCTGCCCCTGGGGCAGGCTGCTGGTCAAGGGGAGGAAGGGCCGCCCTCCCTGCTCCCTGGCCATCCCCAGAGCGCCAGCAGCCAGCCACCTGCTCCCATGCACAGTCCCAGGAGCTGCAGTGGGCAGAGGGGACTTACACAATGGCATCCTTGGGACACTCGGCTGAGGTTCTGTACCAGGTCACCAGCTTTCTGATGGGAATGGCCCCCTTGAAGAACTCCATGCAGCACTCCCGGCCCACGTTGGTGGCTCGAGCTAGGGAGACAGCAGGAGCCAGGGTGACCCCAGGGTCTGGCAGGGGGTCTGCACATGGTGACTGTATATGTGTCCCCGTGCCTCTGTCTGGGTTAGGTCCATGTTCATGCGTCGGGGGCACCTTGTCCCTAATGTGTGTGCACCTGTGAGGCCTCGTGTGCTGTGGGGGGTCTGGTATATGTGTGTGTCTCTTTATCTGTGTGTATCTCTGTGTGCACCTGTGTATGTCTCTACCTAGCGACCTTTATTTCAGCTTTCCCAACTGAATATTTTATAGTTTACAAGATATCATTATTATAAAAATATTTTACATCTTCTCGTGTACTTGGAAACAATTCTGCTGTCTCTATGCTGTTTCCCTTATTGTATATGAAACCCACTAATAAAGCAGACAGCTTAGAGGATGATCTTCTCTGCGGGGCCTCCTGGCCACTGCAGCTGAGATGCCTGCCCCTTCCCAGGCCACCTGTGCCCTGCTCTCACCTGCACGGATGCTCTGCAGAGAAGCCCCGAGGAGGAGGGTGGCCAGCAGCAGGGTCTTCAGGGGCGACATGGTGCCAGGAGCCCAGGAGAAGGTCTGGTGCCTGTCTCAGGGGAGATTGGGTGAGAGCCAAGCATGCAAGTGACCTATTTAACCTCTTTGGGGGTCTTGCCCCGCCTCCTGCCGTCTGCCTCCACACCCTTCCTAGACCAGGGTAATTCAAAGAATTGGAGATGATTCAGTAGAAGTCCAGTCTTGGAATGTTTGTGGCTTTCCAGAGAATGGACATTCAAATGGGGACAGAGGTGGGGTACATGTGTCCGGGGGCTAGAGCAGTGACATACTTCTCCTTTCAAAGAGGACATTTCTTGGTTCCTCTATCAGCAGAGCCGAGAGGCTGGGCTTGCTCCTGCCCCGTCTGCACGGGTGGTGTTAGATGGGCTCTCTAGAGGAACAGCCACAGGATCCATCGACATAGAAATACATCTGTATGTACATACGCACACACACACACTCAGAAGAGAATAAAAAGAGCTTACATGGCCAGCAGCTGGACAGTCCACAATGGCCGCCCACAGGCTGGAGAGCTGGAGGGAGCAGCAGTTGCTCAGTCGAAAGAGCTGGAGCCTCAGAACCAGGGAGACCAAGGATGCAGCCCGACTCCAGGACAGAAGGCCTGGAAATTCCCTGGGGGGTCGCTGGTCAGAGTCTGCTTTGGAAGGTGAGCGAACTGGAGACTGCAGTCCTCAGGTGACCGCAGCAGCTACCAAGCACCCGCTCAAGAAGAACGGAGCTTGTGTCTGCGCCTGCTTCCTAGTTCTTCTAACATTTGTTCCTTCAAGGTCCCAACCTGTTGGTCGGTGCTGCCCACACTTAGGGAGGGTCTGTCCCTCAGTTTGCTGTCTCACATGCCAATCATTCCTAGAAACACACCAACATGTCCAGAAGCCTCCTAAACTTAGGCCTCTCTCTCTCTCTCTCTCTCTCTCTCTCTCTCTCTCTCTCTCTCTCACCAAGGATTGAACCCAGGGGCATTTGACCACTGAACTTCATCCCGAGCCCTTTTTTATATTTTATTTAGAGATGGGGTCTCGCTAGTTTGCTTAAGGCCTCACTAAGTGGCTGAGGTTGACTTCAAACTCATGATCCTCCTGCCTCAGCCTCCCAAACCACTGGTCTTAGTTATCTCTTCATCCAATCAAGTTGACAAAGATTAACCATCACAAGTCCAACCCTTGTCAACTTGACACCCAAACATCTTTACATCACATCTAATCTCCAAATAAACACAACAGCAAGGCCATAATTCCACCCAAAATGATATAACTTTTCTTCATACAACTAAAAATACATTAGTTCCTTCCCCAGAACAGGAGGGGAAAATTTTTTTTCTTGACTAATGCATGCTTTTCTGACACCCCACAACTTAAATACTCTATAATGTAGATGTACTATCATTTTGAGTACTGAAGTTAAGTCAACCAATATTACATTACATGATGAAGGAATAAAAGGGGACGGTCACATGTCTACTGAATGCATGTGTACACGTGCACAAACATTCTTGACAGAGTGGGAAAGAAATACGCATGACCATTATGGCCCTTGCTTCTGTGACGGGTGGCGTAGCCGTAGTTGGTATTTATTATTATCTTCTACCACCCACTATGTATTTCCTGGGCCTTCAGCGAGCACCTCAGCAGGTCTGGCTTCTTTACTTGGAGGTGTGACCCACGCCTTTATTCCTGGAGGTTCCCTGCGTCAGTCATCCTGCTTGCAGAGGGTGGCTGTGGTTTCCCACTGACCCTGGTAAAGGACATGGTAAGAGCAGGGGACGCCAGGGATCTCCTGTGCCCCAGGAGCACCCTTCCTGGCCTCCGCTGTGGTAGTAGTCCATCTCCCCTTGGTCATTTGGATCAGTCCCCTGCACCCCCGCCAGCACCACAACTCCTTTCTTAGCCTGTTGACTCTGAGGCATGAGGAGCCCAAAGTGGCCAGGGGAAGTCTGACTCTCCGTTTAATGAAGTCCTGTTGTGCCTCCTGGGAGAAGCATTCCTCCTTCTGGAACTGAGGCTTCTAGGCCAGCAGAGCATATGTTGCGGGGACAGTAAACAAATGCTATGGGTCCCTAGGGATAGAGGGGAGTGGTCCCATTCCCATCGCCACCCCTTGATTTCCGGACTCGTGATCCTAGCCACGGGAGAGACGGGACCCTGTAGCAGACGCTGATGCAGAGTATACACAGCCTTCAGGAGAACCTGGTTCCAGCCCTGCAGGGCACTGCCACCTGGCTGGCACTGTAACTTCATCTTCAAAGGCCAGTCCAGGGGGCTGGAGTTGTGGCTCAGTGATAGAGCGATTGCCTAGCTATGTGTGAGGCACTGCGTTCGATTCTCAGCACTGCGTACAAATAAATAAAATAAACGTCCATCAACAACTAAAAAAAAAAAAAAAGATTAAAAAAGAAGGCCATTCTATCAAATCAGCTGCTTTTTATAGCCCAAATCTAATGGGGTCTCTGGGTCTGCAAGCTGCCTTGTTTGCGTACAGTGAATGGATCTTACAGTAGTGTCATCTGTCTTCAGGCAGATGGAGCAGGGGTTAGATGTGGGTTTCCCTTGCACCAGAACAGGTGGGGCTTGAGTATTCAGCCTTGAGTGGGGTGGAGTGTTCAGACTTGATGCAAACAGGTGATAAAAGACCAGACTGAGGGGGGTTTGAGTGCGTGGGTTATCCTGCACCTAACATTCATTCAGCCTGCCCTGTTGACAACTTAGTTCAGCCTGCCCTGCACCTAACAATGGGGACATGGGAAGACCAGTGAATCTCCTGAGCAGGAGCCATTGCCTCACTTCTTGGGCTGAGAAGTGAGTTCCTTGGTCAGGAGCAACGCTGGGTGGGATACCAGGACAGTGGATGAGACGTTCTGGAAGTCCTGGATGGTGGCTTGGGCGGAAGCACTACGTGCAGGGAAGGCAAATTCATACCCAGAACGAGCGTCCGTCCCAGTAAGGACAGACCACTGCCCCTTCCATGATGGAAGTGGTCTAACACAGTCAACCTGCCACCGGGTTGCTGGCTGACCTCCCCAGGGAATGGTGCCACATCAGGGACTGAGGGTCAGCCTCTGCTGCAGGCAAACTGGGCACTCAGCAGGAGCTGTAGCCAGGTCAGCCTTGGTGAGCGGAAGCCCATGCTGCTGAGCCCAGGCATAACCACCATCCCTGCCACCGTGACCCCTTTGTTCATGAGCACATTGGGCCATGTCAGGGGTGGCCGGGGAAGAGGATGACTGCTATCCACAGACCCGCCATCCTAACCACTTGATTATTAAAGTCCTTCTCTGCTGAGGTCACCTTATGGTGAGTATTCACATGGGACACAAATATCTTCACATCCTTTGTCCGCTCATAAAGTTCTAAGCACATACCTCTTCCCCAAATGTCATCCATTTTCCAATCATGACCTTTCCAGGTCCCTGACCAGTATCCAAATTGCAGCCCGTGAATCAGTACACAGTTGACATCTGATCCTTTTTCCTTCCAAGCAAAATGTACAACCAGGTTCACTGTGCAAAACTGCCCATTGTGAAGATTTCCCTCCACGACTGTCCTACAGGGTCATCCCAGAAAGGGACAGTAGTGCTGTAGCTGTCCACTTCCAGGGGGTGCCTGTCTGTGAACCAGACCTAGCCTTCTCTTCCTTTATCAACTGGTCATAAGGGACACCCCAGGAGGCCATAGGCGCATGCTGGGGGACAGAGGCATCGTAGCAGGGGGTAGGACCATGAGCACTGGGCCACGTGGTGCAGCCTGTTCATGCCTTTGGGACCCACCGGGGCCTGATCATGTATGTACCTGTTACATACATGGTTTGGATATGAGGTTTCATCCTAAAGCTCGTGTGTGAAACAAGGCAAGAACATTCAGAGGTGAGATGACTGGGTTTTGAGCTTTAGCCCCATCAGTGACTCAGTAACTGAGTGGTGACTGGAGGAGGTGGGCTGTGGCTGGAGGAGGTGGCATTGGGGGTGGCTCTGGGGTATCTATTTTGGATCTGGAGAGTGGAGTCTCTCTTTCTGTTCTCTGATCATCACATGAGCTGCTTCCCCCCCCACACACACTCTTCAGCCTTGGTGTCCTGTCTCACCTCAAGCCCCGGGGAACGGAGCCGGCTGTCTATGGACTGAGACCTCTGAAGCTGTGAGCCCCTAAAGGAACCTTTCCTCCAAAATTGTCCTTGTCCCAGGAGTGAAAAAGCTAAGACCGTACCCCTTTCACTGGATGACGGACTGCTGCCCTGCACGTCCAACTTCATGGCTTGGTGGGTCCGGTAACCCTGGTTCATGATGGGCAGCTCAGGTCCCAGAGTAACCTGGTGGCCCATGGTCAAGTGCTCAGTTTCCTCTAAGGCCCAGTTTCAGGTCAAGGGCTGTTTCTCAAAGGGAGAGTAGTTGTCTGCAGATGATGGCAGGACCTTGCTCCCAAATCCCAACGATCTCCTCTGTGATTCACCTACGGGGGCTTGCAAAAGGCTCCACACAGTGTCTCTGTCTGCCACGACACCTCCAGCACAATTGGGTCTTCGGGTTATATGGCCCAAGGGGCAGAGCAGCCTGCATGGCAGCCTGGGCCTGTTGCAGAACCCCCTCCTGCTCTGGCCACACTGGAAACAAGCAGCTTTTGGAATCGTCCAGGAGAGGGGCCAAAGTGACCCACCCAAGTGAGGACCATGCTGCCTCCAAAGTCCCAATAGGCCCACCAGGGGCCCTGCTTCCTCATGACTGCAGGAGAGGCCAGATGCTGCAACTCTGCCTTAGGAGGGGGGTCGTGCAGGCCCACACACAGGCCTCCTAGAAACCTTATTGAGGTTGAAGACCCTTGAATTCTAGTGGGATTTATTTCCCATCCTCTGAAAAATGCTTCACTAGCAAGTCCAGAGTGGTGGCTACCTTTTGCTAAGTAGGTCCAACCCATACACATCATCCACATAAAGGACCCACATGATACCTCATGGAAGAGAATGGTGATCAAGATCTCTGTGAACTACCAGGCGTGGTAGTGCACACCTGTAATCCCAGCAGCTCAGGAGGCTGAGGCAGGAGGGTCACAAGTTCAAAGCCAGCCTCAGCAAAAGTGAGGTGCTAAGCAACTCAGTGAGTCCCTGTCTCTAAATAAAATACAAAATAGGGTTGGGGATGTGGCTCCATGGCCAAGTTCAATTCCTGGTACCCCCCGCCTCCCCCAAAAAAGAGATATCTAAGAAATAAGCTGTGACCACGGCTGGAGAGCTGGCATACCCCTGAGGAAGGACCGTGCAGGTATATTCTGGCCTTGACAGTTGAAAGCAAATTGCTTCCAGCGGTCCTTAGGCACAGGGGTGGAGAATAAAGCACTCGCCAGATCCGCAGCTGCATACTAGGTACGAGGAGATGGATTCATCTGCTCAAGCAAAGAAACCACATCTTGTACAGCAGCAGCGACTGGAGACACGTCATTCTCCAAGACCCAGCTGTCTCCTGCACAGACAAATAGGAGAGCTGAATAGGGATGTGGTGGGATCACCACCCCTGCCCTCGATGGTGGCACTAATCTGCAACCTGCCAGGGATGCGGTACTGCTTTCTGCTTTTGATTCACTATTTCCCCAGGTATCGGCAACTCCAGAGGCTTCCATTTGGTCTTTTCCACCATAATAGCCCTCACTTGGTTTAACCTCGGTGAGGGTTTGCCAAGTGCTAAGGGTATCTATCCTGAATGGGGGAAGTAACCACAGGATGAATTTGGGACCCACTGGTTCTACTGTGAGTCAGACCTTGACCAAATCTCCATTGATCACCCAAACCCCAAAACCCCCTACCTTTACTGGAGGGCCACCATCATATTCTGGGTCTCCCAGAATTAACAGCCTTTCAGAGCCTGAGCCTAATAGTGTCTGATGGGTCTGATCACTGCCTTTTCCCCAATGCACAGAGACATTCCTAGAAATGCCCTCCCAGACATACTCTGAAGCCTCTTCATCTTAGCCACTCTTAATCCAGGCAAGTTGGCGATTCCTTCATGCCCAGGGCGAGGCCAAGTGGGCGGGCTCCTTCCCTGGGCCAGGGAAGAGCTTCAGTGCGAGGAGAGGTCCTCAGGCTGCACGCACAGGGCCCTGGCGCCACCCTGCTGGAAGCCACGCTCCATCTGACTCTGAGAGAGGCCTGAGACCCAAAGGCCCGGAGTGGCTTTGTCCTCCCCCAGGCTGGGCCCTGAGCACAGAAGGCCTGGGTCCGGCTGGGCTTTAGTCACCATTCAGGCCACACATGTGCTTTGGGGATGGGGGATACCCTCGGATGGGGTGGAATGCAGGGTGCTGGGACGCTACTTGCCCGAAGCAAAGCTGCCCCCCCCCACCCGAGTCTGCCCTGGACACCTGGTCAGGGTCCAGCCAGTGCAGGCCCTAGCATTTCCAGGACCCCCAAGCAGAGCTCTTGGGGCACAGCCTCGGCCTCAGCATTACTGCATGCCAGTCGGTCCCCTGTCCACCAGGGCAACCAAGGCCAGGCCTCCTCAGCATCCCACAGAGCATGTCAGGAGGCTGGGCCTGGGGCACTTCCTGGGGAGGGGACTGTACCTGCCCATGGCAGAACCTCCTGGGGCAGCATCCCCTGCCACAGCCTTGCAGTGTGACCCCTGGCAGCTCACAGGCCGGCTTGGGTCTCCATTTAATCACCCACAGGGGCAAATAGACAATAGGTCCAGAAGACGGGAGCCTTCCCTTGGCCAGCCTGACACCAGCATTTCTCTGCTTCCCTTGGAGTCGCATCAGCTGCTGGGGGCTCTAACTGTGCCCCCTCCCCAGGCCACAGCCCGGGGGGGGGGGGCTTCCTACCCTACAGCCTGTCTTGGCTGGGTCCTCCCTCCTGTGATGAGTGGGGGCAGCAGTGAGGGGCTTCCATTTGCACAGGAACAGTAGGGGAGGGCAAGGAAGGGGGTGTTCTTGGGTGCACATGCCTGGTGCACTTCCCATGGGAGGGCTGGGGTGACATCTATGGCACGGGAGGAGCTCCCAATGGCTCCCCATCCTGTGGAACAGGGAGAGGCGGGGAGGCTGGGGAAGGAGTGGGGTCCTGGGTCCCAGGAGGAGCATGAGGAAGCTGTCCCCACTGGTCTACCCCTCAGGGGTGGCCGTGCCTCTGGGTCCTCATTGCTCACTATGCCCCCTGCCCAGTGACTTTTGTCCTGCTGCAGAGGTCACCAAACGCTGTCCTATGCCGGTAACAGCAAGTGACTACGGTGGCATGACTAGCAGCAAAGCAGTCCGAGGCCCGCAAGGGAAACTCCCTGTGTGGCTTCTGTGTCCCCTTTGTCCTCCTGCACACTCAGGACTTTTCTGCAGAAGGACCCAAATTCCCCTGGCCTTCCAGGGAACAGTCATGGGAGCTGGAGCAGAAGGTTCTAGACTAGCTCTGGGCTGGTGCAGGCTGCCTGGCTGGGAGCCGAGCAGAGCAGCACACCCAGCCACCTGGGGCACCCTGGGGCTGCACATGGGACAGAGGGACCCGGTGCAGCCTCCGCCCTTGGGGGGTTCACCATGTGGGGGGCACAAAGCCTGGCCCGTCCTGGGGACATGTAGGTGAGATAAGAGCCCCAGGGCACAGGGTGGGAAGTTGCTTCTGGCCCGCAGATCTTGGAGGGCTGTCTGGAGGAGGTGCTGGTGGGCTGGCCTGGTAGGTGGGATTCCTACCCAGGGGGGAGGGCAGGTTTTTCACAGGAGGCCCCGCTTGGCAAAGGCAAGTAGGAGGGAAGGTGCCGAACACTGAAGGAAGGAGGGGTGAGACGGCTGGGCAGGGCCTTCCGGCCTTATGTGGACACAGCAAAGCCCAGGGACATTCTTTTTTATTTTTTGGTGCTGGGGATGGAACCCAGGGCCTTATGCATGTGAGGCAAGCACTCTGCCAACTGAGCTATGTCCCCAGCCCCCAGGGACAGTCCTAAGGTGGTTTCCTTCCCAGGGATTAACCAGATTTATCTCTCCTCCATTCCCAGGCCATGAAACGGACTCCAAGGGACCTTCCAGGTGGGATGCCCTGGAGTCTGCGCTGGGAGCAGGGCCTCAGGAGACCGCTACCGTGCTGTGAGGACTCTGGGATCTGGAGGTGCCGTTGGAGCAACTGTGGGGGGCTGCCAAGAGGAGGCGGCGGCAGCGAGGCAGGGCTGTGAGAAGGGGCAGCTGAGAGGGCACCCTGGAGAGGGGGAGGGAGGGAGGGGCGAAGGCAGGGGCGCAGGTCTGCCAGCAGCAGAGCGGGATCCGGGTGGGAAGGTGGCTGTGGTGACTCAGTCCCCACTAGCTCTGGCTGAGCTCTGCCACCCTGCTGTCCCCACCCCAAGGTTGCTGTCTTCAGGGAGTCCCTGGGGGTGAGACCAGCTGGAGGGGATCCATGCCCCCCAGCTTAGGGCAGACTGGCCGCACCTGCAGGATTCCGGTCCTTGGCCCTGCAAGAGAGGCAGGAAGGGTCCCTGCTCCCACGCGGGGTCTCTACAGGCTTGGGAGCAAGGCCGCCTGGGGGTGGGGTGGAGTCAGCGGTGCTGTCAGTCACAGGCTGGGGTCAGGTGGCTCATCACCCTCGCGGGGCTAGACAGTCGAGGCAGGAGCGCCAGGGTGGGCCGTGCTTTCCCAGGTGGTGCCAGCCTCAGTGAGGCTCCAGCAGGGGCAGGGGCTGCCCAGGGCCCTGAGCATCCGGGTGAGGATCCAGCCACCTGCACCCGTGGCTCCGCCCTGTGAGGTGGGGGTGAGGGGCCTGGGTCCGTGGTTCTCATGTGGTTTCCACCTCTCATCCCCAAATATGGTCACCTCCCAGAGCTGAAGCACTCCCCCATGACTCCAGGTGGGGGCCTGCTTGGCTCTCAGGTCAGAAGCCCAAGGGTCGTTGCTGCCCTGGCTGTCACTGTCACTCGGAGCCCATGATCAACCAGCAAGCCTGGGCGCCACCCTGGATCCAACTCCCCCTGGCCATCCTCAGCCTCCCCTCCACCCTCTGTGGGCCACACTAGGTCCCAGCTCCACGGATCCACTAGCCCCACACCCAGGGGTCCTTCCCAGAACAAAGCTGTCCCTTCTCCAATGCCTCAGCGCCTCCCGTCACCCTCAGGATGGAGCCCAGGTTCCTGGGACTGTGACCCTCAGCTCACCTCCCACCCGCCCCCGCTTTTCTTAGCTGTAGAGACACACAATGTCTTTCCTATGCTTATTCATTTTTACGTGGAGCTGAGGATGGAGCCCAGGCCTCACGGTGCTAGGTGCCCCCACCGCCCCCAGCCCCGGCTGGGCCCCACTTGGTTCCTGATTCCGACACCCTTTTCCACTCCCCCTTCCACTTCCTGTCTCTCCCACCCTCCTTCAGATCCCAGCCTGGACCCCCCACTTCCTTCCTTCAACCTCCACCCTCGTCTGTGTCCCCAGAGGTCACTGACTTCCCCTGTGCGGTGACGGCTGGCTTCCCTGGGTCTCCGCAGAGACTGGGACCCTGGAAACAAGGACCTCCATCCGCTGGGCTCCAACTCGTTCCTCCAGCGCTGAGCACCTGGTAGGGCTCCATAAGGTATGCTCAGGGAAAAGAGGAAGAGGCCAGTGGTTGGATGGGTGGGTGGGTGAATGAGTGATGGGGGCGTAAAAGAGTGGACGGACTCGTGGATGAATAGTGGACGGATGGACGGAAGAGGGAAAGGTGGTGTGTGCGTGGATGTGGGTAGATGGAGGGGTGGGTGGAGGGGTGGGTGGAGTATGGGTGGAGGGGCTGATGGCTGGTGATGGAGGGAAGATGCATGCGTAGATGTGTGGACAGATGGATGATCCCGCACATATTTAGTTCTCTCTCTCTCTCTCTCTCTCTCTCTCTTCTTTTTTTTCCCTTTGATACTAGGGTTGAACCCAGAGGGGCTTAACCACTGAGCCATATCCCCAGCCCTTTCTATTTTTTGAGACAAGGTCTTGCTGAGTTGCTTAAGGCCCTGCTGAGCTGCCCAGGCTGGCTGCCTTGGACTTGCGGTCCTCCTGCCTCAGCCTCCGGGTCCCTGGGACCACAGACGAGCTCCAGTCTCCAGGGGCGGCTGTGCTCCTGGAGCCTCCTCATCCCAGAAGGGCCTCCTGTCGCAGCCACACCCCATCTGCTGGCTCTGCACGTCTCCCCCCCGGGACCCTCCCCTCCTGCTGACCCCAGGGTCCTCCTCTCTGGTGCAGACCTCTCCTTGACCCCACACTCCCCCACACCCTCCCCCTACTTCTCCATGGCGCGGCCTGCACTTCTCCCTCCCGTTTCCTCTCTGCCCACTTGTGAGTCCTTAGTGACACGGCTTCTGCTCCTGCTGCTCAGGGAAGCCACCCTCTCTGGTCCTCTCAATCCCCCGTGGCCACTCTCACGAAGGACCGTGTGGGGCAGTGGTTACAGCAGATGCCCTGGAAGCCTCTTCGACTCATTCCTGGTTGTGTAGCCAAGAACCCTCTCCCAGGCCCCGTTTCCTGTCTGTGAAATGGGCACCATGATGGACACTCCCTCGTGGCATGGCTGGGGGAATTCACTGAGGTCACCTGGAAAGTTTCTCGTCTCCAGCCTGGTTCTGTCAATGTCCTCCTTATCCCTGGGACCCTGTCCCTTCTTGACACTCCTCTTTGCTTGGACCTGATTCTTCCCGGGGATCCCTGGGGCTCGGCTTCTCATGAACGTGCCTGAGCTGGGCAGGGTCCTGAGCAGTGGCGTACTGTCCTTGTGACAGTCTTACAGATGAGGACACTGGTGACCAACCAGAATGGTTTGAAAACGAGTCCCAGGGCACAGCTGGGAAGGGGACAAGCATGTCAAGGTTCTGTGCTAGACTTTGATCTCGCCTCAAGCAGCCCCCTCTCCCTCCCCGACGTCGTCTATCCCAGACCTTTGTCCTCTGGATGGACACTTCCTTAATCTCTGGCCTCAGCTCTGGCCATTGGCCAGCCAGACACACCCTGGTAATGGCCGCTTCCCTGGCCCCTGCCCAGGCTCCCAGCCCTGCAGCTCTGGCTCCTGGACCAGGACAGGAGGGTGGAAACCTGCCCCCCTCCTGGTTCACCAGCCCCAGGAGCAAGTTCCCTGGGGAATCAGCTGCCCTTCTGTTGAGGGACATCAGCCCCGCCCGCACCCAGCACCCACTCTGGAGTTTTGCCCTGACTCATTCTCACCTCCAGCCCCCACGTGGCCTCAGAGACCCTCTGCCTGCTCACCTCCTCCTCACCCCAGCAGCTCCACCCCCTCCTTCCCCACCTGTCTCTACAACTGGCCGGTCTCCTCCTCTCTGGTCGCTCCTGGCGCCCCCCACCTGGCAGGCTTAGACCTGGGGGGTCTTTCATCAGAGCCGGTTTGACCGTGGAATGCCCTCCTCAAGAACCATCAATGGCTCCCTGCTCTTTTCCTCATCCAGCTGAGACTCTTCAGGCCAATCTCACGCGGTGCCCTGGGTCTGGCCCATCGTCCCTCTGCACCCTCATCTCACTGCCCCCCATTTGACGTCTGTGAGCGCTAGTGTGTCCCTCTCTATGACTTAATTCACCACTCCTCACACCCCTGGCCTCTTCTTTTCTGGATCATGGCCCACTCCCTGAGCCTAAGTCTCTCCACATCCCATCTGTGACACCCCGTGACACTGCCTGGCTGGGGGTAGCCTGGTCTTGAACCTGGCTCTGTCTCATCAACAGGTGGTGAGTCTTGGTTTCCACGGCTGCAAAATGAGCATTTTGTCCTTCTACTGTGGGTACCTTGGGAGGCTCTGCTTGGCCTCCAGGCCTCTGAGCTGTGTCTGGCATGTGGCCCTGTGTCTGACGACAAATGTCATCTCCATGCCATGACTCCCCAGGTTCTCTCCAAGCCCCAGACTTGTGTCACCGGCTGCCCACTCACAGTGCCAAAGAGGCCTCTCCAAGCACCGCGTCCATCAGTGAGATCCCTGGCCCCCACGTCTCTCCACCCCCGTCCCCAGCCAGCCTCTTCCTTCCGGTTACTGGGGCCAGAAACCTGGGTGGCTCCAGATGCCTCTTCCTCTCACCGCCACTTCCCATCTGCCGGGGAGCTCCTGGCACAGCTTTCTAGATATATCCAGAAGCACCGCCTCTCCCTGGGTTCCTGCACCGCCACCCTGCAGCCTCCTGCAGCCTCCCTCAGCCTCCCTGCAGCCTCCTCAGCCTCCCCAGCCTCCCTGCAGCCTCTCTCAGCCTCCTCAGCCACCCTGCAGCCTCCTGCAGCCTCCCTCAGCCTCCCTGCAGCCTCCTCAGCCTCCCCAGCCTCCCTGCAGCCTCTCTCAGCCTCCTCAGCCTCCCTGCAGCCTCCCACAGCCTCCCGCAGCCTGCCTGCCTCCACGCTCATCCTGCAGTCTGTCCTCAGCACAGCAGGCAGAGTTGCTGTGGCCCCTGAACTCAGAGTGTCCCCGTGGCCCTGCATTCACTCAGGGGACAAGCCTGCACCCTCCCTGGTGTCCTCCCAGTGTCCCCCGCTCCCTCCCCACACTGGCCTCCTCCCTGGCCTCAAAGGACGTTGGCATGCACTGCCCTCTCCATCTAGAACTTTCTCCCCTGGCTCCTGCTCAGCTTCCTCCCGAGCCCCATTCAGACCTTTGTTTCAATGTCACTTACTGCCAGGTGGGTGTCACCGCCTGCCTCTCAGGTCTGCGGCTTGTGGCCTGTCTCCCACCTGTACCCCACCCTGCAGCCACTGGGACCTAAGTCCCATGGGACAGAGGGGAGCACGTCCCCAGGCCCACGGCAGGTCCTCAGTACTGGCATGTGATCTGAACGAACGGTGGCTGGCTGGCGTTGGTCCCGGGGCCTTCTCTCCGAGTCTCTCTCACACTAGTGGACGTGTCTCCTTGTCCCTCTGGTGCCTGGGCCCCAGGACTCTGGGCTCCCCTCGGGCACCACAAACCGATCCCTTTATTCACAGCTGGGCCCAGCTCTCTTTCCAAGGGACACTTGCTCCTATTCTTTCAGAGGCAGGTCATTGGTTTCCTGATGGCCATGGGACAGCTCAAGGTGACAGAGGCCTTTGAGAAGCTAGAAGCCAGCTGTTCCTGGCCTGGCCGCCTGCCTCGTGGTGGCAGGGGCTTCCTCCTTTCGCTCTGGGCCTGTCTGTGCTCCCAAGAGACACTCGTTCAGCACCAGGGTCAGCATCAGAAGCCCTTGGCCTGGGAAGGAAGACCATGGACCCCAGGAGGCCACTGCAGCTAGCCTCTGTAAGGCCCTGGGGGTCATCCTGTCCAGCCCCTCACACCAGGAAGCCAGCAGGGAGAGGGGTCGCCCCTCATCAGTGCCCGGAGACGGGACTCCTGAGTGGTCCCTGCTGGGTCGGCTCACCCCAGTGGGGCTGTGGCCACTTCTGAGCGGGACCCAGAGCCAGGAAGCAAGAGCCCAGAAAGCCCTTTCTGGAGAGAAGCTGGTCCCAGAGCCGCTGGATCCAGGCCAGAACGGGCCCTGGCCCTCCTTCCACATGGCCGCTCCCCAGCCCGGCCGATGCCAGGGGCCCTGCGGCCCCTCCTGGGCACAGCCAGCGCCCTTAACCCCTCGCTGCTGCTGCTGCTGCTGCTATTTTTAAGTGAAACTAAAACTATCTGATCCAGCTCCAGGAATAACGTGGCGATTCTATTGGAGACACACTGAGTTTACAGGTTTACCCCCGCAGCTGGCGCAGGGTGACTCGCTCCTTCTGTCCTGTCTGCGGGGCTCATTAAAGACATGCTTCCAGCAGTTGGTGACAGGTGAATGAGGAGAAGGGACCCAGGTCTCACCCCAGCAAAGGCCTGGGAGGGTCACTCCAGTGCGATCACTGCAGGGGGTGTTCTCGGGAGGGAGTGGGAGTCAGAAGTAAAACTGACCAAAGGGACTGGGGTCTGGGTGAACCCAGGGTCGAGAGCCACCCAAGAGCCCCTCAGGTTGACAGATGCACAACTCATGTCCCCAGGGGTTCCTGAGTCCTCCGCGGCCTAGGAGGGGAAGGGGAACCAGGATTTGGCAGCCACCAGCCCACCCACTGCTGCATACTTTACTAATTAATGTGCGTGTCCCTAAACACCGTGCGTTTGTTTCTCGATGTCTGGAGAAGACGGGTTACAGGAGCCCACTTGAATGCCAAAATCCACGGAAGCTCAAGTCCCTTCTATAAAATGATGTAGGTAGTATTTACATAGGATCTGTGACGTCCTCGAAGTCACCTTGGCTTACATGTGACACTAAGCACAAGGTAAATGCGGTCAATAGCTGTTCGACTCTTATTGTTTAGGGAATAATGATGAGAAAAATGTTCATTTTTCATGGGGAACAGAATAACCTCTGTTCAGTGCAGATCAGTTTTCTTCTGAATATCAGTTGGTTGATTCTGTGGATGCAAAACGCTCCGATGTAGAGGCTACTGGTACTGTATGGCTTATGCACATTTTAAGCTGTATTTTTTACAATATATATATATTTTTTTAGTTGTAGGTGGACACAATATCTTTATTTTATTTATTTTTATGTGGTGCCAGGGATCAAACTCAGGACCTCACACATGCTAGGCAAGCACTCTACCACTGAGCCACAACCCCAGCCCACACATTTTAAGCTTTATATTAACACCATCACATTGTACCTGTTCTTTTGGAAACTTGCAGCATTGTGAGTTATTTGTGTTGATAATCACCAGTGTGTTTCTTTCTTTGCATCACAGTGTGGTAGTTCATATACTAACTAAACCACAAATAACTAAAAAATACTGAGATCTCTGCCATCAAAGCACCTGCTGCTTATACATTTACTAGCTGTGTGACTTTGAGTAAGTTCTTTAACCTCTCTGTGCCCTTGTACTCCCATCTTGCAAATGGAACCCTTATGAATATGAGCTTTTCTTAGGATATGGCAGGAGTTGTACTATAAAATTCACTCAAAGGCTCACAGCAGGGCTGAGGTGTAGCTTTCTGGTAGAGTGCTTGCTTACCACGTGCAAGGTTCTGGGTTCAATCCCCAGCCCCATACAAAACAAAAGAACAGCTGGGTGTGGTGGCACATGCCTGTAATCACAGGAACTGGGGAGGCTGAAGCAGGAGGATCGCATTTGAGGCCAGCCTCAGCAACTTAGTGAGAAGGCTCACTAAGCAATTTAGTGAAACCCAGATTCAAAAACTTAGAAAAGGGGGCAGGGGCTGGGGATATGGCTCAGTGGTAAAGCACCCCTGGGTAAAATCTATGGTACCAAAAAAGAAAAGAAAAAAACAGAATAACAGTAACAGAAGCAAAGGCTCACAGTGATGTGACGGGGACAGTGACCCTCACCAGAAGGCCAAAGTCTCATTCTCATTGATGCCTCTGGCAATAGGTGGCTAGCTCCTGCACCCACCCTCCCTGGCCACCAAGCCCAGGAAGAGGACCCTGGGCCATCTGGATGGCACCTCTGTCTGATGGTAGTCATGACAACGTGTGAGCACCTGGAAACAGGCGCACAGTGGGTGGACCAGGGACAGGGGTGGGCAGGAGCCCCGGGCAGAGGCGGCCTAGTCCAGCTGGGCGAGACTCCCCCTCAGCTGCGCCCTCCTGTGGGGAGATTGGGAACAGCAGGGCCTGTCCTGACCTGGATGTGATGGTGGCTGAAGGGTCAGAGGGGGCAGGAGGGCCTTAGACCCCTCTTCACTGGAGACCACCTTCGGTCTGGCACCTCCCTTGGAGGCAGTCTGTCAAATCCCCGAGTATGCGGGACCTGCCTCTCCCCTGACCCACAGGAGGGAGGTGGCTCTGGCCCCTCCCCTTTCACTCCTTCCAGGACCTGTGGTGGCCGCTGGGCAGACAGAAACACAGGAGAGGCTGCCTGTCCCCAGGAACCTTCCAGAAACACCGCGGAGCCATCGGGCATGGCGGGCCATGAGCGGACTGTCTCTGCACAGAAGCAGCAAGTCCCCATAGCTGGGAACCGGAGAAGTCAGGGAAGGTGACATCCAAGCTGAGACCAGAAGAGGGTAGGAGGTGGCCAGAGGGACAGTGACTGTGGGTGAATTATCCAGGTGGAGAGAAGATGATACAGCAGAATGTGTGGCCACAGGACTGGGGGAGGGGGTGGGAGAGAAGGGGGAGGGGAGGAGGGGCAGAGGGGGGAGGGGGGCAGAGGGAGGGGCAGGTGATGGGGGTGGGCAGGGGATGGGGGTCGGCTGGCCAGTGCAAATCCTCTGGAGGCCCAGACACAGAAGGCCCTTGGTGGCTCCCAGAACAGTGCCTGATGGCCCAAGACCTGTGCCCACGGGCCCACAGTGCTCTGGTTTGTTTTCTGGGCTCCTGAGACACTCAAAAGAATGGCTGACCAGGTTTCCTGGCAAAGAGGTGGTGCCCCACACTGCTGGTTTTAGTTTTCTTTTCCCTGTTTATTTACTTATTGCAGTACCAAGGGCTGAGCCCAGGGGCACTCTCTACCATTAAGTTACATCCTCAACCCTTTTAAATTTATTTTGAGGTCAGGTCTCACTAAATCCCTGAGGCTGGCCTCGAACTTGCAATCCTCCCTTCTCAGTCTCCCCGGTCACTGGGATTACAGGTGTGCACCACCACGCCCAGCTCCCTGGTTATGTCTTCATCTCATGAAGCAGACCCAGGCCACTAGAACCCTGAGCACCAATGTATTTCAGAAAAACCCCAAACTCTTCTTTTCAGTTGACTTCACTGAGAGTTTCAGGTGAACCCAGAGCCAGCCAGTAGCCTCAGTGGATGGACATCTACCTCAGGTGCAAAGAGGGTGAACTAAGGGGAGCAAGCTGAAGGGTGGAGAGGGCATCTGCCTCAGTGAAGACGTCGTCCCCAAGCCTTTTACTAGCAGCATGAAGCGACTGACGAGTGGAGCCAGCTTAGCCGAAGGATGGCGTACTTTTTCTTCCTGATAGTGGTGTCTGTCAGGACAGGCTGAGTTCTGCTGCAGTAACGAGTAACCTCCAACACTCCCTGGCTTAAAACTACAGAAGCCTATTTCTTCCTCACCCTACATGTCCACACAGATCAGCTCTGGCTGGAGCTCCGAGTCACCTCTAACCTGGGACCCAGTCATTTTCTGGAGACCGGCCAAGTGCTGTGCCCAAGGTGCTAGTGGCTCTCATGAGTCTGCTCCCAGCAATTAGAAGTCACACACTGGTTCCATTCCCAGGTTCCTAACCAGAACTGGTCACTTGGCCCCACCAACTTCAAGGGGGTCAGGAAGAGTGGCTGGGTCATTTGCCAGGGGCAGTGAGCCAGAAATACACCAGAGGCTGCCCATCCCAGACTCCAAGGACTAGAAAACTTATTAACTTCCTTTTTTGTTCCAAGTCCTCTTGTTAGTCTGGTTTTATTTAAGCTGTGATTCATGAGTTTTGACCTTGCCAAGTTCAAATGCAATTGAGAGGAGAAAAGTTGTATCAACTTGACCAGTAGGTATTAGTTGGGGGCAGGGGAGACGGGGCACATCACAAGTTACTCTTATCTGCTTAAGGATTTCGTAACATTCCTTCATTGACTTTATTGAAAACCAGGAGGATTTAGCTTCTTTTTTGATATCCTGTGATTCTACACCCTTGCTTGGGCACTCAGCAACAAACTCAGATAGAAATAAGATGTTTCAAGCCTGGTAGATGGTGTATGCTGGTAATCCCAGCCACTCAGGAGGCTGAGGTAGGAGGATGGCCTAGGAGTTCAAGAATAGTCCAGGCAACACAGTGATACCCCATCTCAAAAGAAGAAAAGAAAAAAAGGAAATAGAATGTCTCAAGTCCTTTGGAAACATCTATTGCATAATCATAGATTCTATATTCTGAGAGCCCCAATAGGCACGGAATTTTTCTTAGGCATTAGACAATTGTCTCATGATATCTTTACACACGAAATATTATTTCCCTTTTACAAAGGAGAAAACCAGGGCCCAGAGAGGTTAAGTTACTTGCCCAAAGTCACACGGCCAAAGAGCCCCATGTTATATTCTGCTCCTATATTGTTAGAAAATAAGATGTTCACTGCAAATAATTCTACTCTGTCTTCCGAGGATGACATGACCCCCTGAAGAGGGGAGAGAGAGGGCATCTCTTCTAAAACATGTGATGTTCCAGAATTCTCCTGGGTCCAGAGGCAGTACCACCCCCAGTTTGGCAAGAAGAAGGAGGAAGCTCTTGGGTTCCAGCCATTGAACTTTGCTGGCAGCTCAGGAAATCCAGCCTGGCACTCGATCTTGTCTTAAGTTTCTGTAGTTGAATCATGATGAATCAGGAAAGCACATGACTGAGCTGAAATCAAGGGGGTTCTGGTGGTCCCGGAGCTCTGCCTCCCACAGGCAGGAGCAGCTGGGCATGTGAGCACAGAGCACGCACACACACACACACACACACACACACACTCACACTCCCCCCATCCCCCAGGACCTTGTTGTTCAGCCTGAAGTTGGGAATTCCCAGCCGTTCATTTCTGTTTTTCTGCCTGGCCTCACCCTTTTGGGGAATGTACAGAGGACAGAGCAGAGCAAAGAGGAACTAACAGAAAGGGCAGGAGGCCAAGGGCAGCTACCAAGGGACCTGAGAGCCCAGGTTGTGGGGGGTGATTCTGGGCAGAACAGGGGCTGCAGCTCCAGGGGACAGTTCCCAGGCCCCCCCACCCCCACCACTCCGGCTCCTGAGCTTGAATTCCACAGGGTTCTACTTTTAAGAATCGGCCGGTGGCACTTTTAGAAACAGCGCTTAAGATTCAAATTCTGGAAAAAGACTTTGGGTCGTACCCAGCTCAGCTGCTTAAAAGCTGTGTGAACTTGAGGGAGTCCCACATCCTTGGGCACATAGATAACTTAGCACACTGCCCGGCACCTGGCCCAGTCAGTCAGTGACAGTTATTGCACATGACATTATACAACAACAGCCCCATCCCGACGCGGGACAGAGCTGGGAATCGCTTCCTGGAACTGAAAGAGAAAAGAAAACGGCACAAATATTGCCAGGTCCCTGGGGAACTGCTCTGAGCCCAAATCCAGGTCTATCCCTCTCAGCCTCTTCCTGAGCCTGTTGGAGGGTCCCATGTCACCTAGAGGGGAGAGTCCCAGCACTGCCATGCGGAAATTGGCCTCTGCCTCTGGCAGAGGGGCAGCGAATACAGAATCCTGCAGAAACTGCAAACCCAGCCTCCATGGGGCTTGGTAGGTAGTAAGATGTGGAGGTCAGAGGACGTCAGGGCCAAGAAATTGGGTGCCTCTCGTGGTCTGGCTTTCCTTGACTTACCTACTTTTTTGAGGGGAGGGGTATCAGGGATTGAACTCGGGGGCACTTGAACACTGAGCCACACCCCCAGCCCTATTTTGTATTTTATTTAGAGACAGGGTCTCACTGAGTTGCTTATCACCTCACTTTTCCTGAGGCTGGCTTTGAACTCATGATCCTCCTGCCTCAGCCTCCCCAGTCGCTGGGATTACAGGCATGAACTACCACACCTGGCTGACCTACCTACTTTTGATGGAGACTTGGGTTCAGAGAAAATCATCTTATAAGAACAACAAGAGAGGGCTGGGGATGTGGCTCAAGCGGTAGCGCGCTCGCCTGGCATGCGTGCGGCCCGGGTTCGATCCTCGGCACCACATACCAACAAAGATGTTGTGTCCGCGGAGAACTAAAAAATAAATATTAAAAATTCTCTCACTCTCTCTTTTTTAAAAAAAAGAGAAGTCAGCTTTAGGAAAAAAAAAGAACAACAAGAGAAAAGAGACAGTCAGTGGTAACTGAAGCACCCAAGGAGAGGGGGTGGTCTCACCCTGGCCTGCCCCACCTGCGGCCCCTGCCCACTGCCCCTCTGGGGGACTGTGGGCCTGTGAGGCCAGATCTTCTATGACACTGAGAAGATATAGGAAAGGAGTCCCATCCCCGTGAGCATTTCTGATTTTTAAATGTTGCCTCTGATTTTTAAAAATACCATGAGGCATTGAATCAAAAATGTTATTAATGGTAGGATGTCCTGATATCTAATTAACTAATGAAGCTATGATGAGCCATTGATTGCAAAGCAAATTCCAATTCCCAACCTGTCACCGTGGGAAAAAACATGCTTCTTAGAATCCGTGAAATACTGTCTGTCAACAGGCTGGACTTGACCTGGGGCAGCTGAGGGGCCACTAGGAGGCTCACATCCGTGGACTCCTAGGTCCTTTGAGATGTTCTAACCCTCATTAATCTTTGTTTTAATCAGGAATGAACCAAGGTAGTAAAGGGGAAAACGTAGCCCAGTTTGCTTCATGAGTCACCCGGTCACTGACGGTGATAACAGGGTCCCTGGGGTGGTGGCTCAGGGGGCCTGGGGTAGGGCTTCATAGAGGATTCTGAGTCTTACCAGACAGAAGACATCTCACATCCTTTTTTTTTTTTTTTTTAATGTGGTGCTGGGGATCAAACCCAGTGCCTCATGCATGCTAGGCAAGCGCTCCACCACCGAGTCACAACCCCAGCCCTCACATGCACTTTTAAACAGGCCCAGAGAGGTAAAGACGCTGGCCCAGCATCACACAGCTGGCGGAATAGACCCGGCCAGAGCCCAGCCCTCCTTAAGCTGCATCCCCAGTACCCCTTCTCCCTCCTGCTAGTTGTAAAAGTTCCCGTCCCCTGCTCCAGGCTGGAGACAGGGCTTCCCAGGCCCATACAGGGCGAGGCCTGTCCCTGTTCCACCCCCCTGGGGCCTGCCCCAGAGAAACCACCCTTATTTGATTCACAAGACTTTTGAGTTTTATTAATAAAATACAAAATGGCACAGACATTGGTAATGAGGGTCAAAAAGCAAAAGATCAATCAACTCCTTCAAGATCCTTCCCAGAGTGTCTCTGTGCATGTCCTGCCAAGGGGACCTCGTCCAGCAGCCTTCTTACACAGGAGGGATGTCCCAACAAGAAGCCAGCGCAGAGTGCGCCCCACCCTGCCCTCTGAGCCCTCAGGAGTCCCCACCTGAGGGCAAGGCCCACCTGAGGGGCGAGGCCCACTGGGCCAGGCTCCTGAAAGCCGGGGGAAGGGCAGATGGCCCAGCTGGGTTGACTTCCTCTGAGCAGCCACCAGGTGCAGCCCAGCCCTGCAGAGGCTCCTCAGTAGAGAGCAAAGGTCAGTCTTGGGGAGGGGTGAACTGCCACAGGGGCCCTAGAGGCCCAGGTCTGCAGGTCCAGCCGGACAGCTCACCTCCAGGCCTGCCAGGATCTCCAGCAGCCCAAAAGGGAACCCAGGACTTTGTGGTCACAATCACCCTCCCTCGCCCCTCTCCCCCAGGGCACAGTCCCTTCCAGAGCTAAACACAGGACTCCTGGAGGTCCTCACGGGAATTCCTGGCCCTGCCTGCAGCGGAGCCAGGTGAGGGACAGCACCCAGGGAGCTGGGCTCTCCAGGAGAGAGGGAGGCGGGAGGGAGCCTGGGAGTGTGCGCCACAGGGAGCCACCCTGCACATGCCCTCAGGTCACACCCAGAGAACGCTCTGGACTTTCCCTGGCACCTTCCACAGACTGCTTGGCCCCTCTTGGGCGGGTGGGGGCTGACATCCCCCCCAACATACACGGGTCCTCCTGTCAGCGCAGAGCCTGGACAAGGAGGGGCTTCCTCTGTTCCTACAGGTCCCCCAGGCCAGCGCCCACTTGGGGACCCACAGCACAGGACCTGAACTATCAAACGGCCCTTTGCAGGTCCCCCGGGAGTCAGGAGTGGCAGAGACCCTCTAAGTGCTCTGCGGACGAGGCTCAGGCAGCATTGAGGGGCTGGGGAGAGGGTCTCGCAGAAGTCTGGGAGTCAGCAGTACAGCCATGGCATGGACCCCGATCCCCGCTTCCTTTTGCTGGGTGGGTGGGTGGGTGGAATGGACCCCAGCCACCAACTCAAAGTTCCTTCACTGCACAGAGGAGACCCAGGAGGAAAAACATCCATGCCACTAAATGACCTCAGCTCCCTCCCCACGGTGCCAGGGGCTTCTCCCAGATCAGGTCTGGGGACACCACACGAGCCTCATGCAAGAAAGACACGGCCCCTGTTGCGGGGTGGGCTCTGTACAAGGGACAGGGAGAGATAGCACCGCAGCTGGCCGGGGTGACTGGCAAGTGCAGCAGGGCCAAGAGACACAGAGGTCTGGGGAGGGGACCGAGGGCCTGGCCTGTCACTCATCTTGAGATGGGAGGAGGGCAGTCCTCACAGGGAGGGTCAGAGGGGGCTGGGCGTTCAATAAATAATTGTTCACTGGGGGCTGGGACAGCGTCCAAGGGAACCTCTAACCAGCCAGCAGCAGAGGAGGGTTCTCGGGTTTGGGTGAGTTGGAGGCCGCTCCTTCTGTCCCTCATAGGTTGACAGTGGTCAAGGGTGGCCTCCCGGGACCACACCTGGGGGCGCCGAGCAGCTTGCACCAGGAGATCCCGCCTCCCAGGCTCCATCATCCCAGCTCAGGCCAGGCCCTGGGGTGAGGGTGGGAATGAGGATGGGGGTCCCCAGGCAGCTGTCTGAATCAAACAACGGGACACGGGCAGGTGGCCAGCTCACACTGGCACCAGGACATAGGAGTTACTGCCACAGCTCCGGGGGACATAGCGAAGGCCTTCCACCATCTCTCCCGCCATCTTGCGGGGGCAGCCCTGGAGGCTTTGGTAGGCAAACATGGCCACCCCCAGGCAGAAGAGGAGGCCGAGGAAGGCCAGCAGCCCCACTGCCTGCCTTCGGGTGGCTTCCTGGGGGCCAGAGAAAGTAGTGTTAAGGACAGCCTTATTACTCAAACTCTGGGGATTACTGGTGGTATGGATGGGCTCCTTAGTTTTGGGGGCCCAGCTGCCTGAAGCCACTGGCTCCTGACTAGGGGTCCCTTCGGAAGAGACAGGAACCACAGGAGCATGGGTCATCTTTCCAGGCCCCGAGTCCTGGGACGCACCCCAGGGTGTTGAAACAGGACTCATCTCCTCAGGCCCTGGAGAGGTCTCTGGACTAGGGGTCTGTCCCTTGCCCGATGTGGGCTGGCCTTTAGACAGGGTGGTCTCCTCGAGGGCTGGGTATGACATGTCGGGGGTCTGGGTGGAGGGGGGCTCCGTGGAGAGGACCTGGGTGGAGTGGGTCTCAGAGTGGGCCTTTATGATCCGGAGGCCAGGCCCAGTTTGGCTCTGCTGGGCAACAGTGGTGGAGGCCACAGCTGTCCTGATCATTGGCTCAGTGCTCCCTGGCCCAGCGGAAGGCCTTTCCTCTGGAGCCTTTGACGTCGGGGTGGACCTGTACCCTGAGGAGTCCGTCGTCCCCACTGGCAGCTTTGGGGAAGTCCCCATGGACCTCTGGGCCTCCTGAGAAGAAGTCGTCACCTCCAAACTATTGCCTTCCCCTGTGGCTTCAGGCTCAGAGAATGCAGGATGGGACTGTCCCTCGGTGGTGGCTGGGGTGATCGTGGGCTCTGAGCCAATTTGCTTCTCAAATATGCCGCCATTTTGAGTCTGAACCGAGCGGTTTAGATGCTTCATTGCTTCTTGGACCCATTTCTCCTTTGGGTCGGCACAGAAATATTTGTGCCTTTTGGTCTCCAAGCTACAAGGGAGGAAGACAGGGACCCGGTGATGCCCAGAGACCAAGAGAGCCGGGGACGTGGGAGTGGGCGCTGCCCGGGCCCAGCAGGCCAGCAGACTCCATCCTGGCTCCCCAGCCCGAGGGCCCCGGGCTCACGCCCCTGGCCCACCAAACCTCACCAGGGCCTGGAGACAGAAATGCCCAGCAGCAGGAGTGGGGCTGACCTAGGCCCCAGAAAAATCCTGTTGGAAGACATTCTCTTTCTAAACCAGGGAAGTCCTAGGCGAAAGGGGCCAGGTTGGTGGCCCTACTTCTTATATTGTTTAAAAAAAAAAATAAAAGGTAAAACTTAAAAAAAAAAAAAGCAAAAAACAAAGTTATGTAAAAGGAGTACCCGGAGTAGGAAGTCAGGAAAAGCTGAAAATGTCACCCACGCTAATGATCCTGCCGTCACCCTGGAGGCAGGGGCTCTCCCTGATTGGGAGGGAATGTCACCGCTATTTTTTGAAGTCAGGTGTGTGATAAGGAAGCTCCGTGGTGGGGACTCTCACTCTGGAAAAGACCCCATGCCTCAAAGCCCTGTTGTTCCTCTCCCCCCATTTCATGGCTGCCACTACCCACCAGACCCCTCCCCCTCCTCATGTGTGCTCAGGCTGAAGGCCTTCTGGGAGCCCGTGGGGTCCTGAGTGTCTTCCAGCTCTGCAGTTTCCTCTGAAGCTCTGTGCAGCTGGACCACCCCCTGAGTCTAAAGCGTGGAGCAGCCTGGGGCTCTTGCTCCGTGCCATGGTCTGTGTCCTTCCTACCCGGCTGGCAACCCAGATGCCAGGATCATCCCCATTTTCCAGATGAGGAAACCGGGGCTCAGATGAGCCCAGCCCTGGTGTTCTGAGAAGCCAGAGAAGTCCAGGAAACCGGGGTGATCCTCACCATGATCCCCTCCCGCAATTCCCCTTTACCTAGAAAACAGAAATAATCATTTGGGGGCATCTGGCAGAAGTGATCTTTGACCAGCGAGCAGAGAGGTCAGGCAGGAGCATGTGCCACACCTTGAGCCTTGCAGGAGCTGCATGGCCGAGGGCAGGAAGCTCTGAACTTCCTTGAGCAGAACCTGGACAACAGATGGCCACTGGCCATTTCCTGTCCCTGGCCTGCGGTCTGGTTGAGGCTGCTTGAGGACCCAAAAGAGAGCCCTGTGGAAGGGTCTCAGAGCTGAGCAGCTAGGCAGTTACCTACAGGGGCACTGGGGTGGGGGGCAGTAAGTGACCAGGATGGCCAGGGAGAGAACGGATCAGCTTGACCCCTTCCCAAGTCCCGCAGGGCCCTGTTCCCTCATCCACCAAATGGCCATAATGATCCTTGTGGGGTCCAGGCATCCTGCCAAGCCATGAATTACATTGTCTCTTTCATCTTCATCTTACCGAGGAGGAAGCCAAGGGTTGGGGTTAAGCAGTGTGACCAGGCCACCAGGCCAGTCACAGGCGAGGGCAGGACTTGTGCCCAGTCTATTGGGGCCTAGTGTGCACTGTAGGGATGCCGCGCGTTCCTTCCCTCAAGACCCAGCAGGTTGGGGGCTGTGGACTACACGCTGCAGCCCAGGAGCAATGAGCCCTGGGTGGCTGCCGCAGGCCACAAGCCACAGCCCTGCCCCTTGGCCACCCTGGGCCATTCAGGAAGCCACTCCCCACCTTGGTCAGGTGGCCCAGATATTACGGTCTGTGAGGTGGCCTGCAGCCCAGGAGCAAGGGGAGCATTTGCCGAGGCCTTTGGTGGGAGCCCAGGGTGAGGTGCGCAGGTGCAGATAGGGACCACCCGGAGGCCCGGGACCCACATGGGAGGGCTGTGAGGAGAGTACCTACACGACAGCGCGCCTGCCGCAGGACTCTGGGTTCTTCCAATAGCCGATGAGTAAATTCACGGGGATTGGTCGGGTCATCGTGTTGCACGTGATGTTGCATTTCGTCACACCGTGGTGCTGTCCTGTGTCAACGAGGCCTGGGTCAGCAGGACTACTCATGGCCTCTGGCTTCCCATCCCCAGGCCAGCCCGCCTCTGCCACACCACCTAAGCCAGAAACCCATCCCAGAGCTGGCTTTTGAGGCACTGGACTCAGCCCCCGCCTCCTGATGTCACTAGGCCTGAGTTTTATGACACATAGGGACAACTGTAGCACCCACCTGCTAAGGCTGTGGTAAGGGCTAGGGGAAGTAAATTCTTGTTTACAAAGCTCTTTTTATCTAGCCAGGCGCGGTGGTGCATGCCTGTAATCCCAGCAGCTGGAAGGCTGAGGCAGGAGGATCACAAGTTCAAAGCCAGCCTCAGCAAAAGAGAGCTGCTAAGCAACTTAGTGAGACCCTGTCTCTGAATAATATACAAACCAGGGCTGGGGATGTGGCTCAGGGGTTGAGTGCCCCTGAGTTTAATCCCTCAAAACACCCCCTCCCTCAAAAAAAAAAAAACCCAAAATAAAAACTTGCTATGTGCCAGATAAAAAGAACTTTGTAATTTTTTTGAGAGGGGGGGTTGAAATCAGGGGCACTGGACCACTGAGCCACATCCCCAGCCCTATTTTGTATTTTATTTAGAGACAAGGTCTCGTCTTACTGGGTCGCCTGGTGCCTCGCCCTTGCTGAGGCTGGCTTTGAACTTAGCCTCGTGAGCTGCTGGGATTACAGGCCTGTGCCACCATGCCCGTCAGATAACATACTTTTTAAACATGCAGGTAACAGGTGCCTTCTAAGAAGGTGGGGTCTGCTGAATAGGTGCCCTTTTGTTTTGTAGAATGAGTTCTAGAGAAGAAAAGAGGCATCCGGAGTCCCAAGAGCAAGAAGAGGAAGGGGGAGAGAAGGAACTAGAAGGGCAGGCATGGCAGAGGTGCAGATAGGGCGGGCAGGGGTGCAGATGGTGCGTGGCAAGAGGAAACAGAGTGGAACCCCAGGAGCGGTGGGGTAACTAAACCCAGTCATCTGATAGAAACATTGAAATTGTCTGCACTGCATTCTGCCTTTCCCACTCTCCTAATCTCCAGCAGAATTTTGTCTGTTTGGTAGAAGCTCAGGGAAAATGGGTGTCAAAATGGGGAGGAGCTTGAGTCTCAGATCTGGGTCAAGGTTATGTCCAGCAGCAGCAAAGACCCCGGAGAGTTTTACAAACATCTAGAACCTTCCAGGGCAGTGGAGTGGAGAGACAGGCCTGATATGAGCTAGCTCTTCAGGGCTGGTTCCTCGGTTCCACCAAAACACGGCCTGCTCACGCACTTACACACAGTGGACGTGCGCGTGCGCACACCACACACACACAACACACACACACTCTCTCTCTTCCTAGAATCTGCTGCCTCCTCGCCCCGTTACTCCCCTTAGCCTTGGCCCAGGCCACCTGCGGGAGGGTGGGCAGAGCCTGCAGCTCTGGGCTGGGTCACCAAAGGGGCAGCACTTCCAGGAATAGCCCCTTCCTGGGACAGACAGGAGGGGCTGCTCTACTCTGCAAGGAGACAGGATGTGAAAGTGACCGTGCAGAGTTGTCACCCTCCTTTTTCCCCAGTGGGACCTCAGAATGACTCAGCAGCAGCCTCTTAGGGTCTCTTGAGGGGAGCAGGCAGAAGCCCCTGAACTGGTGTGGTAGGTGTCGTCCTGGGGAAGCCCCAGAAAAACCGTGTCCCTGAGTGACACAAGACAAGCAGGGCAGCAGGTGGGAGGGGAGCCCCCTCATCCAGGATGGGGAAGCCACCGAGGACTCCGTCTAGGAAAAGCCACACAGACACTCTGCCCCAAAGCCCATACCTTCCTCCACGGGCCAGCAGGACATTCGGTCCCACCAGGATGGCTGGGTTACTAACCTGGGGGAGGCCTTTCACTTCCGGGGGCTGAAGTTTCTACAAATAGAGATAATGCCACCAGTCACCCAGCCAGCCCCCTACTAACTGTCCACTGAGTATCAGGACAGCAGGGAGCTTGTCTGTCTTGGTGTCACAGTTTTTCGCAGCATCAAGCCCAAGGTGGGAACTCAATATTCACAGAATGAACTGATGTCTCCATCTACCTATCTCTCTTTTATGTTCCCACCTACTATCCACTCATCCCTCCCCCCTTCCACTCTGCCACCCACTCATCCCTCCCTCACCCACCCACCCACCCATCTATCCACCCACCCTCTATCTTCCCTCTCCTGTCAATCTCCTGCTCAGCCCCACCCACCTATCTACCTGCCACTCATTCCCCATTCATCCAACTGCCCGCCCCCCACTCACCCACCTACCACCTGTCCATGCTCAGCTTCCCTTCATCTCACCCTCCCACCTGCTCTCTACGGTCCATCCTCCTCCCCAGCCATTCACCCTTCCTTCCTCCATCCCTCCATCCTCCCTCCCCCATCCGGAGGCAGCCGACACTTGCTCCAATTTTTTGAGGATATACAAATTTTTGGGGGTCCTGTTCTCCTGAACCCTGGTAGGCTCTTTCCCCACAGGTGCTGGGACTGAAGACAGCACCTCAGTTCCAATAAATGGGACTGACACCAAATCACCATATGTACCCAGTTAACCACAAAGTTTGGTTCCTTCCCCTCCCCAGACCCTGTGCTGGGTGCTAGGAGGCACGGGGAGGGAGGGTAAACAAGGCCAGTCTCATCCTCAGAAGGCTGCTAGGCTGATGGACAGGTGAACACACACAAGAAAACAAAAACAGTTGGGTTTTTGTGTGTGTGTTGTTGTTGTTGAGCACCTACTGTGTGTCAGACCCTATATGCAGCACATACACGTTTGCACTCGTTAATTCCTAACATCCCTGCAAAGGAATATTCTATCCCCGTTTTCCAGATGCAGAAGCTGAGAACCAGAGGTTAGACCACTTGCCCAAGGCCACACAGCTGCTCAGTGGGGAGCTGATTTTCCACTCAGTCCCCAGACATTCCAGTATTCTAGGTTGCCATGGGCGCCTGGTAGAAACACCATGTTCCAGAACATACCACAGACATACTGGGGTTGACAGAAAGGAGAGACCACTTCCAATTGCAGGAGATCAGGGAGGCTCCCTGGAAGAAGCCCTCCAGGCCTGCAAAGAGGCCTCTGAGGCGGCACGGTGTGGGTCCCTGGGCAAGGTGCTGAAGACAGGGCATGGGCCCTGGCTCAGCTGTGTGGCCTCCGTGGGTCTCTCAGAGCCTCAGTTTCCTTCTCTGTAAAATGGACGTGATAACCACAGCTTCACAGGCAGGGTGTGAGCAAGAGCAATTTTTTTAAGGTCTGAAGCATTCTGCCATTAGAGCAGGGTCTCTCAACAGCGACCCTACTGATATTTGGGAGCAGATGATTCTTTGTTGAGGAGGACTATCCCGTGAGCTTAGGATGTCACAGCACCCCTGGTCTCTGCCCACTAAACCTCAGTAGCACCCTGAACCACAAACATTGGGGCCTTTGGAATAACCAAAAGTGTCTCCAAGTTGGGCACAGTCGTGCACACCCAGAGACTTAGGAGGCAGAGGCAGGAGGATCACAAGTTTGAGGCCACCCTCAGCAACTTAGTGAGACCCTGTCTCAAAACAGAAAATAAAAACATAAAAAGGTCGAGGGATGTGACTCAGCAATAGAGCTCCCCTGGGTTCAATCTCCAGTAGCAAAAAGAAAAAAAAAAGTCTCCAGAAATTGCCAAATGTCCCTCCATCTCAGGTGCAAAACCATGATGAAGGACCATTACCCTGGCCCACTCCCCTATGGCTCTTCCTCAAAACTCCAAATGCACTGCTCAGGGACAGTTCCCTGCTAACAGGGTGACTCTATTTAACATGTCAACACCTTCTTCTCTCCTCTATTTTTTTTTAATCATAGTGTTTTTAATTTTTTTTAACCTTTTATTTTGCATATTGTCTGTCCGGTCCACTTACATTCCAGCACACTGGGGCTGGGACTTTTGACCCTTTCATTCACTGATGTGGTCCCAGCATCTAGAACGGTGCTCACCTAACCCGCATCCAATCCACATTTGTGCAATAAAGGGTAGAAATGCCAAAAGAAGTGCTTCGTACGTGGCATAGAAAAACCTGAACCAGCAGAGAACTAGAGGAATTTTTATTTAAGTTTGACAGGGACCTGGATCTGACACTCTGAATTTACCCTCCCCTGCCCACCCCCTCTACCCCCAACTGCTAAGCAGGGGGGCAGGACTATAGCTGCTTAAAACAGATTTTTTTCTCCTCTTTCTTGTCGGGACTTGAGTGGGAGTGAATGCGTCAGTGCTTGGTGAGAAAAATCCTCTGCTCCGACTTGCATCTGCAGGTTTGTTATATAAAGCGCAGAAGCTCCCCGCCTGACAGCCCTGCAAACCCACATTTGGGAACTGACGCAGCTGCCCTGCACCAGCCAGGCAGCAACCATGAATCCTGAGTCCCCTGCTGGGGGACCTCCAGGGTGGGCTGGGTTGAATGCCCAGTTTTATAGGAGAGGCTCAGAAAGGCTGAAAGGATGCCCAGCAATGTCAGTGACCAAGATCAGGGCAGGAATCGGCTGGTCTTTAAGCCCCAGGAGCCCCTGGGGTTCTCTTTCTATCCTAGCATAGAATTACCTACATCAGTTGAGTAAAAGTAATCCTCCTCCCTCTCCAAAATATCCTCATAGATACTGCAGCCTCGTTACCAAGGAGGCAATAGCTATTTTTAAAGGTGCAGTGGATAAGACCAGAGAAGAACAGACCCTACTCAGGGACACACAGCAAAGTGATAGCCGAGGAACTTCTTTCTGACTCCTCACCTTCCAATGCTCAATGTCCTCAAACACCTCAGGCTTCCAGGCCCAGCTCAGATAGCAGGAAGCCACAGCTGTAGGCTGCCACCACCCCCACCTACCTGCCCATGCACCCGCCTGTCCCCTGTCCCACTGTGGGGTTTGCTCCATGGAGATATCCTGGACCCAGGCCACAGGTTCTCTCTCATTCTTCCTAAGGCAGAGTCTCACCTTCTCTGAGCATTAACCTGCCAGACCGCTGGGGGGCCAACCTGGGGACAGGTGGCCCATGGAGGTGGTGCGCGCAGAGCTCCTGCATCAAGTCCCATAGGTCTTGGCCTCTGCAGTCCCCCTTGGTGCATCCTCAGGCCAGTTTTCAAACCTCTCTGGGCCTCTGTCTTACCCACATCAGGTAGGAGGGCTACACTTGGTCCTACCAGGTCCTGGGCTCCAGAAAGCAAGGGACTGGAGGTGACAGCGTAATCCAAGCTGTGCTTGGAGGAGTAGGCCATCTGGAGGGGGTCAACCCTGCTACAGACCACTAGAGCAACCAGCCCATCCGTGAGCAGCAGTGACCTTGACCTTCACTGACCCTGGTTCCCTTACTCCTGGGGCCCTTGACTTTGGGGCAGGAGCCAGCCTGGGACCAAACTGCAGGTGACATTTTAAACCTAAGTGGGAAAACCCAGTCCACTGTCAGCCAGGGCCCCCCACCTGCACCACAGGGGCCCCCTCGGGCTTCTCCTGGCCCCCACCCTCCCGGCATAGACACACCTGGAACCCTTGTGCCACCCGCACCCCTGTAGGCAGCGACGTTGCTCACAGGGCCAGGCAGGGACAGTCGCTGGAGGGTGGAAATCTGTCCCCAAGGAGGAGCAGCCCTGCATCCCGGCCAGGGAGGTGCCCAGCCCCCTCCGGCGCATCCCCTGGGCCTCCCCAGGCAGCGGCCAGGGGTCCTGGGGTCAAGTCCTGGCGCCAAACAGGGGCTGGCTCCCCCGCCCGCTAGCGAGGCCAGGCCCCACTCACCAGCCACTAGGATGGTCAGATGGCAGAGTGTGGCCAGGCTCAGCAGCCAGGCGAGAGGCGTCGGAGCCATGGCGGAGGCTGGCGAGGATCTGGGCCCGCGTTGGAGGAGCTCAGTGCTGTCCCTTCGCCGCTGGAGCTCCGTCGCTTTTTATAATGGGGCTCGGCTGCCTCCGCCCCCAGCCCCCGCAGGCGGCGGTGGGAGGGGAGAGGAAGGAGCCGGGGCTGGATTCCTCCGAGGTTGCCAGGGAACAGGCGGCCAGGGGCGGCAGGCAGGGTCCTGGCTGCTGCTGTGCTCCTATCCTCCTGTCCTCCTGTCCTTCTGTTCTGGCACCGAGCCACTGGACCCGGCCTGCCAGGGCTCAAAGGGCGTGTCTCCTCCCCTGCGCACAGGCCACCTCCCCTGGGAGGTAGCACAGGTCCTTGTCCTCCTTCCTAACTGGACAATCAGTGAAAGGATCGCAGGACAGGCGAATAGAGAGCCCCGCAGTCCACCTGGATGTCCCGGGCTCCCTTTTGGCCTGGGAGGTATCCCTCCCACACTGTGATGGGCCCTCAACCTCAAAACCCAAGCCCCAAATTGTGAGCTCTGGGAACCTGGCTCATCAGTCGTCTTCTGAGCTCAGCACAGGGTCAGGCAAACAGTAGGTGCTCCATGCAGTGTTTGCTGAATGAATGACCCAGTCCCACTTCAAATGGCCAGATGAGGAGGCTGAGGTCCAGAGAAGTGGCAGAAACATCCAGGTCTACAAAACATCAGGGTGGAGAACCCACCCCCGCACCCCCCAGCTGCCAGGGAGAAGAGGGGGCAGCCTGGGCCAGAGAAGAGGACTCTGGCCTCCCTGCCTCCTGCTCCTCAGCCTCCTTTCTTGCTTTGTATCCATCTCCTGCTCTGTCCCCTGCCAGTCTGTGGAAATGCCCTGCCAACCCTGCCCGGTGACTCCTTAACTCTGTAGAGGTCCTGGAGAGGTCCTGCCTTCTTTGGGACTTCTAGTCTTGGTCTTGGAGTAAGTCTGGTTAGTCTCCTGGGGGCTGGACTTCCTGGCTCTGGACTTGTAGGTGTCCTCTCCATGAAACTGGCAGGATCAGCAGGCAGGGGATTGAGGCCCACCTCAGCGCAGCCTTCTCTGGAGGCAGGGCAGTAGGAGCCTGGCCCAGCCTCAGGCCGCAGGGGATTGTGTGGAGCTGGTTCTCTCTGGGCAGACAGCCAGAGGGAAAGCCAGTTTGTCTAGGAGCCAGTGTCCCAGGCTGGTACAGGTTGGGCTGGGCAGAGTGACCACGGCTCGCTCCGTGGCCAGGGAGACTCGCTCTGTCTTCAGTCACCTCCACCCAGGCACAGATGGACACTCTGGGGTGTGAGGCCGAGAGGCTGGACACTCCTTAATTGGGGGAGCCCCCTTGGTAGAGGTCAAATGTCCACTGGCGCCCAGAGAACCTGCCCCAGGCCTTGCAGATAAGAGATCCAGGAACCTCACCTTCGCACCTTCCAACTCCTCATTCTATAGCTGGAGAAACTGGTCCCAGAGAGGGTGATAAAAACGGAGATGCTCTGCCATGTGAGAGCAGGAAGGATGAGGAGGGGGAGGAATGGGGGAAGGAGAAGAAAGCAGAAGGAGAAGGCGGTGAGGAAGGTGGAAGGAAGTGAGGGAGGAAAGAGAAGGGGAGGCATCCCGGGAAGCCCGGCCTCATAAAGGACCAGGAATAGAGGCCCTTGTTCCTCTGGCCCCAGAGTAGGCCCCAGGCTGCGGGGGTGGGTAGCCCAGTGATACAGCACTTGCAGGTCCTGCAGGGCCCTTGGGTTGATGCCCAGCACTGGGGAGACAGGAGTGGTTACAGAGTGAGGGCTTTGGGATTAGCTGCTGGGGCCCGGGCACTATTTCTGTGTGATATTCTCAGTACCCTGCCCTATTCAGACAAATCACATGGACTCTAAGCCAGCCACTTTTTTTGGAGGGGGTACTGGGGATTGAACTCAGGGGCACTCGACCACTAAGCCCCATCCCCAGCCCTATTTTGTATTTTATTTAGAGACAGGGTCTCATTGAGTTGCTTAGCACCTCACCATTGCTTAGGCTGGCTTTGAACTCCAAATCCTTCAGTCTCAGCCTCCCCAGCCGCTGGGACGACAGGTGTGTGCCACCACACTGGGCTTCCAGGCACTATTTTAAGAGCTTTCCCCGAGACTGGGGTGTTGCTCAGTGGTACAGCGCTTGCCTAGCATGCATGGGGCCTAGGTCTGAGGCCCAGCACCAGAATCACTGTTTTTATGTGATCATCCCAACAAACCCAAAGTATAAGCAAAAACATCGCTCTCAGAGTCCGTTTTGTGGAAGGGAAACTGAGGCATGTGCTGAAGGTAAGACACTTCCCAAAGATCATCAGTAGGAAGTGGAGGAGTCTGGGTTTGCCCCAGCTGGCTGGCTCCAGGGTGTGGGCTCCAAACCTCAAGGTTGCCCCACCTGCCTCCGGCCCCACTGTGAGGGCCCAAGTGGGTTTAGATCTCTAAGGTGCCGAGACACAAAACTGCAGGAGCTGTTAGTGTTTGTTGTTAGTGTGGGGAACTGTCATGGGATGGGGACCCAGAGATAAAAACACTGAAGTCCTTGTCCCCAAGGGCTCAGCCCAGTGGGAGGAAGAAGGCCTCGGGAGCACTAAGGCTGTGGGGCTGGGGCAGGGGAACAAGAAAGGAGGGAGAGAGGGGGGGGGGGGACGGTTCAATCCAAAACTGAGCAGAGGTTAAGCTTTATCCAATCAACATCTGGTTTGGAAAATTTCAAACAATGCACAGGAAGGAATGGTACAAAGCACTTTTGTATTTCCACCACTGAGACTCAATGGTGAGGTTCTTCCATATCTGCTTCATCTTTATTTATTTATTTTATTTTTTTGGCTAAATTATTGCAGAGTGGACGGGATGACTGCTCCACACTGAGCCCCTGAATATGTCAGCTCGCATCTCCTAGAACAAAAGCACGGCATGATGCTATTATTCCGCCTCACATTAACAATGACTTGTGGATGTCATCTTACACCCAGTTCAAATTCCAATTTCTCCAGTTACTACTAGAATGGTTTTAGAGGGTTTTTTTTTTTCCTTTTCTTTTTGGATTGGTGATTGAATCCAAGGGTACTTTACCAATGAGCTATATTCCCAGTTTTATTTACTCTATTTGTTTTTAAATTTTAAGACCAGGTTTTGCTAAGTTGCTAAGGCTGGCCTTGAATTTTTAATCCTCCTGTCCCAGCCTCCTCAAGTTGCTAGGATTACAGATAGGTGCCACCATGAGGGCTGGAAAGTATATTTTATACCTTCTTCTCCTTCCCTCCTTCATCTTCCCTTCCTCCCTTCCGTCCTTCCCTTCTTGCTTTTATTTTTTGAATGAGGATCCAGTTGAAATTCATGTGTTACATATGATTATTTCTTTTTAGATCACCTGCACGTTTTTATGATCTTTTTTATTGTTATTGTTATTGTTATTCTTTTGGTACTGGGGATTGAATCCAGGGGCGCTCAACGACTGAGCCGCATCCCAGCCCTTTTTATATTTTGAGACAGGGTCTCACTAAATTCCTTAGGGCCTCCCTAAGGATCCTTTAGGATCCTTTGAACTTGCGATCCTCCTGCCTCAGCCTCCAGAGCCACTGGGATTATAGGTGTTGACCTTTTGAAGAGTCAAGACCACTTTTTAAAAAAAGTTCTCATTCTTAATTCATCTGGTTATTTCCCGTGAGTCATCTAATGTGTTCCTTTATCCTATGCATTTCCTGTAAACTAGGAGTTAGATCTGCAGGCTGATCAGGCACCGGAGACGTGGTCCTGCCAACAATCTACCGGGAGTAATGCGGCGCACTCCGCGTGGTGCCCCCAGGGGGCGCCCGCGAGCAGGCGGCGCCGCTGTTCTGGGGCTCCCCGAGGTTGAGGGGTGGCTGGGGCCGGGTGGGGGAGGAGGATTCCCCTGCGAGTTGCAAGCGAGCTGGGGCCTGGAGTGCGGTGCGCACAGAGGCAGGATCTTGACAGAGAGAAAATCCTAACCGAGGTGGACCCATTCGGGGCCTGTGAGTAATCGGACGCCACTGGCTCCCTGAAGGGAGTTGTGGGGGGCCCGCGGCTGCCCCAGACTGCGGAGGGTCTTGGAGCTGAGAGAAGGGGGGCTGGGAAGGCTTCCAGCTGAGGGTAACCAGGGTAACAACTGGGCAGGTGGACGATCCCAGGCTGCCGCAGGGGGCTTCTTCTGGAGGGGCCAGGGGTGTTGGGGGCGGAGGTGTCCCTGTGCACACACATCGCCAGGCTGCAGGTGGTTGGGACCCCATCTGGGTGCCCCCAGAGAGCTGGTGCTGTGACTGTGACACAGGAGGGGGTCCCCAGCCCCGAAGCAGACTGTGGAGAGGAGGGTGGGGAGCCCGGGGTGCTCCTGCAGGGCCCAAGGAGAAAGAAGGCTGGGGCCCCCACACCATCTCCAGGGGCTGGGAAGAGCGCATCCAAACCATCCTAACCATTGTAAGTGTGCCTTTTGGTGGCAGCGAGTGGCTTCACACTGTTGCACTACTACCTCCACAAGTCACCTCCAGACGTTTTTCATCTTTACAAACCGAGACTCTAACATACTAAACATCGACTCCCATGCTCACCTCCCTGACTCACAGCTGTCCCAGGTTGCCACCGTTTTACCTTCCGCCTCTGGGATCTTGACTACTCTAAAAAACCCCTTCAAAAGAAACAACTCGAGTCATTTTGTGACTGGCTTATTTCACTTAATGTAATGTCCTCCAGGTTCATCCAGGTGTCACATGTATCAGACTTCCCTCCCTTGGGGGTCGAGTGGTATTCCATTGGATGGATACATCCTGTGTTTATTGGCTCATGTGCTGATGGACACTTGGCTGTTTACACTTTTGGACTATTACCAAGGGTGCTGCACATGAACGGAAAGTTCACATATCTCTTTGACACTCTGCTCTCTTTTTCTTTTTTCTTTCTTTCTTTCTTTTTTTTTTTTTTTTTTTTTTGGTAGACCTATCCAGAAGTGCAATTGCTGGATCATATAATTCTATTTAATTAAAAAAAAAAACTGCAGCTGCAACATTTTCTATTTCCCACCACCAGCATGAAAGAGTGCCAATTTCTCAACACCTTCCCCAACACTTGTCCCTGTCTGGGTCTTTCATTTGTTTTTGCAGTGCTGGGGTTTGCCTAGGACCTCAGGCATGATAGGCATGTCCTTGACCACTGAGCTACATCCCCAGCCCTTTGTGATTTTGAAAGGCTGGTCTCAAACTTTGGAACCCTCCTGCCTCAGCCTCCACAGTAGCTTTTTTGTTGGCTGGTTTGATAGTAGCCATCCTGATGGGTGTGCAGTGGTATGTCATTGTGGTTTGATTTGTATTTCCCAATGATTGGTGGCATTGAGTATCTTTCATGTATTTGTTTGTTTTGGTCTTGGGGATTGAACTCAGGGGCAGTCGACCATGGAGCCCCATCCCCAGCCCTATTTTGTATTTTATTTAGAGACAGGGTCTCACTGAGTTGCTGAGTATCTTCTTTGGAGAAAGGTCCATTCAAGTCCCCCACTTTGTTACTGGGCTCTCCTTGCCTTCCTGTCTCATTGGATTTTGACAGTCACATGAACTGACATAGACTTTTCTGTCCCTTGTTCACGAGACAGACTGAAGCTCAGAGGGGCACAGCACCTTGCTCCAGCTGCCCAGCCAGGGAGAGTTCCTATATTTGTCAGAATCCACAATATGTGCCCTTCCAGATGCTTCTTTCTGGCAAGTGCTCTGGGTGTCTGGGGCTGCTGCCCTGGAAATTGCATTGTGAGAGGCAGATATGGGGACAAAGAACACTTGTGGCCAGATGTCCACAGAACCGCTGCTTATGCTCGGGAAATAATGAAGGCATCCAAGGGCAGAAGGCTTCTTTGTTGTCTCAGGAGAGTGAATGAGCTGTATCCCGAGCTCCAGGGAAGGGCCAGGTCCATGGACAGCCGAGGACCCCCAAGGAGTCCAGCACCCAGTGAGCCCCGGACCCGCTTCCTCCTCCTCCTGGACACACAGCTGGCCGTTTCCCAGCATCCCTTGCGGTCAGGAAGGCTAAGGCTGGGTGGTTGAATGACTGTGCTGCTTCAGTCTCTCCACTTGGGGACTAAGTAAATGGCCTCTTCAAATCCTCCTAACAGCGGGTCCCAGTGTGGGCTGGGTGGTGGGGCTCTGGGGAAATGTCTGGGCCTCCTTGTTGGCCCCTGAGTGCTGCCCCTCAGCCCTGTTTCCCCTCCCTGGGGACCTTGACAAGTCCTCTCATATCTCAGTGTCAAGACTTCCCAGTGGGAGAGAGGGGGACTCCGTGCACCATCTTGCGGGAACAGCAAACACCAAAAGCCACAGCAAACACTATTTAAGAGGATTTATTTTCCAGAAAGTCTGGGCAGCAGAGGGGGTGGGCAGCAAGGAAGGGGACCCCAGGGCAGGTGAGGGCTCTGCTCACAGGCAGCAGGCAGGTGAGCAGGGCCTGTGGCAGGCGGATGACCCCGGGCTCCGGGAAGGACAGAGGCCCTGAGAGACGCAGCAACGCGGCTGGCAAACCATCCCTCCCTGCACACTGACCCTGAGCCCTTCACAGCCCCCTGAGGCGGCTCTTCTCCTCCTCCCTCCTCAGGTGAGGCCTAGAGAGGGGCACCCATCTCCTCAGGGGTCACACAGTTCCAATCGCCCACTGAGTCCCTCCGAAAAGGACTCCCCCCACCTGTGACACTGCTGTCCCCGGGGAGGTACAGGTAAGTCCCGAGTCCCAGTTCTTAGCCTGACCCCCACCACCTGCAGACGGACTCCTTCATGTCACTGTAAACCCCCCCACAGCTGCCCCACCACGCCAGCCGCCTCTCAGGCCAGGACCTTGTCCCCTCCCACCCAATTCCTGAAATCCCCCTATTCTTTCATTTCCTCTTAAGTAGTTACATTCTTTTCACATATAAATAACTGGAGCTTATAATACCAAGTCAGGTAGACGTTGACACCACAGCATGAATTCGGTTATCAGCTATTTAGGGAAGGAGGAGGGAGGTGGCGTGGGGTGGAGCTGGGGCCTGAGTGCTGGATGTCAGAGGGCCACCAAGTCTGAGGGAAGAAAAAGAGCAAGAAGCCCAAGCCGCGCTGGGCAGGCACCTCAGCGGCAGAGCGCTTGCCTAGTTCAATCCCCAGAGCCAAAAAAAGAAAAAATAATTAAAATTAAAACTAAGATTTTTTTTTTTAAAAAAAGACCCAGTAGATAGCAAAAATTTGGTGCAGGGGGATGAATTTGGGCAAATTTGGGAATTCATATTTGACACAGCTGTCCCCTTTCTAGTGACCTGTGTCTGTGTTGAAGGATTACATCCTTTTGGTGAAAGATGGAGGGACATTATTCTTGTTGATTCAGCCTGTGGCCCCTTGCTACTCTTGGATTCAGGCCCAGGGCCTGGAGGCCAGCAGACAGAGTAACACAGATGGGGACCTTGGCCTAACCAGGAGGGCCGGACAGCAGGCAGCCCCAGATCCCGAGCAGACTGAGGTTGAGTCTGTTGGGGACCAGGAAAGTCACAGAATGAAACTCCATCGTGGCCTGCCGAAGCAAGCAAGGCCTCAGAGGGACATGCCCAGGGGTACAAATGAGGGGCTGGGACGGGAGGCGGGAGACTGCAGCTCAGTGTGCAGGAGGGGAGGGGACGAGGCTGGAGACCAGCAGACCTGGAGGCTGGGAGCAGGTCCAGGAGCTTGGAAGCCATGAGGAGCCAGGGCAGAGACTGCCCCAGGGGAGGAGAGGTGACCAGGAGGCCTGGCTGAGGGGACAGCTGCTGGGACGGAGCTCAGGGAATGCGGAGTCGCTGGCACAGGCTTCTGTTTGGCAGCTGCCATGATGGCGGAGAGGGAGGGCTCGCGGAGCCTTCCGAAAGCCAAGGCCGTGGTCATCCGGGACCTTCTCACTCTTGTAACTTCTGAATGATCCTCTTCACCCAGGGCAGTTTGGGGTTGGCACAGATCTCCCGGTCCCTGATGGTTTGCAAGCTGGAGGGAGGAGATGCCAGGGAGACGCGTGGTAGCATTAGCATCCAGCACACACACTCCAGGACCTTAGCATTTATGGCCCACCTACTGTATGCAAACCACATTTCTCAAGAAGAGGAGGGGAGCAGGAAGGGCTTTCAGGATCCTCCGCTCCTCAGTCCCCAGCCTTGACTGCCTGGTCAGGACATGCTCCACCCCCAGAGCCCCAGAGGGTTGGGTGGTGGACTTTGGAGCCAGCCTCTCTGAGTTCAGCTCTAGCCTGGCCACTTGTTAGCAAGTCGCTTAACTTCCCTGAGCCTCAGTTTCCACAGGTGTAAGATGGGGATGATAATCATAGTGTAAACTTGATGAAAATTTGATGAGTTAATGCAAACTCGAGTACTCAAAAAATTACACACTGAAGTGCTGCAGCACATAGTAGGTGCTATATAGTTACGCCAGGAGCTGGCATGATTTTTTTACACTGATTTTCTTTGTTTTTGGCAAGGGGCGGGGTACCAGGGATTGAACTCAGGGCACTCGGCCACTGAGCCACATCCCCAGCCCTATTTTGTATTTTATTTAGAGACAGGGTCTCACTGAGTGGCTTAGTGCCTCACTGTTGCTGAGTCTGGCTTTGAACTCATGATCCTCCTGTCTCAGCCTCCTGAGCCACTGGGGGATTTACAGTTGTGAGCCAAGGTGCCCCCACCTACATGGATTTTCTTAATTCTCACAATAACCTGTTGAGGCCCTATTATTCAACCCATTTTACAGAAACTGAAGAAACTGAAGTCACTGGACATAGTGGCACATGCCTATAATCCCAGTGACTTGGGAGGCTGAGGCAGGAAAATCACAGGTTTGAAGCCAGCCTTAGCTCCTTAGCAAGGCCCTAAGAAATTTAGTGAGATCCTGCCTCAAAATAGAAAATTAAAAAGGCTGGGGATGTGGCTCAGTGGTTAAGTACCCTTGGGTTCAATCCTCTGTACCATAAAAAAAAAAAAAGAAAAAAGAAAAAGAAAGAAACAAGAAACTGAGGTCTACGGAGGTAAAGCAACTGGCTGCACCATGATCGCGAAGCTGGGACTCCCCTGGCCCTCTGAGAGGCCGGAGGCTCAGGGAGGAGAGGTGGGCTCTGGCCCAGGATCACACAATAAGTGTGACCTCGGCTCTTGCCTCCCCACTTCAGCAAACACGTGGGCCCTGGCCCTGGAGCAGATATCGACAGGGGTGGGCTCACGGCTGGCTGGTGGTGGGAGCCATGTCCCTGCCCAGGATTCCCTTCCTGCCTCTCAAGACCCTGCCCAGGAGTTCTTGGTCCCCTCACCCCCTGGCCTGCCCCACTGCACAGACAACTGAATAGAGAAAGACTAAAGAAGGCAACAATGCCCACCCGGGCCCCATGGGCGGCCCGCCCAGCCACTGTGGTCCGTGAGCAAGACCCGGCTCCTCCCTGAGCCTCCATCTCCCCATTTGTCAAGCCACATTCTCTCTAGAGCCCCAGCTGGCTCAGAACCCAAGGATCACATGTGTGCCCTCTTTTACTGAGCACCTACTACATGCCGGGCAATGAGCTTTACACCTCCCACAGGCTGTCACTGTGCCCTGTGATGCTCAAGGGGCCACTTAGCTCCTTTGTGCCATCTCCTCACCCATGGAAAGGGAGGGGTTCCAGGATACATGAGTCCATATGTGTTCGATGGACACAGGTCATTCCTTCCCCTGTACTGACAGGCAACAGAGGCCCGGAAGGGGAATGTGAAACCCTGGGAAGGCTTCCTGCTCAGGCCTTCATTGTCCCCACCTGCGACCCCCCCTAAGAGCTGGAGTCAGCAGTGGGGAGGAGAAAGATGGGAGGGGGCTGGTGATGGAGCCCCAAGGGGGTCCTGAGCCCCAGCCCAGCTCGACTGCGTGTGAGATGTGGAGGCCACAGATCTGGGGAGCGGGAAGCCGTCAGGGGGCTACCACTGAAACAGGGGTCTCCCAGCCAGGTGGGGGCCAAGGGAAAGGCAGCCAAGAGCAGAGAACAGGACTCTCAGGAGAAAGGCAGCACAAGGCCCCGGGGTCCTAGCACACTGGAGCTGGGCCTTCCCTCTAGGAGCCGGCCTCTCCATCCGGAAAATGGGAACAGTGGAAGCTTCTGGAATGAAGGCTGTGAGGACCAAGGGAGTTGACATGGGCCAGCTCAGGCAAGGCTGGGTATGGGAAGCGCTTCACAAGTGCTAGCTCTTAATGTTGTTGTGCTGATCAAAATGGGCGTCCTCAAATAGCTCCCAGGGGACTGGGGAGACTGGGATGCTTCTGATGGCAGCGGCTCCAAGCCATGGTCACCTGTGCCCAGGACTGTTCCCTAGAGCTATCAGCCAGTAGCCGCCTACTGCCTATGCTGCCGTGCCCATGCCCGGGCGGCACCCCGTGCATCCTCAGACTCTGGCATGCATAGTACAATGTCCTATAATATTTGTCGAATGATCACATTATTTTTATTTTCGGAACACGCCAACCTGGGGTGAGCCATCTCTTCCAGCCAACTCTTTCAACTGGCATCCAGAGGCCCGGCTGCATTCCTCCAGCCCCGAGTCCGCCCCACCCACTTACATCTGGGCTACCTGGGCTATCCCCTCCAAGGCCCTGTGGCCCCACTCTCTACTCACACGACACCCGGCCTGCGGCAGGAGTCTGAGGTCCAGTAGAAACTCTTCACCAGACGCTGGGGCAGCGGGAGGCGGATGTAGTCCCGGCAGCAGATGCTGTCTTCCACGTTGGCGCCATAGGGGCCTGGGACAGGGATGCCCAGGGGTGAGCAAGGTGGAGCACAGAGAGGTCACCCTGGGCCCCAGCCCCTGGCCCAGGCCCCTCCAGGGAAGAGATTCTGCTCTCATGTGGAAGGATGGTGTCCAGAAGATTCTAGGCCTTCAAAAACCCTAGCCTCTGAGGAGCCATGAGGGCCCCGGACCTACACTCTGGAGTGGGTAGCTCAGGGGGTGGGATGAGAGCTGCTGAGCAGAGACAAGAGCCCCAGCTTCCCGGTGGGTCTCAGCCACTCTGAGCCAGAAGGATCCTGGGACTTGCTATCAGGGTGAGGCCTGCGGACCAGCAGCTTCGGCTGACAAGTGGGTTGGTAATGGTCCCCGCTTCATGGGCCTTCTGTGCTGGGGAAGCTCTGAGGACACTCAACACTATGAGCAGTGACATGGTGGCTGTCTGACTCTACCTGACTCGGAGCAGGGAGCCCATGTGTGGTGAAGGAAGCCTGGACCCCCTTATTGAGGGCAGGTGCCAGAGAAACTGGGTGGTGGGAACAGGACCCACTTTCCCAGCTGTCCCTGCTCTGCCTTTTCCTACTCAGGTCAGGCCCTCGGGGGCTCTGCATCCACACCCCAAAGGCCCTGTGTTCCAGGGACGGGGGAATCCCTGGGTCTTGTCCACCACAACCCCCCAACCTAGCGGAGACAGCTCTAGATGCCAAGCCTTTAGATTACCCATTTAACAGCTGTGTAAACTGAGACCCAGGAGAGCCCTGCGACCAACCCAAAGCCAGAGGACCAACAGCGGGCTGGGCTCTTCTGCCCTCAGCGCAGTGCCCTCTCCAGGAGCCGGGCCTGGGCTGGCCTCTGGGGGGAACCCTCCTGCTGCCCAGTCTCACCTGCATCCGTTGCCTGTAGAGCCACAGAGAGGACGATGAGGGCCACCAGGAGCGGAGCCTGCAGGCTGGCCATGCTCTGTGCTGTGAGTGCCGGCTCAGGCGTCCGCAGTCACCAGGGGACAGGAGGACCTGGTATTTAAGCCATCCCTCCACCCACCAGGCTCAGACACCTCTTAGTCACCCGTGAGCCCAGAGCCTCTGACATTCAGATCTTGAAAGGAGAAGTCCTCACTTCCTCCCAAGGAGATTCTGTGACGGGGAACCACTCGGTGGGGGGACCCCCACCCCGTCCAACTCCGGGCCTCCAGAGATTTACAAAATCCCCCTTGAGCCAGGCCTCCGGGCCCCTCCCTCTCGGGGTCTGCTTTCCGAGGGGCCTTGTCCCTGCAGGTCTCAGGGGCTGGTCTCCCAGGAGCGGGTGGGGAGGTGTTTCCATGACCTGTGTCCCTCAGTGGGTGACGTGACAAGCCCTCTCCCGGAGCTGAGGTCCGTCTCCGGCTTGACCCACGTCACCCACTTCTCTTGGAGGGGAGTGGCCCATGAGCCCCTGGGGTTGGTCTCTGCCCCTTCCTAGCCTTCTGGGGCTTCTCCCTAAGTCCCCACCTGGGCCACCTAGAGCTTGTGGGCCACTCATGAGTCTTTAAGGAGTTTCCACACCCCCACCTTGCTGGTTCTCCTTCTTACCCTCCTCCTCACCGGACACCATGACCACTGGTTCTACTTCCTCACCTCCCCCGATCTCTGTCCCCACTGCCCCTGCCCCACTGAGGTCACCTCCACCTCAGTCTTGGACAGCGTCCCCTCCATCCCTTCCCCACATGGCAGCAGCCACAGTGCGTGACCCAGACGAGCTTGACACCCCTCTCCCTGCTTCAAACCCTGCTGTGCTCCCCGTGGACTTGAGCAGGGCCAGGCCCCTAGCCTGACGGCCCAGGCCTCCTTTCCTGACCTGCTCCCGTGGCCTCCCGCCCTGCGGGTCACACCACGCTCCTCACAGTTCCTCAAAGAGGTCTGCAGCCTGCCCCGGCGCGATTCCACTTTCCACTCCTCCACCGCACAGACTCCAAGTCATGCGTCAGGAGCGGATGAAGAGGTCACCTCCTTGGTGAGCCACCCCCTCAGGGCGTTCCACTGTCCCAGGGACCCCAGCCCACTGGGCCAGGTTCTGTCTTTCTCAGGTTCCTCAGAAGCCAAACCCCAAGTGCTCTGAGGGCTGGTGTCCCCTTTCTTGCTGTCCCTAGTCCCCTCCAAGGGCCAGGCTCAGGTGGAGCTCAGAAATTGAGGCTCAGAGCAAGAGAGGACTTGTCCGAAATGACCCAGCCTCACAGCACCTGAGCCAGGCCTGCACCTCAAGACTCAGGGTCCCGTGGGCCGGGGACCCATCTCCGACTCGATCGTTCCTTCATTTCACAAGTGGTCATTGAACCCTGGGTGGAGCAATGGTCCCCTAAAAAGAGCCACGTCCTAAACCCTCGATCTGTGAATGTGTCACCTTACGTGTTGAAAAGGACTTTGCAGGTATGGTTAAGCTGAAGATCTTAAAATAGGGAGATGTCCTGGGTCATTCAAGTGACCAGGTAATCCCAGGGTCATCCCAAGAGAGGGCAGTGGCCAGTGTCAGAAGAGGAAACAAGGTGACAGGGCAGGGACCAAACGGTGCAGGACTGTGGAGCCAGGCAAGCAGGGACCTGGAGGAGCTGGAAAGGGTGAGGAACCGGAGGGTACCCAGAGCCACCGGGGAGCACGGCCCTGGCCACGCCTTGAGTAGTCCAATGAGACAGAGTTAAGACGTCAGCTTCCTGAGCTGCACCGTTGTACACTCCTGTGGTTTGTGGTGATTTGTTAAAGCAGCGAGGAGGAACTAACACAAGCACCTACTATGTGCCCGGTGTGCTGCCAAGAGTTGGGGAAAGCAGAGTTCCCTGCGTCTGTGGCGTTTGCCTCTGAGACAGACAACAGGCAAATAATACCAGACAAGGGCCTGTCCCTGTGATGAATGCCACCAAGACAACAGGAAAGGGGAGAAGAGGCAGACCAGGGGGAGCAGCTGTGGGCAGCAGCTGTGGACAGGGAAGGCCTCAGGAGGGAGTGACGTTCCAGGTTCCAGCCAAGACCCAGAAAACAGGGTGGAGCCTTCCAGGGAGAAAACACAAGTGCAAAGGCCCTGTGGTGGTTGGGACGGGGTGGGTGTGGGGGTAAGAGCTGGGGAGAGTGCTGGCCCAGCAGGGTGGCCAGAGGGGAGAGGCTGACAGGCAGGTCAGGCAGAGGGCCCATGAGCCTCCTGAAAGGACTCAACACAACGGGCACAGCCCTGCCTTGGGGGGCTCTTGGCCAAGGGCACTACACCAGCCTCGTCATAAAGGGACAATGTCTGATTCCACGGCGGTCAAGTCACTAGAGTGGTCACATCCATAAATCCAGAAGGTGGGAGGGTGGTTGCCAGGGGCTGTGGCGGGATCGGGGAGGGGCACTGGGAGTTAGTGTCTGATGGGACGGAGTCTCAGTTCTGGAGACAGATTGTGGTGATGGCTGCCAACTGTGAGAGCATACTTCATGTCACTGCGTTGCACAGTTGCGACGGTGAGCGTATGATATGTGTTTTTTTACCAATAAAGTGTCCCTCCAAATCCAGACAAGCCACTGGGACTAATGTTCAGTTAAATATATATATATATATGCTCTCAGGACTAACTTCCAGTTTCAAAAAGAAATACAGGAAGTAGAAGAAGATAAATGACCCAATAAGGAAACAATCAGACAGAGGGGCCTTCAGACCTCTGCGGGGCCACTTCCCAGGGCCAGCAAGAAGATAACGCCATTTAAAAGACAATGTTAAGTGGCCAGGACATTTAGTGTCAGTCTCTAGGGACGTAAGGGACATAGCAGCCATATGCAGTATGTGGACCTGGGTTGAATTCTAGGTTTTATTGTTGTTTTTTTTGTTTTGTTTTGTTTTTTGGTACCAGGGATTGAACCCAGGGGCGCTGAACCACTGAGCCACATCCCCAGCCTTTTTTGAATTTTATTTAGAGACAGGGTCTCACCAAGTGGCTCACGGCCTTGCTACGTTGCTGAGGCTTTGAACTTGAGATCCTCCTGCCTCAGCCTCCCTGGCCACTGGGATTATAGGTGTGCACCACCGCACCCGACAGGACTTCTAGTTTTGAAAACCAGCTATAAGAGACCTTTAGAGAACATCCGGGGAACCTGAATGTAGCCTGGGTGTGGGGTGACAGTAGGGTTTGTTGTTGATCTCCCTGGGTGCATGAAGACTTCGTGGGTTGCAGGAGAAAGGTCCCATTCTTAGGAGATAGGTATTGAAGGAAGTATCTGGAGATGAAGGTCATGATGTCCTTAATTTCAAAGAGTTCAGGGGAAAATGCGTGTGTGCAGTGTGTATGCAGACGAGGGTGTAGGGGTATACAAATATGCATGTACGTGCACTTGTTTTTGTCAAATGCACACACACAGAGATATGCACTGATATCTATGTAGCATGTGTGTGTGTGTGTGTGTGTGTGTGTGTGTGTGTGTGTGTGCTTGGCTGTGTGCATAAGGGTGAGAAAGTCCCAGGGAGAGAAAGGTGAGACAAAGCAAAAATGGCAAAATGCACCATGGTGACAAGGGTACAGCCTGGTGGCAAATGTCCTGGGGATGGTTGAACTACTTACAGTTCTTCCTGGACATTTCAAATGTCATGAAGAAACCTGCTATGCTGCCCAGGCTGGTGTCAAACTCCTGCTTCAGCCAAGAAATATTTGAAGCGGAGCCATCCTGTGAGCACAGAGCTGTCACTGGAGGATGGAGTGACAGAATTGGTGCTGGTTTTTCCTCTGAAGTTGGGGTTTTCTTACAGGGGCCCTGCCAGGGCTGAGGCCCTGCATGGGTGGGCTGAGGGACCTCCTGGAGAGCACCTGGGTCCCCAGGGACTTGGCCGGGCCCCAGGTCCCTCCGGGCTCTGCAGCAGCGCCCCAGCCCCAGCCCCTTCCCTGTGGGCCTATGGCCTCTGCTCCCCGGCGCCCTTGGGCTCCCTAGGGCTGAAGAAGGGGTGGGCGCCCAGACAGGCCCAGGGACGGGCTGGTCTTCTAAAATACAAGGGGAGCCGGTTCCTCTCGGGCTGCAGGTGGGGAACCACTGAGGCACAGCTGGGGGCACGGATGACCGGGTGTTTTCTCTCCTCCTAGGAAGTGACAGAGCCTCACCCCGTGCTGCCTCCGTGTGTGCCTGTCTCCCAGACCCAATCCTCTGCCCCAGCCTTCCTTCTCCTCTTGTTTGAACTAACTTTCGTTTATTAAAAAAAAAAACAAAAACCAAAAAACAAAGCCAGGTCTCTGTACAGTGGCACCTGCTGTGGTCCCAGCTGCTCAGGAGGCCAAGGCAGGAGGATGGCCTGAGCCCAAGAGTCGAGGCCATCTGGGCAGCGGAGGGAGACCCCATCTCATAAACAAGCAAACAATAAAATACATAGAGGAAGAAACACCCCAAATGTCCATGATCCGACCAACAGACAGGAAAGGGCAGGCCGGGCGTGGGATGGACGTTATTGGGTCTTTAAAGGGAAGGACGGTCTGACACCCAGAGGACCTGAGACACTGCTAGGCAAAGTCAACCCAGGACAAAAGGACCGATGGGGGGTCACTGCACTAACAGGAGGGGCCTGGAGGAGTCAAACTCATGGAGACAGAGAGCAGAGGGAGGCTGCCAGGGTGGGGAGGCGGGGATCTGCATGTGTTTTATGGGGACAGAACTTCCGTTTGGGAAGATGAAGGACTTCTAGAGACGGACGGAGTGTGTGAGGCTGCCCCGTGGCTGGAGTTAAGGCTGCTCAACCGCACACTTAAAAATGCTTAGAATTTAGGATGTGGTGGCAGGCCGGTGGTGGACCCAGACTTGGCAGGGGGGGCCCTAAGTTTGATCCCCAGCACTGCAAAAAATAAATAAAAAAATAAAAAGTTAAAATGGTGAATTTTCTGTGATGCACATTTTATCACAATAAAAATGCATAACACCCAGTGTGCATTTCCAAGAAGGCACTGCTCACTTCTGGAAAGATACATGAGCGACTTGAGAGCATTAGCTGCCTCTGAAGAGGGGACCTCGGCCGCGGGCAGGGTGAGTGACTTTCCACCAAACGCCCTCTTGTGTGATTTGACTTTTCCGTGTGCATGAACGGCCTGTGCGAAAAGATGCCATTCTAAATCTACGGTGTGGACCGAAAAGTAATTCTCCTCTGAGAACTACCCCCAGATATCATGTCTTCCCTCAGAGGCCCCAGGCTCAATGATTTCTTATTTGTTCTTCACAGATGGTCTACACCAGCTGGGAATAGGGGTGCACTCCTGTAATTCCAGCAGCTCTGGAGGCTGAGGCAGGAGGATCTGAAGTTCAAGGCCAGCCTCAGCAACTTGGTGAGCCCTAAGTAACTTAGCAAGACCCTGTTTCTAAATAAGATATGAAAAGGGCTGGGGATGTGGCTCAGTGGTTGAGAGCCCCTAGGTTCAATCCCTAGTACCAAAAAATAAAAATAAATAAATGAATAAATAAATAAATGCTTTACGCCTATGGAAGCTCATAAATCCAGGCGCTCATTGAAAGAAATGAGAGGGTAGGAAGGAAGGAAGGGAGGAGGAAGGAAAGATGGACAGCAAGAAGGAAGAAGGGAGGGGAGGTGGGAGGATGAGGTGGGAGGGCGGCAGTCGGTGGGCACAAAGCGAGGCATCCCGCTTGCTCCACCTGAAGTCCATGTGGGGAGCCCTCTCTTCCCAGAGGCGGAGGGTCCCCCACTCCATGGAGGCTCCTGATGCTCACTCCAGTCCCCCATGGGCAACAGTTAGGGTTTCCCCCTCCTTTTTCATTTACATAAAAATGACCAAATAACATTCCTGGAGTGGATTCAGAGGGCAGGGCGGTGCGAGGATGAATTCCTAGAAGTACGGTGGCTGGGTTTTTGCTTCCACTGAGACACAGAAAGTCCCTGCTTTAAATATCAGCCACAAGCTTCCTCTTTTCCGCAGAGCAGGGTGCGCCCCCGGGGAGGACCACCTAGGCCCTTGGCCCTGAGCGCTGTGAGCCCCATCCTGAAGCCTCCTCTTCCGGCTGGTGGAGGCCAGCACCCAGCTTGTCCCAGGAGCAGGAGGAAGGGAAAGCGTGGGGGCAGCGGGCGTGCAAATCCAGGGCCCTCGTGAGCCAGGAGAGGTGAGCAGGATCCCAGGAGGAGGCCGGGGCTTTGAGGCTGCATCCATGTGGACCCTGGGAGACTGCCAAGCAGGGAAAGCTCTCGGAGGACAGGAAAGGCCGGAGAAGGAAGGAAAAGCCTTCTGGGGGCTAAATGGCCCCAGTGACAACCGCCGCCTCAGTAATATAATCCTGGTGATGATGATGATGGTAATGCCACGGTGGACCCAGAATTTCCTCCATGTGTTCAATGCTTGGTCCCAGACTGTGGAGCTATTGGCAGGTGATAGAACATTTAAAAGTTAGGACTTAGCAGGAGGCTTAGGTTTTAGGGTTGTTAGGGGTGTGCACTCAAAGGGGATTGCAGGCCACTCCGCTCTTCTTTCTCCACACAGTCCTACCATGATGTGCTGCTTCTCCACAAGCCAAAGCAAGGGGCCAATGGTCATGGACTGAAACCCCTAAAACTGTGAATCAAAATAAACCATTTTTCTTTATACCTTGATCACCTCAGGCATTTTGTCATAGTCATGGAAAGCTGACTAATAAACTGGTACCTACAGAGAGCTAGACTTATTGTGTCTGGTATTTCACATTCACTATCTCATTGTCTCCCTGGAAAAACATTTTAAAGAGGCTACTATTGTTATGCCCATTTCTCAGATGAAGAAACAAAACCAGAGAGCCCCCAGCCAACGGGTTTTGCTGAGGCCTGTCTGACAATAAAGCCCAGCTGCGCCCTAACTACATGCAGCCTATGCGTGGTCCCATCCCGGTAAAGGTGGCAGTGATGGTAACAAGTCACCTATGGAATCCACCTCCGTCAGCGCAACCTGAGCCATCCTCCCTCCAATGAGGGACCAAGGCTCAGGGAATGGAAACCATCTGCCCAGGCCACACTGATGGAGCCTGGATTTGACTTCAGTTCTTTAGGTTCTGTTTTTTTGTGTGTTTTTGTACCAGGGATTGAACTCAGGGGCACTAACTTAACCACTGAACCCCATCCCCGCCCTATTTTGTATTGTATTTAGAGATAGGATCTCACTGAGTTGCTTAGTGCCTCCCTTTTGCTGAGGCTGGCTTTGAACTCCTGCCTCAGCCTCTCAAACCACTGGGACTAGCGGCGTGTGCGCTTGCCCGTGCTGGGCGTCCGTTTCTAATTGAGATGTCACTTACATACTATCCAACTCAGCCTTTTAAAGTGTAAGCTTTGGTGCTTCTTCCTGTCTTGGCAAGGTTGGACACCCCAGGAAGGAGCCCGCTCCACAGCACCACTCTCTGTTTGTCACCTATTCCAGACCCTCACACTTTCCACCTCTCTGGGTTTGCCTTTCAATGGCGTTTTGCAGAAAAGGGATCATAAGGTACATGAGGTTCATGTCTGACTCCTGCCACTTAGCCCAAGGCACCCAGAGTCCCCTGTGCAGAGCACGCGTTGACATTTCATTCTTTTCTGTTGATGATTGATAGTCCATGATGCGGAGAGCCTGCACTTTATCCATTCATCAGCTGATGGACATTGGGGTTGTTTCCATTTGGGGGCCGTTGGATACAAGCTTTTATGTGAACATGTTTTCTTTCTTTTTTTTTTTTTGGTACTTACTACAAATTGAACTCAGTTGCTTTACCACCAAGCTGCATTCCCAACCCTTTTTATTTTATTTATTTTTTTTAAAGAGAGAGTGAGAGAGGGGAGACAGGGAGAGAGAGGAGAGAGAGAGAGAGAGAGAGAGAGAGAGAGAGAGAGAGAGAGAGAATTTTTAATATTTATTTTTTTTTTTAGTTCTCAGCGGACACAACATCTTTGTTCGTATGTGGTGCTGAGGATCGAACCCAGGCCTCCCGCATGCCAGGCGAGCGCGCTACCGCTTGAGCCACATCCCCAGCCCAAAACCCAACACTTTTTATTTTAATTTTTAATTTTGAAACAATATCTCATTAAGTCGCTGAGGCTGGCCTCCAACTTGTGATCCTCCTGCCTCGGTTTACCTTGTTGCAGGGATTACAGGCATTGCCACAATGCCTGGCTTGGGAACATGTTTCCAATTCTTTCTTTCTTTCTTTCTTTCTTTCTTTCTTTCTTTCTTTCTTTCTTTCTTTCTTTCTTTCTTTCTTTCTCTCTCTCTCTCTCTCTCTCTCTCTCTCTCTCTCTCTCTCTTTCTTTCTTCTTTTCTTTTTTTGTAGTGAGGATTGAACCCATGAGTGTTTTACCACTGAGTTACATACCCAGTCCATTTTATTTTTTATTTTGAGACGGGACCTTAGCAAATTAATGACAGTCTCACTAATTGCTGAGTCTAGCTTTAAAATTGCAATCCTCCTGCCTCGGTCTTCTGAGCTTACAGGTATGAGCCTTTGCATCCAGTTGCGTGTTTTTAATGCTTTGGGGATACATGTGTAGGATGGAATTGTAGGTTGTATGGAAACTCTATGTTTAGCTTTTTGAGGATCTGCCAGGCTGTTTCCAAGGAGGTTGTACTCTTTTACATTCCTACCATCAATGACTGAGGGCTCTGATCCCTCTATTTCCTCACCAGTGTCTGCTCTAACCATCTCAACCATCCTACTGGGTGTGAGGTGGTACCATGTGGTTTTGATTAGCACTTCCCTAATGATTAATGATATTTAGCATCTTATCATGTGCATATTGGCCATTTGGATATATTCTTTGGGAAGATATCTGTTCAAGTCCTTTATGTATCTTTTTATTTATTTATTTATTTTTTGAGAGAGAGAGAGAGAGAGAGAGAGAGAATTTTTAATATTTATTTTTTAGTTTTTGGCAGACACAACATCTTTGTTTGTACGTGGTGCTGAGGATCAAACCCGGGCCGCACGCATGCCAGGCGAGCACGCTACCGCTTGAGCCACATCCCCAGCCCCAATGTATGTATCTTTTTAAATCAGGTTGAGTGTCTTTGTGTGGTTGAACTGCAACAGGTTTTTTTCTTGGGAGTGGAGGTGGGTACCCCAGAGGTACTTAACCACTGAGCCACACCCCCAGCCCTTTTTATTTTTTAATTTTAAGACAGAGTCTCCCTAAGTTGCTGAGAGCCTCGCTAAATTGCTGAGGCTGGACTTGAACTTGAGATCCTCCTGCCTCCGCTTCCAGAGCAGCTGGGATTGATTACAGGCGTGTGACACCGCACCTGGCCTGATCACTGTACTTTCTAGAAATTCCCTCTCCCCGGGTTTTTTTATCCTTTAAATTTCTAAATGAAATCTTTCAAATATACAAAAAAAATTAAATAAATCTTAGGACTCGCAGCCCAGATCCAACAGCAGTTGACATTTCCCTCTGTTTTGGTTTGCACTCTTTACTCTTTTTGATTTTTCATTAAGAGGTAAAATATTTTAGGTACAACAGAAGCTTCTCTCCCTCTCTTTCCATGGACAACCACAAACACACCACGTGGAGATTCTGGGGAACTTGCTCCACCCAAGGAGGCCGTTGTACCATTATGGCCCCATCAACAAATTCCACGACTCTGCTTTGTGGCTCTTAACATTTTATACAAGTGGCACCTTGCCCAGTGTCACCAGGGACAACTTCCTCCACTCCTGTATCAGCTTTTCTTCCTCCTGATGCCTTTAGCACGTCATTTGTCACTGTTGTGAGCAGCTCATCCTGTTTTATGGATGGCTTTGTGTGATTGTTGTTATTTTTTGCTGTGCTGAGGGAGGATGGAACCCGGGGCCTTGTGCAGGCGAGGCAAGCACCCCACCACTGAGCTACGCCCCCAGCCTCCAGCCCTATGTTGGAACCCTCCATCCTTCACCAGGTGAACATTTAGGTTGTTTCCACATTCTCACTATGACACTTCTAGAATGAGTGGACGTCCCCGCGTGGGCCTCCCCGTTCCCTTCATCTTTTCACTCACCTTTTGCTCTAAACCTGGCTCTCCCCTGACGTCCCTGCTTCCCCTGCAGCCTTCTGAAGGGTGGCTGTGCACGGAAATGCAGCGGTGGCTCGGGGGGGCTGAGGCGGGAGAGGATCCTCCTGGCTCCTCAAGGCTGCTTCCAAACCATCCATTTCCCCTCTCTCCTCCTTTCGGACTTTGCAGCCCCTCTCCTCCCTGACAATGGCAGTGTTCTGCCCTGGCCAGTCTCTCCAACGAGATTCCATGATCATCATGGTGACTTGGTACCAGCCTCCGATCGGCAACCTCCTCTCGGCCAGTGAACTTGTGCCTCACCTCCCTGCGCCCCTCACTGCCAAGCCATTCCCAACCACGCCCTGTCCAGCACCATCAAGGAGCAGTGCAGCTCATGACCCGGGGCATCCCACACCAATGACCCCCCCCAGACTGACGCTGTCCCTCGTCCCTGCGCCTTGCTCCGCCTCTCGTCCTTATCTCTCTCCATTTTCCCGTCCTGCACCTACAGCGCGGGTGTGGCCGAGAAACACCCAGCCGTGCCAACCGGCCACTCAAGATCACCAACCTCTGGAGATCCGTGTGCCACCAGGATCCCCGCGGCTTGTCCTGATCACCCCGGCCCCTCCTCGACCACCACTCAGGCTCCAAACTCCTCCTCCATGGTCCTCGCTGGCAGCCGGTGACCCTGAATCCTAATTTCCCCCAGAAGAGAGAGGTGGCCGGAAGACCACACCCACCCACACCAGTGAGGGCGTCTGTCCCCAGGCTTGTGTCTTCCTTGCTCCTGACAAAGCCGCTCTCCTCCTCAAGGACATCACCCGACCCCCCATTTCTTTCCTCCACTGTGTCTGTCGCATCTGCGGGCCACACACTGCTGTGGGTCCCCCCCGTCTCCAGAGCGCCTGGACTCCATACCCCTTCCAGAAACTGGACCTTCATAGGAAGTCTCAAAGGAAGGGTAGCACTTGCTGTCTCCCAACCCACCTCCCAGTCTCTCCGTCTAATTCCATCCCAAAGATCCCCTGGGAGCTCCCTGTGAGGGCGGATTCATGAGAGGCAGGGTCCCTCCAGGGGGGCCACAAGGGATAAACCCCTGGAGCACATCGTGTTTCAGGGGTATTGACAGAGGATTAAGAAAATAATTCTGTCCAGGTGCAGTGGCACATGCCTGTAATCCCAGAGGCTCTGGAGGCTGAGGCAGGAGGATCTTTTTTTTTTTTTTTCCAAAAATATTTATTTTTTCAGTTGTAGTTGGACACAATACCTTTATTTTATTTATTTATTTTTATGTGGTGCTGAGGGTCAAACCCAGGGCCCTCCATGTGCAAGGCGAGTGTCCTACTGCTGAGCCACAGCCTTAGCCCATAGAGGACCTTAAGTTCAAAGCCAGCCTCAGCAACTTAGCAAGGTGCTAAGCAACTTAGTGAGACCTTGTCTAAAATTAAAAAAATACATAAAAGGGCTGAGGAAATGGCTCAGTGGTTAAGTGCCCCTGGATTCAATCCCCCATATCAAAAAAGCAAATAAAACAAAATCTTTTTTGTCTTACGTGGGATGGGGAAACTGTTGAACACATGAAGGATATCAATTTTTTTGGTTTTTTTTTTTTTTGGTAGTTTAGTAAAGAAAGCATTAGAAATGCGTTAGCCAGCACATGTTAGATAATGTAACATCAAATATTGTGAATAATAGTCCAGGTATGGTGTTGCACACCTGTAATCCCAGCAGCTCTGGAGGCTGAAGCAGGAGAATCGCAGTTTTGAGACCAGCCTCAGCAACTGAGGGAGGCTCTACACAACTTAGCAAGATCCTGTCTCAAAAAATAAAAAGAGCTGGGGCATAGCTCAGTGGTTAAGTGCCCCTGGGTACAATCCCTGGTTTTAAAAAAAATGTAATTAGCAGATAAACCCAAGTCATACAACGACTCAGACACATGAAGTTCATCACTCATTACAGAAAGTCCCAATAGGCTATTCCTCATTCACGGGCAGCTCTTCTCCAAGTGATGACCCGGGCACAGAGGCTCCTCCCATCTGCTCTGTAGCACCTGGGGGTGCTCATCAGCATCCAGTCATGGAAGAGAAAATAGAAAAGACCCCAGAGTGTGGGAAGCTCTTTGGATCAGGTCTAGAATTTGTGTCCATGTGGTCTGATCGCATTCCATTGGCCGGAATTCCAACACGTAGTCTCCTCTACCTGCAAGTAGGATGGAAAGCCCAGTATCTGAGGGCCCAGGAGGAAGAGGAACTGGTTTAGTGAAGAGCTGGCTCTTTAGTGAAGAGTCTCTGCAAATGTTGAGCTACTGGACATCATCTAAAGAGCAATGACTGGCCAGGAGAAGAGGATTCAGCCTCCAGAACCTCGTTCTGATGGGTGCATGCTCCAGTTGGGTTTCCCGGGGCACGTCCCATTGTAAAACAGGACAGCTTTCCTCCAAGACGGCCCCTTAGAAAAGCAAACATTCTACCTGCCCCACATTCATCTGTCTCTTTTGCCCTTTGATATATTTTGTGGGTTTTATATTTTTGCATAAAAATGGCAGGTACCTCAGACTGGAGTTGTGGCTCAGTGGTAGAGCGCTTGCCTAGCACATGTGAGGCACTGGGTTCAATCCTCAGCACCACATAAAAATGAAACAAAGATATTGTGTCCACCTACAACTAAAAACTAAATGTTAAAAAAAAAAATGGCAGGTACCTGGGCACCTGTAGGTTAGGACCAATGTGATGGAACTGTAACTTCTAGAGAGCAGACTGCATCGCAGCTCTGTCACCAACTGGCAGTGGGAGCTGGATAGACAGGAGGGACTCAGGCTCTGACTCGCCCCACCAGGTTGTGAGATCCAGGACTTGCATTTGGGTGGCCATCACTCACAACGCCATGGGGAAAGCCAAGTCAAAGGAGCACCATGCTTGGCCCAGGGAATCCCAAGTTCATGGTCCCCAGACAAGGTGTTGGCTGAAACTAGGAGAGGAGGTGACATCCTCCAGGGAGGGAAGCAGAAAAGGGAAGTGGGAAAGGGTGAGCGATGGCATGAGGGGAAGAGAGAAGAAGAAAACTCAGGCACAGTCATCCCCAAGCCCCGGGTTCTTTCCATAGAAGGTTCTAACATTCATTTTCTTGCTGTTTATTTGCCTGGAGGACTGTGGAGAAATCCGGGGGGAACCCAGAGCATCCAGAATCCCCAGGAGACGAGGGGCCTGAGGACGACCTAGCCTACTGGGGAATGGATCCCCAAGGACCAGCCGCGAAGCTCCCCTCGCACTATCTCATGCTGCGCCCCAGAGAGCCGCTGCCGCAGGGCTACTGGCCTACTGCCTGGGCCTGGAGTCCTCTCTGGACAGAGAGAATGATTTTTTTTTAAAGTGATCAAATGTCAATAATTGGTGAATCGGGGTGATAGGAACACAGGATTGCTTCACTGCTTTTTTTTTTTTTTTTTTTTTTTTTTTTTTTTGCAAATTTTCTCAAGTTTGGAATGGCTTCAAAATAAAAAGTAAAAAAAAAAAAATGAAATCAGAACATATCAGCACCCAGAACCCCCTTAGGACTTCTTCTAATCATAGAAGAAGGGAAGCCGCCCCTGGGGGACTCCTGGTACCTGGACTTTTCCAATGATTCTACTTGAATCATATGAAAAGCATTCTTCCATGCTTGACTCCTTTCAGTCGAAGTTATGCTTATGAGACTCCACGATGTCACTGCTTGTTCTCTGGTGGAGTCATTTTCAGGACTATATCATTTTGTACCATATGAATTTGTCACTCGGGGTAAGGAGCTAAAACTCTCCTCCCACAGAACAATGACAAACTGCACACAGTGTCACAAATAACCACGTGAAAACTGGAAGCTTATCAAAAGTGGGTGTGGCTGGGTGTGGTGGCACATGTCTGTAATCCCAGCAACCTGGGAGGCCCAAGCAGGAGGATTACAAGTGTGAGGCCAGCCTCAGCAATTTAGCAAGACCCTGTCTCAAAATTAGAAAGAGGGCTGTGGAGGTAGTTGAGTGGTAAAGCATCCCTGGGTTCAATCTCTAGCACACGCCCCCTCACCCAAAAAGTGTCCGTGGGAGGTATGACTATGTCAGGTTCCATGGCAAGGGGAAATGAAAGTTGACCTTAAAGAAATTATTCTGGATTATCTAGTGAGCTCACTGTAATCACAGGAATTTCTTAAATGTGGAGGGAGAGATTTGGCTGGCCATCCTCGGCTCTGAACGTGGAAGGGAGTCGCTGGTTAAGGAATGCATAGGGGATCTAGAAGCTGGAAAGGGGAAGGAAATGGATTTCCCCCTAGAGGCTCCAGAAGGAATGCAGCCCTGTGGACACTGATTTTAGCCCAGTGAGACCAGGTTTCCAACCCATAAAACTGTAAAATAATAAATTTGTGTTATTTTCAAGTCAGTCAGTTTGGTTACAGCAGCAACAACAAAACTAATACAGCATATAAGAGATTGAAGAGTATTTCCTTTAAGAAAACCATTGCAGGGGCTAGGGTTGTGGCTCAGAGGCAGAGCGCTCGCCTAGCATGTGTGAGGCCCTGGGTTCAATTCTCAGCTCTGCATATAAATAAATAAATAAATAAAGTCCATTGACAACTAAAAAAAATATTAAAAAGAACAAAATTATTGTATTCATATTTCTCTTCCCCTCAACTTCATGGTGTGGAAGGTCTACCAAATTGGTCAGCAAGGGGTGACTATTTGGAGCAGATTGCAGAAATTTACAATGTCAAAGTACTGAAGCCAGAATTAGACAGGCGGTCAGTGTAGATAGGTAGAAAAGATAACTTGCCCCTGCTCCAACCTGTTGCTAAGGTAACCTGTTCCAGGGACTGTCCCTCCCTAGAGGGAGCTGTTAGTCATTCCCCTTCCTGCTCAGATCCCTCCACCTTGGCCGCTCCAGCCCACCTGCTTCTCACCTGTTGGCCATCCCACCCAGCATCTCCTGAGCCTCGTCAAGTAAGTAGGCAGGAAGGACAGAGAAAGGGGAAGAGAGCAGGAGAACACAGGAAGCCTGGGACATATAAAAAAGGGAAAAGGCTGTCACTTCTTAGGGAGCCAGGATACCAGCTATGGCCCCCTTGTCCCTCCTGGGAGAAGTCTGTGTTGCCCCTATTTAAATAAACCCTGCTTTCTATGCTGGCCTCGGGGTGCTTCTCTAATGTCCAAACTTCAACATGCGAGGAAGCAGGACTGTCACCGATAAGCAGTGGTATCAGTAATGTCAAAAACAATAGTGACCTCAGGAGAATACAGTCAGGAAGGCAAATGTCACAGCTCGCCTGAGGTCTTGATACTGTCTATGGAAGGAAGCTGGCCAACAGATAGGCCATAAATCCAACAGGGAGGACGGAAAATGAGACAGACAGTAGTCCTCTATGAGGCTCTACTACGTCTGATAGTCCTGCAGGCTGTGCGCACATGAAAGGCTGTGCTGAGATCAGGAAATAGTGGAGAAGGCTCTGATGAGCTATCAATCATGAACTTAACACGTGGCCTTGAAAACACAGAAGTTAAAGTCTGGGATAGACTTCTGAATGGGCTGAGCTGTAAATGCACCCTCCAAAACACAAACAGGTCATTGAGCAAAGGGTAGAAGTCTTACTGGCTCTAGATATTAGGCACGACTTCTAGCAAATCACCAAGGAATGCTGACTCAGAGGCAACCCCTAGAATTAGATTTTTTAAATAAAAACAAGAATAGAAAATAACAGCAGAGACATCATTGCCACATACTCTGCAAGAAATAGAATCCACAGAATTAATCTAGACAAGACACCAAACAAAGAAACAGACCAGCAAAGGCCAACAACAGTAAGCACCCCAGGGGTAACAACATCCAGGGTTGTTACAGTATCTAAAATATCTAGTTATCAACAAAAAATCATAAGACAGGCAAAGAAACAAAGAATGACTGATACAAAAGCAACAGTTGTTGGAAACTCTTTCTTGGGGAATACATATGTTGGATTTCACACATGGTCTTCAAAATAGCTATTATAAATATGTTCAAAGAAAGTGTGGTGATCAGCTGAGGATGTAGCTCATTGTAGAGTTCTTGCTTGACATTCGGGAGGCCCTGATTCTAATCCCCAATACTAAAACACACACACACACCCAAACCCACAAAATACTAAAGTACGATGATAACGACTTCTTAAATTGAAAGCTAAAATAAAAAGTTTTTTTTTTAGAGAGAAAATTTTTTAATATTTACTTTTGAGTTTTCAGTGGACACAACATCTTTATTTTATTTTTATGTGGTGCTGAGGATCGAACCCAGCACCCTGCACATGCCAGGCGAGCGCGCTACCGCTTGAGCCACATCCCCAGCCCAGAAAAAGATTTTTTAATTTTTTTAAGAGAAATTAGAAAATTTGGGTTTGAAAAAGACAAAATGAAAGTTTCACTAGAGAAATTAAAAAACATATTTGAGGTGACAGACTAAAGAATCAGTGAACTTGGGCTGGGGTTGTGGCTCAGCGGTAGAGCGCTTGCCTCGCACATGCAAGACCCCGGGTTCAATCCTCAGCACCACATAAAAATAAGTAAGTGAAATAAAGGTATTGTGTCCAACTACAACTAAAAAATGAATATTTAAAAAAAGATCAGTGAACTTGAGAATGACTCCATGTAGGTGATACAATCAGATCAGTAGAAAGAAAAGAATGAAGGAAAATAAATGAAGCCTCAGAAACCTGTGGGATACCACCAAGTATAGCAACAGCCATCCAACAGGAGCCCCAGAAGGAAAGGAGAGAGAAAAGAGTAGGAAAAAATATTTGAAGGAGAAATGCCTGAAAATTGCCCCAGTATAATGAAAACGTTAACCTCCACATCTTAGAAGCTCATTGAACTTGAAATAGAATAGATTCAAAGAGATTCACACATGAACTCATCACAGTTAAACTATGGAAAGACAGAGAAAAAAGTTGAAAGTAGAAAAAAATACATAACCTACACAGTAATGACAATACATTACTATTTGTCAAAAAGTATGGAAAAACACATAACAAAGTAGGAACAGAAGTAACTACCTCAACATAATAAAGTCCATATATTAAAAACTCACAACTAACATTATATTCAATGGTGAAAGCTGGAAAACTCTTCCTCTAAGATCAGGAACAAGACAGATACCTGTGTATCTGTCACTTCTCATCAACATAGCACTAGAAGTCCTCGTCAGAGCAATCAGGCAAGAAAAGACCCAGATTGGAAAGTAAGAAGTAAAATTATCCCCGTTGGCAGATGACATGATCTTACACAGGAAAAAACCCTACAGATAACACACCAAAAGCCTGTTGGGACTAACTTTAAAATTAGCAAATTTAAAGGATATAAAATCAACAAACAAAAATCAGTTGTTTTTCTATACAACCACAATAAACAATTTGGAAAGCAAATTAAGGAAATAATTCCATTTACAATAACATCAAAAAGAATAAAATACTTAGGAATAAATAAATTTAACCAAAAAGGTGAAAAACTTACACATACTGAAAACTAGAAATGTTGTAGAAAGAAATTAAGAACAATTATACACCAGGAAAAACACATCACCTGTTCATGAATCAGAAGACTTCTCCTCTTCATGAAATTAACATTTTTAAGACATTAGTACTATTGACTTAATGTAATTGCTATCAAAATCCCAATAGCGGGCTGGTGGGGTGGTGGCTCAGTGGTAGAGCACTTGCCTAGCATGTATGAGGCACTGGGTCCAATTCTCAGCACTATATATAAATAAACAAAGTCCATTGACAACTAAAAAAAAAAATCATCCCCAAAGCATTTTTTAAGCCATCCTGATTTATATGGAATCTAAAAGGATCCCAAATAACCAAAATAATTGTGAAGAAGGACAGACTGGAAATCTCCTGCTTCCTGACATAAAAATATACTACAAAAGAACTATAATCAAGACTGTGTACCTACAAGCTCAAAGACAGAGTTATAAACCAATGAAACAGAATAAAGAATCCAGAAATAAACTATTGTGTACATAATCAAATAATCTTTGACGGGGATACTAAAATCACACAATGAGGAAAAGTCAATCTTTTCAAAATGGTATTGGGAAACCATTAAAAAGTAAATAAATTAGACCCCTACCTTATACCATATATAATAAGTAACTCAAAGGGGATTAAAGATCTAAATATAAGACCAAACTCTATAAAACTCGTAGAAGAAAACAGAGGGATAATTTCATGACATTGTTTTTTTTGTAAGAATTTCCTGGCTATGATACCAAAAAAACATAGGCAACTCATAAATACGTGGGATTACATCAAAATTAAAAATTCCCATGCACCAAAAGTCACAATAGAGTGAAAAAGCAACCTTACAGGATTGGAGAAAAGATTTGTGAGTGACATATCTGATCAAGGGTTAATATTCAGAGCATGTAAGGAACCTACAACTCAGCCATGAAAAAACAAATAACCCAATTTTAAAATAAACAAAGACCTTGAATGGACAATAGAAATTTCCTAATAGAAAATGCATAATTGTCAATAAGCACATGAAATGATGCTTACCATCACTAATTGTTAGAGTTCAGTTGTGAGTGTCCCCCCAAAGCTCCTGTGTTCGTGCAGGAATATTCAGAGGTGAAATGATTAGATCATGAGAGCTGTGACCTCATTAGTACATCCTAGTTGGAATGGACTCACTAGGGGCAGCTAAAAGGCAGGTGGGGTGTGGCTGGAGGAGGTGGCTCACTGAGGGCAGGTCTGGAAGGGGGCATCTTCCCTCAGCCCCTTCTCCTCTCTCTCTGCTAACCAGATGCCACAGGTGAGCAGCTTCCCTCTGCCACACCCTTCCTCCATGATGTTCTATGTCACCTTGTACCCAGAGACCCTGGCTTTGTGGCCAGGTCTGGGGTTTAATCCCCAACACCCCAAAAATAAAATAAAATAGGCAAAATTAACTGAATAGACATTTCACTAAAGAAGATGACGGCCAATAAGCACATAAGATGTTCAACATCTTTAGTCCTCAAGGAAAGGCAAACCACAAGGAAATACCTTTTTATACCACAAGAATGACTGCACTCAGACCCACGCCTGTCATCTCAGCAGCTCGGGAGGCTGAGGCAGGAGGATCATGAGCTCAAAGCCAGCCTCAGCAAAAAACGAGATGCTAAGCAATTCAGTGAGACCCTGTCTCTAAATAAAGTACAAAATAAGGCTGGGGATGGGGCTCAGAGGTCCGGTGCCCCTGAGTTCAATCCCTGGTTGCCCGGGTCTAGCCTCAGCGTGGGGGTACAGGGGTCCTGTAGGAACACAGTGGTGTCAGCGAAAGAAGAAGAGACAGGATGACAGGTTGCAAGTGAAGAGCAGCCTCCAGAAAGAATCCCCTGCCCCTAGAGAGGCCTTTATTTTTATACCTATTTTACAGGTGTTTTTTCAGGTAGTTAATGGATAGCTTCAAAGCCCGAAACTTCTTTCATTTACATAATTTTCAAGAGTTACAATCTTTTCTGACATACACTGATTACTTAAGATATTGAGTACATTGTTCAAAGTATTTTTCTGTAGCCTTTGCCAATGGTGATTTAGCTTCTGCGTGTTCACCTCAATCCCTAGGTGCTAGGCCACGCAACGAGACTACATGACTCCTGACCTATTATTCACTTCTAACTTTAGAGTATACCTATAATTATTGGAAATCTTTCTTATTCCTAAACTAAAATCCCAGTAAAACACACTTAAAAGAGTGAAGGTCTGTTACTTAAAAGCCTACTACTCTGCAGTGCCTCTAAAACAGATCCATGTTAATTTTACATTATTCTGTTTTTAATAATAAGGTAATTTCCTTTTTTCATATGACCTATTCAACTGATTTCTTACAGAGTTTCCTCGATCCTTGGTCAAAGCGCACCAATTCTTTGCGTTTTTTTTTTTGTTTGTTTGTTTGTTTTGTTTTGTTTTTTAACTACACAACAGCAGTGGAAAACATTACTATTCTTATTACACATATAGGGCACAATTTTTCATATCTCTCTATATAAAGTATGTTCACACTAATTTATGCCTTTATACGTGTACTTTGTTGTTGTTGTTTTGCATTACAATTCTTAATACACATATATATCACAATTTTTGTATCTGTGTTTGTATATAAAGTGTGTTGACACCCAAATCAAGTCTTCCTACATGTACTTTGGATAATGATATCCACCACATTCCACCATCCTTGCTAATCCCCTGCCCCCTGCCTTTCCCTCCCATCCCTCTTCCCTATCTAGAATTCATCTATTCCTCCCAAGCTCCCCCTCCCTACCCCACTATGAGTCAACCTCCTTATCTAAGAGAAAACATTCGGCACCTGTTTTTTTGGAAAGCACACCAATTCTTATGTCTTTGTAATCTTGAAGTAAAGGGCAGGCTTTACACCTCAACCCACTTGTCATTTATATTAACTATGTGTTCCCCATTTTCATCATAAGTTTCTTTGTAAGGCAAAGGAAGCCCTCTTGTCCTCGAGGGGGATACCATAAGCTATGTACGATGGTCCTTGTACTGTGGGCACAGCAATTGTTTTTCTGTAGCTAGGCTGTTGTATAGGTTGTGGCTTTAGGACAGGATTGGGGTGGGTAGTGTAAATTGTTAACCATGGGATAAATATTTTTTTGTTGTTGTTTAAGCTTGAGGAATAACACCATTGTTTGTATCCTGAGAGACATTGAAAGGCACCTCATGGCATGTCTCCATTGTATCCTTAATCTCCTTCTAGGAATTTTCCTGCAATCTCAGGCAATACGTACTTTCATAATTCATTGACGTACGCCCTGTTATCCATATCATGACTATCATAAACAAAACACTCAACATTCCCGATGGTTCCAGTTTCAGATGGTGTGGCCCTGCCACAGCATCCCCCACACCGTGACCCTGTCAGACAGCGGGTGCAGGAACGCCTTCACCATTTCCCCCTTTATGTTTTTGTTTCAAGCGAAAAGACTGAAGTTCCAAATAATCTGAGTGAGTTCCACGGCTTAGCAATCTGAAGCTGCCTGGAAGATTGAACAAGGATAAAAATTATAAATATACTTAGGCCACCATTAACCAAAAGAGAGAATAAAGTTTTTCCCCAAGACCATGGAAGTGAGTTTGGACATAAAGGCATCAGCTACTTCGGGAGCAGCTATTTCTGAAACATGAGCTTGGCTGATATTCGTTATCTTTTTTTGTAACTCCTCAATGTCAACAGCCAAATGAGTGCTATTCCATAAACCTCGTAGAGGACTTTGTACTTTGAGCCAATTTTTACCTGAGTGATTATATATATCGGGAGGGACACATATCCATTTAAATTGAGAATGACACCTAGTGGTTATACGAATTTTTAGGTTTTGAATTTGATTACCTATGGATAGTACAGCTTCTTCTAAGGCATTGGCCCTCGCTTCTAATTTTTTATCTATTTTTTCTTCAATCATAAGGGCAGTAGAAATATTTTGTGCCATCTGATTGACAGGGGTGTGGTATGGACCTCTTTGACCAAGGTTGTAGTAGAGGTGGCCATAGATCCTATAATTCCTATTAAAGCTGAAATGCCTAAAATAAATGCCGCTACAAATCTTTTAGGCCTATCTAACGCATCATTGATTAAATATAAGGCTTGTCATCCTGGATCATCATACCACGGAGAGTCTAGCTTAAGTGGCAACATGACATAAGAAGGTTGACGAACAAGTAAAATATCATTAGGTTTTGAAATACTAGGATCAACAAAATTCGTCACTGTACAGTCATTACAAACAACATCATAAGTTTCATCCTGGGTGGGGAGGGGGTTGGGGTTGTGGCTCAGTGGTAGAGCGCTTGCCTAGCATGCATGAGGCAGTGGGTTCGATCCTCAGCACCACATAAAAACAAACTAATGTGTCCATCTAAAACTAAAAGATACATAAATAAGTAAATATTTTTTAAAAAATAAGTTTCATTCTCCAATTTTGAGATCTGTAATGTTCCCTGATTTCTAAGTAAGATCGCCTACGGAGAATTTACACAGCCACTGTGACTTCACTTTTTGGTGTACTATCATGAGGTCTTTGAATGAACACTTTATTTAAAGAAGCAAATAATTTATAAAGATCTGAATAAACCTGATAGTGTTGTTCATTTTTTTTTCTGAAATATAAAGGAGTGACCCATCCAGCTGAGAACCATCTATTAATAGGTTCTGGTTTTTGTATGAAGTGATCCTGCAAAGAGAACATAGGATTTATCTTTAAATGTTCTTGATAATCGTAATCTGGGGAGGGAATAGAATAATCATAAGCAGGAAAGGATAAATTTTTTTGAAAAATATTTAAATCCCCTTTTTTGGGAAACCTGTATTGATGTCAAGAAGGGAATCCATGTAACCTATCCACATTTGACCATGAAGAGTTCAAATGAATTAAAGCTTGCAAACAGGATTGAACATTGGAGGGGGGTTTCTCTGTAGTTAATTTATGCTTATAGTTATAAACGCCAAGAGTTAGGGTTTGAAATATCCAAAGATCCTTTTTTACCTTTCTGTCTGTAGGTGAGTCGGCCAAAAGATTTCTATAATTAAGAGGCAAACACCCTATAGACCTTCTCATAGTATTTTGTAAGCCTAAAAGAAAGGGGAGGTAATTGACTATGACCTTTGAAACTGAAATTGTGAGTTGATATAGGGGGAATAAAAGAATTCGATTCTCCTCCCAATAACTTTGTATTATTAGCGGACACCTGAACATCTTGTTCTCCCCAAGCGGTTAAATGAAACAAAGGTGGACCGGGATAATAAGCCCAATAATGTTCGGCAGAAATGACTGTTACCTGGCAAGCAAGAATAGCCAACTCAACAACAAACAGATTCTCTGGTGTAGGAGAAGCTGATTGAGTTAAAATGATGTATTGAGCTTGTTGAGTCAGATGTTTAATTTGTCCCCAAGTTGGTGGTTTGGCAGATCTTGTAGATGACGCTCGTTTGTGGGACGGTTCAGGTGGATGTAAATGCACTTGAGATAAAGGAGGAACCGAATCCTCCTCAGGCACCCTGGTCAATGGTGGGAAGTATGGGAGTGTCGGGGGCACAAGCTGTTCCTCTTTCGGTTCTGGAGTCTGGACATAGGGTCGAATTAGTGTATCAGGAATCCAAATAGGAGAGTCAGCATCCTGTGGAAAGACACAAGCGCATCCTTGACCACAGGTTAGTGATGCATCTGGACCTCTCCACTTACCTGTTAGGAGGTCCTTCCGTTTCACCAGAGGTTTGGTTGATGATATCTCATTTTCCCAGTGTCTTAACATGGGAGAGATATACCTATATTCTCCTTCTTGAAGTTTAGTAATTTGAGCCTTTAACGTTTGATGAGCTTTTTCAACAATAGCCTGCCCTTGAGGGTAATAAGGTATACACGTAGAATGAGAAATTTTAAACATATCACAGAATTTTTTAAAGGCAGCTGAAGTATAAGCAGGTGCATTGTCTGTTTTTAATGCTTTAGGCATTCTTAGGTATGAAAAGGAAGCAAATGTTGAACTACATATTTATGCTTCTCCTGTCCTTGCTGTGGCAACAATTATGTGTGAAAAGGAATCTACAGTTACATGAACATAATATGATTTTCCAAATGAAGAAATATGAGTAACATCCATTTGCCATAAATCATGAGGTCTTAGGCCTCGAGGATTAACCCCCATGGGTAAAGTTGGTAACAATGTCCGACGACGTTGACAATTTCTAACAATTGTTCTAGCTGATTCTCTAGGAATATGAAACATATGAATATGAAAAAAGTTTCTTCTGTTTGTTGTACGTAAGTTTTATCATTAACAACCAACGAAGCTCAGCTGTTAGAGGAACCATCTGTGAAAACCAAAGCTGCTGGTTGAGGTAAAGGCTCTGGAGAAAATAATTTCAGAAAAATGACAGGATGATTTTTGATTAAATATAACAAAGAATGAGATGGTAAATGAAATTGAATGAACTAAAATATCCTTGTAAAGCTATTGGCCAATCTTCAGACTATTCCATGAATGTACTTAATTGAGCTTTGAAATAGGAAATCACTAAATTATGCATTTCCCTTCTAAATAATTTCTTACTTCTGTGTCTTCCTTTAATTATTAATAAAGCTTCTGCAGTAGGATATGAGCAAATAACTTTTTTAGAAGTAACTGGCATATGTATGCATTCTAAGGGTCCCATTTGCCATAAAACCCCTGTAGGTGTAGGGGGCGTAGATAAAATAAGAAAATCCCAAGGCTGAGCATAGACAATTCTTAATAGCTGCTGTTTGTTAATTGACTCTTCTACTTTCTGTAAAGCTGATTTTGCATCCTCTGTTAAAGTCCGAGGAGATGGAGGGTTAGAGTCTCCTTTTAAGGTGTCAAGTAAAGGTTTAAGTTCAGCTGTAGTAAGTTTTAAAAAGAGATGAATCCAATTAATATCTCCTAAAAGTTTTTGAAAATCATTTAAGCTTTGTAAATGATCAATTCGTAATTTTAAATTTCGAGGAGAAACAGTTTGAGTACACATAATTCTACCCAAATAATTATAAGGAGGCGATTGTTGAATTTTATCTGGAGCAATAACTAATCCAAAATTTTGTAGAGAATTGGTCAGCACTAGTAACATTTGCTGAAGTAAATAGACATTAGAATGAGCAATTAATAGATCATCCAGGTAATGAATAATATAAGCATCTTTATATTCATCTCTTACAGGTTGTACTGCTAATGTACTTTTGGCAAAGAGTAGGGCTATTTTTCATACCCTGAGGTAATACTTTTCACTGAAATCGTTGAAATGGCTGTTTAAGATTAACAGAAGGAAGGCTAAAAGTAAATCTTTTACAGTCCTCAGGATGTAAAGGGATGGTAAAATAAATAATCTTGTAAATCAATCACGACAGCAAGAAACCCTTTAGAAATGGCTACTGGGGAAGCGAGCCCAGCTGTAGGGCACCCCCGTCTTCCATAGTAGCATTTATAGCTCTCAAATCCTAATTCCCTGCCTCCAGAGCTCCTTCAGTGGCCCGCAGGCTGAGAAGGAGGAGGCACAGTATTGCCCGGTCTGGGTGGAGGCTTGTGTTTTGTTGGAGACTTAACAGGAAGTTTACAAGGCCCCTTTGTTATAGGGGTATAAAGTCATCACTGTGATATTTAATAGCAGCCTCCTCCAAATCCTCCTCATCTGTAGGATCTAGCTGATCCTGACCATCATCATTATCATTATCTGCCATGGCATAAATGTTACTTTTTGACCCCTGTTTCAGGGGAGTCTTCTCAGTAGGAGCCAAAGGTTCAATTGAACTAATCTTATTTTTTAAAGTTTCACTTTCAGGATTGGGGTCTAACATGTCTCAACAAATTCCATAGAGCTGGAGTGTACAAGGCATGTGACTTGGCCCATGGTGAGAATAATGCGATCTCAAAGCTTCGCCTATTTTTGCCCAAGTTTTTAAGTCTAAGGTTCCTTCCTCAGGAAACCAAGGGCAACATTCCTGAATAAAATTAAAAAAAAAAAAAAAAAACCTTTGTAGCTGTGAAGTAGAAATGTGAATTCCCTTCTTGGTAATCATATGCTTTACAAAATCAATAAATAATCCTCGTTCTTTAGATCCTGTAGGTCCCATTTTTACTTTACCTATTACCCACTAGTAGCGGGATAGGGGAAGAGCCTATCCACTCAGAAACTGCACTCTGTAATTGGGGGGATTACCTTCAGGTCCCTGTTTCAGGCACCTGATGCCCGGGTCCAGCCCCAGCAGGAAGGAGGAGTGGTGTTGGCGAAAGAAGAAGAGACAGGAGACAGGTTTGCAAGTTAGGAGCAGCCTCCAGAAAGAATCCCCTGCCCCTGGAGGGGCCTTTATTTTTATACCTTTTCTACAGGTGTTTTCTCGGGTAGTTAATGGATAGCTTCAAAGCCCGAAACTTCTTTCATTTCATTTCAAATCAACCCATTTGTCAAGAGTCACAATCTTTTCTGACATACATTGATTACTTAAGATATTGAGTACATTGTTCAAAATATTTTCCTGTAGCCTTTGCCAGTGGTGATTCAGCTTCTGCGTGTTCACCTCAATCCCTAGGTGCTAGGCCACGCAACTAGACTACATGACTCCTGACCTATTATTCACGTCTAACTTTCAAGCATACCTATAGTTATTTCATTAACCTTTAACTTTAAAGCATACCTATGATTATTGGAAAGTTTTCTTATTTCTAAACTAAAATCCCAGTAAAACACACTTAAAAGAGTGAACTTAAAAAGCCTACTACTCTGAAATGCCTCTAAAATAGATCTGTGAATTTTACATTACTCTATTTTTAATTTCCAAGTCAATTTCCTTTTTTAATATGACCTATTCAACTGCTTTCTTAAAGAACTTCCTTGATCCTTGGTCAACGCACACCAATTCTTATGTCTTTGTAATCTTGAACTAAAGGGCAGGCTTTACACCTCAACCCACTTGTCATTTATATTAACTATGTGTTCCCCATTTTCATCATAAGTTTCTCTGTAAGGCAAAGGAGGGTCTATTGGTCGGGGGGATGCAGTTTTATTAGCCTCTTGTCCTCGAGGGGGATACCATAGCTACATACGGTGGTCCTTGTACTGTGGCCACAGCAATCGTTTTTCTGTAGCTAGGCTGTTGTGCAGGTTGTGGCTTTAGGATGGGGTTGGGGTGGGTAGTGTAAATTGTTAACCATGGGATAAATATTTCTTGTTGTTCAGGTTTGAGGAATAACACCATTGTTTGTATCCTGAGAGACATTGAAACGCACCTCATGGCAGGTCTCCATTGTATCCTTAGACTCATTCTGGGAATTTTCCTGCAATCTCAGGCAATACATACTTTTATTATTGATTGATGTATGCCCTGTTATCCATATGATGAGCATCATAAACAAAACACTTAACATTTCTGATGGTTCCAGTTTCCAGATAGTGTGGCCCTGCCACAGCATCCCCCACACTGTGACCCTGTCAGACAGCGGGTGCAGGAAGGCCTTCACCACCTGGTTTCAAAAAAAAAAAAAGACTGACTACGATCAAAAAATAACAAGCCTGGTATGATGCACGCACCTGTATTCCCAGTGTATTCAGGAGGCTGAGGCAGGAGGAGCTCAAGCTCAATGCCTCCACAACTAAGCAAGGCCCTAGGCAACTTAGCAAGACCCTGTCTCAAAATAAAAAAATAAAACAGGCTGGGGATGTGATTAAACATCCCTGGGTTCAAACCCTGGTGCCAAGAAAAAAAAAGTCATAATAATATATTAAAGATATGAAGAAACTAAAAGCCTCTTAAATTGAAGCTGGGAATATAAAATGATACATCCAGTTGGAAAAATTGGTCAGTTTTGCAAAATGTTAAAAATAAATTTGCCTTCTCACCTATCAATTATAGAAAATGTTCCTGCAACCCCATGAACATTTACTCAAGAAAAGTGAAAACATGTCTACACAAAGACATGTATATAAAAGTCAATAGCAGCATTATTCATAGTAGTCAAAAACTGAAAACAACCCAAATGTCTATCAACCGATCAGCATATAAACAGTGTGGTATGCCCATGCAATGGAATACTACTCAGTCATAAAAATGGGTATAGCACTGACAACATGAGTGAGTTTCTAACACCTGGATAAGTGGAAGGGTGAGACATACAAGGTCACATAATCCCCTAAGTCCATTCATACACAATGTCCAGAAGCAGCTAATCTGTAGAGGTGGTAATTAGATTAACAGTTGAGTAGAGAAGGGGATTGACTGCAAATAGGCATGAGGTCTCTTTTAGGGGTCATGGAATGTTCTAAAATTGAATTATCATGCTTCAATTTACTCAAAAATTCATTGGATTGATTTTATGTAAAAACAAAATAAAAAGACTTGGTTAAAACAAAAACAACCCGGGTTTAGGAGTGCAGACCTGTAATCCCAGCAACTCAGGTGACTCCGGCAGGAAGATTGCAAGTTCAAAGCCAGCCTCAGTAATTTAAAAGAAGTTCTAAGCAATTCGGTGAGACCCTGTCTCAAAATAAAAATTAAAAAGGGCTGGGGATGTGGCTCAGAGGTAAAGCACCTCTGGGTTCAATCCCCAGGAACAATTGATAGACATTTGAATAATTTCCAGTTTGAAGCTATTTCTGTGGGCATTCTTTGTGTGTCAGTCGGTGGACACGTGTACATATTTCTGTTGGGTGAATACCTAGGAGTAGACTCCCTGTCTCACAGGATATGCACACATTCTGCTTTCACAGAATACTACCAAAGAACTTTCCCAGGCTCTCTACCAATTTTGATCATCTTCAGTATCGTATGAATTTTCTAGTTGCTCTACTTCCTTGCTGACACTTGGTGTAGTCTGCCATTTTTTTTTTTTTTTTTAGCCTTTCTCATGGGCATGGAGTGGTATTTCATGATGGTTTTGGAATAGAACACTATTTCAAGTTTGTTTTGTTTTGGGCCATTTGGAAATCTTCTTAGTGAAATTCTGGTTGGAGGATGCTTGTCCTTTTCTTTCTCCTTAAGTAACCTGTCCTCCTTCTCCTTCTCTTGCTTCTTTGTTTTTGGCAAAGCTGGGGATCACACCCAGGACCTCATCCACCAGAGGTACAGCCCTGACAGTGTCTCTTGATTAACACAAATTTTAGTTATAAGAATCTAGTTAATACATTTTTCTCCTTTACAGTTAATGTGTTTGGCGGTATTGAGGGTTGAACCCAGGGATGTGCTACCAGTAAGCTACGTTCTCATTTCCCTTTTTATTTTGTTTATTTTTTTTGAGACAGGGTCTCTCTGAGCAGCCAAGGCTGACCTCCAACTTGCAATCCTTCTGCCTCAGCCTGACCGGCTTCAGTTAGTGGGTTTTGATGTTCCATTTAAAAAATCACTACCTACTTGAAATCATGAAGATATTTTCTTCTTCTAAAATATTTACCATTTTTCCTTTCACACTTAAATCGAAAATCTGAAATTGATTTTATGTACAGTGTGAGATAAGGGGTCAATATTCATATTTTTCCATTTGGATAACCAAATGATAAAACACTATTTTTCTTTTTAAAACAGGCTGTCTAGTAAGACTTAAATCTTATGAGTAAATCCTCCAACTTATTGTTCTTCTTTAGGAGTGCTTTAGCCATTTTTGGACCTCTGATTCTTCATATAAATTTTAGAATCTGCTTGTAATAAAAATTAGCCTAGGATTTTGACTAGAATTGCATTAAATCTGTAGATCCATTTGATGAAATCAGAAGACATCCATTATACTATTGAGTCTTCCAACCCAGGGTCTTGATATATCCCTGTATTTATTTAAGTGTTCTCTTCTTTATTTTTCTTTTTCCTCATGCGGAGGATCAATCCCAGTACCTCCTGTGCACTTGGCAAGCACTCTACCACTAAGTCCCATCTCCACCCCTTAACTGTTCTTTAAATTTTTTTTGGTGGGGGGTAGGTACCAGGGATTAAACTCAGGGGCACTCCACCACTGAGCCACATCCTCAACACTATTTTGTATTTTATTTAGAGAAAGAGTCTCACTGAGTTGCTTAGCACCTCATTTTTTGTGAGGCTGGATTTGAACTCGATCCTCCTGCCTCAGCCTCCTGAGCCGCTGGGATCAGAGGTGTGCACCACCGCACCCAGCTCCTTTAATTTTTTTGAAAATAATTTTGTACTTTTTCATGACGAGATCTTATATATCTTTCTTTAGATTTGTTTTAGGTTTTTAATCCTTTGTGGTATTGAGACTCAGAAAACAGTACCCCAAAGCATGCCACACTCGCATACTTGGAACGAAGGGAGCTTGGAAGCTGGGTTCCAAGGGTGCACACCCATGATCCCAGTGACTCAGTTGGCAGGGGCAGGAGGATGGCGAGTTCAAGGCCAGCCTCAGCAATTTAGGAAGATCCTGTTTTGAATTTAAAAATAAAAAGGACTGAGGATGTAGCCCAGTGGTAAAGCTCCCTGGGGATCAGTCCCCAGTACTAAAAAAAATAAATTAAAAGTAAAAAGTAAAGAAGATGGAAAGGCCCAGAGAAAGGTTTCTCTCCTGCCCTCCTTCTCCTGACTGTTTCCCCCAGTGTGAGTCATAGAAACTGGAATTCCTTTTCCCCAAGGTGAGTCATAGAGGCTACAGTTCTCCCCCAAAGCAAACCACAAAACCTAAGAAAGATCACTTTCTCGCTTCTTCCTTGGAACCCTAAATTCCAGAGGCATCCTGTCCCATACCTGGGCAGAAGGAATGAGCACAGAAAAGCCAGGAAGAATCTGAATAGACAGGCCTCAGACTATCCCCATTAGATTACATCCTTCTGTCCATCCATTCTTCACCAAACCTAAGTGTAAAATTACCCTTTTCTTTTCTGGGTCTTTATTTCTAGAAGCTCCCCTGTCACACAGAACTTTTTTCTTTTCTTTTTTTTTTTTTTTTTTTTTTTTTTGGTACTGAGGATTCAACCCAGGGTGCTCTACCACTGGGCGGCATCCCAGTCCCATTTTTTATTTTATTTTGAGACAGGGTCTCAGCAAGTTGCTGAGGCTGGCCTTGGACTTGGGATCCTCCTGCCTCAGCCTCCCAAGTGTCTGGGATTACAGGTGAGTGCCACCATATCAGGTTCATACAAAACTCTGTGTGTGTGTGTGTGTGTGTGTGTGTTGATTCTGGGGATCAAACCCAGGGCTTTGCAAATGCTAGGCAAGTGCTTTGTTGCTAAGCCATATGCCCAGCTCCTCACACAAAACTTTGATTAAATAAATTGGTCATGCTGTTCTCTTGTTAAACTGTCTTTTGCTTAGTAGTATTGGCTGTGACACTTACGATGAGTGAGGAAAGGTATCCCAGCTTTCTGCTCTTACAGTGCTATTGTATAACATCTTAAAATGGTAGCTAACATTTTAATTGTTTCATTTTTAAATGTAAAAGTCTATTAGTATGTTGCAGGTTTATAGACATATAATTGACTTTCTAATATTGACCTTGGATACAACAACCAAGCCAAATCCACTTACTGATTTCCAATAGTTCATCTGTAGATTCTTCCAGAAAGTTCTCTGTACTCAAATTATATCTTATGAATAATGACAGTTTTGCTTTTCCCCTTTTCTTATGCCTTTTCTTTTTCTTGATTGATTGCATTGGCTTCTACCTCTAGTACAATGTTAAAGACAGGTGGTGGGATGGATCTAAGTCACTATCAGGTTTGAGGAAGAATAGACACAGGCAACGCTATTTTGAAACATATCCTCCATCTTGGAACAAAGGTCACCTCAGGTAAACCCCAGACAATTCCCCACCATCATACAAAAAATACCTCATACAATACTCCATCATACAAAGAACGGAAATTGTTATCTGCAACTGGAATCCTGAAAAGTCCCTGGTTAGACACTGGGATAGTGAGTGGCTCAAAGAATGGAGGTGAAGAACACAAGGACTTTTCCCCGATAACCCCCTAGCAATGACCAAATTCCCCTGTCCCTCACTCCCCTATGATTTCTAAAGGGCTCTAAAGGGAAGCCAGTCTCAGTCTCCACTGAACCCTCCTCTGCAGGTATTTCCTGGATAAACCTGTGCTACCTGAAGCTGTAACTACTATTCTTCTTCCTTCCTTCTTCTCCTCCTCCTCTTCCTCCTGTTCCTCCTCCTCCTCCTTCTCCTCTTCTTTCTCTTCCTCCTCTTTCTCTTCAGCCTCCTCCTCTTCTTCCTCTTCTCCTTCCTCTCCTCCTCCTCCTTCTTGTTCCTCTTCCTCCTCCTCTTCTTCCTGTTCTTCTCCTCCTTCTCTCCCTCTCCTCCTCCTCCTCCTGCTCCTCCCGCTCTTCTTCCTCATTATCCTCTCCTCCTCTTCCTCCTTCTTCCTCTCCTCCTTGTCCTCCTCCTCTTCCTTCCTCTTCTCCTTCACTCAGTTCTTTCCTTGCAGCAGGAAGCATGAGGAACATTGTGTCTAGGATACACTGTGGATGGAGGGAAAGAGGGACGGAGGCTGCATGCATATATTTGCTTTGAATCTTTCCGGAAGGTGGACCAGGAACTCAAAATCCATCACCAAGGCCACAATGGATTGGATGGGGGCTTTGATGCAGAGCCATAGTGAAAACAAAAATAACTGAAACAGGGACAGACCTCCATGGGCGAGCGAGGCCTTCTATGAAGCACAGAGGGGCACGTTTTCAGGAGAGAAAATAACAACTGGTTCCAAGAGGGGTCTGGTTTCTATAGGGTTTAAGTGAGACTTGAATCACAACAGAATGTGTCCACTGGGCAGTCAGGGAGCAGTTGTTCAAGTTCAAAGCCCACCGTGGCTGGGAAATGGTCCAAGTCCAGAGCCCTCGTTTTCTTTCTCTCCCAGGGACCCCCTGTCCCCCTCTCTAGCCAGTGTCACAGGCTGGCTTGAGAACTCATCTGTCAGGACCTGGAGACCCACAGAGAGTCACGGTCAGTGTCCTAACAGCAGCATGAAGCAACCCTCTGGGGTGCAGAGGGTGGCGTGGGGGTTGCTTTCCGCATTGTTTGGAAAGGAAGGAGGCCCAGGGAGACTCTCCTCTCTGGTTGCTTCCTGGGCATTTCCTGGTCTCTGCTTTCCTATGCTTTCTCTAGGGAGTGCTCACCAGCATCTAAAAAGTCTCTAATCCATAAATCTCCCTAAAAATGACCATTGAAGAAATGGCAGGAGTCCTGACCCCTGGGGTAACTGGGGCGTTGGAAGGAGCCTTCCTTTCACACATGTGACACTGTTTCAAAAATAAACTTAATGTTTATTTTATAATAAATAAACGAGATGAAATCACTACTGGTGGAGAGGGTCACTCCTGGAAGACGCCCGGCTGGGAGAATGTGTTGGGGCGCCAGCCCCGCATCCCCACGTCACTGCGCTTCTGGCATGGAGAAAAGAATGGGACCAAAGCCAGGGGCCCCCGAGGGACCCAGGAAGGAGCCTCGCACAGTGAAGGGTGTGAGAAGGTGGGAGCCACAGCTGATCTAGGGAGATAGCAGCAGATCCTGCAGAAAAAGATGCTGGGTCACGATGACGCAGCACTGGAGCAGGAGGCAGAGGCTCCTGCTTCTGAGGGACTGAGGACCCAAACCAGGGGGGAGGCTGCTGCTCACAGGGGCCCAGGGCCTCTCTGATCCCCATCTGTTCTCCCCCACCCCCAGTTTCTGAGAATTCCATGTCCTTGAGGCTCAGGCAAATTGTTTTGTGGGTCATAGATGGCCATAAATCTGTCACCTTCTCCAGCTGGCCTAACCTTCTGGAGCCCTCGGGCTGGAGTCCTCTGCAGGGGTTCGGTGTCTCTGATCCATCTGAGCAGTCCCCCTTCCTACCCTTCATCTCTTCTGTCCTGGGTCCTGCTCCAGGTTGGAGGCCGATTCTGGAGCTGGGGATTTTCCAAAACCTTCACTATCCCTTTCCCCCAGAATCTCCCCTTTCTCCTCCCCAGCTCTTTGGGGAATCTTCATTCTTGGGTGAGGCTAGGGAGAGGGCTTCCTGAGCCCCCAAAATAACAAGATGGAGCCAATCAAAGAGATAAGAACAGCAAAGGAGAGTCCAGTTCTGGGCCACACCGATGCTCCCCGCAGGCCAGTTACAAAAATAGCTTATTAGGAAAAAAAAAAAAATCAAAGGAGAACACATGTGTCTCCAGCAGAGGGGCCAGTCTCACCACCACCAAGCACTTCCAGGCCAGCCTGGGCCTCATCCTTGCCTCAGGCTCCTGCCCACAGCAGCAGAGACACGTGTCCACGTTCCACCCGGGGCTGCCCCAGCCTCTGACTTCCTGTAGGACTCTGGGTAACTCGCCGCCCTCCTCAACCTCAGTCTCCCCATCCCTGGGGTTCCCAGGAGTGAGACTTTTCTCATGTGGCCTCAGTGGCCGAAAGCCCCATCTTGCCCTGCTGGGGAAATCACCTGGGGACGGCTCTGTGGGTATGGAGCTGGGGATCTGGTGTTGGGCCAGTGGGACTTTCTGGGAGCCCAGGCTGGAGCTGGACTGTCCTGAAGGAGCATGTGAGTCACCATCCTGTTTTGGGTAATAAAGGCTAGAAAATAATAAAGGAGATTTGAGCCTGTGCCCAAATCTCCCTGATCAGGCCCGAGGAGGAGAGCCATCCAGTAACAACACCCTATTGATAATAACAATGGCCTACTTCTCCCCGCAGATTCATTTCCAGGGCTGTACCTGTCCCAAGCCAGGGGACTGGAGCAGCAGGGTGGACAGCTGAGATGACAGTCTGGGGTCAGGCCACAGCAGTCACTTCTTCACCTCTCTCAGCCTCAGTCCCCTCATCTGTAAAATGGAGCGAGCACCTTTCCTCCTAGGCTGCGCTGAAGGACACGCTGCCAGCCACACAGCCTCCAACTCGGCCACACCTGGGAGGGACCTGTGGTCAACACCTGGCTCTGCCTGCCCCCGAACCAGGCCCGTTTCACTCTCCCCACAACGTGCCAATCACTGGCACCAGGAGTTTTGCAAATGAGAAAGTTTGTTCACCAGGCAGCCATCCTTGGACACCAAAGAGGAAGTCTCAAATCTGTCTTTGGTCAGTCTGCTTTCCTTCTCTGGACCCAGCCTTCGTCTGGGATGGACATGAGTTTGTCTGAGCTCACACTTTAATATCATCAAGGCACAGGGGAGCAGTGGGTCGCAAGAGGGTCTGTGGCAGCCAGAACTGGCCTGGTATTATTGCTGCCCCAGACACTAACTAGCTGTGGGACCTAAGAGAACTTTTGTTTTGAGTCTAAGGCTCAGTTTCCTTATCTGTAAAATGGGTCCAGATTCTCCCCACTTCTCAGTCTCGTTTTGAGCCATCGGTACAGGAGGCTTGTTTGGCACAGACCTGAGGCATCATAGACGCTCAATTAGTGAAGGACAATGTCAAGGTGAGGGAGGGGGTGCAGAGGGGGAGAGTGTTGAGGATGCAGCTGGAGGGACCTAGAAGGGGCCATACTTGAGCAGACAAGAGGTGGTGGGCCCAGGACACAGGGCTGTGTCAGCCACTGAAAGAGGCACATTACCCTGGCTGGAAAGCAGCCACCAGGGAGGGGCAGGTGCTGGCTCCCGGATGCCCCAGGCAATGGGGTACTGTGTGTTCATGGTACGGGAGAAGCTCTGGACTCCTCTCCCTCTTCTGAGATGATAGCTGCTCCTGAAACCATAAATCTTGGTCTGAGTTCTATTTCATTCAGCAAATGAGCTATTTACTTATTTATTTGGCACCCGGGATTGAACCAAGGGATGCTTTACCACTCAGCCACATCCCCAGCCACTTTTATTTTTTTATTTTGAGCTAAGTTGCTTAGGGCCTCTCTAAACTACTGAGGCTGGCTTTGAACTTGGGATCCTCCTGCCTCAGACTCCAGAATCGCTGGGCTTACAGGTATGTGCTACTGCGCCCGGCTTCACTGTACCTCTTGAAAGTTCGATTATGTAAGGGTAATCCTTGTTAAAAATATATGTAATACACATAATATTATGTGATGATATATTATATAAAATGTCATTTTGTATATAAATAAAAGCATGTAGAAGGCCAGCATTTGAGATTTTTAAAAAGTTATATAACATTGATGGCAGTTTGGGTATATTTTTAATAAACCGGGGTTCAAAGAAGAGCTCCCACTCTAAGATGGGTGAACAAAACCCCAGGTCAGGATCCCTGGCAGGACAATGCTAGCTCCAGGAGAGGTAGAAAAAGCCCTGTAAGTCAGGCACACCCAAACCTCATTGCGAAAGGTAGGAAAGGAAAGTGAAAGCTCTCTGCCTCCCTCCCCAGAAGCCAGGTAAGGGAGGCTTCTGATAATAGCTTTGGGGACTGGCTGGAGCTAGGGCAGGAGAACCAGGAAACAAGGGAAACAGGCCTGTGAAATCAGTTTCCGTTCTATTTAACCCTTTCATCTGGTGGGGCTCTTGCTGCGAGGTGGTGTCCTTCTGCTGGCACTGACCACCCCTTGCCGGCCTGTAGCCATCGCTGGGTGGGCACGGGGTGGGGTGCTCTTCAAGCAGCATGCCTGACCTCTCCAGGTCAGGCAGGGACGTCCAAGCTGGGTCCTGCTATGGGGAGGCCACCAAGAGCCAGCTCTGCCTAAAGTCCTGTCCCCTCATGCTCTGGCTGAGGTCACCTTGGTCTTCTGTCCCCAGAACCAGAAGCATTTTTCCTTCAGGCTGAGACAGGTGGTGAAGGTTTCCAGAACTCAGATGCCATTTTCTGACTTCTTTTTTTTTTTTATTCTAAAAGTGGTGCAAGCTACGGTGGCGCACACCCGTGATCTCAGTGGCACAGGAGGCAGAGGCAGGAGGATTGCAAGTTCAAGGACAGTCTCAGCAACTTAGCAAAACCCAACCTCGAAATAAAAGTCAAAAAGGCTGGGGACGTAGCTCAGTGGTAAAGCTCACCTGAGTTCAATTCCCAGTACCCCCCCCCCCAAAGAAAGGAGTCCACGTGTGGGAGGCCAACCTTATGGGTGACTGAGTTACACTCCCCAGCTGGGTGCTAAGGAGCTCAGTCACAGAAATGGGTGTGTCTTGCTACAGCCCCATGGGTGAAGCTAAGCTCACCTGTTCCTTTGTAATATAACCCCTTGCCCTGTTTAGGATAGAATCTTCCATGGAAGTGCCTTGTGTGTGTCCCCTCCTCTTACTGTGCCCTTGGGTGTGGCCTACCCAGGTGTCAGTCAACCTGCTGACAGTGGACATCATGAAGATAGACTCAGCCCCTGAAACCTGACCCCTTGCCTCATTTGAAGGGCTTCTCCTCAATAAAAGGGGTCAGCGCGTGCTCTCGCTCTCTCTCTTTCTGCAGACCCTTAAGGTCAGAGGAGCCGTCACAGTGACCCCAAAGAAAAGGGTATTTGTGCCTCTTGTGTGGTTATTTCGTGCAGCCCAGTTAGCCCAGTTTAACTAGAGTGACCCCTGAGCCTTTTAGTCACGAGAACAGAAACCCGGCATCCACGCTCATGGCCAGAGGTCCCAAGAGCACAGAACAGGGGAACGTCCTTCTCATTCCCTTACCCCAGAGCACACTGAGTCGCAGGTCCCTTGGCTGGTCTCAGGGTTGTCCTTAGCCCTGGGAGGTGGTCGGGATAACGATGCTCCTATCGCAAATGAGAGAACTGAGTTCTGGAGGGAAAGAGGATGCTGGAGGTCACAAACTGAACAGTGGCGAAGTTGAGATGTGAACATGGCGCTCCTGCCCCACGGTCTGGAACTTTCCACGAGTCTATTCCATGAGTCTACCAGGGGTACAGGCTCTGAATGACTCAACCCCAGGTTCTTAGCCCCTCTTCACCCCACCCATCACCTGGGCCCTCCCAGTCACTCAGAGAGTGGCCCACCAGCTGCATGAGAGTGCCCCCGCTGCACACACCCTCCCCAGCAGGGCCCCTCCCCCCACCTACACCCACCCCCAAACCAACGTGCACACCCACCCTGTTTGCTCGCAGGCAGGCAGTGGTCATGAGCACACCCCTTGCTCATGGGTCCTCATGTGTAGAATCACAAACACACACAGCCCATCCACCCATGGGGCACATGCTCCATCCCCACCAGCCTCCCCTCCCGCCCTCTGCCACAGTCTATCCCTCAGAGAGGCTACCTGTGCCTCAGGGCCAAGCTGTTACCACAGAAGTTCATCCACTTTCACCTGATGGAACCTGGCTACAGTCTTCTAAGTGAGCGACTGTGCCCAGACGCCACCCTGCCCCACCGGGCCTCCCTCCTCTCTGCCCTTGCCCCCTCCCAGAGTCTCAGGTTCCTGCCCCCCTCCCCCCACCATGGCCTTAGAACCTTGTAGAGTTTGGTGAAGGACTGGGCAGTCCCTCTTGTCTCCTGAGGTTGGTGTGCAAGGACATCTCAAAGGGGACCCTGGGCTCCTGAGGTGGGAGCCTGTCCCCAGGCCCTGGCCACCTGTGGATTCTCCAGTTGTCCATCACCCACTGTCCCAGGTCCCTTGCCTTGGTATCCCCCCAATGGTCCTGCACACTGGGCCTGGCCCCATTTGGTTTCCCTGTAAATGTGGCCCCTTGGCACACCCAAGGCATAGGGGACTTCACCAAAGTGCACGCCCTGTGTCCTGGATCTACCTGCAGTCCCCAGGGTGGGGACAGAGTGGGATCCCATCCAACAGCCAAGTGGGTCCATCGAAGGGCTGAGCAGGTGCTTTTCACAGTTAGACCCTCACTGAGTGAGAAGGTGTCCCCCAAGAGGCAGTCTCCGGGACCCAGTCCTCCTGGTGAACATCTGCCAGAATCCCTGAACTTGGTGTAGAGTCAGTCATTCATTTGCTCAATTAGTAAATGTTGAGAAAGCCTGCAAAGGTCCCAGGCTCTGGGATCACTGGGCAGCAGAGAGCCCAGGCAGGCCCCAGCTACACAGAGCAGGGGCTGAGCTGGGGGCACCTGGGGCCTAAGGATCACTCGTGCACACACACCCACACGCTCGTGTGCAACCACACACGGTGCTGAAGGTTCTGGCGCAGACATGGCAGCTGAGCCAGGCTCGGGGTCAGGGGAGGGGAGAGGGTGTCCGTGGGGAGCTGACGGCCAAGTGCAGGTGCCGAGCTCCTTCAGAACTCTGTCTGACCTTTCTCCAGGTTGCCTGACCTAGAAAAATGTTGCATCAAGCACTCCTGACTTTAGGGAGATTCTGATAAACCAAGATACTTCCTCTACATCTCAGCAAGCGCCTTTGGAGAACAAAGAGGGTGTCAGTAATGTTCTTTTTTTAGAATCAAAAGTAATTTTCATGGCTCTTTTTTTTCTTTTCCTTTTGCAAAAACAGTGTGTTTTGAGGGAGGTGGCTTCCCAGGGCATCTCTGGTAGGGTCAGGGCATCTGACCTTTACTGCCCAGCGGTGACCTACTGCCTCATGAGCCTACCTGTCACCTGTCCAGCTCCTTCCTGGGCAGACCCCACCCACACCCGCCCTGCACACCCTCTACCCAGGTCCCCAGGACCAAGGACTTAGGTAGGATTTCTAGAAGCTGGATCCTGCAGCCAAGGAAAGGCTGCAGGACGCAGCATAGAGAAGACAGAAAATGTCCGGCCGACCAAAAAAAATTCAGAGGGAAGCTGGGAGTTATTTGAAGATAAGAGAATTTCCGGAGGAAGTGTTGAGACTCCAAGTGGCTCCGTGCCTGTGGGAAAGGGCTGTGGCTTCTGGTTCCTGCCCCTTTCTCCCTCCTTGTAAGCTCCGCTTTGATGAGCTTGGGGCCTTCGTCAAGAATATATAAATTGTGTCGATAAAGAGAAAATGAAATATTTGTCCCTTTGTATTTTCCCAGGATTCTCGGCTTTCCTGGAAAAGTTGATGTTTCAACTTTCTTTTTTTTTTTTTTTTCAGTACCATGGATTGAACCCAGGGATGCTCTACCCTTGAGCTACATCCCTAGCCCTTTTATTTTCATTTGTATTTTTTAAATTTGAGACAGGGTCTTGCTAAGTTGTCCAGGTTGTCCTCGAACTTGCAACCCTCCTGCCTCGGCCGGGATTACAGGTGTGCCACACTACACCCTCCTTGCATCGTAAACCTCAAGCCTCCTGGTTATGGTTTAGATATGAGATGGCCCCCAAAAGCTCATGTCTGAGACAATGCAAGAAAGTTTAGAAGTGAACCGGTTGGGTTATGAGAGGTGTAACCGGTGCTTTAATCCACTTGAATGGATTAACTGGGTGGGAGCTATAGACAGGTAGGATGTGGCTGGAGGAGGTGGGTCACTACGGGTGTGCCTTTGAGTTATGTATTTTGTACCTGGTGAGCAGAGCTTTCTCTGTTTCCTTGTTGCCATGTCCTGAGCTGCTCTCCTCCGACATCCCCTTTTTCCTTTGTTATGGGCCAGGCTATATGGGCAATGACCAAACAGACTCCATTTTACCCTGAGTCTCCACATCGTGTAAGAAATGCTTCTCCCGTGGGAAAGCCCCACCTCTGTACCCACTAATAGTTACTGAGCATAGCATACTTGGCAACACAAAACAGCAATTCTTATACAATGTAAAATTGTTCTCTCTTCGGTTTCCATTTTTCTTGGGCAATGTACCTTGTCTGAGATGGACTGTCTAGACGTTAGTAGCCATTCTCTAACTTGTAGTCCACTCGGGTCATGTTGACCCACTTCCCTTCTGCTTGCTTGCTGCTTTGCCAACCTGGAAAGGCCTGTGGGAAATACCAGTGTGCCCACTGCATTGTCTCCCTCACTGCCCAATCCAGCTTCTGTACCTGCTTTGCTTACACCTACGTCAACCCAGATGTGGTTTTGGCCTTTAAATATCCTAAAATGCTCAGGCTCCGGGCTGTTCCCTGCAGAGACAGTTATGGGTCCTGCGGGGCGCAGTTGCCGGGTGGCCGGCTAAATAAAGACTCTTCAATTTGGACAAAACTGGGACTTGGTGTGTTTTCTGAGCGACCTGCCTCACCACACCTTGATACTCTGCCTCACCTTGGGCCCGGAGCAATGGCATCAGCTGTCTATGGACTGAGACCTCTGAAATTGTGAGTGCCAAATAAACTCTTCCTCTTCTAAAATTGTTCATCTCAGGGCTGTTGGTCACAGTGGCAAAAAAATAAAATAACCTAACTAAAACATTCTCCATAGCACCCTGGGCTCTCCTCAGACCCTCTCAGTCCCACCCCAGGGCCGGGCTCCTGCTTGGAATGCCTTCCCCTTCCTCTCCACCCCGTGGATCAGCCCTGTCTTTCTTTGCCCACATTTTCCTGCATGTTTCTCTTATTTGGTGACCTCAGAGTTCATTTCTGTTAGGCAGTATTTGATCTCCTGTGTCCTGATGTTTTCTAGATGGCCGTCTAGGCTAGCGCTTCCAACAGAAGGACAACACCGGCCACAAGCCGAATTAAATTTTTCTAGCAGAAACATTGTAAAAGAAATAGAAATGGATGAAATTAACTTTAATAATATATGTTCTTCACCCAACACAACCATATTATCCTATCAATATTAAAAATTAATAATAAAACTCTGGGACCATAGCTAAGAGGCAGGGCTCGTGCTTGCCTAGAATGCATGAGGCCCTAGTTTTGATTCCCAGCCCCATAAAAACAAAAATTAATAGAAAAAGAGTTTACATTTTCGTCTTGATACTTACTGCCTTTGAAATCCAGTTTGCATTTCACACTTATGATCTATCTCAATTCTGATGAGACACATTTCAAATGTCCAGTAGCCACTGGCTAGTAGTAGCTACTAAACTGGACAGTGCAGGCCTGGGCTGTATTTATATTTGAGTTACATGTGACAAAACATTAGGGCTAGGGGTATAGCTCAGTGGTAGAGTATTTGCCTAGCATGCTCTAGGCTTTGGATTTCATTCCCAGCACCTCCCTCCAAAAATTAAAAAAAAAATTCACATTAATCAGGCTTAAGTGAAAAAGGACATTGGCTCATGGAACTGCAAAGACCAAGGAGAGATGGTTTCAGGCCCAAAGTTGTCCAGGTGTTCCAGGAAGACCTCAGAGGTCTGGCTTTGGGTGTTTCCCACTTGTCTTCAAGTAGGTCCTGGATAGCACAGCAAGAAGGCCACCTGACCCCAGCCAGCTTCTCTTTTCCCCCAGGTGTGCCCTCCTGTCGGGCTCCAATTGGGCCAAGTGGAATCTTGTGCTCACTTCTGAGCCAATCAGAGTGTGGCTAGGAGAGTGGAATGGACTGATTGGTCAGACCGGCTCCACATGGCCATTTCCTGTCTGGAAGGAAAGTGGAGACCCCCTGACCTGCTTGGCCTGAGAGTGGGCGGGTGTGGGCTGCTACGGCATGGACTGTGGGGCTAAGGGCTCACTGAATCCGAGGCCTCCCCGAGGGTCTTGGGGTATCAGGTTGAGCAGGAAGCCACAGTCTAGTCCAGCGGAAATGTTCAAAAGATGTGCTGACCGGCATGCGCCTGCCGAGGACAGACAGCCACGGCCTCAGCGCAGGGCACATCCAGGAGGCTGGTGGGTTATGGAGACTCAGGAGAAGAGAAGGACCCCGCCGGGGCTGGGACTTGGGAGGCTCAGTTTCCGCGGCAGTGCGGCAGTGTTTAATGTTGGCACTGCTTCTGCACAGGGACAATAGCGGGGATGATCCGGGCTTCCAGGGACCCGGAGCTGCAGGCCGGACACTGAGGACGGCCACCCTGAGAGAAAGTCTGCCCTGACGCAGCTACAACCACCTCTTGTCCTAGAGCGCAGAGCAGAAAGCCTTCAAGAGGGTCTGGAGGTCCCCAGTCCAGATGGGCCAAAGGAGCCAGGGAGACGGTGGGAAGGAGAGAGCCAGTCACATCCTCACCAGAGGGGCCCCCAGACTTCCTGGGCTCCATCACAGGGGACAAAGCACAGGCTTCAAGAGTCCAGGGGATCTACTTGTCCATCTCCCCATCCATTCCGTCTGTCTATCCATGCATGCAGTAACAACTCACCAAGCTCTGTGACAGACACTGCACCACCCACAGAGCTACCCTGGTGAAGAAGATGGCCAAGGTCCCTGCCTCCCTAGACCAGAGCCGGGTGGACAGGAACATGGTCAGTAAGTAAGCTAGCAAATGAGGGCAGCAAATTAGATCTGACACAGGGACAGCAGCAAGTTAGAGATGCGGGGGGACTGCTAATGAGGTGACTGAGGAAGAGATATTTGTGGAGGAATGAAAGGAACCAGTCCTGCACCGTCTGGAGGAAGATGTCTCCAGACAGAGGAAACAGCACGTGCAAAGGCCCTGAGAAGGGAACAGATTTTGTACATTGGTAGATTAGAAAGATGGAGGAGGAGATGGAGGTGGGAGAAGAGGTTGGACATGTGGTCCAGGCTGGCTCTGGTGAGGCAGGCAGGATGTCTTGGTGTCATGGGGATGGCACTATAGAGATTCTCTCTGCAAGGGAAGGTTTCCAGGTAAGAACTTGCCCCACATACTCACAAGGTGTGAGAAATGTCACACTGCTTCATTTTGCTGGGCTAACAATCACACGAAGCATTGACTCAGTTCTGGGCCCTCAGGTGCATGCACTCATTCGACTTCCTCAATGATCCTTGGAAACCCACTTTGCAAATGGGAAAACTGAGGAATGAAGGGGGTAAGCTATTCCCCTCAAGTCACAGAGCTAGCTCTTGGCAGAAGCAGGATTTGAACTCGGATGGTTCCAGAGTCCACCCTCAGCCCGGCTGCCCCAGGTTAAAATCGGCCCTGTGCCCCCTGCGTATCAGGGTACTAAGTGGAAGAGTCGGGGCCACTCCTGGGGTTCTCTTCCCAGGGTGGCCCAGTGCTCTGGGGCACGGCAGACAGTCCAGAGCTCCTGGCCTCTGGTCACATTGAAATGCTCCCTGATCCAAACCTGAGAACCTGGGCCGCCCGACTTTCTCCACACCAAGGTGATCCTGGGGGTCCTTGGCTTCAGCTCCAGGGGGACCCAGCAGGCCCACCCATCCCAAGGGAGAGCCACAGGGCTCCTCCACCTCACCGCCAGGCTCCCCAGCCCCTGGGGCTGTCCTGGCCTCACCCTCAGGACTGAGTGGCAGAGCCAGGGCTTTGGCAGTGTTCACTCCCGCAGCCTGGTGGCTCCAGCTGTCCCCCTTCAGCCAAGGAAAACAGTGCCCAAGGCACAAAAGCCGCACCAGACTATTCCCCCTGCAGCTCTGGGAAAAGTCCCCTCTTTCTTTTAAGTCTCCTCCAATAATGAGAGCAGGACTAAAAATAGCACCCAAGTCCAGCCTGCCACTGAATTGGCAAAGCCCCTTGCCTTTTTCTCCTTCCAAAGAGACAATATAAAGAAAGCCCCTGGCACAGTGATGGTCACAAATTCGTTTTCAAATAGGGGTGTTGAGCCAGACACATTAGCTTCATTGGCTGTGTGACTCCTAGGTCAAGTACTTGGTCTCTCTGAGCCTCGTTTTCCCCATCTGTCAAGGGGGCATGATGCCTATCACTGTGGTGGTGTCATGAACATGAAGCAAATAATGGATCTAAAGGAAGCACCTGGTAAAACTCAGCTTCCTGCCACCCTTTCCCCGGGCAGGTTGGTGATGTGGCCTCAGGTCCAAGGAATGCCAAGATTCCCCCTTTCAGGTCCCTTGACAGGATGACCACTAAGTCTGGACATGGGTCACTGACTTCACAGTCCTAAGCAAGCCTGGGGTCAGGAAAAGCCGGGTAGGGACTTTCCCCAGTCGCTGGTGGGCTTTCCAAACCAAGTCAGGGACTTTTCTCTCCCCAGTTGGACAAATGCCCAGAGCCAGGAATGGGTGAGGTGTGTCCCTTGTGGATCCATTGTTGGTGACCAGGCTGCTGATAAGGAGAAACGGGATAAACAGGAGAGTCCGCCCTCTCCTTTTGCATTTCTGGTCTTGAGGACTTGGGGCTGGAATGAGGTCCTGGGAGCCTTCCTCTAGACCAGGTGGCAAAAAGAGGGCCCCAAACAGCACGGCCAGGTCATCTGCCCCTTCCCTTGTCTCTCTCCTTTTAAACTCAGTGAGAGCTCGTCAAGGAGGCCCTCCCCAGCCTCACTGCTATGACCGCCCCTTGTCACTCCATCACTGTTAAAGCATCATATTTTTTTGATGGGTGGATACCCGGGATTGAACTCAGGGGCACTCCACCACTGAGCCCCCATCCCTAGCCCTAGTTTGTATTTTATTTAGAGACAGGGTCTCACTGCATGGCTTAGCACCTTGCTTTTGCTAAGGCTGGCTTTGAATTCAAGATCCTCCTGCCTCAGCCTCCCTAGTTGCTGAGATTACAGGTGTGCGCCACTGCACCAAGCTAAATCATCATTTTTAAGATAATTTAAAAATGACTTTCAGCTGAGGATATGGCTCAATGGTGGAGCAATGGTGGAGCATACACAAAGCCCTGGGTTCAATCCCCAGTGTCAAAAAAAAAAAAAAAAAAAAAAAAAAAAAGAAAGAAAGAAAAGAAAAGAAAAATGATTCTCATATAAATATAAAATGAAGATGCAAAAATTCTTTTTTTCTTTTCTGTGCTGGTGATTGAACTCAGGGCCTGGTGCGTGCCTGGCAACTGCTGTACCACTGAGCTACATCCTCATACCAAACATTTTATTTCAGTCATAATTAATGGGGAAATCAGTCTACTCTTACAATCTGTCCAGAGAGAACCGAAGGTGACTGATGTATTGGCGATCAAGAATGCTGACGTGAATTCATGAATGGGTGGAGAATTGGTCAGTATCCACAGGATGATCATTGACTGCATCCCCCTCAGACAAAATTCACTTCCATGACAGAGACAAGAATCATTTGCACATGAAAGTCATGCAAGAGGCAAGGCCCTAGAGAACGGAGGGGCTCGCGAGAGAGGATGCCATTATCTCTGCTCATTTTGTTTGTTCTTGGATGGGGTTTAGATGGGATTGCAGACATGGCCCACCACCACACCAGGCCCATTCCAAAATCTCTCACACGCTTCTTCCAGTATTGATCAGCCTTGAACTTAGTTACTTACCTGCTTCTTATCTTTCCGGGTGGCTCTATGTTTGAATGAGCCTTGAGGGTAGACATTGTCTTGTTCCCAGCTTTGGGGAAAACATCTGGCACATAGCAAGTGCTCCGTAAATGCTGGCCCCCTTTCTGGTGCCAGGCTCAATTTGTATTTAGAGAAGAGGACGACGCTAAATCTAAAGGAATCAGTTCTGGCAATCAACCAGCAGGGGGCATTTGGGACAGGGAAAAGGGAGGGTTTCATCATCCATCAAATAACCAGGACCCCTGCTCAGCCCCAAGAGGCTGCAAGCCAAGTCCTAAGGGTTCAAAGGAAACCTGATTCGGGAGTGGTTGAGAATGGTCTCTGGCGGAGGCTGCCCTGTGATGCCATCTCAGGAGGGTGCCAGGGCACTGAGGAGTTAATGTGTCCCCACTGATTACATCATCTGGGCCTGACCCCTGGACTCCAGGGCGACTCACAGAAGTCCCCTCAGGCCCCGTGCACAGAGAGGAGCAGTGCCTGCCATTGCCACACAGCGAATCAGTGGCTCCTCCTGCCTCCCCGCGTGTGCGCCTTTCTTGAGCAGTTGCACCCTCTGGAGAGCCTGGGGATGGGGCTCCTGATACCCCAGGAGCCGGGGGTGGGGGGTGACGCCTCTTGGAAACTCCGTGGGGAAGGGCGCGCTGGCGGTCCTGAGGTTTCCGGTCCCTGGACACAGACGTGCGTGGGCAAGTCTGGGTGGGAGAAGAAACGTACGGAAAGAAAAGGAGGAAGGTGCTGCGGAGGCCGGGAGAGGAGGGATGAGTCACGAAATGACGGAATGCAAGACCGAGGAAGCGAGGGAGGGATCCACGCACGGATCTTTCCTGCGCACCCACTGCGTGCCAGGCACGGGGAGGGCAGTGGGGACACGGTAGAAATAGGGTGACTCGGCTGTGCCGCTGCAGAGCCCAGTCTAAAAGGGAGACTGAGCAATTGAGCTCATCACTGCAAATGGGCAGTTTCCAGAATGTTCGGAAGGAGCGCTTAGGCGAGCCAGAGACCTTGCCAAGCCCGGGCTTCACCTGGTCAGGGCTCCAGCAAGACCACACGCCATTAGTCAGCGCAGGGGCACGGAATCTCTGACCTCTTGGGGGCGGTACTGGGGACCGAGCCCCGGGACAAGCTCAACCCCTGCGCTTTTTGATTTTGAGACAGCCTCGCTGAGTTGACGAGGCTGGCCTCGAACTCGCCATCCTCCTGCGTCAGCCTCACGGGTCGCTGGGATTACAGTTGTGGGCCACCGCACCGGGCTGGGGCAGTTGTACGGGATTGACTGCAATGTGCAGACACCGCACAGGGGTATGAGTGTGGAAGTGCAAGGCTGCTTGCAGAGCTGCAGGAATCAAAGCTGAGGCAAAGAGTAAATTTACACACGTTAAAGTAACGGTCCTTGGTCCCCCGGCCTTTCGGATTCTACAGCATATGGCGAGCGCCCTCTGTCGGTCAAGGCGCCGCGCCTGGTGCCTCTCGTCCCGCCCCTTCGAGAGAGGCTGTGTCTAGCCTCGCTCGAGACTGCGCAGAAAACCGGGCCTCTCTACCCACATCCATCCGCTACCACCACGCATGCGCATACTTGGAGTTTCTGAAGAGGTTTGCCAGCGCATGGGTTTCCGAGCAGTCAGGATGGCCGAGCGGTCTAAGGCGCTGCGTTCAGGTCGCAGTCTCCCCTGGAGGCGTGGGTTCGAATCCCACTTCTGACAAAGTTCCACTTTTCCTTTCCTTCAGCAACGGACAGACTAAATTATTCATTGAATCCGGGGACTAATTTGTCTTTCAATCCTCTTTACTATTTAGCTATCCTTAGCATTTTCTTCTAACAACAACTGCGGACTGTAAAATTGAAATCACATATTTTTACCCAGAACCTTGGTTCGTATAGTCAAGGCTACAGGGTACACTCTTCATCCTCATTGGAAGGGAGAAAAGCAGGCAAAATTAAGAAGTTGTCAGAAGTGGGATTCGAACCCACGCCTCCAGGGGAGACTGCGACCTGAACGCAGCGCCTTAGACCGCTCGGCCATCCTGACTTCCTGGGAGTGCCCTCGTGGGGTCCACTTTAGTCCTTGGCTCTCGCGGCGAGGCTTGCTTGGGCCCTGGGACCCAGCAGCAGTTCTGGGTGCGGAGCGCTCCTGTCACTAAAAAGCACCGGGGCTGCTGAGACCTCCCAAACTGGCTGTCCTCTAGCCGGATACCTAGACATTTTACATGCAAACCTCGAAGCCGCAGCAAAATAAAGTCAGTTTCCCTTGCCATCAATTAGAAAATAACCATAAAAGTCAATACCAGGAAAACGCGTTGATGTCATGAAATTCTAGCCTCCTGCTGGGCTTGGCGCCTGATGGGGCGTGGCTTGGGGTGCAGCTCTGCCGCTCTCGGAGCCTACGGGACCCAGGGAAGGGGAAGGAATCCGAAGCCGTCCATCAGGTTGCTGTGGGTGCAAGAAACAGAAGCCCCGCTTGCTCTGGTTTGGCCCCAAAGGGGGGCTTGTTGGCTCACAGGACAGAGTCAGGGGTGGGTGGGTGGACAGGACAGGCTGCTTGATCTCAGGGACCCCAGGAAGTGAGGGGCGGGGTCTGCTCCACCCTTGCCCTCCTCTGGTTCTCTGGAGGCCCCTCTGGTCAGGGTCTTGCTTCTCTCTGATGGACATTAAGAGGACCAGCCCACCGAGAGGCCTTCCCTGACCGTCCCTACAAGTCATCTGCCACAGTCTCCCAGCTGACTCGGCTTTCCCTCCAAGCCCACCTGTCATGGACGGATTATTGGGGGCAATCCTTTGTTTAATGGCCGCCTCGAAGCGTCCCGCCGCCACCACCAGCCTGTGGCGGCCTGGGTGGCTGAAGGTCTGGGACTGGCCCCCAGTAACAGAGCTTGGTCCCTCTCTGATGGGTATGAAAGAGGGACCCAATTGACCTAAAGGGGGAAAAGTGGCATGGGGAGAAACTCAAGTCCCACTGTGAAATAAAAAACACTGGGAGAAACCAGAGCCGCAGGGCTTGCAGTTACACACTAAAACACACGCACATACACACACACGTACAAATTCCATGTCCACATGTGCTTATATGTGCAGAAACACGCAGAGAAGAAAACCCAGGTCACTGCCCAGTGAATAGCTCCTTGGATGATTCAAGCTGTAGGAGGGAGAAGGGAGGTTTCATTTTGTACATTTAAATTTTTGAATCATGTGCATATTGTATCTAATCAAAAATAAACATACGGAGCCAGGTGCCGAGGGCACACCCTTGTGATTCCAGCATTTGGGAGGCTAAGACAGGTTGGCAAGTTCCAGGCTGGTCTGGTCAATTCAGAACAGATGGTCTCAAAAAATGAAAATGGAGCTGTGGCTGTGGCTCAGTGCTAGAGCATTTGCCTAGCATGTGTGAGACACTGGGTTCAATCCTCAGCACCACATATAAATAAATAAAATAAAAGTCCATTGACAACTAAAAAAAAAATGGCTGGGGTTGTAGCTCAATGGTAGAGCACTTGCCTAGCAGTGGGAGGCACTGGGTTCCATCTACAACACCAGAAAAAAAAATTAAGTAACCAGGTGACAAGGTCAATATCAATAAGTGATAAATCCATTTGATAGTGGCTGTTCTTGACATGATGTGCACTGAACGGCACTGTCCCTCTGTGGTCTTCCTCCCAAAACTACATTACTCCAAGAAAAACACCAGAACATCTGAGGAATCCATAGGAATACTTTACAAAATACCTGACCAGTACTCCTCAAAACTGTCAAGGTCATCAAAAACAAGAAGTCTGAGAAACTGCCACAGCCAAGAAGAGCCTAAAGACATCCGATGATGTGATTGTGACAAATATCACAATTCATGTAAAAGATTAACAATAGTGGAAACTGGGTATGTGGTGTAAGTGACCTCTCTGGATTATCTTTGCAATAATTAAATCTAAAATTATTCTAAAACTTTAAAAATTCCTAAATAAACATATGGTTCCATTGAAAGGAAATCAGTAGAATAGAGGAAAGGGACGGGGGAGGGAGAAAGGAAGGGAAAGGGAAATACTGGGGAACAATACTGGCCAAATAATATTGTTATATCGTGTGCATGTACAAATAAGTAACAAAAAATACTACCATTACGTACAACTAAATGTACCAATAAAAAAACTGGAAAAATATGATTTCATATATATTAACAAGATATGCAAATATTAAAATCTATAGCTATGATTTTTACATATCTATATCTCACATAAATAAAATGATTTATTTAAAGTATTCATAACAAAATGCATGTATTAAAGTCTCAGAGTGGACTGAGGTTGTGGCTCAGTGGTAGAGTACTCCCCTGGCATGGGTGAGGCACTGGGTTCAAACCTCAGCACCACATTAAAAAATAAATAAATAAATCTACAAACAATAAAGATAAAAGAAAAGTTCAGAGGCTCAGGAAACATCAGCAGCTGTGATTATCTCTGGGTGGTGGCACTGAGTAATTTTTTTTTTCTCTTTGGTTACCTGCATTTGATATCTGCACCATGAACATGGATTATTTAAATAGATCATTTATAGTTAAAAATAAAACTGTCAGAAAAAAATGGGGAAAGACTTTGAAAAGGGCAAAAAGTTTCCTAGATATTTTTCAGGGGAATTTTTGGATGTTGTCTCCAGTTGTGCTAACGCAGAGCCACGAACCACGGGTAGCTTCTGAGCACTTGAAGGAGGCGGGTCAGACTGTAATGTGCTGTAGGCGTAGACTTCTGCAAAGTGGGGAATTTCAAAACCTCTGTACAAAAATAAAAGAAAGAAAAAAAATCTCCATAAGTTCTATGTTGATTGCATGTTTAAATAAAAAAGATTGGGTAAATTGGGTTAAATCAAACATATTATTTAAAAGTAAACAATATTATTTCACATTAGTAAAAGTACAGTTTATAAGAATGCAAATACATGCTGAGTGCCTGGGCTCATACCTGTCATCCCAGCAGCTCTGGAGACAGGAGGATCTCCAAGTTCAAAGCCAGCCTCAGCAATTTAGTGAGGCCCTAAGCAAAAAAATACTCAGTGAAACCCCATCTCTAAAAAGAATACAAAGAAGGGCTGGAGATGTAGTTCTGTGGTTAGGGCCCCCATGTTCAATCTCCAGTACAAAAAAAGTTGGGGGAGATTAACAAGAGATTAAGGAATCAGATGTTAAAGACCTATTAGCACAAACTGAGGCTCTCCCCTTTGCATAATCAGATTAAAGGCCAAGTTAAGAAGCATGGGTTTAGGGCTGGGGATTGTGGCTCGGTGGTAGAGCGCTTGCCTAGCATGTGTGAGGCACTCGGTTTGATTCTCAGCACGCATACAAATAAATAAAATAAATATCCATGAACAACATTAAAAAAAAAAAAAGAGTGTTTCCCAACACCTGTTATTTGATGAAGGTCCCTGGATCATCAAAAACTCACTTCACATGGTCTTTTCTGGTGGAGATGATGTGTCCCTGGTTGAGACGGGGTTTCAGTAAGTTGCCTAGGGCCTCTCACTAACTGGCTTTGACCTTGAGATCCTCCAGTCTCAGCCTTGGGAGTTGCTGAGATTGCAGGCATGCACCACCATGCCCAGCTTTGTCCCCAGATTATTTTTTTTTTAATTCTGATGTGTTAATATGACAGCAGAATGCATTACAATTCATAGTACAAATATAAAGAACAATTTTTCATATCTCTTCTTGTATACAAAGTATATTCACACCATTCGTGTCTTCATACATGTACTTAGGGTAATGATGCCCGTCTCATTCCACCCTCATTTCTACCCCAATGCCCCCTCCTTTCCCCTTCCACCCCTTTTCCCAATCTAGAGTTCATCTGTTCCTCCCTTCCGTCTCCTCCCAACCCCATGATGAATCAGCCTCCTTATATCAGAGAAAACACTCGGCATTTGTTTTTTGGGGATTGGCTAACTTCACTCAGCATTATCTTCTCCAACTCCACCCATTTACCTGCAAATGTCATGATTTTATTCTCTTTTATTGCTGAGTAATATTCCATTGTGTATATTTACAGCATTTTTTAACCCATTCGTCCACTGAAGGGCATCAAGTTTGCTTCCACAGTTTAACTATTGTGAATTGTGCTGCTATAAACATTGATGTGGCTGTGTCCCTGCAATATGCTGTTTTTAGGTCCTTTGGGTATAGACCAAGGAATGGGATGATCTTTGAAGGGGGGTTCTTGTCACCCTTCCCCTTCCCCCCAAGCTTCTTTCCCACACCACACAGTCCTGGCACTGCTGGTCGGCGCATTCTGGGATGGGGTGGATACAGCAGTGGACTGGAAGCTCCTCAGGCCTCCCCCTCCTGCAGGGGCGATGTAAAGTTCTCTGTTATAATTCGGGTGGGGTTACAGAGTCTTGCACATGTGTCAAAATGCCACAAATTGGGAGCGACAAAGCAGTAGACAACAGCAACACATGGAGTGACAAAGAGATACGGTGGCACTTGCTAGTAGGGAGACTGAGGAGGGGGGGGGTGCTTGAGCCCAGGAGTTCCAAGTGACAAAGGATAACTATCCAAAGAAAAAAGGAAATCATAACAGGGAACAGTTTCCAAAGCACAGAGAGGCAGCATACCCGAGGAACCGCAGGGGCCACAAGACTGGGGATACAGCCCCCCCAACTGCAGAGCCCAGGGCCTCCCCAAACCACCCGCAGGTCCCATCATTCACTGGAAGGACTCAGAACAGACCAGGCTGAGGGCTGGGCGGGCACGGTGGCCATTTAGTATAGATAAGAACAAAATCGGCTAGGGAGGTCGGGATGGCGGGTATGGAACCTGGGAGGGCTCCAGCCTGGAACTTCCTGTGTCCTCTGTGGGGTCAGGTCGCTTCCCCAGAACTATGTCTCCTACACAGCGGGCGTTGCCAACCGAGTGATGTCACCGTCTCAGTGTCAGAGTCTCTACCAGAGCTCCAACACCAGGTCACAGTAGAGAGGGGCTGGTCTCAATCTCCAGCTCCCCAGAGGTCAAGCTTCCTGATCTGGTGCCTTGTGTCCCCAAGCCCCACCCTAAGCCACATTGTCAGCCCAAGTGGTGCAGCTGGACCCCACCTGAAATCCCACTGGCCACACTATCTGGGGTGGCCAGCCCCGCCCTAATCAAAGACATTTCTGTTAGTTATGACATCCCACAGGTTTAGAGATTGAAGGTAAAGTCTAGGTGAATTTAATCTATCTTTCTTTCTTTCTTTCTTTCTTCCCCCACCTCTCTCTTTCTTTTTTAAAAATTTTTGTTACTGGGATTAAACCTAGGGGTACTTTACTACTGAGCTATGACATCCCCAGCCCCTTTTTATAGTTTATTTTGAAATAGGGTCTCACTAAGTTGCTGAGAGCCCTGCTAAATTGCTGAGGCTGGCCTCAAACTTCCATCCTCCTGCTTTAACCTCCTGAGTTGCCAGAATTACAGGCACGTGCCACCAGTCAGTCTGGGTTAAATTTAAGTTCTTTACAAAGGTAAATACTTTAAATGATAAATTCTTAGAAACGGAAATATGCCAATAAGCTTAAGAAGAGAGTGCTCCACTGGCTAAGTATCAAAAGATGCTAATGCAAAGATTTTTTTTACTTTTTGGTATTATTATTATTTTTTAAATGCTCATCACACATATCCAGGGGGGTAGCAAGTAGCTAAGCTTAGAGGAGGTGTCAACTAATATGGGCTTTCGGAACAATTTGGCAGTATCTATTTAAACAATGGTAAAAATTCAAATCCTCCAAATACCTTTCAGTTCAGTGGTTCCATTTCAAAGATCATATCCAATAGAAAGTCTCACGCATGTGCAAAGATGTGTAAATAAGAATGATTATGGAAGCATGAGAGATGTCTTGGGTTTGATCCCTGACACCACACACACACCATCACACACACACACACACCCTTACACTTTACTTATAATGAGGAATTATTGGAAGCCATTTAAATGCCTCCCTGTGGCAGAATGGATAAAGAAATATGGAATCTTGTGAGCTATTATAGCATGTAAAAAAGAACGAGTTTCATCTCCATGTACCGTCCTGGAGATATTTCCCAGACACATTAAGTAAAAGGGTCAGGTTTCAATAGGGACAGCAGAATCTCATTTTTTTTTTTAAATGAGTTTTAAAAGTTTTAAATAATACACAAAGAAGTCTTAGATTTCTGAACATACATCTGTCAGTAAAAAGAAAACAGAAAGAAAAGATCTGGTAGGATACGTCTAAGCTACGATTCCCTAGAGGGCAAGATGTGGATTGGAAGAGGTACGTGTGCTAGGCAATGAAATAAATTAATGAGTCAACTGTGGAACTAAAACTAAGAGAATAAAAGCATCACAACTATGCCATCGGCTCGGGCCAAGCTGGAAAGTCTCGGTCATCATTTACTGATTGCCATTGGCATCTTCCCAAAGCTGGCTTCTGGCAGCTGTCAGATGGAGCCCACAGGGACCTTAGTATGGACTTCTTAATGTTATAAATCAATTAGTTAACTGTCCTTCAATAGCCGTGTGTGTGTGTGTGTGTGTGTGTGTGTGTGTGTGTGTGTGAAAGTTACTGAGGAGTGGACCCAGGGACTCTCTACCACTGAGCTGAACCCCATGCCCTGCTTTTTCCTTGAGACAGTCTGGCTAAGTTATTAAGGCTGGCCTCGAACCTGCAATCCTCCTGCCACAGCCTCCCAGGCTGCTGGGATTACAGATGTGCGCTACCATCGTAGCACCCAGCTCAGTGCCCTGTACTTTATATTCCTTTTCTTTTATTTTATCAACTCTCCACACTGTTAACGTGATTGTCACTTTTAATAAAATCCACTCCATTACCAAGGGTTTAAGACCCATGTGATCTGGCCTCTGTTTGCCTCTTCTATCTCATCGCTCCCCATGCCCCAAGTTCATAGCCTTCCATCTTTCCTGAAAGACCCCCCAAATATTTTCTGCACATATGGCAACTTTCTCTGTCTGATTTTTACTCATCTTTCAGGTCTCTGCTTAAATGATCAGAACTTGGGGCTGGGTTGTGGCTCAGTGGCAGAGCACTTGCATCTATTTCTCTGTCTCTTGCTAAGACTCTCTGAGGGCGGACCTCTGACCACAGCTCACAGATGTCCCCAGGGCCTGATGCACCCAAGGCACCCACTAAACATCTTCTCAGGGCCGAGTCCCCACTGCCTCTCGGGCACACCCTGCCCAGCACACAGTAGGGGTTTGGCCAGGGTAAGCTCCTTTGTGCTCCAGGTGGGGGTGGCCCATGCAGACCCCAGGAGGGGGACAGGCCTAGGAGTGGACGGGCTGGCTCCTCAGTCCCAGCTTGGGCCTCGGTCCCCCACACCCAACCCCATCCCAGAACCCAAGGTTCTCATGGTGCCAGTGGAGATGTGGGTGGGCAGTGGGTTCCAGCCTGGGCTGGGTTCCTTCCCACTTCTTCTGACTGGAGCGAGTGAAGTTGGTTTGGAAGAAAATGTCGTAGCAGGAAGACAGTGTGGCAATTCAGCCCTGCTTGCTGCCATTTGAAAGGAATGAAAGTGGGATTAACCAAAAAAACAAAATCCAAACCAAAAGCCAAACAAAAACACCCTACTGTTTTAGAATCTGCCTCAGAAACAATCACTTTCTTGTTTTCTGTGTCATGATAAAATTATATGTCCTCACCCGAGCTTTGTTCTACACTGCGACTGGTCTACAAAGGGGCTGGTCTCTGGGGAACAGTTTTGCAGTTGCTAAAAAGTCCTTCTCCTTTCCAGAGTACCTGCTCCACCCAGGGTGGGCAGGAGGGGAAGGGTCTAAACAACCTTTTGAGTCTTTCTTTTTTGTCTCTCTCTCTCTCTCTCTCTTTTTCTCCCCACCACCACCCCCCCCCTTTTTTTTTTATACTGAGGATTGAACCCAGGGCCCTTTACCACTAGTTCCATCCCTGGGCCTATTTTCCACTTATTTGTTTGTTTGTTTGTTTGTTTATTTATTAATTTATTGTGTGTGTGTGTGTGTGTGTGTGTGTGTGTGTGTGTGTGTGGTGCTAGGGATTGAACCCAGGGCCTTGTGCATGTGAGGGAAGCTCACTTTTTATTTTTGATTCAGAAACTCACCAAGCTGCGGAGGCTGGCCTCGAACTTGTGATCTTCCTGTCTCAGCCCCTGGAGTAGCTGGGATCACAAACAAGTGCCCCTGCATCTGGCTGACCAGGGATCCTTTCAGAGATCCCGAACCTTGTCACTTGCCTGCTTAAAACCCTCTAGGCTTTAAAATAAAAGTTAAGTCCTTTCTATCCATTGTGGTAGGCTGAATAATGGCCACCCAAAGATATTCCATAGCCTCATCCTGGAATCTGTAAAGAAAAAGGGGGGTGGGGGAGTTGTGGCTCAGTTGGTAGAGCGCTTGCCTAGCATGTGTGAGGCACTGGGTTCGATTCTCAGCACCACATCTAAGTCAATAAATAAAGGTCCAACAACAACTAAAAAAGTAAAAAAAAAAAAAAAAAAAAAAGAAAAAAGAAAAGATAAAGGGGGCTGGTGGTGGGGTGAACACCTGTAATCCTAGCAGCTCAGGAGGCTGAGTCAGGAGGATAGTAAATTCAAGGGATGTGGCTCAGTGGTTAAGTGCCCCTGGGTTCAATCCCTGGTACCAATAAAAAAAAAAAAAAGAAAAAAAAAAGAAAAAGAAAGATAGAAAGTAAAAAAGAAAAATGGTCCCAGGTGGAGGGGACTGAGGTGGGAGGACAGGCAGGTGTCAAGGAAAATAAAGGGAAGATATGGAGTCTTGCTGGGCATGGTGGCACACACCTGCAATCTCAGCAACTCAAGTAGAGGCAGAGGCAGGAGGATCACAAATTTGAGGCTAGTCTGGGCAATTTAGTGAAACTTTTTCTCAAATTAAAAAGTAAAAAGGGTTAGGGATATAGCTCCTTGGTTAAGTGCCCCAGGTTTCAATCCCTATTATCCCCCTGCCCCCCAAAAAAGAGTAGGGGGAGGATAAGGATGTAGCCAAGGGCTACAGTGCTTGCCTAACATATGTGAGGCCCTGGGTTCAATCCCCAGTACTGCAAGATTATTCTGGATTCTTTGAGTTGACCCTAATCCAACCCCAAGTATCCATATAAGAGACTGAAGAGGAAGGTATAACATGATCTTGGAGGAAGAGACAGGGGTGGAGGAAGCATGACCAGAGGACTCCGTGATTTGATTTTGGCTCCATGAAACTGATTTCAAATAGTTGGCCTCCAGAAGTATGAGAGAACAAATTTCTGCTGGGTTTTGTTGGTTTGTTTTGCAGAACTGGGGACTGACCCAGAGCCTCACACCTGCTGGTCAGGAACACTATCAATGAGCTATCTCCCAGCCCTTTCAATTTTATTTTATTTTATTTTTTAAAAAAATATTATTTATTTTTAGTTTTTCGGCAGACACAACATCTTTGTTTGTATGTGGTGCTGAGGTTCGAACCCGGGCCCAACATGGGCTACCGCTTGAGCCACATCCCCAGCCGCGCCCTTTCAATTTTACTTTGTGACTGTGTCTCACTAAATTGCCCAGGCTGGCCTTGAACTTGGAATTCTCTTGCCTCAGCCTCCCCAGTAGCTGGGATTACAGGTGAGTACCACCACATCCAGCTTGATTTTTTTTTTTTTTTTTTTTTTTTTTTTGGTACCAGGTATTGAACTCAGGGACACTTAACTACTGAGCCACATTCCCGGCCCTTTTTTAAAATTTTATTTAGAGACACAGTCTTGCTGAGTTGCTTTGGGTCTCCCTAAATTGCTGAGGCTGGCTTTGAACTCCTGGTCCTACTGCCCCAGCCTCCTGAGCCTCTGGGATCACAGGTGAGTACCACACCATGCTGGGTTTAAATTTTTTTTTAAAATCACTTAGTTTGTGATAACTTGTCATAGCAGCCAGAGGTCACTAGCATAATTATCTAGACGGCCCTGCCTGATCTGGCTTCTGCCCAGAGTGGCCAGTGTCAACCTTGTTGACTGGGCCCAGCCCCTAAGACTTCAGGCTTCTTTCTGTTCTTCAGGCTTAACTGGGTGCAGTCTGGGGGCTCTTGCACCAAGCTCCTCCCACAGAGCTTTCAAGGGCCCCTACTCATGGCTCAAGTCTTCCCACAAATGGCACCTCCTTGGACAGGTCTTCCTTTAAAAATCTCCTCGGGGTCCCTGTCATATTCTCTGCTTAAGCCACAGCATTTTTCTCTATCTATCTGAAATTAGTTTTCCTTCCTTCTCTCTCTCTCTCTCTCTCTCTCTCTCTCTCTCTCTCTCTCTCTCTCTCTCTCTCTCTCTCTCTCTCTTCCCTTGTCACTCTTACTAGAAAGTAGGCCCCAGGAGACCTTGTCTGGCTTGTTCCCTGCTGTGTCCCCAGGGCCTGGGATAGGGCCAGACATAGAGTTGCTGCTAGGTGCCAGGCAAACGTGGATCGATAAATAAACGCGAAGTATCTGTGCAAACACCTGTGAACTGAGGCGCGTGAGAGCTTGGGGTGCACAGGGAGCAATGAATCAGAAACCCCAACATCACCTCCCGTCTTCTTTTAAGTGATTCCTCCACCCCCAGCTCAGTATTTCATCTCTCTCCCACGACTGCCCTGTGTGTCGCAGGCCCTGCCTGCCTCTGGTTGACAGACGAGGAAATGGAAACTCAGCCATCTGCCGAGTTTCCTAGCGGTGTTTGGAAGTGAACGCTGTATCAAGACATAAAAGGCACACCCCCTTCTCCTGCCCAGTTTGCCCAGACACCGCCCCAGTACTCTGAGTCGCGCAAGAGATCTGCTCGGTGTCCAGAGAGACGCAGGAATTCTCTGGAGGACACACAGCGCCCTAGAAGCAGAGGGGAGAGTGGTCCACGCGGAGAGTTGCGTCGCCCCGGCCACTGGCCAGGAGGACACCGGGGAGCAAAGCTGCGAGATAAATGCGCAGCTGTCCGTGCTGAGTATCTCGAGGACTCCGACCTCCGTTTCCCACGATGGCTGCAAAGGAACTGGGGTGCTGGCCGGGCCGCGGCAAGCTGAGGGTTAAGGGGGCGGGTCCGGCGGCGGGGGCGGGTCCCGGCTCGGCCGCACCTGGCTGCTCCTGCTCCCGCCTGACGCCTCGCGCAGCGCCGGCAGCCACAGGGGAGCCGAGCCCCGGAGCAGCGGCACCCACTGCGGGAGGGCGGCGACCGCGGCCGGGGCCACCTCGGGAGGCGATATGGCCGAGTTCCCGTCGAAAGTGAGCACGCGGACCAGCAGCCCCGCGCAGGGCGCCAGCGCCTCGGTCTCGGCGCTGCGCCCGGATTTGGGCTTCGTGCGCTCCATCCTCGGGGTGCTCATGCTGCTGCAGCTGGTGAGCGCGCGGGCCCAGGGGTTGGGGGGTCCCGTCCCGGCCGCCGGGACTCGCGAGCGGCGCCACCTCTTCGCTCCGGGTGCGACCCCAGCCAGGCTCCCGCGCACCGACGCGCAGTGCCTGCTCCCAGGGCGCCTCCAGGGCCGACCCCCGGTATCACCCTGGAACCCTCTCGCCGCGGGACGCCTCCGTGGCCATGCCTGCGAGCAAGTGCACGGCGCACCCAAGTTCAGGGTGCTCACGCCTCAGCGCCCAGCAGCCCCGCCCCAGGTGGTCCCCACGGCCACACCCGAGCGCCCACAGAACCTGCGATTGCGGCGCACCACTCTCTCCTTGCGTTGTCTGCTCTCTTCTTCCCTGCCCCCACTCTGACAGGACAGTGCCCACAGCCCTCCAGGGGACCCAGGTTGAGTGGGCAAAGTCCACTCTCGGCCCCCTTCTGCCCAGCGACCGGCGCTCCGCGTGGCTGCGCTCCAGAACTCTCCCGGTCCCGGCGAGGGAGGACCGCCCTGCCCAGGCCCTGTGGGCTCCCGCCTGGAGCCAGCCCCTTCTGGCTTCCTCTAGGTGACCTGCCGAGTTCCAGCCGGTTTGGCTGGCCCCACGGGGCCGAGATAGCGCGCTCAGGCAGGGGACAGGGATTTGTGGGAAGTCAGAGGCCAGACTCCCAGATCTCGGCGAAGATACCGAAGGCCCAAGGGAACGCCACCACCCGCCCCGTCCAGTTACAGGCCTGGGGTGTTCGCTTTCTCCCACAGCACCCTCCTGGGAGGGTCTGGGGACCCGGTGGCTGCCCCTGTGAGAGGGATCGCCACCTGCTGAGGGTCCGTAGTCATAGATGACCATGGACTTAGAGGTGGGCGCCGATCACTTTTCCTTTACCATCCAGCTAGTGGGTACATCCCGCCGCCCCCCTCACTGCCCAGTGCTAGCAAGACCACCAGGCACTGGCTGGAGATGCGTGGTCACCCTGGTGCCTAGCCCTCCCGGAGATAGGTCTCCTCCTTCTCCCACCCGCTTGGAGAGCACCCACCTCCACCTGGGTCGGTGCTACCTCTAGTTCAGGATCCTCACCTTTCCCTTTATGGGCCACCTCCCCCACCCTGCCGGGGTTTGTTTAAAATGCTGATCCTTGGACCCCACCCCGGAAAAAATGTGGGATTGTTATTTGAATCTCAGGAAGTGCAGCCTGAAACCTACACGGTGAACTCTTCTCCCAGAGTTTGGAGGGTTTTGTTTTGTTTTGTTGATTTTTGGTGAGAATATCTGTCCTGGGAGGTGACCCTCTTCCAGGGCTAATTTAAGTCTCCTGATGGGAAGAGCCACTGACCCCACTACAGCTGGAGCTCTCAGCTCTGGGCCCTTGGTGGGAGCCTGATGGGCCAACGCAAGGTGCCCTGGAGGAGGGAGGGCTTCCTGGAGGAGGTGGCTTCTGAGCTGAGGCTTCAGGGGTTTCTGAGGCAGAGATAGAGAAAGGGTGAGCCAAGGGCAGGGCACTGTGAGACCTAGGCTTGGGGAACTGGGGGTTGAGGGAAAGTCGGGAGTCTAGCAGGTTGAGGGAACCGGAGCTGAAGTCTTTCTCTGGTGTGGTCCCCTGTGTGCATCTTCTATCCCCAAGGGGTCACCAAGAGTCATATACCTTTGCAGAATTAGGAACATGGTTCTAATGGCAGCCTTAGGGGATCTTGGAGCAAATTGGACAGATGATAGGGTGGCTTGGTGCATCCCCAGGGTTAACCAAGAATTTCAGGGGACAGGAGCATTTTGCATTTGAATAATAAGAATTGCAATAGGGGGATCAAAGGAACTGGTGTGGGCTGCTGTGGTTTGAAGGGACCCTGGTGGCTTGATGATTTGGGGGTCCTCTGCAGTCTCAGGACTCCTCACAAGCTGTAGACACTGAGGTCTAGGTAGGACCCAGAGTCCTGTGGTGGGATTTGCTGGGGCCACCTGCTCTCAGGGACTACGTGTGAGGGTCCTGGCCTTCCTTGGCCCCCAGCCCTAGGGCTTTGGTCCCCATCAGAGTTCTGAAGACCTGCACCTTTTAAAGCCAATCTGCTCTTTGAAGAAGCTGCTTCCTGAACTGTTTCCATGGCAATGGATAGTTCCACTGGGCCTGAGACAGGGGGTTCACCCAAAAGGCACCACCCTCTGCAGGGAAGAGGGAACCACTCCCCCCAGTCAGGTGCACACTGGCTCCAGGGCCTTTGTCACCTCTTATTCTGCCCAATTTAAAGGCGAGGACACTGAGGCCTGGAGGAGGTCCTCTGTCCTGGACCTCCCTGCCCTCTACCTGATTGATTTTTCTGGCTTGTGCCTGGTTATCAGGCTCAGCTTTGCTCCCAGGAGGCTTGGGGGCTGGAGCTTTGGAGGGAGCATCTGGGAGGCCCAGAGTGCCTGCCCCCTGGGGATCAGAGAAGGCTTCGTGGAGGAAGCAGCAAGTGAGAAGTGCACTCCCCACCAGACCCTCTGCGCTCCCAGGATCTGGTGGGTTCCTGGTGTGATGGGAGAAAGGTCAGGTGGCTAGGAGGGTGCCCAGCTCCTAGAGCAGGAGATATGTCCTTCATCCAGTCTCCTATGTGTCCTGCGGAACCCATCTTGCTGTGAGTCCCAGATGGCTGGTGGTCACTGCTTTATGCCATCTCTCTCCCCATCAGTTTAGTTCCAGAAAGAACATTAGATCTTAAGGCACATAAGACAGAAGAGTTGGGCTGGGCTGTGGCTCAGTGGTGGAGCGCTGGCCTAGCATGTGGGAGGCACTGGGTCTGATTCTGAGCACTGCATATAAATAAATAAAGGTCCACTGACAACTAAAAAATATTTTTAAAAAAGAACATATTTCTAAGAGGTGATGGTTTGGAGGGAGGAATTGACTTGAAAGATAGATTTTTTTTTAAAAAAAGAGAGATTACTGTATCAGAAATCTATAGTAAGTTTGAGGGTATTGGTTTATTGTTGCCTAGTAGCCTATGCAAAAAGGGAAACATGAATTTGTGCAAATAGTCTCTAAAAAGGAGTCAGGCAAAATCTAGAGACAGCTCTTCTGGCCACGAAACCTAGAGTCCTTAACGCTATAATTCTTTGCATGGTAAGGAAGGAGAGGACTGTCTGGACAGTATGGTTCACTGGTGCTTATAGAAGCTCTTGAAGCCTTTTTAGAATAAGTATAAAGTAAATTCCAGTGAATTACCCATCTCTTTCTTATTTTTAAGTCCTCCCAAAGCTCTGGGGAAGAAGAAGATCTTATCTGCTGAGAAAACAGGCTCAGAGAGGGTGAGGGGACCTGTCCAAGGTCACACAGGAGAGAGTAGCAAACCTACCACTGAGGCTTTGGGAAGCCTAAGCCTGTGGCTATGCTCCGTTTTATTTGGGTAGCTGGGGTTCTTGGGGTGCTTTGGAGAAGGAACAGGATTTCAGGAAAGGAGACTCATTTGGGGCCTTTAGGGAGGGTTTCCTGGCAGGGGAGGCTCTCAAGGTGTAGGTGTGTGAAGGAGGGTAGTGAGAACGAGGTTCAGTAAGACTGTGCAGAGCCCTAGATTGCAGGGGTGTCCCGAGGCCCAGGAGGCAGAGTGGTATGAACGCCCTGTCACAGGAGGGCCATTTACCTTTGGCTCTGATGACCCTTCTCTTACCCTACCTCCTGGGATTAGAGGTGGCCACAGCTTCCCAATTTGCAGGTGAATAAACAGGTTGACAGCCTCGCCCGCGGCCAAATGGCCGGTCCATGGAGCTGGGCCAGGAGCCTGGTGGGCAGCAGGCCTGGCGGGAACCGTTCCACAGCCGGCTCTGCTCCCTCGGGGCTGGTGCTCCGGAACTTCCCGCCTTTCCCTGAGCCTCGGTGGCAGTGGTGGGTCTGGAGGAGCAGGGAAGGCAGGGCTCGCCCTGGTGCGGTGGAAGGCAGGACTCCCAGGACATGACGTCCAGGGAACCATCATGCCTTTGAACTTGAACCTCTGGGTCGCCAGCTCGGCCCCCTCCAGGCTGTCCCTTTCACCCTTGAGCGTTAGAAAGCGGCTCCTTTGGGTGGCCCTGGCTCTGTCTGCAGCACCAGCAGGCAGCCAGTGACTCTCGGGGACAGGAGAGGGCCTGAAGGCCCACCATGATCTCCAGGAAGGGGTGGCCAAGGCTGATGGATTCAGAAGGTGACAACAGGGGTTGGGGGCCTTGGGGTTGCTGTGCTGGGGACTCCAGGTCCTTCTTTGGCACTGAGCCCTGTGGTGGTGCAGTGATCTCAGTGTGGCCTTCCAGGACCCCCTGCTGACCCGCTTCCTCCACCCCGGCCCCGCCGCCCGAGGTCCCCAGCCCCTGCCTCCTGTGGCGTGTGTGTGTGTGTGTGTGTGTGTGTGTGTGTGTGTGTGTGTGTTGGGTTTGGGGATTCAGGTGGTTATATGAGCATATGAATATATCATCCTTAAAAATAAAAACCTGGACAGAGAAGGCTACAAAGTTGTCCTTGGGTCACCCACCCTTCTCCCTATGGGGACAACTATTTTGGAGGGTTTTTTTTCTATGCATTTTTTAAAGCAGTGATGATTTTATTGATTTTATTCTGTGTCCCTTGTTTACTCTGTTCACACTGCCTTTGAGGTCTCTTTGTGACAGCACATCCCTGTCGCCTTCCTTCTAACCTGTAGGGGATCCCACATCAATACCACTGAAGCCACAGCTCAATTAGCTGGTTCCTGGCTTTCAATTGATGGGCCTATTGTGGGTGTTCTTGTGTGTGTGTGTGTGTGTGTGTGTGTGTGTGTGTGTGTGTTCTGGGGATTGAACTGAGATCCTCATGAATGCCAGGCAGGTGCTCCGTCACTGAGTCACATTCCTCGCCTTATTTTGAGATAACCTCTCACTAACTCGCTGAGGCTGCCCTCGAACTTGTGATCCTCCTGCCTCAACCTCCCAAGAAACTGGGCTTACAAGTGCCTGAATCCACCCATTGTGTGTGTACTGGGGATTGAACCCACAGGGGCTTTACCACTGAACCATGTCCCCATCCATTTTTATTGTTTATTTTGAGACAAGGTCTTGCCAGGTTGCTGGGGGTGACTTCAAATTTGAGATCCTGCTGCCTCAGCCTCTTAAATTACTGGGATTACATGTGTGCAACACTGTGCCTGGCTTCCTTAATTTTTTGGGGGGTGTGGGTATTGGGGATCAAACTCAGGGGCATTCAACCTCTAAGCCACATCCCCAACCCCTTTTTGTGTTTTATTTAGAGACAGGGTCTCACTGAGTTGCTTAGCGCCTTGCTATTGCTGAAGCTGGCTTGGAACTCATGATCCTCCTGCCTCAGCCGCCCAAGCTGCTGGAATTACAGGTGTGTACCAGTGTGCCCGGCCTGGCTTCTTTAGTTTTTAACTTTTAAAAGTTATGTTGTGGTGCTAGGGATCAACCCAGGACCTCAGAGGTACTGAGCAAGTGCTTACCTCTGAGCTGCATCTCCAACCCTTCTTTAATTTTTTCCCCTAAGTATGTGATATGTTTACAAAGTTCAAGTGGAAAATGGTACTGTGAGAAGTACCTGTCTCCTCTGGTTAAAGCTGACTCTTTCATGCCTACTCAGTTTCCCATGTTTTATTTTATGACCTTATTTAAGATGGTTTATGCAGTCGGGCGGTGTTGCACACCTGTAATCCTAGAAGCTCTGGAGGCTGAGGCAGGAGGATCACAAGTTCAAGGCCAGCCTCAGCAACTTAAGGAGGCCCTTGCTGACTCTGCCTCGAAATAAAAAATAAAAAAGGGCTGGGGATGTGGCTCAGTGGGTTCAATGCCCCTGGGTTCAATCCCTAGTACCCCCGCCAAAAAAGTATATGTAAATAAGGTAGACCACCCTGCTTCTCCCTGTCTACCAAGGCTCAGCCTGCCCACAGGCCTCTGCGTTTGCCCCTGTTCATGCCTTAAACATGTGCCACAGGTCTTTTTATCTTAGTCAGGGAGCCCATCACTTCCTTTTGGGGCTCCAGTCCTGTGCCCTTGTGTAGCCCTGGAGTGACTGGTGAGGCCATCCCCTTTGGTGACAGGCACCTGGGTGTTCCCTTCTTTGGCTGTCTCACATCTCTGCGGCAGGGCGTGGTCCCACCTGCACCATGCGCCTGTGTGCTGTGTTTCCAAAAGTTGCCTGTGGGGTCAGAGGGTGTGTGTGGAGATTGTGTGGAGATTTTGAACCGGCCTCCTTCGAGGCCACACCCATCCTCCCGGGAGGTAGGTGCCTGGTTCCCCCAGCTGTTCTGCATGGTGATCTGACTCACTTCTGGATGTCCCCCAGGCTGAGTGGCCAGGAGGGCAGGTCAGTGCTGTGTTCTAGTCCTCTAAGGAGAGAGGTTGCTTTTGTTTTCCCTAAGTGCTGGGGATTGCACTCAGGTCTTCACGCAGCTGGGAGAGAGCCCTACCCCTGAGCTACACCCTCAGCCCTTTCTATTTTATTTTGAGACAGGGTCTCACTAAGATGCCAGGCTGGCCTTGTGTTTGCAATGCCCCTGCCTCAGCCTCCTGAGTAGCTGGGATTCTAGTGGGCACGGCCTACCTGGCCACCTTTAAAGAAACATTTCAGAGCCATTTGTATTTCCTTGTCTGTCTGTATTCAACCCAGCTGTTGGTCTGTGTCTTGAGGCCAGGAGTTCAAAATATTTGCAGATAGATTTTCTTTCCTAGCTCCCCCCCCCATCTGATCTTAAGTGCTTTTTGTCATGCAAACATTATGGGTTTTGTTGGTTTGTTGTTGTTGTTTTGTTGCTGAGGGTCTCTTTCTGGCTTCTGGAAATTAAGGTATAGTTAGACCTTTCCTAAGACAAGGTAATAAAGAAGTTCTACATAGAAATTGGCAGGTCTCGTATTATCTCTGTTCATCCCATCCTGCAGGGTCACGTGGAGCAGATGGCCTCCGTGTGGCTAGCATGTCTGTGGCTCCTGTACAACACTTTAAAATACTGTAGTCCCATTGCATGTGGTGGTGCATGCCTGTGATCCCAAGACACTCAGGAGGCTGAGACAGGAGGATTGCAAGTTCAAGGCCAGCCTCAGCACCTTAAGGAGATTCTGTCTCAAAATAAAAAAATAAAAATAAAAAATAAGAAGGGCTGGGGATGTGGCTCAGTGGTAGAGCACCTCTGGGTTTAGTCCCCAGTACCATAAAAGAAAAAAAAAATAGTTCCCTCTTATACACAGGGATATACCCTAGACCCTGGAGAAGACTTTTGACTACAGATGAATCCTATAGATATTGTTTTCTCTCTGCATAAATAGCAATGCTAAAGTTTAATTTATAAATTGGGCCCAATAAAGATTGACAATAACTAATAATAAGATAGAACAATGATAGCAATATACTTTAATAAAAGTTATTTAAAATTATGAATTATTTATTTCTGGAATTTTTCATGTCATTTTTTACTACAGCTATCTGAAAAAAACAGAAAGCCAACCCATAGATAAAGTGGAGATGGCTCCAAAGGAGAGCGGTGTACTGGGGAGACCAGCCTGTCTGTCTAGAACATATTAACATTGTTACATATTTGTTGCATTTAGTTTTAGCATTATGTTACAGTGTCCAGGTTTCCCAATATAAGTGACTTAAAAGTTTCATTTTAAAATTAGCTTCTTTGGGTGGGGTTTTGGCTCAGCCATAGAGCGCTGGCCTAGCACATGCAAGGTGCTGGGTTTGATCCTCAGCACCACATATAAATAAACAAAATAAAGATTGTTTTAAATAAGTAAATAAAATTAGCTTCTTTGGCTGGGGTTGGTGGCACACACCTATAATGCCAGTGGCTCAGGAGGCTGAGGCAGGAGGATCACAAGTTCAAGGGTAGCCTCAGCAACTTATTGAGACCCTGTCTCAAAATAAAACATAAAAAGAGTTGGGGCTGGGGCTCAGTGGTTAAGTGCCCCTGGGTTCAACCCCCAGAAACCCCTGCCCACCACCAAATTAGCTTATTTGTGTGATATGTACAAGTCTGTCATGGGGGACACCTTAAGTAATCAAGACACATCTGTGAAATTCCAACCCTCAAAGAAATCAAGACAGCAGCTCTACATGTAATGATGGACCATCTTTAGGGTAAGTGAGAAAAGCAAGGTGCAGAAAGAGTATATAGAGTGTGACCATTTGTGTGGAGGAAATACACGTATAGGACACACTTTTCTGAAAGAGTGAGTGAGTGTATGTGTGTGTGTGTGTGTGTGTATGTGTGTAGTCCAGATAGTTTGTGGATATGGCAAATGCTATGAGGCCAGTGTTTGAATGCCTCCCAGGCCCAGAGAGGGAAAGGCACTTTGCCCAATGTCACACAACAACAAGCAGCTCAGTGTCACTGGCCCAGAGCTCGGTGTTACTGGCTGGGTGTCTCAGGTGATTCTCCCACCATCTGTAAGAGGAAAGAGGACATTGGGAAGGGACAGGGTCAAGCCTGAAGCTGTCCACTGTGGTTCTCTCCAGGTGTGATGGCTCTTGACCACTCCCCAGTTGATGACTTGGTTGTGGTGGAATTCACCGCAGTCTGGGGTCCCGATTTCCCACCCCTAGCAGGTCTGGGGGAGCCACACCCTGTGCTTTGGGGAGCACAGGGAGTGGGGTGGGAGCTGTGTTCCTTGGCAGCCCCGAGAGCCCAGCCCTGATACTGGTGGAACCCTGATACCGGGCCTCCGCTCTGGGCTGGGTCAGCTCCTCCTGTTTGCCCAGGGAGGAGCGGCCGCTGAGTGGCTCCAGGTCCCGGAAGGCAGGGAGCAAGGGAGGCTGGGCCTGCAGCCCTGAGCTGCCGCGGAGTGGAGCAGGGCCTGCTCTGGAGCCGTCAGCTGTCATTTGGTGGGAAGGCTGGTGTCAGACACCAAGAGAGCTTTTGACATCTGTGGGGGCAGTGGAAAGGGGACACCAGCCCCTCCTTGAAGCTGAGCAGGCCGACTGGCTCAAGGTCACCCAGAGCTCAGTGCCAATATCTCTGGAAGTCTGGGGGACAGGGAGGACCCCCCCTTCAGGCTGCCTCGGCCCCCAGCCCCCAGCCCCCAGCCCCCAGCAGGTTAATGGAATCCACGTGCTTCACGGCTGGTGGGAGCCAGCCTCTGGGAATGCTGAGGACGCAAGCCTCCCGTTATCCTGGCCACCCCAGGGTTGGGCTCTGTCCCTGTCCCGGTCTGCTCTGGCCTCTGGGCAATGATGCTTCTCGTCTCCAGGGGACTGTCCCTCAGCAGAACTGTCCACCCTTTACCCCTTACTGTGTATGACCAGGGGCCAGGGCCAGGACTTCTAAAGTGCCTCAGTTGTCCTCATCTGTGAGATGGGCCAAATGCTTCCTTCAGGGAGACCTGGGCCCTGGGGTGGGGCGCCCTGGGGGCCTGGCCGGCTGGGTGAGGGGCTGGGGTGGGGGGTGCCCCAGCACTCCCTGGGTCCTTCTCAGGAGCGGAGAATGAGGCCTTCCTGAGAAAGCTGTGTGTCTGGAGAGATCTTGGTGCTCGGTGCTCCAGAGGGCACTGTGGGGTGAACCAGGGGACCCTGAGGGAGGGAGAGGAGGAATGAACGGGGGCAGACAGGGATGTCCGGGGTCCTGCCAGTGTCTCCAGGGAGCTAGGGGCTCCTTGGGGGTGTGACTCGCAGAGCCCCTGGCTACGTTCACATCTTGGGCCCCTTGGTCTGGCCCCAGAGATCAGCACGGGAAATGGGGGTGGGGTAGGTAGGGGCAGTTTGAGCTCATGCCGGGAGCCCTGGGGGCCGCAGGAGCAGGACGCCGCCTTGGCTCTGTCGCACACTGTGCGCGTGGCCGGCCACCGGAGAGGTGCGTGGACAGTTCTGCCTCCGGGATTTCACGGATGCAGCCTCGGGAGGGACACACGCCGGGCTGCTGCTGCTCACGGGCAGCCTTGGGCTGGACCAGGCCGGGGCCTCAGCCTCCATCCTCCTCTTCCTGCCTCAGCGCTGAGACGCAGGGCCCGGATGGGTCTCACCGCCGGCCACACCCTGGCCACCGTGGCCTTCCCTGAGCCCAGGACTGCACCTGGTGCAGGTGACTGGTCTCTATGCCCATTTTGAGATGGCAAAGGGAGGCACCGCGGGTGGGTGGTGCCTTGTTGGTGCCCTGCTCCCTGGAGAGCTGGTGCGGTGACACCAAGGTTCTCCAAGGTCCGTGTCCCGCTCGGGAATTCCAAGGTGCCTCCCCAGCCTACCCTTCCCTGGCCCAGGAGGGGGTGGCGTGTGTTGGTGTTGTGGCCGGTCCAGGCGCCTGGAGCCTCTGTCCCCTGCCCCTTTGTCTCGTGTGACACAATGGGTGGCTTTTTTGTTCCCATAAAGTCCCTTTCAGTGTAGGGAGAAGGGCCAGGGCGGGGGCGGAGGCTAGGCCTGACCAGGCCAAGTTCTGAGTGTCCTCAGGCTGCCCAGATGTGTCCTGAGAGAGGGGGAACCCCAGAAGGGTCATTGGTCACCCTGGGCCATGGTTTCCTGGATGGTACTGTTGGGAGAGGGCACCTGGGGGATGTGGAAGGAATTGCCACTTGTCCCCTGCTTTCCGCTGTCAGCAGTCAGTGGCCCTTGCCCTCACACTCTTTCTAAAGCATTTGGTTTAGTTGCCAACACTTAAAAATGGTAGCCAGGGGCTGGGGTGGTGGCTCAGTGGTAGAATGCTCACCTAGCACACGTGAGGCACTGGGTTCAAACCTCAGCACCACATACAAAAAATGAAATAAAGATTGTGTGTCCACCTACAACTAAAAAAAAAAAAAAAAAATGGTAGCCAGGCACAGTGGTGCACATGCCTGTAATCCCAGCAGCTCAGGAGGCTGAGACAGGAGGCCAGCCTCAGCAACTTAGCAAGGCCCTAAGCAACCTAATGAGACCCTGTCTCAAAATAAAACATAAAAGGGACTGGAGACGTGGCTCAGTGGTAAAGTGCTTCTGAGTTCACTCCCAGTACCCCACCCCACCCCAATTTTTTTTTAATGGTAGATTTCACATCAACATCCAGGTTCCTAATATCCCTTGAGGAATTAGCTCTGGCTACCCCAGGTCAGACGCCAGCTCTCCTGCCCCAGAGGCCTCACTGGGCCCTCCAAGCCCCCAGGAGCGAGGGTCTGTGCTTTTTGATTTACTTCCCACCAAGTCCCGGGTGACCTGCCAGCTCTCCTTCCACTCACAGCGAGCTGTGGCTTTTCGCTTTTTCTCTTACCTTTTACCTGTATCACACCTGTGCAGCAGCCAGGATAGGTCTAACCCGCTGTGCTGTCCAAGGAGGAAAGCGACCAGAAAGGCTAGGTGACTCTCCCAAGGCCACACAGCAAGTCCACAGAGCTGGACCTGGAAGTGGGGTCGAGGGAAGGAGAGTTGGAATGAAGCCTCTGGGCCACAGAGGACGCAGCCTGGCGCCTGGGGTTGAGGAAACCCTCCTGGACAGGAGAGGGCTTTGGGTCCCTGGAGGAGGCCTGTCTGGGAGAGGGTGGCACCTCTGGGGGATCTTGGAGGACCTGGGACTGCCTCCCTGTTCCCATTGGCAGGGAAGATGGGCCTGGAGGGTGGAGGTCTGCCAGTCCTCAGGAGGTCCTGGGGCAGGGTGGGGCTTCTGGGGCCTCCCCACCCACCAACTGACTGACTTGTCTGCATAATGTGGCCAGGCCTGTGCCTGGCTCGTCACTGCAGCCTCCTTGTCCCCAGGAGCGACACACAGGCTGCCACCACCTCAGGAGAGCAGGTTGAGAGGAATGGCTGTGTTCTTAGCCGTCAGCGAATCGGTGACACTAGAACACAGTGACAGTTCAGCTTGTGCTGGGCCTGACCTAAGCACCTTGCATCATTTACATCTCAAAAGCACCCACCAAGGTGGCACATGGTGAAGCCCAGAGATGTTAAGTAGCTTGCCTGATGTCTCACAGCTAGGGAGGTGACAGGACCTGAACATGAACCCAAGGGGCCGACAGGCCAGCCTTCGTCAGAGCTGGTGAAGGCAGACCCTGGCCCCCTCCACAGGCTCTTGGGCTCTGAGAAAGGTCTTAGCTTCCGGGGCTGCCATTATAAAGCTCCACAGATTGGATTAAACAGTAGTGACTCATCCTCCCACAGCACTGGAGCAGAAGTCTGAAATCTGGGAGGTGGCAGGCGGTGCCTCCTGGAGGTGCTGTGGAGGGTCTCCGAGCTCCCTCCTCACTTCTGGTGGTGACCAGCAGTCCTAGGCCTCCTCTTTGGGTGGGTCTTTGTGTGCAGAATTCCCTGTTCTCCTGTGTGTGTGTGTGTGTGTGTGTGTGCGCGCTTGCACACGCGTGTGTGTATGTGTGTACTGGGGATTGAACCCGAGTGCTCTACCACTGAGCTATAACCCCAGCCATTTAAAAAAAATCTCGAGGCAGGGTCTTGCTAAATTGCCCAGGCTGGCCTTGAACTTGCCATCCTCTTGCCTCAGCCTCCTGAGTGGCTGGGATTACAGGCAGGCCCCACGGCCCCTGGCCCCAGTTTCCTGGTTCTTATAAGAACACGGTCATTGGATTAGAGCTCATCCTGATTCAGTGTGACCTCACAGGAGGTTGGTGACCTCTGCAAAGTCTCCACCTCCACATCAGGCCGAGGCTAGGACTGCAGCAGGCCACCGAGCGGCCATTCCACACGCAGCTCAGGACAACCAGGAGGACCTCCCCCAGAGTCATGGAAGGGCACCTGTCCCCAAGTCACCAGGACAGCCTCTGAGGACGGTGGCTGGCGGGAGGAATGGCTCTTGGGCCAGGCATTTGTAACGGGTGGCGCTTTTCTGGCCGTGTAGGTGGTTTTAACAAAAACCATCTGTGTTGCCCGTTGGTTCCAAGTTCTTGGACAACAGGAGGTTCTGGGGACATGTCCTTTTTGACGTTGTAGTTCTCGTTTAAAGAAAAGTTTCTGAATCCAAATTCTTCAGATTTTCAGGGGGAAAAAAAAGGTCCCCCCCCCCAGAGCTCCAGAGGGTTCTCTGTTTATCCGCGGAGCCTCTCTCAGGGGACACTGCAGGGTCTCCAGGGAACTTGGAAGGAGGGGGAGGAGGAGACGTGGTGTGTGTGTGTGTGTGTGTGTGTGTGTGTGTGTGTGTGTGTGAGATGCTGGTATACCTACAGAGAAACTCAGACGGACACAGAGGTGACAGTCACCCACACAGGGCCCTGTCCTATCCTTTCCCAGGGACCCACATGGCTCCCTCATGTCTACCCTCCCTCACCTCCTTGGTCTTTGCCCACATGTCACCTCGCCAGGGAAATCATCCTTGACCCTTTATCTGAAATGCATCAGTGACCCCACTGCCCCCTCCCCACTGCTGTCCCCCCCTTTTTTTTAAAAAAAATATACTTTTTAGCTGTTGATGGACCTTTATTTTATTTATTTACATGTGGTGCTGGGAATCGAACCCAGTGCCTCATTCGTGCCAGGCAAGTGCGCTACCGCTGAGCCCCAGCCCCAGGCCCATGTCCCATATTTTGGTACCAGGAACTGGACCCAGGAATGCTGAACCACTGAGCCCTCTTTATTTTATCATTATATTTTTTATTTTAAGACAGGGTCTCACTAAGCTGCTCAGGGCCTCTCTCCGTGGCTGAGGCTGGCCTTGAACTTGTGGTCTTCCTGCCTCAGCCTCCCAGTGGCTGTGTGGGGTTGCAGTTGTGTGTCACCAAGCCTGGCTGTCAGCTGGGTTTCCCCACAGCCCTTGCATGTCCCCACCTGCACTTCACTTCTTGGGGTGTGTCTGGCTGTGCCAGCTTCAGGGGAGCAGGGCAGCCCAGGCTGCCACCGGGGCCCAACAGGAACTAGCTGTGTGGATGGACCCCAGGAGAGCACACACCAAGAGGCCTGGGGGGGTGTTGGGTGGGAGAGCAGCGCTCTGGGCGGAGGGGCCTGGGCGAGGCCCTGGGGCAGGGGGCAGAGTCAGGGCCTTCCGCCTCCCCCTGCCTCAAGCTACCAGCCTCCAGTGCCCTTCCTCTTGTGGGGTGAATCCCACCACAAGACAGTGGGTCCTTGCCCCAGCAGGAGGTCCCACCTGGGGGTCCAGAGAGACTGGAAGCTTCTGGAATTGTGGCCTGGACTCAGCTCCCCTGGAGGACCACCTGGCCAGCGAAGTGGTCAGCAGGTGTGAGGGTGCCCTGCCACCTCCTATGTCCTGAGCAGGGTCTCCCTGGGTCCTCTGCTAGGGACTCAGGGGCCAGGAGAGACCAGTCTGTCAGGTTCCCATGCAGGAGTGGACCTTCCTTGTTCTAGGACAAACTGAGGTGGCTCTCTGGCCAGGAGCCAGCTGGGCGGGAGGAACAGCAGACATTCCCGCGGCTTATCCACCGCCTCATCTCCGCCTTTTGCTGATCTGGAAAACAGGGGTGGGGCAGGCGCGCTGCACAGGACGGGGCAGGGCAGGGACGGCCCTGCCCTTGAGCTGGCTGCAGTGCCCCCAGTTTTTACACATGGCTCAAAAACTCACTGTATGACAGGGTCCAGGGAGGGACAGAGCTGGGTTCCAACCACCCTGGCTTTCCCCCACGGTGACCACAGGCAGCTCTCCTTCTGAGCTTCTGATTGGAAAATGGGGACAACAGAAGACTCAGATGTAAGTTGACGGTGGGAATCTTTGTAGAGAATGAGACACCTCCCCAGGCTGGCACAGCCGCAGGGCCCTGAGAGGTCCCGGTGAGGAGGCTGATGGTGACAAGATGGCACTGGAGGCCTACAGGGGTACAGGAATTGAACCAGGCATGCTTAACCACTGAGCCCTTTTTATTTTATTATTATTATTATTATTATTATTATTATTATTATTATTATTATTCATTTTAAGACAGGGTTTCACTAAGTTGCTCAGGGCCTTGCTGTGTGGAAACGAATTGGGCTTCTCTGGGTTTTCAGTTCACTGCATCGTCTAACTTCCTTTGAGACAGCTGGAGCCCGTAAGGAACTTGCTTTAAATAAAAGCTAATTGTCCTTGATGTGCCCAGTTCTCACGTGGAGAAGGGGCCACCCGAGCGTGCTGCTTCAAGAGTGTCTGTCCTCCTCAGAACGGTGGCCTCCCCAGCGCTGGGTCTCCCTGCCTCCCCTCTGAGTCTGCTTCAGGCAGCGTGACTAAAGATGGAGGTTAAGGGGATGCTGTTTGGAGACAGACTGCCCTTGGCCTCCCTGAGGAGGGCTCTGTCCCCAGGGTGACAGGTGAGGAAGGCCCTACTACTGTGTAAAGTGGGCCCCGCAGCCACCCCTCCCTCGTTTATGGAGGTCCTGCAGCTGAGGCTGGCAGGATCCCCGCAGCTCCCCAGCACCAGGAGACGGGGAGCAGAGCGCCCAGGGGAGGGACCTCCGTGGGCCTTCCTTGGGCATTGGGGCAGGAGCAGGAGCAGCCCGCAGGTTGCTACCTGTCTCCTCTGTACCACCCAGCAGGGCTGGGCAGGGACACTTTCTGACCCCTTCATGGATGAGCGTGGGAGGCCGTTCTTTCCCAAGAGCGTGTGCTGAGCAGTGGGCAGTGGAGACGCTACAGGGTACCAACGCGTCCCTCGGGTGTGAGTGCTGGGCAGACCTCTCTGGAATTTTCCAGGTGGAGTGTCCACCAGGAGGGAGGTGCTGGCCCATGTCACACCGCACAGCAGGGGTTTGAGGCCCGGCCTTTGGCGCCCAGGCCCAGCTTTCCACCTTCCACTTCTCTGGGAGGCCGCGCTCCTACCTCGAGAGAGAAGGGCAGTTACCAAAGGGGCACTGGCCTCGGGACCAGCTCGGCTGCAGCCAGTCCTGTCTGACCTCCCATGTGTAGGGTCCCATGCAGAAATCTCCCGTCTGGTCCTTGGCGCCCCAGCTCTGGCTGGGCTCTGGGTCAGGAGCCTTCAGGTGAGCGTCAGCAGCCCCTGGGCAGTGTGAGCAGCCAGGGAGATTGTCTCCAAAGCCCAGTGGCCGGAGATGGGCTTGCTCCTGGCACACTTCTCTGGGACCCCGCTCCCCAGGGCTGGTGCCGTGTGCCTGCCCACTGTCCAGGGGAGAACAGGGACAGCCCCTACCTGTGTCTGACCAGCACAGGAGCCTTTCCCAGAGCCCCACAGAAGACTCTCCTGTCCCCTTGGTGGCCGGGGGTTCCAGAGACTGTCCTCTTGGAGAAGGGAGGATGTGCCAACCTAATCATTCTCAGCCAGCCTAGAAGAGTGGGAAGGAGAGGGAGGCCTGGCCTGGCCACACATGAGACCTTGCCTGACATCCACGTGTGTGGACCTCCTGGGCCCTGCCTCAGAACAGGCCCTCTGCTGGGCCACAGTGCCAGTGCCCCAGAGGGCTCCCCTGGGTGAGTCGGCACACCTGGCCAGGTAGAACTCCCTGTGCCCGGAGGGCAGGGGTTGTATGGTCAGCGGGCCTTGGCCTCTTCTGGAACACCAGCAAACATCCTCTGGTCCTGTTTACATATGTGAACCCACGTGTGAAAGTGAGCTGATCCAAGCACGGAGAGGCTACCAGCTTACCCAAGGTCACACAGTGGTCAGGGGGCGGGGCTTAAGCTAGGTATTGACTCAGTACCTGACACAGCACGCACCACTGTCCTGGGGTGCTCAGACCCATCCTGATGCACCAGAAGGACAGAGGGTCCTTTGGCTTCCCTGAGGCCCTGTCCTCTGTCAAGACAGGGATGGTGACACCTGTAGGGAAGGGCAATTGGGAGAGTTGGGGGCAGGGGAGGTGTTACGGCTGGAGGCCATCTAGAGGCCCTGGTGCTGGGATTAGCCGGGAGGGGGATGCACAGAATGTTCTTTTCCCAGCTGGGAGACTGAGTGGCTGGCCATCTCTCAGAGCTGGTGACCTGATGTTCTCTCAGCAGTTTTTCCTGAGCCCCTCGCAGGCCCGTCCTCTGCTGGGAGTTGTGACCCAGCTCCAGCACAGCCATTGTCCCACCCCAGGGAGCTCAGTCTGGGAAAAGTGACGTTACTGTGGTCTTGGGTGGTGGGTGCCTGGGGTGGGGGACAGGACAGCACAGAGGAGGGTTCTGGAACCCAAATGCAGTAGGCAAGGTGTCTTGGAGCACTTATCATCTTCTGCTGAGATGCCAGTGTCACCCACGGCATGAGGACTGAAAAGAAGTACAAGTGACCGGGCACAGGTGACCGCAGGAGCCAAATCAGTACTTCTTGACTAGATGAGAAATAAGGCCTCGGCCTGGGGACCTGGTCTGTGGCCTCCAGCTGGAGTGGTGGAGGCTTGGACGCATTGGCCCTGTCTTGCCCCCCAGGTGCTGGGGCTGCTGGTGTGGGCCCTGATTGCTGACACCCCGTACCACCTGTACCCGGCCTACGGCTGGGTGATGTTCGTCGCTGTCTTCCTCTGGCTGGTGACAATCGTCTTCTTCGTCCTCTACCTGTTTCAGCTGCACCTGAAGTTTTACATGGTGCCCTGGCCACTTGTGGTAAGTCTGGGTGGGGCCCTGAGGGTGGCTCTGGGCTCCCACCTCTGCCTCTGGGAGCAGCCATGACAGGACTGACCATGTGGCCTTCTCTAAATGAGCAGCAGCAGGGTCGATGTCCTTACTGACTCTCAGCTGGCCTGCAGAGCGGGTTGGGAGGGAGGTGGACGGCTCGGGTGTCCAGTTTTCTGAAAGCCACCTTGACCTTGTCCTGGGAAAGGGGTAAAGAGGCTGTCTGTCTCATGGGGTCGTCACAAGAGGCCACTTGGAATTGAAATATTTTTCCTTTTTGAGGATGGTCAGAATCTCAGCTGGGTTGGGCAGCTTGGTCAGCCTCGGGCTGGGCCCGCAGTGAGAATTGCACAGGCTGGGGTGTGGAGGGTGGCAGGTGGAAGGTGTGGGACAGCCAGACACCGCTGCCAGCAGACAGCTCAGCCACCCAGAGATCAGGCGGGTGTCCCAGGTTTGCCGAGGTCAGTCTTAGCACATCCCCCTGAGAGCAGCCGTAGGAAGTACCCTGGCCAGACACAGAGCAAGCTGCTGAGTTTTTTCTTCTCTGACCCAGAAAACCCCTGCAGCTGGGGTCCGAGGCTTTCAGTGAGCCAGGCACGTGAGGGTAGGACCGGCAGCTGGGACTAGGCAGCATTGTTTGCAATTCAATGACTTCTCAACCGAGGAAACGTGAGTCATGCTAGGGACAGAATGGGCTTGTTAGCGCCTGACATCACAGGCAGGAGCTAGGCAGGCTTTGCCATGGTCGCTGGGCTTGCAGTGTGTCCCAGCCCCCTGCCCCATGCCCTGGGAGCCGCTAAGGCAGGCACTATTTCTGTGTTCTTGGACCTTTTATTGGGTGGAGGCCTCCCTCGGGATTCCCTGGGATGGGGCTACATGGCCAAGCAAGATATGAGAATGAGCTGGGCTCAGTGGCCCACGCCGGTAATCCTAGCAGCTCTGGAGGCTGAGGCAGGAGGATCTCGAGTTCAAAGCCAGCCTCAGTAATTTAGGGAAGCCCTAAGCAACTCAGTAAGACCCCGTCTCTAAATACAAAAAGGGCAGGGGTAGGGGATAGGAAAGGTAGCAGAATACAACAATTACTAATAGGGCATTATGTAAAATTGTGGATGTGTAACCGACGTGATTCTGCAATCTGCATTTGGGGTAAAATTGGGGGTTCATAACCCACTTCAATCTAATGTATGAAATGATATGTCAAGAGCTTTGTAATGTTGTGAACAACCAATAAAAAAAAAAGGGCAGGGGGTGTGGCTCAGGAAGTTCTGGGAACCCCACATACATATCTGTCCACGCAGATCCCCCATTACTGGGCTGGACCCTGATATTCTGAGATCGTTTTGGTTCCTGGCAGTGTAAGAGAGGGGACCCTACCCTTGCCCATCTAAGCAAGTGCTCTACCACTGAGCTCTGTCCTCAGCCCCGAGATCCTATCAACATTTTATATAAAATTTAAGTTTTCAAATGAAATCTAATTTTAAAATGTGGATAAATTTTAAAAAATAAATGGGACAAACCTGATGATTGAGGACTATTAGTTTGAAGATGTAACTGGCCCTAGGGTCCAAGCATTTGGGATGTGGGACTGAGACCTGGCTGCAGTCAGCCCAGGCCCCCTCCCTGCCATCTGGAAGAATGTTCTACCAGGAGCGTCTGGGTCCTCTGAGGGCCTGACCCTGACATCTGTTCTGGGCCTTCAGCCTAGCATGTGGCCAAGAGAGAGCCGTAGATCCCCATCCATGGACTTGGGGTATCTCAGTTTGTAGCCTGCTTTCCTGGCATGCGTAGTAAGGACCTCGGTTCAATCCTCAGTACTGCCAAAAGAAAAAGAAAAAAAGGTCCCTCCCACTGGTGTGACTGACCAGCCACAGGGCTAAGCCCTGAAGTGGCACCAGGGAGGGCCTGGGCTTGGCCCTGAGCCCACGTGGAGAAGCGGCTCTCCTCGGGTCTCAAGAGCTGGGTCACGGTTGGGCCATGCTGCATGGGGAAGGGTTTTGCCTGTGGCTCTGTGGCTTGGGCTGCCCTGGCCTGGTCACCTGGGGCCTCTTGACCATTCCCTCCCTCAGCCTTAGGGCTGTTCTATGCTGCTTGCTCAGATGGCCTCCAGGTTGACCCCATGGGGACTGTGACCCTTGAGGCCCTTTTCATAGGACAGGCCCACATTCTTCCATCCCACCCTGGGGGTGTGCCCCCGGGAGCCAGGAGGTTCCCTCCGTGTGTCCTAAGCCTTTTCTCCCCTCCCCCAGTTAATGATCTTCAACATGACTGCCACCGTTCTCTATGTCACCGCCTTCATCACCTGCTCTGCAGCAGTTGACCAGACTTCCTTGAAGGGCTCCCGGCCATACAACCAGCGTGCAGCTGCCTCTGTGAGTATGTCCCTTAGGGTCCCCCCCAGCAGTCTATAGCCAAGGTCCCTCCTCCACAGAGCTCCCTGGGTCTGAGGCCAGGCACCAGCCACCACCTAAGTATCTACCACCTACATCTCAGAGGGTCCCATGAGGAGCCAGGCTGCCTTCAGGCTTCCTTAATGAACTCCAGAACCTTGAGGAGCGAGGGGCTGGTGGCGTTCAGTGGTAGAGTTGGTGGGCACTTGCGGAGCATGTTCAAGGCCCTGGGTTCAACAGATGCTTGGGAACTGTTTGTGGTGGCCAGTGGCAGCTTTGATTCACTGTGGAACTCTGCTGAAAATCAGTCGTGCCATCCTGATTAGGGTCACAGGCTCCCTTGGAGAATGTGCTGAGAACTTGAGACCCTCTGCCCTTGGGTTTCAGCCGTACCTGGGGATGTTACAGGTTCTCCCGGGAAGGCCAAACTCAGGCCCCACGTCTGGTGGCTGGTAGAGTGAACCACAGAGCCCTGCACACCTGTCATGCTTCACTCGGCAAGGCCCTGAGGAAGAGGAAGGGCCTCCCCAACCCTTTTCACAGACAAGGACACATTGGCTCTGGGAGGTTAAGGGGCCTGCCTGGGGTCATGGTCATGTCCAACATAGGGCAGCCCTTCTGTGTCCTCACTCTTCCTGGTGAGGGTGGTTTTGCAATCAGTGAACTTGGCCACACCTGTGGAGCGTCTGAACGCAGACACAGGTGCAAACATAGAGGTATGAATTGGATCCAGAAAATTTCCATGCGGCTTTGTTTTTGTTTGTTGGTATGCAGGAGTTGAACCCAGAGATGCTTAGCCACTGAGCCACGTCCCCTGGGGCAGCTTTGAATGTACCCCCCCCCCCCACCACCGCGGTGCTGGGTCTCAGAGCCAGAGCCTCATGCGTACTGGGCAAGCACGCTACCACTGAGCTCCACCACCCACCTGAATGTTACCTTTTTAAAACTAAATGCCTGTCTAGGTGTCCAGTAGCCCTCCCTCACAGTCACTCCGGGCAGGTCGAGGTTCGTGGTGGCCAGAGCCCCGTCTGACATGACCTTTTCCTATGCTTTGAGTGCCTGTTGGCCTCCCCAGACCCTGGCTCCACAGCCCCCTGCCCCGGCTGTCCAATGGGCCTAAGTACGAGGGGCCATGGCTGCCAGATTTGCTTGGTTGGATGAGGGGGCATCCGAGGAGACCCATGTGCTGGTGTCACGGTCACCCCCCAGCTCCCAGTGCGGTGCTGACCGGCCACCTACCGCCTTTCTCCCTGCAGTTCTTTGCCAGTCTGGTGATGATCGCCTACGGAGCCAGCGCCTTCTTCAGCTTCCAGGCCTGGCGAGGAGTGGGCAGCAACGCAGCTACCAGTCAGGTGGCTGGTGGCTACGCCTAGACCCTTGTGCCTTGGCCTGCCCTGGCTGGCCGAGCTGCCGCTGGGTTGCAGTACAGGGCCATCAGCAGACTTGAGCCTGGAGCCCTGCGTGAGTCAGCCGGCGGGGCTGTGCTAGCTGCTCTCCCTGCCCAGGGGCCAAGTGCTCCCAGCACTCCTAGGGAACAGGCCCTCGATGATGACATGTGGCTGGCAAGAGCCCACGGCTGAGCTCCTCCCCATCCCCCTTATTCAGCAGAAGGTGACGGGGGATGAGGGGCTCTCGCTGTCTTGCCTTGTCTTCCGAGGACTTCAGTGTGCGAGGCCGGCTGGGCCCACCCTGCACACCAGCACTAACTGCACTAACAGGCCGGTATAGCTGTAAGCTAACAAGCCACACCTGTGAGCAAGCCCAAGAGCCGTTCTGACTCCTTAAAACACAATTCTGATCCCCTTCCCCAAGCCAACACGTCACCTGTTGGGAGACATACGAAGAGCTGATTCCAGACGTCCTGGTTATTCAACGCAAATAGGTTCCAGGCGATTTCTTGATGACAAACCTCTCCAGGCGCCCTCCCTGGCCCAAGCCCTCCCTTTGGGAAAAGCTGACACCCTGTGACCACTTCCCCCCACGCTGTTGATTAGGCACATGGGACATGGCAGAGGGAGGAAAGTAGGACCTCACCTGGAGAGTTGTCATGTGGTTGGTGGAGACTTTTGTTTTTTTTTTTACAAAAATAAAGACAGAACTTATTTGGAAACAATGGGGCTTCATGGTTGTCAATGTAAACTCGAGGAAGCTGCAGGTTAAGACTGTGCCAAGGTTCCAGGATGTGCCTGTCACAGGGCAGCTCCAGCTGAGGAGCCACTCAGTACTGCCAACTAATGTCCCAAGGGACCCTGCCCATGCTTCCTGACTGCTTTGCCGGAGCAGTCCTGGTTGTGCCCTTTGTCTGGGCACAGGTTTCATAGCCCGCCCTTTTATTCTTAAAAGTGTCCTAGAGGCTGGAGGCGTGGCTCTGCCTTTGTGGAGCCTGGGTTTGACCCCCAGGACCACACTGCAAAAGCCAAAAAAAAAAAGCTCCAAGTATGGTAATTTTAATGTCACCTACCTCAAAAGTCTAGGAAGCCCAGAGAGGATGTCGCGGTGGCTGGCCGTGCTACATACTCAGAGCTGGTGGACGGCAGAAAGGATGGCAGTTGGGTCCTTTGGAGCTTATTTTCCTAACATTTTAAGGGAACATCCCCTGGGTGCCAGGCCAAAGGCTTTTTCTAAGTGCCTTTTGGCCCTTTTAAAAGAAATTGGCAACAATTAAAAGGTAGCTAGTCCAAGCAGCTGTGGAGCAGCAGCTCTGGCTGAGGGATGAGGGTCAGGCTTGATGACCTGGTATAATACTACTCTCAGGTTGCTGGAGTTTGAATAGTAAATTATAATCATTTCAGGATGAAGCTGTAAGATGAGTTTGGTTTTAAGGAAGAGCAAGCCATTTTGAAGCTTAGAGAAAATGAAACACTAGGCAGCTACAGTCCACTCTCCTGTCAGGTCTGATACTCTAAAACACAGCCTGTCTCAGGGGGAACATTATAGACTGCGGCTTGGTGACTGTTGACTTAGGGGTGAGGAGTCCTCAGGGAGAGGGGTGTGTGGCCCTCTTCTGGGGCTGGACCAGAACGTCAGTCTTCTCACTCCAGGCCAGGGCTGAGCCCCGTCAAGGAGGATTGGGACATCACAGTCTAAGTTTCTATGTGGACCGATTTCTAGTTTATTTTAATTTTTTTTCTAATTTAAAAAGAAATCAGCAAGCTGACTTAAGCTCCAATGGGCTTGCTTTTTTCTGAGTAGAAAGACTGAAAAGAGCAGTTTGCTTTTCTTCTCATTTTCCATGATTTCATCTCTGTACTTGTCCACTTGCTCTTCTCAGCTAGGACCACCAGATCCTACCACGGGTTTCCGACATGCCTGGCCCGTGGTGGGTGGTCCTGCTTACAAGAGGAGGAAGGAAAAGCAGGCCCAGGAGAGGTGGCATTTAAAAAGCTGGTTCTGGGAGTGCCTTTAGTTTAGAAGGACCAAAGCAATAATAACCGGATGGCAGTGGCCACATTAAAGAGAGGATGGGGGCTGGGCATGTAGCTCAGTGGCAGAGCACCTTGACTGGCATGTGTGAGGCCCTGGGCCTGACTCCCAGTATTACAAAACATCAGTAATAAATAAGTAGAGGACACAACTTGTTTAGAATGATGGTTCTTGCAAAACACCTCAAATTTTACTCATGGTACAAAAAGTAATAAATGACACATTAGTACAGAAAAACACATAGCTTATAGCTCATCCTTTAAAACCAGAAGATAAGTGAAAAGTCAGCACAGATTCTTATTTTCACTATAAAAAGTAAAATAAAAAAGTACACAGGGGAACTGAACTGTTTTTTCCTTCTTTCCAGGGATGTGACACACATAAGTTCTCTGGTCTGTACTAAACAAAACAATGTAGTAAACCAAAGCTGACACACGACCAGTAAAGCCATCCACTGCCTCCTCCTCATGCTGAGCTAGACCAGTGAACACCATCTTGGTAGGAGATTATGACGGGAAGAAGAAATCGCAGAGTCTTTACCTACCCTAATAAAAAAAACCAAACAACTGGCTTACACAGAAAGGGTTTTAAGCCAACATGCACAGCACACCTGACATGCCATGACGCAGGGTCGCTTCAGCCTGTTCCAGCACACAGCAGACATTCTCTGGTGCTGCTGAAACAGGTGCACCAACATGAAAAGCATTTTTATCTTTACAGCACTAATGACTAAAAAGCACATAGCATATAATACTTTGATCTTTAGGTGGATAATCATGGAAGTTCCAAGATCATATCCACTAAGTTTGCCTGAGTATTCATCTATAAAAATATTTTTCAAAAATAATGCTTGAAAGAGACTTCTAGAAACAGTGGGACTGTATCAGGACCAACAGAAGACAGTGTTACAAGGACCAGGTATGTTAAGACTGGGAGTTGACTTTCACACCACACGTAGCTTTTAGGTAAAGGACATCTCTCTTGGTTGACCCCACAGCCAGCACAAGCTGTGATCAGAGGAGACACAGAAATCGCAGGACAGGCAGCTGGCTCCAGTAGCTCCCTAGATAAATACTCCCAAACAAAAACCCCATTGAGGGTGAAGGACTGAAACTATGTCCCATGTAAAAAAGAGCAGTGAGTGCACAAAGGACTCATGCAAAGCCTGCTGGGAAGAGGAGGGTTCATGGTTGTAGTTATGCACACCAACATGTACCAGGGAAGGGCTCCCAGGTGGAATGGCTGACCTGGGCCTGATCATAGGGGCCTGACCCAAGCACCTGAGAGGTGACTAGGTGGGGAGGGGAAGAACACTAATACAAAACGGCTTGTCAGGAGAAGTGGGTCCAAAGGACCGGTCATGTTGTTTCTGACCTGTCAATACTTAACACAAACCAAGGGCTGCAGAACAGTCTTTCTGAGATGGACTCTTCTGTCGTCATTAGCTATAGTCTCTCTGAGTCTGTCAGACTGGTGACATCCAGAATGTTCCTGTTCATTGCCTGGAGATGGGACCTAGTGCCTCAGATTGTTCTGGGAAGCTGGCATAGAGGATGATTTGCACAATGAAGTCACCACTAAGCCACTGCTTAAGTCCAGACCCCGGCCTTCCTTTTCCTGCATGAAAAAGGAAACAGTTTCAAGGAGCAAGCAACAGGAAGCAGCCTTTCTGGCTCAGGACCCTGCCTGTGGTGCAGGGAGAGGGGTGGGGGGAGGCGGGGAGGGGGCACAGGGATGTAAAGCAGATTATTCTGTATTTCTGCTCAACTACAGCCCTGGGCACTCTTTAAAAATGCTCCCCTCTTCACTGGAAAATATTTTTCTTATAAAGAGCCTACATTAAGACAGGATTAGACCAGTGCTTTGGTTTCTGTCCTGATTATTTAGGGACTCTAAGGTTCTGTTTCAGCCAAACACGAAAAGGCTCTGGCCAGTCGGTTCAGGCCTGTAATCAAGAAGCTCAGGAGGCTGAGGTGGGAGGATTGTGAGTTCAAAGCCAGCCTCAGAAACTTGGTGAGGCCCTGAGCAACTTAGGGAGACCATGTTTCTAAATAAAATTCATAAAGGGCTGGGGATGTGGCTCAGTGGTCAAGGGCCCCTGGGTTCATTCCCCAGTGCCAAAACAAACAAACAAACAAATAAACAAAACACAGTCTGGCCAGTGGTTACCAGCTCCCTCCACTGACACACTATGTGAGCCGCTCTACTGATACTGGCCAGCTTTAAGGGGCAATGATCAGGGCAACGTGGGAGATGGTTTCCAGTTGGAACTTCCTAAATGGTTCAGGGTGGCTAGATAAAGAGGCAGTCATAACTTACTGCTCTGTAGTCCAGAAACATTTCTTTAAAAGCCAGAAAATCCGTAAATGTGAGCAGCATGTCAAATATGTCACCAGCCACTTCATCTTTATGGTGCCTGGAAAAGCAAAGGGTGGTGGCTTCAGGAATGAATGGCCAGACACATGTCACTTCAAGATTTTGTGCAGAGGGCTGGGGATGTGGCTCAAGCAGTAGGGCGCTCGCCTGGCATGCGCGTGGCGCTGGGTTAGATCCTCAGCACCACATACAAATAAAGATGTTATGTCCGCCGAAAACTAAAAAATAAATATTAAAAAATTCTCTCTCTAAAAAAAAAAAAAAAAGATTTTGTGAGAAGTATTGACTTCACATCCAGAGCCCACTGAAGGTTTTCTCTTAAATAAAAAAGGGAGACTTTCCACCTCGCCCCTAGTCTAGGGAAGGAGAAAGGAAAGAAACATAAAAACCTACAGTCGCACTCAACTCACTGTAATGTAGTTGTGAAAGCCGCCATGTTAAATCCAGGAATCCGCTCCAGCAGCTGTTCTTCAATATATTTTTCCACCAGAGAAATCTGCAACAGTGGAAAAGATCTCAGTTAGACCACCTTTAGAGAAGCAGGACATGTTTTCAGAAAACCCATCTCCTGCCCTTGGCAGTGTCGCCCGAGACCCTATTCTTCCTGTCCTGGCTAAGTCGTGGGATTCCTGGTGCCGAGGGGCACTTGCAGGTAGTTATGCCATTAACAGGAGGCTGCTCTAACCCTGGTGGAGTCAGGCAGAGCACGGCTCCCACTCCCCAGTGCAGGAGAACAGGAAGTTAATGGTCTTCCTGTGTAGATGGAATCTGTGCAGACAGAGCACACAACAAGCACTCGGGGAGGAGTCCTGGCTCCTGCTGAGCCAGTTTCCTAGATTATGCCATGATTCTGTGTTTAGAAAATAAAGTCCTCAAGGCTCAAACCTATTCTTAGAGGCTGTGAGAAGCCTCAGGGTACAGTATAAAGAGCCAAGGGCAAAAAGCTGAGGTTCCCCAGGTTCTGGTCTTGGTGTTCCTATCACCTTGTAAGAGTGATCTTGGCCTCTTTTCACTTTTTTTTTTTTTCCTGGCAGTGCTGCCGGGGATTGAACCCAGGGCATGGGACATGCTAGATAAGTGCCTACCAGTGGGCCCCCCACCCCTAGCTCCTGTTTTCTCTTTTACTTAATAGTCATGCGTATATGACTGAAAACTTTAGAGGAACCAGATCAAGGTATGTGAACTCACATATTACAATCGAAAGCAGGATTATGGCAAAGCCCAACATCTTTTAAATCACAAGTTGCAAGTTCGTCAAATACCACCTGAAAGCCTTTTGGAAAACAGCCCTAAGAGCTGGGTAGAGGAAGGTGAACTAAACCAGATTCTAATCAGAATTCCTGGCAGGTTTCTGCTGGCATTATTTTAAAAGCAAATTTCAATGTCTTTTGATTCTGAATTTGAGTTTTAAAGAAACCCTAATCTCCTGGTAGGAGAAACAATAATTCACTTACATATTCGTTAAAAATGGGTGTGTAGATGAGTTTATTCTCTTCTGTATCTTCAAATTCCTGGTAGTACTTGTCCATGAAGTTTCTCTGTAATAACTGGAACTCGTCATCTGAACCACAGAGGGAGGAATTTATTATTTTTAATGGATTTTTTTTACCAGCCATTCTGATCTATGAGACGGCAACAGTACTGCTTTCTTAACAGCTAATGTTTTAAGAGGGGTTAAATAGGACACTGATTTGAAAAAAACCAATCACTCTTATTTTATTTTGTGGTACTTGGGGTTAAACCCCAACCCTTTTTATTTTTAGACAGGTCTTGCTAACTTGCCCAGGCTGGCCTTGAACTTACCATCCTCAGCTTCCCAAGAAGCTGATATTATAGGTGTGAGCCACAAAGCCTGGCTTTTTAAAAAAAACTGTGATAAGATATATAAAATTTATGGTGTTAAGTTTTTTTTTTTGGGGGGGGGGGAGTAGGGATAGTGGGGATTGAACTCAGGGGCACTTGACCACTGGGCCACATCCCCAGCCCTATTTTGCATTGTATTTAGAGACAGGGTCTCACTGAGTTGTTCAGTGCCTTGCCATTGCTGAGGCTGGCTTTCAATTAGATCTGTCTCAGCCTCTAGATTATAGGCGTGCACCACAGTGCCCAGCTGTTTTAACCATTCAGTTTGATGATTTTAAGTATGTCCACACTTCTGTTCAAATGTCACCACCTTCTGTCAGTTTGTTTTAAACACACCCCTATGGGATGGCTTGGGAACTCCCTTATACTCCTTGTCTGTAAAGGAACAAATTGTCTCTGTCTCTCTTATCTTTAAGAAATTATAAAAGCTTATTGGGCATACAGAAGGTCCATTCTCAAACTGCAGGACTTCAGACCTAATGGCAACAAGCCTCCCTCTTTATACAATTTTAAAAGCAGTGTTGAACAGAGACTAATCCACAAAGTTACAACTATCTTATATTTGATAAAGGGGCTAAACGCATGCAATGGAGGAAGGATAGCATCTTCAACAAATGGTGTTGGGAAAACTGGAAATCCATATGCAACAAAATGAAACTGAATCCCTTTCTCTCGCCATGCACAAAAGTTAACTCAAAATGGATCAAGGAGCTTGATATCAAATCAGAGACTCTGCGTCTGATAGAAGAAAAAGTTGGCTCCGATCTACATATTGTGGGGTCGGGCTCCAAATTCCTTAATAGGACACCCATAGCACAAGAGTTAATAACAAGAATCAACAAATGGGACTTACTTAAACTAAAAAGTTTTTTCTCAGCAAGAGAAACAATAAGAGAGGTAAATAGGGAGCCTACATCCTGGGAACAAATTTTTACTCCTCACACTTCAGATAGAGCCCTAATATCCAGAGTATACAAAGAACTCAAAAAATTAGACAATAAGATAACAAATAACCCAATCAACAAATGGGCTAAGGACCTGAACAGACACTTCTCAGAGGAGGATATACAATCAATCAACAAGTACATGAAAAAATGCTCACCATCTCTAGCAGTCAGAGAAATGCAAATCAAAACCACCCTAAGATACCATCTCACTCCAGTAAGATTGGCAGCCACTATGAAGTCAAACAACAAGTGCTGGCGAGGATGTGGAGAAAAGGGTACTCTTGTACATTGCTGGTGGGACTGCAAATTGGTGCGGCCAATTTGGAAAGCAGTTTGGAGATTCCTGGGAAAGCTGGAAATGGAACCACCATTTGACCCTGCTATTGCCCTTCTCGGACTATTCCCTGAAGACCTTAAAAGAGCATGCTACAGGGATACTGCCACATCGATGTTCATAGCAGCACAATTCACAATAGCTAGACTGTGGAACCAACCCAGATGCCCTTCAATAGATGAATGGATAAAAAAAATGTGGCATCTATACACAATGGAGTACTATGCAGCAATAAAAAATGACAAAATCATAGAATTTGCAGGGAAATGGATGGCACTAGAGCAGATTATGCTTAGTGAAGCTAGCCAATCCCTAAAAAACAAATACCAAATGTCTTCTTTGATATAATGAGAGCAACTATGAACAGAGCAGGGAGGAAGAGCAGGAAGAAAAGATTAACATTAAACAGAGACATGAGATGGGAGGGAAAGGGAGAGAAAAGGGAAATTGCATGGAAATGAAGGGAGACCCTCATTGCTATACAAAATTACATATAAGAGGTTGTGAGGGGAATGGGAAAATAAACAAGGAGAGAAATGAATTACAGTAGATGGGGTAGAGAGAGAAGATGGGAGGGGAGGGGAGGGGGGATAGTAGGGGATAGGAAAGGTAGCAGAATACAACAATTACTAATAGGGCATTATGTAAAATTGTGGATGTGTAACCGACGTGATTCTGCAATTTGCATTTGGGGTAAAATTGGGAGTTCATAACCCACTTCAATGTAATGTATGAAATATGATATGTCAAGAGCTTTGTAATGTTGTGAACAACCAATAAAAAAAAATAATAAAATTTAAAATAAAATAAAATAAAATAAAAGCAGTGCTGAAAACAGTGTAGCAGTTAAAAGTGTGGAAACAACAGAAGCCAGACTGCCTGAGTTCAAATCCTACTGCCACCAGTTGCTACCTGTGCGACCTTGGACAAGTTACTTAATTTCCTTTAAACCTCAATTTCTTCATCTGTCTTGTAAAAAATTCATGCAAATAAAGAGATTAGTTCACAGCAAATACTTCATGTTAGGGAATAGGGAATTTTAGCAACTGAAAAGAATATTATTTTAAAAAATAAAAGGAAAGCTTCAAGAAAGGATCCAGATTTAAGATAAATTCCCTGTGCCTGCAGAAGGCTCATTTTCTCATAGCAGATAGTGCCCATAATAGGGAAAAGAACTGAACAGATTTCAGTCTTCCCCAGAAATCCTCAAGTCCTCATGGAAGAGCTTAATGCAAAGTGAAATGTCTATATTTAGGAATTAAGGGCACAAAGCTTTATAGGAACCGAAGGTTCAAAAAACTGATCAGTGGGCTGGGGATATAGCTCAATTAGTAGAGTGCTTGTCTCGCATGCACAAAGCCCTGGGTTCAATCCCTAGCACCACACATACACACACACACACACACAAAATTGGTCGGTGATTTTTCAGACTAAACTAGATTAAGTTATATGGCCAATAACACCAATTAACCATCTTTTCCTACTTCTAAAAAACCTCAAGTCAATAGACAATGTCTGTTTTAAAACTTTGCAGCCTGTTACTATTCGTATTACTTAGCAGGATTAATGGATGCCAAATGAATCCACAAATACAAACACAAAACTCAGGAAACTAGAAATCCAGCTGAAGCCTAACACCTTATTTTCTTCATGGACATTTGTGTGTATGGTTATGGTTTTTTTTTTTTTTTTTTTTTTTTAAATATTTATCTTCCATTTATAGATGGACACAATATCTTTATTTTCTTTTTTTATATGGTGCTGATGATTGAACCCAGTGCCCCATGCATGGCAGGCAAGTGTTCCACCCCTGAGCCACAACCCAAGCCCTGGTTATGGTTTTATGTTCTGTTTTATAGTGTGAAAACTAAAAACTACCTAAAAAACCAAAATTACTCTTACTCCTATTTGTGAAATACTGGATGCTCCAATATTTTCTGAAGCTTTGCCAAGAGCTCCTTCTAGATGCCCCATTACCTGACTATATCTCTCTAGGTCCCCAAATCTATGGTAATTAGTGTCACTAGACAGGGGTTGAGGAGAAAGTCCCTGCAAGGAGGCAATGGGACTTATTAAACTCGGCACAAACAGGTTCTTTTTATTTTGGTACTGGGGACTGAACCCAGAGGTGCATTACCACTGAGCTATATCCCTAGCCCTTTCTAGTTTTTATTTGGAAACAGGGTCTCACTAAGTTACTATGGCTGGCCTCAATTTCTGATTCTCCTGTCTCTTTGCTGGAATTACAGGTGTGTGCCACTGTGCCTGGCTGTGCAGGTTCGAAAAACAGAACTGAAAAGAATTTCAGGAAATGTCTAAAGAACAACACAAACAAAGATTTAATGAAGGATAGTAAAGATACATACCTCAAAGGCAGGATGCAGATGCCCCTCACCTCTCAAGAGAAGACAAGAGAATACCCAGGGTTGAACTCTCTGACTAAATACATATATGATTTTCCTGGGAACAAATGTGCAGGTTCCTAGCCAAGCTTTTGTGAAAATCAAATCCCATGTCAATCACTTGATATTTGGGGTTCAAAATGTGTCTTCTTGTTTAAGCAGCCTTGACATTAATTAGGTGTGAGCATATTGTATAGGTCTTTGAATCTGGTGACATTTAAATTGATTTTGTTTTTGTTCTAGTTGATCTGGTATAAGCACGTGCTGAAGGTGTTGTTCATCTAACTAAAAAGATAAGCATGGCTAGTCATGCTCATAGATTCAGGTCTCCAAATATTAAGGGTCTCATTTCTCTCTCCCCAAGAGCCCACCTATTCTTTTTTTTTATATATATATACCAGGGAATGAACCCAGGGGCGCTTATACACTGAGCCACATCCCCAGCCCATTTTATTTTGAAACAGGGCCTCTCTCTAAGCTGCTTAGGGCCATGCTAAGTTGCTGAGGCTGGCTTTGCACTCATCATCCTCCTACCTCAGCCTCTGAAGCTGATGGGATTACAGGTGGGTGCCACTGTGTCCTTAGAACCCACCAATACTAATTAGTTGTTTTAAGGAGTATTAGGTTTCTAAGACAAATCCCAGTAAGACTCAGTTAGTATTGCACTAAGAAACACTGAAATTTACAGGTAACTTGATGTTTTCTCTTTTTAAAAAATTAACTCTTCAAATTGATGTCAATGTCCTTAAAAGCAAGGGTCTGAGAACTAAAGAGCACAGATGAGGTTGTGGCATGGAAACTTACCCATGATAATGTCCTCTAGATATCCAACCACAGCATCAAATTCTGCATCGGATGCAGAGGAGCTGAAAAATATGCCAGGATTATGTGTTGGTTCAATTCATTAATTTAAAAAAAATTTTAATTTTTTTTTAGTTGTAGTTGGACACAATACCTTTATTTTATTTATTTGTATGTGGTGCTAAGGATGGAACCCAGGGTCTCACATGTGCTAGGCAAGCACTTTACCGCTGAGCCGCAACCCCAGCCCCTTAAAAATGTTTTTACGGACATTTTCCAACATGTGCAAGAGAAAAAAGAATAGTAAAACGAGTTTCCATCACTCGTTTTCAGGAATTAAAGATTAGCTGATTACTGCCTATCAATCCGAAACAGAAGAGAAAACACTAATGAAATGCAATGGCTCCACTTTTATAAAACCCGATATGACAATGAGTTATAAAAGGGATAAATAAGGGGAGCCACGGGCTATCTCCAGGCGCCTCCACCTTTATTCCCCGAGGGACCTACTCACCGCATCTTGGCTACCACGCCGCACCTACGCAGCGGAACCAGGCGCCAGGGAAATCGTGGTCTACAGGGGAGCAGACCGGAGTCGCTGGGGGAGGGAGGTGGTGGTGGAGGTCCTCTGACCCGCGGTCAGCCCTGGCCGCTCAAGTCCCCTAGGTTTTGCTGACGCCTAAGGTTCAGGCGAGGGATTGTGATGGAGGCGCTGATACTCGGTGACACCGCCCCCGCACGCCTGTCTCCCGGGACCTAAAGCTGCTGGCTCAGCGGCCGCAGAAGCCGCACAGCGGAGACCGCTTAATGGAGCAGAGCCTCGGCTGTCCCCCACCGCGACACCGACCCGAGGTCTCCCGCTTCACAGAGCCGCGGCCTCCCGCAGCCGGAGCGCTGCCGGCGTCACTCACAAGGACAGCGCGAAGCTCTCTTCCTCTAGGGCGTCCATCGCCGCGGCGCCGCATCCACCTGCGCGGGCGAGCGGGCCTGTCGGCCTCCTATCCCGCCCGCGGCCCGGGCCCAGCCTCCGTCCTGCTCCACGGAGCCCACACCCGCATCGAGGGCACGGCGGCCCGCCAGCCGGGAGGAGGCCTCGCCGCCCAGGCCGCAGGCAGCCCACGGCCCAGACGGCTCAGCGCGAGGCCCGGCCTCGGGCTCCTGGCTGCGGCCTCGCGCCAGCCGGGCCTCCTCGCACAGCGAGGCCGCTCCGCCGCCGCCGCCGCCGCCTCGGGTCCAGACGTCGGTTACCGACCAGCGCCCCGCGCCCCGCCTCCCGTTACCAGGGTCACCGCAACCTTCGCCGCCCCGCGGGCTCTGACAGCCAATCACAGGCCGCGTCCCCGACAGGGGTGGGGCAAAAGAGGGTGAAGGAGTCTGGGAAAAGGAAGGTCGCGAGGGATGCTGGGCCGACTTGGACCTGCGGGGAGTCGCCGCTGTGGTCGCTCGCTGTGTGGCGGCCAGGTTTCTGGTGGTTCGCCTTTTATGGATCAAGGACTCGAAGCCAAGAACTTTGGTTTCCTCACTTGCAACTTGGGGACAAAGCGGCCTGACAGGGTGTTTGAGAAGATTAAGTAGCTGAAAGTGTGTGATACTTTCGTTTTAAACGTTACTGAGGATTGAGCCCAGGGGTGCTCTACCACTAAGCAGTACATCGCCAACCTTTTGTTTGTGTTTTTGTTTTTAATTTTGAGATAGGGTTTCGCTAAGCTGCAGAGCCTGGCCTCAAACTTGCCATCCTTCCGCTTCAGCCTCCTGAGTAGCTCACAGGCACGTGCCACCATGCCCAGTTTGAAAGCATGCTTTTAAATGGCCAAAGCACTTGAGTGCCAATCTTGAACCAGATGATGCATAAGTCATATTTGTAAGAAAGGAATCTCTTGCTTCCCGTGGAAACAGACCCCAGTGCAGGAAGTGAATATCAAAATTTACACCATAATCTTCACATAAAGATTATTAGATGGTAAGTAGCTCCCTGGCTAATACTGCAAAACAAAAGTTGACAGAACCACCTGAACAACACAATCAGAAATAAGACAACTGGGGCTGGGTTGTGGCTCAGCAGTAGAGCTCTTGCCTAGTATGTGCGAGGCCCTGGGTTCGATCCTCAGCACCACATAAAAATAAAGATATAAAATATTGTGTCTAACTACAACTAAAAAATAAAAAAAAAAAAGATTGGGCTGGGGTTGTGGCTTAGAGATAGAGCGCTTGCCTAGCATGTGTGAGGCACTGGGTTCATTCTCAGCACCAAATAAAGTAAAATAAAAGAGAGACCCTTGCTCCATAATAGCAAAACTTTGAGAAAGGATTTCCTGGAGCTAATTTCTCTTGATTGGACCATTCAGTATTATGTTTCTTTGATTGCATGATTACCTTTTGGCCAAATGTGTGGTATGGAACTAGAGGGATTACTGTGTGAATTGAGGGTCAGATGATTATCCTGAATGAATTAGCAGACATCTTTGAATGGACATAGATATACCTTAGGATCTAAAACTAAATTTAGTCACAAAGACACAGTTGTCTTGGGTGAGATCTAATCTCAGGATACTTTAGCACCAGGTGCTAAACTTTTTGGATAGGCTTCCAAAAAGACTAGGTAGTCCATGAGGATGAGGATGGAAAATGGAAAGTTCCAGCTAGCTGGGTAACTAAGTAAGATCCTGTTTCAAAATAAAATTTAAAAAGGGCTGAGGATGTAGTTTAGGAATAGAGACTTCTTCTATCATGCATAAAACCCTGAGTTCAATCCCCAGTGCTGGGGGAATTTTTTTTTTTTTTTTTTTGGGGGGGGAACTGAGATTTTTTTCCATAAAGCACTGGTCAGACAGCTCACAGGAGACTCTCAAAGGTCCTACCACCTACTTCTTCTACCTAGCATACTTATGTCTGGAACAATGAACTTGCCCACCCTTCCTAAATCATGGGGTCAGGAAAGAAAAATGTTTGATTTTGTCTGTTCTGGTTACCTGTTCATGTCCTCTGTTTGTCCCTCTTGGCGTCAGCTGGGGCAGCTGCAGTGGAGCCAGAGAAGCTTCTTCCAAGGAGCCTGCTCATGTGGCTTTTGTCCAGGAGCTCAGATGTGGATGCTAGCCATGGACTAGAGGGTCTCAGTTCCTCTTCCTGTGGATCTAACTGGGCTGCTTGGTTTTCCTCACACTGTGGTGGCTGGTTCTAAAGGCAAGTATTAGAGACAGGAAGTGGAAGCCACTAGTCACTCAAAAGAACTGGTACCGGAGAATGGCACAGTATTATTCCTACTGGTCAAACAGATGCTGAGCCCATCCTGATTTAGGGGAAATGGACATAAACCTCATTTCTCTTTTCTTTTTCTGGTGTTGGGGATTGAACCTAGGGACTTGCACATGCTAGATAAGTGATCTATCACTGAGCCATATCCCCTTGCTATAAACCTCATTTCTTTTTCTTTCCTTTTTTTTTTTTTTGAGATGGGGGTCTTACTATTTTGCCCAGGCTGTTCTTGAACTCATATATATGTGGTCCTTCCCTGCCCCCTGCCTGCCTCCTGAGTAGCTGGGACAACAGGCATCCTCCACCACACCTGGCTTCAACCTCATTTATTTTTGGTACCAGGGAGTGAACCCAGCAGTGCATAACCACACATCCCCAGCCCATTTTGTTTTGTATTTTGAGACAGCGTTCTTACAAAGTTGTTCAGGGCCTCGATAAGTTGTTGAGGCTGGCTTTGAACGTCCAATTCTCCGGCCTCAGCCTCCCAAGCTACTGGGATTATAGGCACAAAAACCTCATTTCTTGGGGCTGGAGCTCAGTGGTAGAGCACTAGCCTAGCACATGTGAGGTGCTGGGTTCGATCCTCAGCACTCCATTAAAAAAATAAAGATTAAAAAAAAAACCCAGCTCATTTCTTGATATTGGAAAAATGCCAAAGAATTTGTAGTCATCTTTCAATTCATTTAATCATCCCTGGCTCTAGGAACAAAAGGGGATAAATAACTAGTCACCCACTTCTCAGGCATGTGCTAGACAGTGTACTAAACATTTATAAATACCTGTTTCCTATTGAAATATTTGAAACGGGGGTGGGGGTGGGGGTGGGAGTAACCCTATGAGGTATTATCTCCATTTTACAGATGGGAAATGAGGGCTTAGCAGGACATAGGTCCAGTCCCACTTCAAAGGAACTGCATCAATCATCATACAATATAGTCTTTAATCTCTGGGTCATTAAACATACCCTTGGAAATCAGAATGATTTTATTTTTCCTGCTGAAACAGTATGGTGGTCTTTTTCCCACTTGAAAGAAAAAAATTATGGATTGACTTGAAAATATTAAATGGTGTTTTCCACTAATTATCCATCATTTCTTAAATCCTTCGTGGATTAGATTAAGAATATTTTTAAGTGAATATACAGCAAAAGAAGAAAAGTGGACAATCTTGGAAAAAGCTGATCGTGGTTGGGAAGTTTGTTTTCATAGATACACATTCAAGATGGTTTAAATTCATGCAAAAGTCATTTTCTACTGGTAAAATTTTCTGTTTCTATGATTGAATCATTGTTTCCTGGCACTCTGCAACTGGCACAATTTTCTCCTGCTTTCCATCATTCAAAAAAGAAGGCAATTCACTAATATTTCTCTTGGCGGGAACTCTGGATTTCTCCAATGAGTCATGAGAGAAATGCCATAACTAATTTTTTTTTTTTTGGTTTTTCTCCTTGGTAACAATGTATCAGCAGCAAAAATCTAGCCTTTAATTTCTCTGTAAGTATGTACTTTCAGCGCTGAATATGGACCTCCTGTTTACTCGGTTCCACATAGCTTGTCAATTCCAAGTTTTTTCTGTGTGTGGAACATATAGTCTTTCCTTTTGAAGTAGCTTTAAGGTTACAACTTTGTTTTCATCCTGGATGGTTAATCAACTTAAAATTGAAGTCCTTTTGTTTTATGGTATAGAAGCTAAGAATTGCAAAAGTAGACTGCTTTAGGAATAAAGTTCAAGGATAGATTCTCTAGAAAGCTGATAGGCTCCATCATTTCTGACAAACTGTTAATTGCATTGGTTTTTCTTTCTCCATTGTTTTTACAATCCACCTTTACCTTTCTGTTGGGCTATTTCAGAGTTTACTTGTCCTACTATTTCCAATTTTTGCTTCTCTATCTCCACCCCACCCTTCCATTCAATTTTCCAAATAGAAGCCAAAGTCATCTTTTAGAATTTATCATGGTACTTCCAAGCTTAAACTTCTTTGCTTCTTACTACACTTAGAATAAAATACAAATTCCTTAACACGGCCTTTATGCAGCCCCCTGACCTTTCCAACACTGGAGCAGAACGTACTGTTCTTTTTATTTGCTTCCTTTCTTATTAGTGATGTGATCTCCTTCAGATCTCCAAGGCCCTGAGCTCCTTTTCTCTTTAGGTAGGGCCTTAGCCTGCACTGCTGTTCACCTAGCTACCTAGTCCAAGAAGGCTGTCCTCAGTCCCTCTGTTTGGCTATGTCTACCTTTTTCCTTTAAGTTTCCCAATGTTACTTCATCAGGTTTCTTCTGATCCCCCCACCCCTGCTACTGGCTGCCAAACATCTAAATTAGGTCCCCCTCGTTCCCTTTAGAGATTGTTCTCTCTCCAAGTTCTTTTCTTATTCTTAGGGTTCTATTCTTTTTCTTTAGGGCACTAACAGTTTATTATTGTAAACACAAATATTTTGTCCTCTTCCCGCTTCTGCTTCCCATTTTGTATACCTTGCAGGCACAGTGCCCAGCACATACTAGTGCCCAAGGAAGACCTGCTGGATGAATAAGTGACTAAAGATACTTCTTAATGTTTTCTTTGTGCGTGTGTGTGTGTGTGTGTGTGTGTGTGTGTGTGGTGCTGGGGATTGAACACAGGCCCTGTGCATGCGAGGCAAGCACTTTACCAACTGAGCTATATCCCCAGCCCTCCTAATTCTTATATTTGATTCTTACCCTGAAAAATAGCCCTTAAAATCTGCGAGTATAATGTCTTGGAACTTTAGCAGTGAGCACCAATGAAAGTTGTAAAATCTTAGTCAAAAAAGGCAGATGTTTTATTCTTCAATGCAAATCACTGTATTCACCACAAGCTAAAGAGGAGAACATATATCTATATATATGTATATATATATTTATATATATATTTGGATTCATGGAAGACTAGAGACATGGAAAAAATCCAGCACCCCAACAAGTACAGCCAGGAAGGAAATCAGCTCTGTAATAGAACAGGTTTAATGAACTACAAACAAGAAAGGGTGGGAAAGGAAGAAAAAATGTGCATTGAGTTTAAGACACTATAAAACTCAGAAGACATATTTACTATTCAAGTATAAACTCAGTAAGGACTTGGCATAAATTGAAAGGCAGCTGCTGAGGTTCACCATTATAAAATAAGTTCTATGAATTTACAATTCTACCTTCCAATTTTCTGGGAGAAAAAACTGAACTCTTGAAGGTCTTCACCAGAGACCCTGAGAGGGATAAACACTTTTGATGAAGACATAGTCAACAATCCATGATTGAATTTACTATTCAAAAACATGTATTTATTTAAAACAATAGGAATACGTGTTCTCAGACTGTCCACTAGAGTTTTGGAGACTATTGGTTCAAGAGTTTCAAAGTATATTACTTCCAAAAACAATACTGATTAAAAAAATTTTTTAAACAAAAAACAAAAAACTTGATTTGATGGTACCTTAAAAATACCCTAAGTACCAAATTATTTTCCAGTCTAACTTTGCAATTTAAGAATTCCTCCTGCATTGGTAAAACATTTTTCCTCACAAAATGTGAATAGTGAAACTGGATAGAAACACCATGAATGTGAAAATACCACCAATTTTCTGCAGTTAAAAAAAACTAGAATGTTCTTTGGAATCACTGAAATATAAAAAAATTCAGATTTTTTTTTTTCTACAGTCTGTGCACCTTCTTTCGGGTTCATCATGTTGCTTGTAGTAATGACCTGTGTGATTCTAATTTTATAGATTCAAGTCTTGCAGTGCAATATCCATGCTTAATACACCGGTGACTCTCTGATCACTGAGAAGTTATGCTTAACCCAGAAAGGCTGTCATTTAGTTCTCCATAATGACTTCTCCCCAAAATAAAAACTTTGACTATGACACAAAACATCCTGTGTTGAACAATCACATGAACCCAACATGGAGAATTCCGGTGTGGCTTCAGCACTCAGGAGAGCATTGTCTCCTATTGTTTTTCATGGAAGTACCACAGGCCTGGCTACTAGCATTCAGCTTTCCTTGGCCTTAAAAGGAATTTCTTAGGGCTGGCAAGTTGGATTAGATTCTAAGAGAATTTTGTCTTTGACAAACTACCATTTTAGCATAAAATCTGGCCATGGCTATAAGTTTCAATGTGCGTACAACTGATTAGAGATGGTTTTTTCTTTGTTTTTCTTTTCAACATTGGCTGGAATTGAGTAGAAATAAGTCCGTGATGTCTCTTCACATATGTCATGAAATATGAGAAATCTGTCTGACTCTAGACACTATTTCTTTACGACACAATGGGCAGGTCTCCAGTTGCAAGGCACAATCCATGCACAGGTCGCTGAGGAGAAAGATAAAATGCCAGTCAAGTTAATGCTTCAAATGGTCAAACTCTAACTTCATGCCGACCAAATCTAATGTTAACAAGTTTATTGGCTGAGAGGGAAATAATTACACATGATTTAAAAAATAAAAAATTGAGTATATAAACAATAAATCTCTCACCCACTTTTGAACCTCAATCTAGCTCCTCAGAGGAACAAGTTATAAGTCCAAGTGCATTCTATATGTATATAGTATATACATAGTATACACACAGATGTAATTTGTAGGCAGATATACAATGACATTTTTCCTGACAGCTAGTTATTCATTCCATTAATATTATTTACTATATTATCTTTCACCACAAGTTTGATGTAATCTCTTTATCTCTTTTTCACTTTTAGTTAGCTCTATTTTTGGGCTTCTATTCTATTCCATTGTTCTGTCATTCTTTTCACATATTAGAACCAAACTATTAACACTTATATTATTGTCCTCTCCATAATTATTCTTCCAAATTTTCTTGCTTTAAACTTTATATGTATATATATATGGTATGAGGGATTGAACCCAGGGATGCTCTACCACTGAGCTACAACCCAGCTCTGTTTATTTTTTTATTTTGAGACAAGGTCTCACTAAATTGCCAGGTTGGTCTCAAACTTACAATTCTCCTATCTCAACTTCCCCAGTTGCTGGGATTACAGGTGCGGGCCACCACACCCAACTTGGTTGTTGCTTTAAACTTTAGTTTGCTAATTCTGCGGGGGGGGGGGGGGGGGGGGGGGGGACGGGACACATCATGCTGCCTTTTTACTCTGGGCCAAATTAAACTTAGAGTTCAGGGACTACCTAGAGGTTTTTCTAAGAACAGAATAATTAAAATCTGATTTATATTCCTTGTCCGTCTGAAAGTTTTCTCTCTCTTTTTTTTTTTTTTTTTTGAGACAGCAAGTCACTATGCTGTTCAGACTGGTGTCAAATTTCTGGGCTCCAGTGATTCCTCCTTCTCAGCCTCACCAGGGTTTTTTTCTAAAAGTTTTCTTTATAGAAGCACCACATATTTCTTAGTATGTATTCTTAGTTGTGTGTGTATGTTTTTTAAACTATCGTAAAAGGAATCTTCCATTATATGTCCTAATTGGTTGCTACTTGGTACTGATTTTTATTTTATAAGTTATAATGGTGACATCCTCATCCTATCCCCAGCATCTCTTGAAATATTTTCAGAATGTTACCATTAAAGATGCGAGTGGGCTGAGGATATAGCTCAGTTGTAAGTAGTAGTACAGTACTTGTCTAGCATGTGCAAGGCTCTAGCTTCAATCTTAGCACTGAAAAAAAGATGTATTTGGTGTTGGGTGTCTGTACATGCACACACCTTATTTTGGTAGTATTGGGGGTTGAACCCAGGAGGACAAGTACTCTACCACTGAGCTACGTCCCTATACCCTGTTTTTTATATTAAGGAAGTAGTCATCCATTCCTATCTTCCTTCCATCCATTAGAAATAAATATTGAATTTTTTTTTCTTCCAGGGATTGAATCCAGGGGTGCTTAACCAGTAAGTCACATCCACAGCCATTTTTTAATTTTTATTATGAGATAGGCCTTGCTAAGTTGTTAAGGCTGGCTTTGAATTTGGGATCTTGGTGGCTCAGCTTCCTGAGCTGCTCCTAAGCTGCTGGGATTATAGGCCTGCACCACTGCACCCAGTTGGATGTTGAATTTTAACAAATGCATTCTCAGCATTCTTGGAGAAAATAATAATTACCCTTGCCCCAGCCTATTTGAGTAGATTTCCTCGTATTTTGTGCCATCCTTAAATCCCTAAGTCCCCCTGGTTGTGTTACTGAATTATTTGCTAATATTTTACTTAAATTGTTAGATTTATATTTGTAAGTAAAAACAAGTTTTTTCCCCCTTTTTTCCTTTTCAGCTTTTGGTGTGATTATCATGCAAGCTTTGTGAAAACATTGTGGATTTCTTATTTTCTCTGTGGCCTGAAAAAGATTAAATGGATTGGACTACCTATTCCCTGAAAATTGTGAAGAATTCCTCTGTAAAACCATCTGAGCTTAAGATAGGGCAGGAGGATTGCAAGTTCAAGGATAGTCTGGGCAACTTAGTGAGACCTTGTCTCAAAAAATAAATGAATAGGGTTGAGAATGTAGCTTAGTGGTAATTAGTATTACAAAAGGAAAGACCAGAACAAAACAAAACATATGGTCTTAGTGCTTTGGGGAGATAGCTAATCTTCTATGGTAATAGGATTGCTTAGATTTTCAATCTCTTCTAGGGGTCAATTTTTGTTTATTTTATCCAAATTTCCTTTCTTTAGTAAGACATTCTTTTAAAATTGTTGTTGTTGCTGAATTGGCTTAAATTTCCTTACAATTCTTTTAATTTCCTTTCTAACCCTGTTTTGGATATATCTAGTATAGAAACTATGATGACACTTAAGGTACCTAGTTTTAAGTTTTTATGGGTTAGTCCTCATTAGTGAGTCTTTATTGTGTATTAACTACAGGGAAGGGTCAGAGGGCCCAAAGATGAATAAAACCAGGGGCTGAGGTTGTAGCTCAGTGGCAGAGTGCTTGCCTAGTGAGGCACTGGGTTTGAACCTCAGCACCACATAAAAATAAATAAATAAAATAAGGTATTGTGTCCATCTGCAATTAAAAAAATTTTTTTTAAAGATGAATAAATACAGATCCTCCTATTTGGGATCTTCACAGTGTTACAGAAACAAAGATCAAAAAGGGCATCAAGAGCTGAGCACAGTAGAGCATGCCTGTAATCCCAATGGCTCAGGAGGCTGAGGCAGGAGGATCATGAGTTCAAAGCCAGCCTCAGCAAAGGCGAGGTGCTAAGCAATTCAGTGAAACCGTGTATCTAAATAAAATACAAAATAGGGCTGGGGATGTAGCTCAGTGGTTGAGTGCTCCCGAGTTCAATCCCTGGTCGCCCTCCTCTGAAAAAGGGCATCAAGATATACAGCTTTCAAACAGTACCTGCCTATAAGGCCCTGATCACTAAAGCCTGCAAGGTGCTCAATCTGAGAAATCTGGGCAGCAGAAAAGAAACTGGTATAGCTAAGGGTGAAATGAAATGTACTGCAATCACTTCCCTTAACAGTCAAAGAGACAATAACCTGTTCCAAGACAGCAAAGGTACAGGGTATAGAGGCAGAGTCACGGGTCCAGGCTGACCCATTCCTGGAAATGAAAAACGGGGTCCAACACCGCAGGCTCTGGAAACCTGGGAGATCAGGTGGCTAAAGCTTTGTCAAATATATTAAAGAAAAAAAAGGCAGGGGTGGCATGTGATGAATTGCAGGTAGCTGGACTGTAACATCAACATGAGTGTTGCTCCCACACAGCACGAGTGGACGGCTCAGTGCCACTACACTGCTTTCTGCTTCCTCCCCTTTCCTAACCTTGGGATGGCCTTCTTGGGAACCTGCTTACTTGCTGCTTTTGCTGATACTTTGACACTCTGCTCTATAAGGGTCAGAATGCCCTCTAAGTTCATCTCATACAGGTGAAATTTAGTTAGATGGCATGGAGAATGCTGCATTCTCAATAATTAAGAGCGTAAAGAAATTAATGAGGAAGCTCTAAAACCAAGAGAGATTTGCCAAAAAGATTATAAATAGCATTAAACCTTTACATTTTGCAAAATCAAAGTTATATAAAAAATATCATAATGAATAAACAAAACAAAACAAAAACACAGGCCTTCTATGCCAGGCTGCTTCTTCCAGTTCAGATATTTTCTGGAAAACAGGCAGGTACTACTTGGCAAACTCTAGTTCCCCATTTAGCCCACTTTAGATGTAATAAACCTTGATGAAGAGCTATGGAACCAGGAAGGTTCTAAAACCAATTCAAGACAGGATGAAATGTTGCCTAATGTAATATATGGAGATAATAAATAAATCCTCTTACCTATGCCCACATGGCTTCAGTTGCGTATCTGCTACCTCATCACAGCAAAGGGAGCAGCAGTTTTCTCGGATACTGACTTGTTTCAACAGAGCAAGACGCCTGTGCCTGAGAAGACAAAGCAGTTTGAAACTCATTTTGTCAACAAGTAAACAGGTCCTGTTGGCAGTGACACATTTGAAATGCTATCTCTATACACGTGAGATAAGATAGTATGTACTCCTTAAGCTTTGTTCAGTAAAGTTTTCATACATGATAACTCATTTCAATCTTAATAGGGAATGAAAAAAACATGGTCATTCCCACTTTGCAGATAAATTAAACTTCAGTGAAATGTTTTACATGATAAACTGAAGTCCAGTGCTTTTTTATAAACTAGCAAATTTTAACCTTTTAAGTTGTACATTTGAGTTTAATGACAAGCAAAGACTTGCCTTTCCCAAGAAAAACACACACATTTTAATACATTTTCAAAGGGTTATGAGACCTTTATAGAGTCCCTGCAAGTCCAGATGCCTCAAGTCCACACCCCTTCCATTATACCTTCACTCATTGTGTAATGGGAAAACGGAGTAGAAATGCTCTGCTGAAGGCACAGCCTTGGTGGGTGAGCAAGAGAAATATGGAATGTTCGTTCAACCCACTTGTGGGCCAAGTACTATCTCAAGCCCTGGCAACTCAGCAATGAACAGAAGACTAAAAAATTACCCCTGCCTTCAGAGAGCTACATTGCAGTGCTCATGAGGGGTTGAGGAAGGGGAAGGCAGAAATGCTGATGAATACTATGAAGAAAAATAAAATGGAAAAAAAAAAGACATGGAGAATGTGAGAGGTGGGGAGTAACGATTTTAAATATGGCAGTCAAGGAAGTTCTGACTAAGGTGATACCTAAGTGAAGACATTTAAGGGAGTGGGGGAATAAGCCCGGTGGATGCTTAAAGAGACTATTTTAGGTAGCAGCCACAGGGAAAATGGAATAATAATGGGGATGTCAAAGAGATGAGGAGAGACTAGGAGAAGCAGATGGCCATGAGTGGAAGACTGTTGCAGCTGAGGGATGAGCATGTGGCACCTCTCTACATTATCCTTTTTACCTTATTTATATATTTGAAGTTTTCCATAATAAAGTTAAGAAAAAATAGCTAATGGAAGGAGAAGAATTTGACACAGAGTATATATGATATAGAATAATTTGCAAAATCCTTGATAGGGCCATTAGCTCCTACTCTGAAGCCAAAAAGGGGTATTATTTCAATGAGTAAAATATCAGTAAAAAGGTATCAGTGAATATAGGTCTTTGGAGCAGAGGCTGAAAGTATTAATGGCATAGAAAATGTTCTTAGGCACATTTATGCTTAATGCCAACATTTGTAAATAAGCTCAACTTGAATGTTAAGAGGAGTCAGGTACCAGCGGTTGGCTTTAAGAAGGCCACTCAATTAGGTTCCTGACATCATCTTTCTTGGTGTGATTGTCAGAGACAACAAAGTCTAGGTACAACACAGGACTGACCTCATTTGTAATTCTGTTGTTCTTATTCAAGACAAGACAAATTCTGGGTGCCAAATATATATACATAATAACTAAGACAGTTATGTATAAGTTGGCCATAAAAGGAGACTTTCCAACAATTGATACTCACTACCATCTTAGTTTTGGAAGGTTTGAATTTTGGAGGAGTAAAGGCTGAAGCAGTTTTGACTAAGGTTACCCTCTCCAGGGGAACATGGATCAATTGTGTCTTTTTTTTTTTTTTTTTTTTGAGTATGGGGGATTGAACTCAGGGGGCACTCTCAACCACTCAGCAACATCCCCAGCCCTTTTTTGTATTTTATTTAGAGACAGAGTTTCACTGAGTTGTTTAGTGCCTTCTATTGCTGAGGCTGGCTTTGAACTCGCAATTCTCCTATCTCAACCTCCCGAGCCACTGAGATTACAGGTGTGTGCCACCATTCCCAGTTCATTTTGTCTTTCAGGTGATTTGTGGATTCATCCAAGGAAAAGTCATGCTAGGTGAAAAAAGGAACAGATTATGACAGATGAGAGAGATGTTACTTTAGACTTTCACAAAGAGGAACAGAAAGTTCAGAATCTTTGTCAGATACCAAGAAAAGCTGAATAGAAATTCTAGGAATGGACCTCAGATCTCCAGCTGAGATAAAAGTGGATCTAATGTTCTTGAGAATGTTATCAAGGCTCTGATGTTCTAGACAAGACATGATGCACAAGGCTCTGATGTTTCAGACAGTGATGGCACTCTGATATGTTCTAGTTCACCTGGAAACTGTTGAGCAACTAAAATATAGTCTGATGTGAAACATAGCCCAGAGAGTTGCCTACAGACTTGTGTTTTGAGCCAAAATGAGCTAGGAATCCATTATTATTAGAGACCCCTTCAGGGGCGTAACAGTTCAGCATTGGCTATGCCCTGCTCAGAGTGGTTTCCTTGACTACTGAGGGATTTTCTGATATAACACATGGGCATTAGTAAAAGGAATACCCGCTCCACACAGACCCAGGCAGCTGCTCTGTTAAAACATGACAAACTTTGGCTCACATTGTATAACAAGCTTCAACTTGTAGCAATTACCAGGAAGCAGCTGGAGTCTTTTCCTAGCTGATGGGATAGACTACATTCATCTTGTTAGGAAAAGAAGCAGGCATTCATCCCAGGAGAAAATTAATGCCAATTAGTTTTTGTCAAATTATGGGGACTGAAATTTTATACAAGATGGAATTCAGGGTCCTAATGGTTGTGGAAAAGTGTTGGCATCTTTGCCATGTAGCTAAAACCCCAAAGAAGTTGGTTTCATTGAACACAAGTCTGTTACAGAGGCACTTGACTAATATTTAGGATTTTAACACTAACATCCAAGGAAAGTTAGTCTGTAGGGGTTTTTTTTGTGTGTGAGCATGCATGTGTCATGTTTTTTTTTTCCCCCCACTTTGGTACTTGGTGCTTAACCACAGAGTCACATCCCTAGCCGTTTTTATCTTTCTGAGATCTGTTTTAGTAACTTATATTTCCCAGGAAGTCAGCCTTTTCAGGGAGATTTTCAAAATTACTTATTTAAAAATTTGAAAAAAAAAAGTCTCCCATAAATTGTTTCAGTTTCTTATGAAATACACAGTTTGGAGACAGCCTGGGCAGATGCCTTACCTTGGCAAAATGATTTTTTCTTCAGCTGTTAGGAAGGCGTAGTCATTAAAAGTGCTAAATTTTATAGATGGTGGGTATTTGAAAGGTTTTGCTCCAAAATTGAACTCACATTGCTGATATGACATGAAACTAGCTGCAGCAAAAAATCCAGATCTACAAATAAAAATAAGTATAAAGGTCAACAGAGTTAATATAGATGAAGCAAATTTCATAAACTCAGCTGTTTTCAGAAAGTTCAGATGAGCCAGTTGTGCCCTAACAGAAAAGAAAGGGGACAGATTCTGTTTACTAACCCTCACAGGTCCATGCATCAGAGAATGTTCTTCTTTTATCTTTCTATGTCAAACTCTGGGACAGTTTTAGTTCTAATCAAATGGGTTTCCATTTACTTGAAATAAATAAATTTCCCATTATAATTGCTTAGATAACAAAGTTCTTTTTTCCTGGCACAAAGTGCATTCCATGCATCTACTCAAATTTTGGACTGAGAGGAGCTACTTACACAGTAGATGAAAAGACTTGCTTCTCAGGAGGCAGCTGGTTGCCATTTAAAAAGAAGATCATTTGCTTTTCATTCAAGTCTAACAGAAATCCTACTGTGTCTCCTAGAGGACAAAGCAAAACACTGTTAGAATAATGCCATGTACTACCAGGATTCCTAAGGGCCTCAGTGTCACTGTATTAGCCAGGTATTCAACATGTTCATCTTTGTTTCTTGAAATTATTTGATCCCTACATACCAATATATTCATGTATCATTAAGAAAAGAATGCTGCCAATTAAACTATGACAAGGTATTGATTTTAAAATGCCTTTTGATTTTAAAAATGTTAAAGTGTGAAAAAAGTGTGCATGTTGGGATCAATGAAATATGGTAAGATAAAATCATATGCATATTTGCCTCTGGTGAAACTTTAAGACTCCCTAGGTCACAACTACCTGAAAAAAATGTTTTAAAAAAAGTATGCATCCTCATTTATCAAATAGAACAAGTGAAATTTCTTTCTTTTTTTTTTTAACTGCTAAAGGAAAACATGAAATTATAGTGATAACAAGAAAAATGGACATTTAATGCTAGTGGAAGAAATCTGGTAATACACAGGAATAGCTTCAAAACCAGGGATTACCTGCCAAGGAAGTTTCACTTCTAAGAACTTACCTTGGGGAAATCCAGAACAGTTTATAATAATTTTTAAAGGCAAAAATGTCAGCATAGCAAGATTAGGAATTAGTTAATATATAATACAACTACAGCTGGGCCCAGTGGTACATCCCTCTAATCTCAGTAACTTGGGAGGCTAAGGAAGTGGGATGGCAAGTTTGAGGACAGCCTCAGCAATTTAGGAAGGACTTAAGCAACTTACCAAAACCCATGCTCAAATAAAAAACTTAAAAAGGGTTAGGGAATGTAGCTCAGTGGTAAAGTACCCCTGGGTACACTCCCCAGTACTGGAAAAAAAATTTAACTATATAATGGAATATTGAGAAGACATTAAAAGTAGTATTTTTTTGATAAACTAGAAAGCTGTTCAAGGTACTAAGTATAACAACCAAAAAGTATATACATACATCAAATTTAAGCATTTTTCAAATCTCTGGATGAAAAATTGTAAGGAATTTTTAAGTTTGTCTTGATCTTTTTCTATTTTCCATTTTTTTTTTCTTCTTGGTATGAAGGTTGAAACCAGGGGCGTTCCACCACTGAGCTATATCCCCAGTCCCTTCCTATTTTTTCTTTTCAGACAGGGTCTTGTTAAATTGCTAAGTCTGGCCTAAAACTTATAATCCTCTTGCCTCAGCCTCCCAAGCCACTGGGATTATAGTGTGCACCACCATGCCCAGCTAAAACAGTGCCTTTATCTTATGTTCTGGGAAATGTGTATGTTTTATGTTCCTTCAAGAACCTGCAAGCCATTAAAATGAGGATTCCTGTTGGCTTTTCAGATTTTTTTTCCTTTCTTATACTATCAGTTTAGACAAGTGGAGCTATCTCATGGGAGTGGTCAAATTCCTGCTCTTTTAATATGCTTGAAATTTCATTTTACATCCATAATATTGGTTAGGGTAGGAAAATGAAAGAGGGATGCATGGAGCTATAGCACCTATATGGTTCCAATGTTTGAGAATAAAAATTCTTCCAGAGATTCCAACCTCTACCATATGACCTTACTTCATCAGAGCATAGCCATTTTGTCTCTGAAAATATCCTATTCTAATGGCATTACAATTCCTTTGTTCTTGCTATTTCCATGAATGTTTGTTCAAAATACACCCAAAGAGAGAATTCACATTATTTCTTAGAGTACCGTTTTCTCATTAATTTAAGAATTTTATATTCTAAAATGTTTTTGTTAAAAGAGGGCTCTACCCAAGGCGAATTTACCAGAAAATACAATTAACATCCATGGCAGTGAAAAGAAAAGCCAAGATCTCTTTTATCATTTGGCCTTTTCCAATTAAGACATTTTAAGGACTCTCATAGTAAACGTCTCACAATAACCAGATATCTTAACCCCGGTGAAAAATTTCGGTGGAGAAGAATGAATACCTTCTTTCCAGCACGGGTGGACATGTGGCTTACTTCTGGCATTGTACCAAATCAGCTGCCTGCAGCCATCGTATGCACAGGAGTATTCGTCGTCCCCAATGCCATAGCCTTCCTGGAGAGAGAGGCCCAGATGATTAGCAGGGTTAAGCCTGCTCTGACTTGGGAGGAGAGGGTCTATCCTTTAGAGCCACTGACCCAGTGGCTGGAATTCTAAGCTTTCTGCTTCTTGGAAGATATCAAAATTATGATCTGGAGGTCTGGTTCCAAGTAAATGATGACTTCACCAACAAATACTTCAAGTGCCTCCTTTGTTCAAAGCATTTTCACATTTGTCAGTTCATTTAATTCTAATGAACTACCATGAGGCTGGTAACATTATATTTTAAGAGGAAACAAAGGTTCAGAGAGGTCAACCCGCTTGTCTAAGGACATGTAACAGAGACAGGTTTGGTTCTAAATTCTCCCGATTCCAAGATCACTATACCTTCTACTTCACTATGGTCAGGCTTCCTGAATGGAATAACTTCAAAACACCCAAATGCTCAGAAATTTCATGAGAAAGGTTACAGTGGACCATCAGCTAAAAACTATTCTGAGATCAGCTTCATTTGAACATCATATGGGTCCCTGACAATTCCTTCCCTCCCTACTTCCTTGCTTTTTTCCTCTCTTTCCTTCCTTCCCTCCCCTTTCCTTCTTTGTGGCATTGGAGGTTGAACCCAGGGGCTCACATATACTATGGAAGCATTCTACCCCAGAGCTACAGCCCCGGCCCTTTCCTATACATTTTATTTTGAGACAGGGTCTTGCCCAGGCTAGCCTCAAACTTGTAATCCTCCTGCCTCAGCCTCCCAAGTTGCTGGAATTATAAGCATGACCATGACCACCCTGTCTGTCTATAATGTCTTTTATTATTTACTGCCTTTTGATTTTTTCTTAGAATTATTAACATAAAAAGGTAGATGGGATCTTAAGATATTATTTTCAGTGCTTGACCAAAAGAGAGAGAGAGAAAAAAAAAAAAAAAGAAGAAGAAGCACACAAAACAAACAACCGCTATTTTTTTAAGGATCAATGGTGAAAAGCTTTAAGGAGAAAGGAATTGAAAATGCGAGCTAAATCCAAAAAAGATCTCAGGTTCAAATAGCTTGTTTGTTCTATGGGATAAACAATGTAGTGAGGATAAAAGAAGTTTTGACAAACTCCTCTACTACAATATAAAAACCACTGGTGGTACAGCTCAGCAGTAGGGTGCATGCTCAGCTTGCAGAAGGCCCTGAGTTCAATCTCCAGCATCAAAAAAACAAACCAAGCAAACTTCAAAACCACTAAACTTTAGGTGCTGGGGAAGAGGCAAAATAATTTTTTTTTTTTAAGAGAGAGAGAGAGAAAGAATTTTTAATTTTTATTTTTTAGGTTTCGGCAGACACAACATCTTTGTTTGTATGTAGTGCTGAGGATCGAACCCAGGCCGCACACATGCCAGGCGAGCGCGCTACCGCTTGAGCCACATCCGCAGCCCAAAACAATTATTTTCTATCTTCATTTCTAATGTCCTAGAGGAAGTCCTTGACAGAACATTTAAAAGAAATTCCTAGAAGATTCCTAGCCATCAAGGTAGCCTAGATATTACCTTGCAGTGTCCTTCATACTTGGATGAATTCCATAACAGAGTAGCACTATGGGTCAAAGGCAGAACTCTGATAAAATTTTAGCCACAGATCATTTCTATAGAGGTAAGAATAGATACCTATACCTAGCAGAAATTTACTTTAAAAATCCCTTTGAGCTTACATCTCAGAGAGCAAGCTAGATGTACCATATCTTCTTTCAGCTCAAAATATACCCAGTAGTATTAACCCTGATTTCCATTGGCAAGGATGGATAAACAAGAGAAAAGGGTAGCTAGTTGGTATTTAGGGTTAAAAAAAAAAAAGTTTATGTATAGCTTGTCGTGCATGGAATATTTTGAATCCTTTCCTCATATGGGGACACTGTCCTTTCTTCTGCCATCTGATATCCCATTACCTTCCCGTTATGGGGTACATATGGAAGATAGGAATCCTATTTCCTGCTCTGCAAGTGGAGGAAGACCTTCCCATCAGACCCTCAGTGTGTGAGTGACCCCTACAGAGGGGCGTGGGGTTAGGACAGATGTGTGGCAGTAATGCTGGCTACATCCTGGCTAGCTAGTCCTCCTGAAATAGTACTTCCTACCCTTGGCCCTTACATTGCCTTGGAGTTTATTTCCCAAACCCCTCATCAATTTGGAAGCTCTCAACAGGTTCCCAAGTCATTCCTTTTCTGTTTGAGAAGAGTCATTTTCTCCAAGGTAGGATGCCTCTATATAGGAAGCGGCACAGGCTGTCCTGACCTAAGTTTAGAGTCTTCTATCTGGAGATCAGATGGCTTTGGGCAAGTTTCTTAATTTCTCTGAATCTCAGTTTCCTCATCTTTCTTTTTCACTTTATATTTTTAACTGATATATAAAAAACATAAAAATAATACAGATTACCCTGCAATGTTTTAACACACTGTATAATGTTTCAAACAGGTTATATAACTGAGCTATATCTGCAGCCCAATAGTTGTTTTTTGTTTGTTTGATGTACTAGGGATTGACCCTGGGGCCTCATGCATGCTAGGCAAGTGCTCTACCACTGAACTACCTCTTCAGTCCTTTATAAATTTTATTTTGAGCCAGGGTCTCATGAAATTGCCCAGGCCAGCCTTGAACTTGGATCCTCCCACTTCAGCCTCCTGAGTAACTGAGATTATAGGCATGTGCTACTGCACCCAGCACTCGTTTGATTTTGGTACTGGGGACTGAACTCAGGGGTGCTTTACCACTGAGCTACATTCCCAGTCCTTTTTAATTTTGAGACAGGTCTCACTAAATTACTTAGGGCCCTGCTAAATTGCTGAGGCTGACCTTGAACTTGCAATCTCCCTGCCACAGCCTCCTGAGTTGTTGGGATCACAGGCATGTGCTATCGATAAGCCACTTATTTGTTTTTAAAGAAAAAAGTCAATAGTCTACTAAGCAATGTGGAGTATAAGAAACAAACAGTGTTTTATGCCTCTATTAAGATTAAATAAATAAAATAAAGGTACTGTGTCCATCTACAACTAAAAATATTAAAAAAAATCTATAACTATATGGCAGAAATTACAGTTTCATCCATCAGAAGAAATGATTTGTAAGCTGCTTCTATTTCTTTTCTCTCTCCATCTCTCTTTTTATTTTTTTATTTTTGTCAAGCTCTGAAAATGTCTTAAGATCCCATCCACCTTTTTATGTTAATAATTTGAGAAAGAATTGAAAGGCAGTAAGTAATAAAAGACATTATCAGCCGGACATGGTAGGGCATGCTTATAATCCTAGCAACTTGGGAGGCTAGGGCAGGAGGATCACAAGTTTGAGGCCAGCCTGGGTTCAGTGGTAGAGAACCTCTGGGTTCAATCCCAGTAAAACATAAAAACAAAGCACAAAAATCCTGAGCCAAAGATGTGGCTGGGGCCAGAGTATAGCCCGCAAAGACAAAAGACACACCTAACCTCTAGGTGGAAAATTAGGGCATCTTCCACCCACCCACCCACCCACCTAACAGAAAAAGAGAAACAAATTGCTGCTGCTCCAATTTGTAAAGTTCTCTAGGGTACTCACATGATTCAGAAATTTGCTATCTCGAGTGGCCCAGCCAATCTGCATGACACCAGAAGTGACCACCATTACTTCATAGTACCATACTCCGGCATCCACACAAAAGGTGCAACGCACACTTTCAAAAGAGGAGGCATCACAGCGAGCCTGGGAAAACCAAAGAGCATGACAATCGACCATCAGTGCCTGAAGACCACCAAAGTACCTGACTACTGGGAAGGTTGCATATAGTTTTTCTCATTGAAGTGCCTAGTGGACTAGTCCTCTCCTCTATCCATCCTCAGTGATTAAAAAGCCTAAAACTGAAAGAAGTACATTCTACAGCTAGTTTACAGTTTTATTTCCAGAGAGTTCTCACAGGATTGGTGTCAGACTAGGAGGACTGCCAAGATGGCTACAGTAAGCAGTAGTGAAAGCTGCTAGCTTTGCTTTCAGTGTATGTGGATCTTTGCTTTCAGAATAGAAGCTTTTATCAATTCATAAACATTGCTTTCATGTGATGGAGAAAAGGGTATAAGATGGGATACCTAAATATAATCTAAAGCAGAAAACTACACAACAGATTTGTTGGTACATAGAATCAAATAATTGCAGCCATTCTTCCAACAGTTCTTTTTTTTTTATATACCTTTATTTTATTTGTTTTTATTTTTTTTATGTGGTGCTGGGGATTAAACCCAGTGCCTCATGCATGCTAGTCAAGTGCTCTACCACTAGCCACAACCCTAACCCCCAACAGTTTTTTAATCCTCATCAATCTAGTCTCTTTGCCATATGTAACTGGCTTTTATATCAACTTTCACTTCAAAATCAGCAACATGTAACATACATGGAGAAAGGGAACTAGACCTAATATGATTGACTACATGGGGATTTAAAAGGAGTTACCCCTTTTAGAAACACTAGTCTTTGTACCTTAATTGAATAAAATGGCAAAGATTAAAAACACACATTTAAGCCGGTCAGCATCACAGTGCTTATAACAGGTGTAGTACTGTGTAAGATAATCGAGTAGTTAACATCTCAAACACTCCATCCTATCACTTCTACCTCTTATCACTCTTCAGATAGGAAATAAATTTCCCAGTAGAAAGACATGCTTTTGTTCAAAAGTAGGACATGAAAATGGGAGCAAAATGATCCCCCTACCCCAAAGATCCATTTGTGGAAATTTTACCTCCAAGCCATGAGGTGAGATCTTCAGGTACTCGCTGACATCATTGCTATTCAGCATAGCTCTAATGTTACTCAAGTCCACCTTCTCATAGGTCAGCTGTCTACCTTCTTTTAAAACTGCAAAAGAAAAAGTGGTCATGTCTTTAGGGTAGGCTGCTATTGGGCAGGGGAGGGGGAGAAAGCTACTGCCATCTCCAGCAGTCAAGGAATGAAATGGCAAGGAAGCTCAGCACCTTAGCTTTGCTGCTCCTCCATCATACGAAGGCTGACCAAGCAAATGCCAGAAGAGGCAGCACTGCGAGGTAGATGTTTCTAATCCATGAATCTATTACTTTTCATGAAACAAAATTTGAATTTCACTTTTTCAGAATCATTGTTTAATTGGCCTCTACACAGGCTGCACCCACAATGCTGGAGTAGGAGTGGGGAGTCACATGACCAGCGGGCTTTAGCAGTGATAACCATGGAGTGGGAAGTGAGGATATAGTACTAGTGCAGTTTTTGTTCTAGCAGTCCTTGGAGAAGGAAGAGAAAAAGCCAGGAACAACCCTCATGGTGCAGATAGGACATGACTTGGGTTTGAGGAGCAAAGGTAAGATAGGTAGAAAAAAAGAGGGAATTCCAAGTGGAGGGAATAGGCCCAGGGGTAGGAAGTCAGCAGGTTTTTTGTCTGCATTACAGTGAAGAGATAGTTTGGAAAGAGTTGTGTAGACAGTGCCATATGATTAAGGTTCTTAATGCATCAGGAAATAGGGTACCAATAGAAGGTTTTTGAATAAAAGAATGCTAGAATTAGAAACATTCCATATACTTTTTTAAAAATATTTTTTTAGTGGTAGATGGACACAATACCTTTATTTTATTTGTTTATTTTTTATGTGGTGCTGGGGATTGAACCCAGTGCCCCACACACATTAGGCAAGTGCTCTACCACTGAGCCACAACTCCAGCCCTCCATGTAATTCTTATCAAAGGGTTTTTAGGGTACACTTCTGCTAGAATATATTCAACCAACCGGTAGAGGACCTTTTAAAAAGGACTCATGTTCCTTCTTCTTTTTTTTTTTTTTTGGTACCAGGGGCACTTGACCACTAAGCCACATCCCCAGCCCTTTCAATTTTTTTTGTTTGTTTGTTTTGAGACAGGATCTCACTAAGTTGCTGAGGGCCTTGCTAAGTTGCTGAGATTGGCTTTGAATTTGCAATCCTCCTGCCTCAGCCTCTCGAGTTGTTGGAATTACTAGTGTGTGCCACCATACCCGGCTTCTTACAAAAGGAAGGCTAGTGAGACTATCAGAGAAATGAGTCTGGAAATGGAAACAGACATTTCAAAACAAACAGCTCCAACTTACAGAGATTGTCTAAGCTCCACTGGGCACAGAAACCAACTTGACGTTTCAGATAATCAGAATCATCAGCCCACGACTCCAATGTTATAAGCCGGTCACTAATACTGGATTCAGATATAGTCAATTTATTTTCACCTGTTTAAAAAGATGAAACCTTTGAATTAACAATGAAAGAGTAGGATGATTTGCTGTGCAAATTAGTAATAGTAATGAGTGTGGAGAGATAATTAAAGAATTTGAAGACTAGAATGGACTTCTACTAACGTTTCTAAGGATGACAAGGCCAAAGAGCTTTAACAATTTTCTAGCAATACCACCAAATTTTTAACTATAAAGAGTGGGTAATAAGACAAGCATGGTGGCACACACCAGTAATCACAGCTACTTGGGAGGCTGAGCCAGGAGAATTGCAAGATGAAGGCCACCAACTCAAAATAATATAAAAGGGCTGGGGATGTAGTTCAGTGGTAGGGTACTCCTGGGTTCAACACCCAGCACCACACAAATAAAGTGAGTAATAATGCTCACCAGTTCAGATTCTTGGGCAGAAAAAACTTTGCCTTTGTCCCTATTATACTTCACTGGCCTTGAAGTGTCTACCCAGGGAAAAACAGAATGTATGCAAGGTTGGTAGGGTTCAAAGTGTTGGTTATCTAGTAACTAAGAAAAGAGAAAACTCTTAAAAATGAATACAGCAGGTCATTAGTGCAAGAAGTCACTATACCTACTTGTCTGTGCAAACTTTTCCAGTGCGATGAGTGCAAATAGCATGACTGTAGGATGGGACTGCAACTTCTGAAAGACAATGGATTATTTTTAAAAATCACCCCGAGCAGAGGCAACAAGCTATTAATTTCATCTTCTTGCCCCCAGGTGTTTTTGTTTTTTGAGCAGTTAGAAAAATCTTTCTCATTCAAGTCCTCAATCATTCGTTTGGCAAATATTGTTAGCAATGAAGAACCAAGATAGAATCTCCATCTTATATTTCTTTTTCTTGAAGTCACTGGGCTAATTTACAGATACAGAAATTTCAACAGTATCTTGTTAAATATATTATGTCATTTTACTTAGTAACATTTATATGAAGGCTCTGTTACACAAATTGTTGATTCTTAAATTCATTTAAACAAGCTAAAAACTCAGAATTGGAGCTAAAAATAACCTTCTATTCAAAATCCTGTAGAGAAAGACTCATAACTACCAACTTTCAGAATTATAAATAATGAAATTAACAACTAATAGCTTGTTTTTAATCTGGACTCTGAAAGGAATTCTACAAATGGTGATGGTAGGGGAGAGAGCAACAAGTGGGCTCTTTGAATTGTTCTTGAGTTCATGTCACCTGAGTTCCCACTTACAGAAGGTCTACCCTAGGAGACTCCAGAGAGCTGTAGAACACTAGAGGGTTCCCATGTACTTCCCTGGTGCCACCTAACTCCAGCAGAGCTTATCATCGAACCAACACCCTCCCCCATTGTGAAGCATCTTCAGCATCCTGTTTTTTGCCACATCCATTCTCAATCCCTCTGCCTGGCTTTTCCAGCTCCGAATCCTCTTCTCCTGGCTACTGGGTCCATATCCTCCTACCTCTAAACACTATTTTCTTTGATTAGACAGTTTGGTCTCTGGATTTCTACCTGTGGCAGTACCTTGGACACAAAACCCATTTTTGCCTCCTCTGGGCACAGCTGAATCCTAACCTTACAGCCTGACCCAGTTGAAGTCTCACCATCAGGAAGTCTGTCACCAGCCACACCACCCACTCCTTCACTCCTCTCAACTCTTAGGGCACTTAAGGCTAGAGGAAACAATTTTTCCTTTGATCACATTCTGTCTTAAAATGGAGGCTAACTGTCATGTCTTAGTAGTACTTCTGTTTCAACTGACCAGTAAATTTCCTAAGGAAAAGGACAGTCCTATAACTTCTGTACCCCCATGAAGATCACTTAGAGCAGTACAGGTTTAATTTAAGCACTGTTAAGTAGGTATGGACCTATAAGAACTTTCATATTGAAATTTTGGAAAAAACTAATGCTCACTTGGCCTGCAAAAATAACTGTTAAAAATACAGGCTGGCCATGGCCAAGACTGTGGTCTAGCACTGGGAGAGATGTGAAGGCACAGCCTCAACCAACCACAAGCTTCACAGATGTATATCAAATACGCCTGCAAAAATAACTGTTAAAAATACAGGCTGGCCATGGCCAAGACTGTGGTCTAGCACTGGGAGAGATCTGAAGGCACAGCCTCAACCAACCACAAGCTTCACAGATGTATATCAAATACTCAAAAGATGACAGTTTTAAGAGCAGCAACAGTAGGGTGGTCAGGGGTAGAGATTCACATCCACTGGAAACCTGATCCGATGTTGGAATGCCATGTGGTTTTGTTTCTCCTCTGGAGGTCCCTATTGCCATCTGGTAGGCTCTAAGGACACACAGAAAAGTCTAGTAGCTATCTTATGACTAAATTTAAAAACAGACTAACTCAACTATTTTTGCTTTTGCATATAATAAATCCCCCCCCCCTTTTTAACATAGGAAGGAATAAATAACACTCAGGAAACACCTGCAAATAAAATTTACAACAAATTCCATTCTCTGTGCCAGGGGCTCTGTTGGCAACTTGAGAAAAATGTACAATTCTAGATGACTAAGAATAACTAGTTTTGATGTCTCACTTACCAGACACTGTAGCAAATACTCCAGTATTCCTGGGCTAAGTAAACCAATGCTTGCAGGACCTACACAAATACAACAAACACTGGCTATAATTAAAAGTGCCATATTATTATTAAACAGTAATAACAATCCAATTGTTTTGGTAGAAATCCATACCTTTTACAGAGTGGTCTCATGCACATTATCCTATTCAACCCTCCTGCTCTGAGGTTGGTTCAGAGTTGGTCACTGAGTAAAGTGACTCCCCACCACCGGCTTTTTTTTTTTTTTTTTAATTGGTACTGGATACAGGGGTGCTGTACCACCGAGCTGCAGCTCCAGTCCTTTTTTCAATTTTTATTTTGAGACAGGGTCTTTCTAAAATGTCAAGGCTGGCCTTGTACTTGCAGTCCTCCTGCCAACCTCCCAAATCACTGGGTTATAGGCATACACCACTGCGCCCAGCTCACGTTCTGATTTCAAATCCATTGTTTCTTCCATTATATGTGCAGTAAGTAGCTAAGCTAGTCACATGTACTTTACTGTTAACTTTACTAAAATGGGTAATATTCATAAAAAAAGTCAAATATCTATGTCTCAGGAACTAATGCAATCTAAATTTCTTTTCCTATTCCTCTCTCTGATTTGTCTTCATTACCTAGCTAAATTTTTTACATATATGTAATCATATATGTAAATTTAGCCTTTGCCCTTAATTTTAAATCACATAAATACAACTTTTTTGATAATCTGCAAAGCTAAGTTAGATTACCCTTAGCCTCTGTATCCTTTGTAATATTTCTTACCATTAGCCCCATCCCTCCTTTTCTGTTACAGCAAGTTTGATAAGACCTGCAGTGCAAACTGCCCTTAAAGTCAAGCAACTTAGATCTTCCTCTGTGGTGCTTCCCAGAGTTACCTGCTAGCTTCTCTGCCAAGCAGCCTAGGACCGCAGATGTATTCCTGTGTTTGGCAGGATGGCCTGAGTCCTGGCAAGCTACTTCTCCATTTAAATTGAGAATTTCAGTCAATTTCTGGAGTGCATCCTAAAAACAAAAAGGTAAGAGTGGATTTGAAATATATCTTCTCAGGTCATTTTCCTAAGAGAATTCTTTGAGACAAAGCTATAACCAGGTGTTAAACTCAGAATAACCATATAAAAATTATACAATGTAACCCAATGATATCATTATTGATGGGAAATATTGTTTGCTCAATCTGAATGGAATGGAATTTCTAGATTTCATTTTATTCAAAATATACTTGCTATACATTTGATATCTATATTTATATATCTATCTACATCTCTACCCTCTATACACATATGCCACTCTTGAATCATTAAATAGACTGAAGCTATTCAAATGTCAATATGATTAGTAACATTAAGGCCTAGTGATGTTGTAGTAAAAAGTTACATTAAAAAAAAAATGTTTCACTGCTGCTGGACATGGTGGCATGTACCTGTAATCCCAGCAATTTGATAGACTGAGGAAGGAGGATTTCAAGTTCAAGGCCAGCCTCAGCAACTTAGTAAGACCCTGTCTCAAAAAATAAAAAAGGCTGGGGATGAAGCTCAGTGGTAAAGTAACCCTGAGTTAAATCCCAGTACAAAAAAAACCAAAAAACAACAAAACAAAATTTCACCAAGCAAGAACAAATCCTATCAGAGTTTTTGAAGCAAATGAAAATGGAAACCATTTATAAGCCTAGGTTAAAAAAAAAATCAATCAATCAATCAGTGACTAGGTTAAAAGATTTTCCCTGTGCTGTCTATAATTTTTTTGTTTTTGTTTTTGTACAGGACCCAAATGTCTGAGGCTTAAACAGACAAATAAAAGATGCCAGAATCCAAATTAAAAAAAAAAAAAAAAAAAAGAAGGAAGAAAGAATCTGTAGACTATACAGACTACTAATTCAATAAAAGTTTAATATTTTTGTTTTATGTAAGGTACACTCAATGTTACACTAATGCCTAATATGTTTGAGCAAGACTCAAAAGTACTTTCTCAGTACAATGCCCCTTTTCTCTTAATTGAAAACTTTTATTAAGAGGAAGTTGCTCAGAGAAAGATAGGAAAATCAACTCAGTACCTGAACATTTTCTTCTAGTTTCCAAACAAAGATTGTCATTATAGATATAAATGCAACAATTTTTAACATTTACAAAATTTTTAACTAAAACCTTACAGTATGCTATTGCTAGAGGAAGCAACACTTCATTAGTAAAAAAACATTTTACATAATAAAATTAATACTGAATGAAACACATCTCAAATGTATAAAGAGGAAAATACATCAAATGTTCTTTGTGGTCACTAATCCAGTGCTTAAGCACAGGTGACATTTTATAAAATATTAGTAGTATTCACTTACTTTAGTAGGTAATGGACATTCATCTAGCAACAATGTTATAACAGCTGGTCCCAGTGGGTCTTCCAATGGAATAACTCTAATTAAAGACTGGACAACGTCCAGCCATCCTTCATCTAAGAGTAAATCAAGAAAATTATACAATGGCGTCACTATTTTGAAAATGTGAAAATATATAACTTATAATAGAGTCACACAAGAAATACTTTTGGCCTTTGTTCTGCGGCTTTGATTTTATTTGTGGTACTGGGTGGAGACTAAACCCAGGGCCTCTCACATGATAGGCAAGTGTTCACCAGTGAGCTACTTCCCCAGATCTCATCTTGAAGCTTTTGAGCAGCTGATATTTGGCATAAACATAATTATCAATTGGTAGTTATCATGGTGGAGTTCAAAATTTTATTATGGTGCCTGGAGGTTAGGGGGCATCTTTATTTGGATAAAATTTAAACTATGATCATCAAACTATGGTCATTCATAAACTATGGTCATCAAATTATGATTAAAACAGTTTTAGAAGTCTTATTCACTACACAGGAATTAACTGAAAACAGTAAGTATACTCTGTTTTGGCTATATTTTCAGAATGATATTTAGGAAATTGAGGGCCCAATTCTAGAACATCTAGATCAAAATCTGTCAATGCCAAAAAAGAGGGTTTTTCTTTTCTTTCATCATCTCAAGTGAGAAAAAACACTCACCAAGACATGTAATTAAACATTCAGGATATAATATACAGTGCCTTTTACACATTTTCAGGGAAATTTCCATATACTAAGGGCTTTTTGTCTTAAAAAACAAAGTGGCCACATTTCTTCCTTATTGTTAATTCATTAGAAAGTATTAAAAAAAAATACCTGTTTCTGCCATTTCATGTAATGTAATCATTGAATAAGGAGGTTCCTGATCACTGAAAAACAAACATTTAAGATATTAAACTTGAGGAAATAATAAATGACAATTTCAAAGAAAAAATCAAATTGGAAGTGTGTGGATGGAAAGATAAAAAGATGAATATGAATGAATGTAGGGAAAAAGATGGAAGAGACAACAAGAGCTACAAACTCTCAGGACAAACGTATACCTTATGTACTCATTTCCACAGTCACCGCCTGTGAGGGCCCACAGACAAAATGGGCTGATGGGCACACGCAAAGGTTGCTATGTGGCCTGCAGTAAAAGCACAGGACTAAAATTGGAGACCAGCGTCTACTCTTAGCTTTACCTCTAGAGGCCCAATGCCAACTGAGACAAGCCAGGAAGGTCAACATCATCTTCCTAATACTTACCTCAAAGAAATGCCAGGATGGAAGAAGGCAATCCCAACTGAGGACTTAGGAAATCAAGGACCTACATAAACATCTTCATTTGAAAGTTTCCTTCTGGGAAATATCACTGCATTCTTAAACTTCATAAAATCGTATTAGAAGAAAAAGAAACCAAACTTAATCAAGAAACTATTTAATATTCTAGATACTAGTCTAAAATGGCATCATATATCTTATTTCCTTGGCTTTTCGAACTGGGATCCCAGAAATCCAAAGATTCTGAAATACTGAAATACTTTCCATCAAACATTGATAACTCTGTTTAAGGACACACTGTTTATTTAAGCAAACAACACTTAATTTGTATGTTTTCTGTCATGAAAAAAAATTAACATCCATAAGAATAACCATATAGTTGGACCCCAGCAGCTCGGGAGGCTGAGATAGGAGGATAGAAAGTTCAAAGCCAGCCTCAGCAATGGTGAAGTGCTTAGCAACTCAGTGAGACTCTGTCTCTAAATAAAATACAAAATAGGGCTGCGGTGTGGCTCAGTGGTTGAGTGCCCCTGAGTTCAATTTTTTTTAGTACCAAAAAAAAAAAGTATAACCTTGTACCTTCTAACATAGGAATTTCTATGTTCATTTCAGGTATTCATTAGATACTGGTTGCTTGATGTATTCTGTGTCCCTTCATAATAAGGGGAAATCATTTTAAAAGGTTTTTTTTAAAATATATTTTTGTTTTAGTTGTAGGATGGACACAATATCTTTATTTTATTTATTTATTTTTATATGGTGCTTATGATCAAACCTAGTGCCTCACATGTGATAAGCAAGTGCTCTACCACTGAGCTACAACCCCAGCCCCTTAAAAGATTTTTAAAAACTAATTAACTGACTGATGCAAACTCTGGTAATGATGAGATTAAGTATGCAATTAAGTAAACAATTCCATAGAAGCTTTTACATAGGTCCACAAATTGATGCATATTTATGCTATTTAACACAGGATTATTTGTAGGAACAAGAATATGGCAGTAACCTAAGTGACCATCACCAGAGGAAAAGGTAACAAAATATGGTACTTTCAAGCATACAAATGAATACTGTGTGTGGCAGCCAGAATCGGTTGCAGATTTACATACAGCAATATAGATCTTAAGTTAATATTAAGTGAAGTTAAAAACAAAGAGGTTTATAACTAAACCAGTTAATGTAAATTGAAAAAAAAGTCATACACAAAACTCTATAAACATTCTTCCTAACAAACATAAGCAAACATATGGTAGGAGAAGTGGAAGAATATCTTTTTTTTTCTTTTTGATATTTTCTTTTTCATCTGGAACTCAAATGTTCCCATCTCTGCCTCCAGAGTAACTGGAACTACAGGGACGAACTCACCTTAAATTCACCAGTATGGCTACCTACTGATATTTGGAGGTGGGTGTTGGAGAGAAGAATGAGATAAGGGAAGAAGTGAAGAGTAATAAAACACAATATAGAGTAAAGAACTAATAAGGAATAGGAGTACTTCAGTTCTATACAGAGGTACTTAATGGACGCACACACATCCCTACACTCAAAGAATAAGATGAATTCCTTTATGGAGCAGAAATGTGGCAGAAATTTCTAGAAGGAAGCAGAAGTTAAGCCAGAGGACTACTGGGCTGTAGGTCAGGAGCTGAACAAAGGTAACCAGGAGTTCTGAGTTTGCAAGGTAGTGGGACACAAACCACACCTATGGATGGGCAGATGCATAGAATGAAGCTGGGATAAGGTTCCTCTCAGTGGAAGGGATAAAAAAGTTATTAATGATAAATGGAGCTAAAACTGGTATAAAGTGCAAGTTTCTGGTGACTGAAAAAGGCAAAAAAAAAAAAAAAAAGCAGCAGGACTCAAGCTTCTTATAGTGGGTCAGGAATGCAGAACTATCACCACATTTCAACTTCAGGTTCATTCAAAGAAAGAGCACACATAAGCAATGCAGGCCCTGCAAGTGTATACCAATCATGTGGGCACACACCTGTAATCCCAGCAGCTGGGGAGGCTGAGACAGGAGGATCCTGGTTCAAAGCCAGCCTCAACAATTTAGTGAGGCCCTAAGCAACTCAGTGAGACCCTGTCTCTAAATAAAATATAAAACAGGGCTGGGGATGTGGCTCGATGGTAGAGTGCCCCTGAGTTCAATCCCTAGTACCCCTTCCCCCCTAAAAAAAGTCTGTAGTAGTGCACATCTTTAATCCCAGCAGCTTGGGAGGCTGAGGCAGCAGGACAGCTGCAGCAAATTAGCAAAGCCTTGAGTAACTCAATAAAACCCTGTCTCTAAATGAAACATAAAAAAGGGCTGGCCATGTGGTTCTGTGTTTAAGTACCCCTGGGTTCAATTCCCAGTCTCCCCCCCCCAAAAAAAAAAAAAGAGAGAGTGTCTATAGGGCTAAGGATATAGCTCAGTTGTGGAGCACTAGCCTACCATGTATAAGACCCTGGGTTAGATCCCCAGCACCAGCACCAAAAACAAAATTAAAGAAACAACTAAGCTGAGCAAAGTGGTGCATGCCTGTAATCCCAGAGACTTGGGAGGCTGAGGTAGGTAGGAGGACTCAAAGTTTGAGGTCGGCCATAAATAAATAATACATACATACATATAGATATTACAATTATAGAACCATCTGTATTTATTGTCCTCTTTATTTTTTACTTAAGAAAGGGTGACACTGACATGAAAGGAGAGCAATGGTTCTAATGCCATAGTGAGAGAGTTGCTAAAAAAAGAGTAGCATGGTGGTATTGTCTTGTTTTCCACAATTTTGTTTTGAAATAAATTACCTATTTGCAGTATGCTGCAATACCCAGTTTTCTTTTCCCCTTATCTAAACAAAGTTTTAACTCTATTTTTTGTTGTTGCTATGGTTGTCTAATTTTAATGCAATATATTTTCAATTTTGTTTTATAATTATTTTTTTAGTTGGACACAATGCCCTTAGCTCTACCACTGAGCCACAACCCCAGACCCTATATGTTTTCAATTTTAACTCATTTTCTTCAGTTGTGGAAATTTCTCAGCCATTATTTCTTTGAATGTTGTTTCTGATGTTCTGAGTGAATTCTTCAACACTTTCTTCTAATTAATTAATTTTCTCTTTATGGCATATTTGGAATTATACCATCTATTGGAATTTTTATTTCAGTGACAATGTTTCATTTCTAAGATTTCTGTATGTTTCTTTCCCTTTTAATTCATATCTGCTTTTTGTTTTTTTTTTTGGTTTGTCTTTTCATTTGATATACTTTTCTTAACTGCTATTTGTTTGCTTGTTTGTTTTCATTTTTTAGTACTTGGAATTGAAGCCAGGAGTGCTTTGTCACTGAGCTATACCCCCAGTCCTTTGTATTTTTTTGAGACAAGATTTTCTTTTTAATTTTTTTAGTTGTAAATGGACACAATACCTTTATTTTGTTTATTTATTTTTATGTGGTGCTGAGGATCGAACCTAGTGCCTCACACATGCAAGGCAAGTGCTTTATTGCTGAGCCACAACTGCAGCCCCGAGACAGGGTTTCACTAAATTGCTGGGGCTAGCCCTGAACTTGTGATCCTCCTGCTTCCTTAATCATTGAGACAATAGGTTTGTGCGCCACCATGCCTGGCTTGCATATACCCATTTAGATATATTCTTTACCATACTTACATCACATTTCATTTAATAGCCCTATAAACTTTATACGTTCTAAAATTCTTCTTCAATAACTTCTGAGAATTACGCTATATGTCTATGTTCATAGACTGAATTCTGTTTTGTCATTATCCTGTCCATTGCTCCATATCTGCCTTATTTTTTCATTCTCCAAAGAATTACATCTATCATTTAGGAAAAACAGGTTTGAGGTGAAAGTTACCCTGTTACTCAAATGTACACTTGCCTCACATAAGTGAATAATATGCTTTTTATCCACAAGGTCATTTATAATTTGAAATATTTTCCTGGAACTTGGAAGAAAGGCTCCTATCTTATTCCCATAATCTCTTAATCATTCTCTTAAAATATGGCTAAATCTATTCTGCACCTGTTTTTCTAATTAGCTTAAGTTAACATTGGTGTGGTCTACTTCCTCATTTGGGAAGGATAACTTTTCATTACAATTTTACAGTACAAGAGATAATTTTTAAAAATATATACATGGGTAGCTGGGCATGGTGGTGCATGCTTGTAATCCCAGCAACTCAAGAGGCTGAGGCAGGAGGATTGCAAGTTTGAGACCAACCTCAGCAACTTAGTGAGGCCCTAAGGAATTAGCAAGACCCTGTCTCAAAATAAAACATAAAAAAGGGTTGGGAATGGGGCTCAGTGGTAAAGTGACTCTGGATTCAAACCCAATTTAAAGAAAAAAAAAATTGGTATGTGTGTATATATGCTCATATATATAATATATATAAATATATACACACACACACACACACATATAAATTGTGTATATATATATATATATATATATATATATATATATATATATATATTTAGGTTCAAGTAAAATTACATATATAAGTATTTGATAATCACATTAATAAAAAACAAGTTTTGTTTAGTTTCTCAAAAATGATAGCATATGCCGGGTACAGTGGTGAACACCTGTAATCTCAGCAACTCGGGAGGCTAGCGAAAAAGGATCACAAGTTCCTTTTGCAGAGAGATTCACATATATTATTATTATTATTATTATTATTATTATTCACATGTATGTATTATTCCTGAAGACCAAGAAATACTCTGGTCTTCAGGAATACTATTTTGAGGAAGAGTCTAAAATAGCTCAGATACATACTGTTTTATGATAATTTTTATTTTTGGTACTAGGGATTAAACCTAGGGGTGCTTTACCACGGAGCCACATCCCCACATTTCCAGCCCATTTTCTCTCTCTCTCTCTTTTTTTTTTATGGTGCTGGGGATTGAATCCAAGCTTTGTGCATGTGAGGCAATCACTATATCAACTGAGCTATATGCCAGGCCTTATTTTTTTATTTTTGAAAAAAGGTCTCACTAAGTTGCTAAGGGCCTTGCTAAATTGTTGAGGCTAGCCTTGAACTTGTGGCTGAATCAGAATCTGAACCTGAGTCCATCAGTTCTAAAATCTACTAAATTATACAACCTTAAATTAACTTGTTTTTCCAACTTGAACAATACCCTTTAATTTCACTGTTATTCAATCTTGGATTTTGTACTCCGTTAGACCAAGCAGGGGAAAAGACAAAACAAGCACAGGTGTGTCCTGCAGTTTCAACTTACTAGGCCCCCCAACTGGATCTAAGAACCAAAGAAGAAATATAAAGAAAGGAGAAGGAAAACTCTCCTTGGCCTTGTCCTTAAGTGGCCAACAGTAGTTGCACACAGTCTACTCTTGGTGAAACAAGTCACTTTTTCAATCTCTGGTCCGTGGCATTGACTAGGCAAGCACAGTAACAGTGAGTCTTTATAAAACCATTTCCTAGCTAGTAACACAAACTCACTCCATATTACTATATACCCTAATAAAAATCATAGCTTCAATTAGTGTTTTCTGCTATAGAAATGTTTAGACATTTCTGACATTTTAGAACAGGAGTGGATGACAGCAAGTAAAAATGTCAAACTTCACAATTTACTCTGCCATGAGAGGAAAAATAAAATATTCTCCCCTCCCCAGTAAGCACAAGCCTTGACGATTACATCCTAGATAAACTGAAGGAGTCCAGACACTGGAGTTCCAGAACACTGTGCATTGCCCTGGAGGTGCCAGTGAGTCGGATACTTACTTATCTACAAGGGTCCTTATTACTGCCAGTGTGTCCAGCACTAGCCCATCTACATTTTGTTTTTTTCTCCTTGGCTCATGTGGTCCTCGGCCCCTTCTTGGAGGCCGTACAGGGTCCCGGGTTTGGCTCCTTGTGTCAGCAGTGGGGACTGCACTGTTCTCGGCTTGTTGCTGGTGGGTGTCAACACTGTCTTCACCTCCGCTGTCATCTCGGCAGATACAGGAATTACCCATGGTAATAGTGGCACTTCTAGTCCACAGCAGGTGGGCTATGTGCTCCTCGAGAGTCCACAGCAGACCCTGGCCAAGGCTTCTGCTCGCTAAGAACACGGCCCAACCAAAGACAATCATTTAGGTAGTTTTCAGTTTTCCAAGTACTGTTTTCATAATCTGGGATTGAAGAACTTGCATCCTATTTGTTTTTAACAAGCAAATGCCGAAGCACGTTGCAGAGCTGATTTCCAACATTATCAGTTACAGGGAATTTTGGTCATCTGCTGGTAGTTCTAAAAGAAAGAAAGGAAAAGAAAATGAAAATGAACAGAAGACTCCTGGAAACTCAATTACTGACTTTCCTGGTTTGGTTTTATAGACATTTAAATTGTAATACAGAGGGCTGGGACTGTGGCTCAGCAGTAGCACACCTGCCTTGCAGAGGCACTGGGTTAGATTCTCAGCACCTCAACAACTAAGGGAAAAAAGTTGTAATGAAGAGTCATCTTTGTTGATTTTTATAGGTTTCCAATATGAAGAAATATCATTGGATAGCAGAATTAACAATCAATCAATAACTTTTTCATCATTATATTATAAAGTTGATTGCTAAATCATATCCTGGTAAACCACAGGAGTGACAAGTGATGTTTAAAAACCATATGTTTAGTTCTTCCTATGGATAGAGAAATATATTCGAAGAATGTGTCCAATTTTTTCAAGAACTCTTTTTGTGATTAAAAAAAATGAATCGTCTCCTTTCTTCATGTAAACATATGGGACAATTCAATGTTTCAAATAAAATACCTAATTACACATGTCTATTGTTGAGAAAGTTATGATACAAATGTGAGAGTGCTTATTTAATAAAAAGAAGAATAAAAGAATAGAATGTTCCTTTTAAATCACTAAAACTGTACTGATTTCCCAAATGGAGTCTTAGTTAAGAATTTATAGAAATCACACAAGTATTTACAAAGTTTTTCTGTTAGGTAAGCAAGACTCTGGGGAAATATGAATTTATATCACAAAGTTATATCCACACAATGATCAGTCTGTTGCACATGTCTGCTACAAAGAATAAGACATACCAATTATCTTTGAAAATACTAAGCACCTTGTGCCAGGCACTATGCTGGGACAAGGAGAACAACGACCAGGGTACGATTCCCTCCAAGAGGAGATAACTAAGAGATTTCAATGCTTAAAAGGACAGAGGAGACAGAAACCAGAAAAAAAACTCTTTTAAGGGTCCCTGGTATAAAGAGAAGGAAGGTACAGTTTCTGCCCTTCAATAATTTATGGATGGCCATTCTCATCCCACACAGTGCTTATTACCAAAAAACCAAATGATAGAAGTAGCTAGTCACTGAGCTGAGAACCTCTGCTTAGGTTCTGGAAAGATGTGGAATTGGGAGACTAACATGGGATAGGCAGAAAAAAGTAAAAACTCATGCATCATTTGGAGACTAGGAACATAAGGAATAGATAATGCCAGTGCATAGTTTCTACTCAATATTTGGTTATTTTCGCTTAATTCCTCATGTCCTGAGCACTAGTTTAGAATTAGATGTAAATAAAATTTGAAATTCAGTGGGATTAGAAGAGAAAAATTATTTCTATTATTCTGGAAAGATTTTTTTCAATATTTCCCTGGTTTATTGCTCATGGGGAGAAATAAGGGAAAAAATGGAGATAAACATCTTTACATATATATAATTGTGCAATTTAATATAGAGGGAAGAGAGGAGGGAGGGAAAGGAATGGCAAAGGGTAGGACTAGAGGAGAAAGAAGAGGGAGCAAACAGACATTATCTGCTTCCAGACAACCAAAACAGCAATGGCTGAGCCAAGTAATACCACAGATGCTCTTGGTTCCTCAAAAACAGACTGGCTGTCTTTAAAATTTGGAGGTTGTACTTAAAAGAACATGTCTGAAGTATACAGGTAAAAGCAGAATGCAAGGTCTCAGTTGGAAATAGTCTTTGAACAGAGAACACATTTAAACCAGCAAAGAGTCAAAGTAATGGCATTCCCATTACTGCAGGGACAAGGGTATAATTCCCTCCAGAGAGAAGAAAACTAAGAAATTTCAATGCTTAAAAGTACAGAGGAGACAGAATCCAGAAATAACTCTTTTAAAGGGTCCCTAGTATAAATTTCTACTGATCTTATAAATTATGCTGGTTTCTGAAAAAGACCAAAAGCAACATTTAAAAAGCCATGCTTTGGCCCTTCTCAGATATTGCACTGTTGGAATGATGCAGATGAGAGGAAGTTTTCTGATAGGTCTGCCACATGGGCAGTAGCCTAGCTGATTATGTCACCAGATCAGTTTCTTGACATTCTAAAGTATTACATTAAAAAAAAGGGGGGGGGCTGGTGATGTGGCTCAAGTGGTAGCGCGCTTGCCTAGCTTGCGTGAGGCACTGGGTTCGATTCTCAGCACCACATAAAAATAAAGATATTGTGTCTACCTAAAAAAACTAAAAAACAAACAAACAAACAAAAAAACCCCAAACAAACCAAAAAACCTTTATCTGCTAACTTTATTTTAAAAAATTAATTTAGGTTGGGTATGTTGTAGTGCACATTGATAATCCTAGCAACTGAGGCGGCTAAGGCAGGAGGGTCACAGATTCGATGCCAGCCTCGGCAACTTAGAAAGACCCTCGGTAACTTAACAAAACCCTGAATCAAAAGAGAAAATAAAAAAGGATTGGGGATATAGCTCAATGATAAAGTGCTGCTGGTTTCAATCCCTAGTACCAAAAAACAAACAAACAAAAAACCGAATTCAGTTCAATTTTAAAACCTAAATGCTGCACAAGTCTAGAGAAAGTGAAAGCCCTCCTTCTGCTCTATCTAAGCCCATTCCTTTTCCAGACTTAACCCTTGTTAAGATCTTTATTCCTTTGCTTCCATGACTACTATTATGCATTGACAAATTAGTTTTTCCTTAAGTCTAATCATGGCAAAGTCATAAATACTGTCCTGTGATTTGCTTTTGCCTTTTTTTGTTTGTTTGTTTAAACTTAATACCACAACTTTCTATTCCAGCATATACAGAACTACCTCACTGGTTTAAAGGTGGTACAGAAATCCATACTCTGGTTTATCATGGTTTCTTCCCATCAGGTTATGAAAGTCTGGCTAAATCAACTGATACTGTGGGGATGATGGAAGGGAGTGGGCCAGTTTGATAAAAAGAAACTCCTGGGGAAAGCTTTATCACCTGGGAAAGTGTTTTTTAAACTCCAAACTGCTTGGCTGGGGTTATAGCTTAGTTGGTAGAGCATTTGCTTAGCATATGTGAGGCACTGGCTTCAATCCTCAGCACCATATAAAAATAAATAAATAAATAAATAAAGTTAAAGGGAAAACAACAACAACAAAAACCACTTCCAAACTGCTTCCCCACAGTGAGGGCCCAACTATTCTCAATTTTTGCAAATAGAAGGGATACTACTGGCTTTTCTAATGCTCTACAGTCTTTCTACATCATCAGTATGGAAGGTCATATGAGAACTAGATGAAAAAACAGATGCAATCTAACCAGACACATTAAATCAGAGAAGGCACACCTGAAGAAGGGAGGCAAATCAGATACTAAAAATAACTGGTAATGTTGAGACTGCTGAAGTGAGCTCAAGTTCCAGAAAACAAAGGCTTGAAGGACAGAGGATAGTTCATATTATAAAGTTTCAATTTGTGTCTAATTAACAACAATAAAATACAAAAACAAAACAAAACAAAACATGTTGAGGGTGCCCTTGAAGATGCAGTTTGTTGAAATACAGCTATTTTGGGGGGTGGGAGGGGTACCAGGGATTGAGCCCAGGGGTACTTTAACCACTGAGTCATATCTCCAGGCCATTTAATGTTTTGAGATCAGGGTCTTGCTAAGTTGCTTAGGAACTCGATAAGTTGCTGAGGCTGGCTTTGAACTTGGGATCCTCCTGCCTCAGCCTACTGAGTCATGGGGATTACAGGGTATACCATCTTACAGGGAAAAATGTAATTTTTTTTCAATGTTGGAGACGGAACTCAGGGCCTTGTACTTGGCTAGTGGTTTACCACTGAGCATATTCCCAGCCCCTGATCACAAATCCTAAACTTTACCCAAGAAAACTTTTCCTAAGGCTTAGGTAAACCGAATATAGAATAATTTATGTAGATTCCCATTTAGTATAATTTCATGGTGATTATAAGATACCCAATACATCTTTTTTTTTTTTCTTTTTTAAATCTGACTAACTTTGGAAGAAAAAAAATTAAACGTTTTTTTTTTCCATTTCCAAACTGAGTTCAAGAATATTTTGGGTCAATTTCTTCCAAAAGAGTAATTTTCCTTAAATGATCCAGAAAATGATGTCAATTATAAATCTGTGAGAGAAGAAAAATGTTTTTTTGTTTGTTTGTTTTGGTTTTGTTTGTTTGTTTGTTTGTTTTGCTCTTGAGATAGGGTTTTCACCATGTTGCTCAGGCAGGCCGGAACTCCTAGGCTCAAGAGATATCCCAACCTTAGCCTCTCAAGTAGACACATACCAAAGTGCCTGGCAAAATGCAGTTTTTAAAAAGTTTTCTTTTTTTAAATAAAGGACTAGCTATAAAGACCAGGTAGAAAGAAGAAGTTAATTAAGTGGAAGAAACCATGAGGCATTTCACAGAGGAAAGCCTAAGAAACATAAGAAAAAAAAAAAAAAACAAATTCTTTAAAGAATTTCTGAAAGGAGCATACTGAGACTCCTGAGGATTATAGCGACAGGCAGAGGATGTAAACAAAGTACATCTTTCAGACTTATTCACACTGGAATTCCTGGGCGATATGTATAGCTTGTTATTTGAAAATGTTAGTTATCTTTTCATAGGCAAAAAGGCTATGACTACTGATTGGGTGATAAAGCTAAACAATTATACTTTATGCAATTTTTTTTAACCTCTTTAAAAAAAAAGCCATTATGTGTCCCAGTTTACAAGGACCATTGTCTTAAGACAGGAACAATCAGTTTACAACTTTTGGGCAGGATGCCAGAGGCCACCTACAACATAGTACTCAGGCTTTGGCCCTGTCAGAAAGACCTGGGCACTTGTACTGGCCCTACAATAGCTATTGCTATGCATCCTAATTAATCTGTTAATGCACTTTACAAAACAGAAAAAAGTAATAGTCTTACCTCATAATATAACTCCAAATAGCCAGAATCCAAATTTCTAAGATGTGGCCCAAGTTTGTGTCTTTTAAAAAGCTCCCCAGATGATTCTGATGGCAGCCAGGTCTGGAAATTACTGTTTTAGTATTTACAATAGCATCTGGCACAGCAAGTAGGACCTATTGACTGAATAAAGGAACAAACTGAAGTATTAAAGGTGATTCTTATGGGATCAAAAATGTTGACATCCCTTTCCAGAAAAATGAATTAAGACTATCTTAGAAAGTAGTCCCTTGGAGGTTATCAGTCAAAATAGCAGTTAGAATACATTTATATCTAGTGGTATGTAATTATTAGGATATATATCTAGTGGGATATATACTGCAATGGCCCATGTCTCTAATTCCAGAAACTTGGGAAGCTGAGGCAGGAGGATTGCAAGTTCAAAGTTAGCCTCAGAAACTTAATGAGGCCCTAGGCAACTTAGTGAGACCCTGTCTCAAAATTTAAAAACTTAAAAAAAAAAAAAAAAAAAAAAAAAGGGCTAGGGATGTGGGTAAGTGCCCCTGAGTTCAATCTCTGGTACAACAACAAACATTCTATCTATTAGTGAGATCTACAATTCATATCAACAAAATGAAAAAAATAGCCACCCTATGAAGCAACCCTGCTTGTGGGTGACAGCATCCAAGGTTGAGACTGAAGGAAAATGAGTAAGACTAAAGATTATGTAAAAGCAACATATCTGTAATACCTAAACATTTTACCTTAACTTTGAAGACTACTCAGCATTAGCTCATAAAGCTGATTTTGAGAAAGAAAAAAAAAAGTTGGTCACATAATTTAAAAACACAAAATTATCACATCTGTTGCTAGGACAATTATCAACTGACTCAATGATAATCTTTATCACTGGATATTATTGCTTAGTAGAAAGACTCATCATGTAAATGGTAATACTTAAAATCAGCACTCTTGATAACAATTATGCAAGAACATAATTATAGTCAAACATTTCCTGTGCAAATATGTTTCTCTGAGTTGTGGCATTATTAATTTTGATACCCCTCCTTTTTCTTTGGTAGTGCTGTGGCTCAACCTCATGGTCTCAAGCATGCTAGAGCAAGTGTTCTTCCAGAGCTATACATCAAGCTCCTTCCTTTTTTGGGGGGTGGAGGGAATAACAAAACAAACTATTCTTTCCATTTCTCTTTTATGATTTATTAGATTTTTTATATGTATGTATATAAATTTATTTTTGTGGTGCTAGGGACTGAACCTAGGGGTGTTCTACCACTGAGACACATTCCCAGTCCTTTTTATTTTGAGACAGGGTCTGAGTTGCTGGTCTTGAGCTTGAGATTCTCCTGCCTCAGCCTCCTGAGTTGCTGGGAGGATTATAGGCCTGCACCACCACATCTAGCATATTCTTCTAATATTCTGTATCTTTCAAAGTGCCTCTGATAGAAGAAAAAAAACTTGGGAGTGTCAGTAAATTCAGTATTAAAGCAGTAAGGTTCTGGCACTCACTGTCAGTACAAAACACAGACCTCTACCATCACAGCCAGCTCACCAAGGAGGCATCTGGCCAACTGGTCTAACCCTCTCTAACAAATGGTCCAGGAATCAGTGATTCATCTCTTCAAATATTTGCTTATATTCAGTTGTTAAGCAGAACAGTTTCAGAAAGAATTTTTTTTTCCTGAAAATAAGACTTCAGGATTATGCTGCCAAAAGGGAGAAGCTAGTTAAAGGAATGATCATAAGGAAGAAAAAAAAAAAAAAAAACACACACACACACACACACACAGACAGTGAGCATGCAATTACTATGTTATAATTTTTATCTCATTTCAAAATAGGGTTATGGGATGTGCAGTGTTTTTTCTAATTCCTTCTACTCACCAAAGCTAAATCAAATAGCATGGATAGCAACAATATATTATATGCTGGAAATTTTAATGATTTTTCTCTCATTAGAAAATATTTTTAGACATTTCCCTAAGATAGTGAGAATGTTACAAGTAATAGCTTCTAGTGTCACATTTACTGCCCCCCCCCACTTGAAACTTAATTATGAAAAAGTTTAAACATACAGGAAAGTCAAATAAAATTCACTGTCTTAGCTAGAAGTAGTGGCCCAAACATCCCAGCTACTTTGGAGGCTGAGGCAGGAGGACTGCAAGTCTGAGGTCAGCCTTGGTAACTAAGCAAGAACCTGTCTCAAAAATAAAAACAAATGGGGGGAGGGAAGGAGATGAGGCTCACTGGAAAAGCACCACTGGGTTAAATTCTCCAGTACTGCAATAAATAAATAAATAGATAAACAAATAAATAATCAAACAAACTATGAACAGTGAACATCTCTATACCTACCACCTAGATTCTAATCATTAAAATGTTGTTATACTTGCTTTATCACATATACAATCCATCTCTATATCCATCATCCCTCCATCTAAATTTTTTTTTTATGTATTTCAAAGTAAACTGAAGGCTTTCAAATACTTCCTCCTAAATGATTCGGCATGCATATTCATAGCTGGACTTCAATGTTTTTAGAAGTTAAATTTACATTTGTACACATTTTAAACATATATGCTGAGTCTTGTCAAATGAATACATTCAAACTCTATCAAGGTAGAGAATATATTTGCTTTTATAATATCTTGTGGGATAGCTCAAAGACCATACTTTCCTTACTGAAGATTTAGTTTAAATGGAGGAAAACACAGAAGTTGAAAAAAACTGCACATGCACAGACTTCTTTTTAAACTTCTTTTTGTTGATTATTCTGTAAACAATACAGTATAAAAACTATTTGCATAACACATTTTGTTAGGTATAAGTAATTTAGAGATGATTTAAAGCAAAGGGAATGATGTATGTAGGTTCTATGCAAATATTATAATATTTTACAGAAGGGACTTGAGCATCCATGGATTTTGGTATTTGCAGGGATCCTGGAACCAATCCTCCTTTATTACTGTGGGATTGTTGTATTTGGTTGGAATCTCCCCCAACTCCCACAAAAGGAAAGACAGCCTTTCTAAGGTGTTTTTTTTTTTTTTGGGGGGGGGTGTCACACAGGTACACAAAACTATGTATCTGCAGTGGCACTGAGCACTTGAGGCTTCAGTTACATAGGGCACTATCATCTCCTGGATTGTAACTTTCAAGTAGTCTGGGAGAAGTACAAGATGATTCTGATATTACTCTTAAGCCCTGAGGTTGGTTTAAAAAAGTATGCCTTTCAGAAAAAAACAGGTTATTTTCTTGGTTGAATGGTTAGGGAAAGATTATCTGGGAAAAAAAACTTCACCTAGTGCACACTTGTAATCCCAGCTACTTGGGAGGCTGAGGCAAGGGGATCAGAAGTTTGAAGTCAGCCTGGGCAATTTAGCAAGACCCTGTCTCAAAATAAAATAAAAATGGTTGGAAACATAGCTCAAATAGTAGAGTGGTTAACATGCGCAAGAACTCTAGATTTGATCTCTAGTACTACAAAACACAAAAACAAAAACTTCCCCTAAAATGTTGACAGCTTTTTAACCCAGTAGTAGTGCAATTTAAGACCAGGTGAGACTTATGGCAGAAAGAATTACAGAATATAGCCTGATCTGAAACATAAAAAGCAGAAAGGACAAATCATTTCAGCATTCAAAACAAGTATTAAAAAATAAAATTCAGACCTAGGATAGAGTAAAAAATTTCTAGAAGCAAATACCAGTTTTTTGTTTTTTTTTTTTTTTAATAGTAAATAATCCCTGCTGAAGTTTGAAAGATTGAAAAATCTGCCTTGGATCCAAAAAGGAAATACTACGGAAGAACTGAGGTAAGTGCTAATGATGGCTGCAGGACAGAGAAGAAAAACACATGTAATATTCCATAATCTTTGAGATTCCACCCTTCAAGGAGACCAAATAACAGGAAACCATATAGCCATGTTATTCAAATACATCCAAATTGAAGGCAAGGATTTTTCTATTGAAGAAAAGCAAACAAAATATGTAGCCTGAATGATAGTACTTTCATTAATGATAACCACTTAAAATGGTGTCTCAAAACACTCAACTGCATACTCAATTGGATTCCTATTAGAACCTAATAGGTAGTCAGTACATATTTTAAGTTAATTTCTCCTAAAATCTGTAAAAAAGTAAGCATTTCCAAAATATCTACCGCTTTAAAAAATGGGCACACCAATGTGTATTCAATGTGTATACACCAGACACCAAACAAAGATGAAAAGAGGTATCTCAAGCTCTTGGCAAAGGGAGCTGGGGTTAGGGACAAAGGATATAGCTCCCTACCCAAAGCCTGTGGATTAGACATTGGGTCCACTAGAAGGAAGCCTCTGGACCCAAAAATTTTCCAATAAAAGAACTTGATCATATTGAAACATCTCTGTAGAAGCAAGTTTTTAAATGACTATATAAATTAGCATTAACAAGGGGAATAGAGAACTTACATTTGCATCACAACACTCATTTCTTAAATAATATGCCAAAATACTATTGTATAAATATCTCCACTAACATAGTAAAAGATTAACCCAAACTCCATAAATTAACTTGATAAAATAAAGCTAAATAGTAATTCTTATGAGAAACAAAACAAGAATTCACAATATAAGGAATTATCATAGAAAACCAAAATAATTTTGAGACAATACTGATGATGTATCCCAAACTAAGCACCCTTCCTGGATACTGCAGAAATCCCCATTCCACATATGACATGTGAGAAGTTGTATCAGTGCCAAGTTTCCCAGGGCAGACTACCTGGGATAAAAAGGTATTAATGACCATAGTAAATTCTAATTGTTTTAGTTTTAGGTTATAAATACTATGTTTTAGTTATCCTTAGTAATTCACTTGGTATGTTATTAATAAGTAGCTCAGACACAGGCAAGGGTGAACAATCATGAATAAGAACAGAAAAAAAAGGAGTTGTCACCAGGTGTGGTGATGCATACCTGTAATTCTAACTTCTTGAGAAGATAAGGCAGGAGGACTGCAAATTAGAGGCCACCCTGGGCAATTTAGTAAGATCCTGTGTCAAAATAAAACAAGGTAGGGGATGTAGCAAAGTGGTACAGCAGCTGCCTAGCATGTGCAAGGCTGAGTTCAATTCCCAGCACTGCCAAAGAAAAGTAGGGGGGAAAAAGAGCTGCATTTCCCATGAGAAGGGGTGGGGTAGGAGTCATATTTTGAGAATCACTGCACTAAGTGAACAAAGAAGGAAATGTGGAGGGGTAAGAAAAAACTAACACTGAAACATTAAACTATGAGGTAATGCTATATTTGCTGAGTAAAGTATTTCAAACCTCCTATTTGAGGTGTACAGGGTTCATGAAATTATGCCAGAAACTGTAATTTTAAGCAATAGAAAAGCAACACATAGAGTTCATTCTTTAACAAACTTGAATGCATCTCAATTCTATTCTTAATTCTCAAAAGCTCAGAAAACAGAGAAAGGGGAATACTTTTAAAGAACTCACTACTAAAGGTAACTTTGCCTGATTTAACCTTGAATATACCTTATTTTTATCTATAGTTACTGTTTTACATATTTAACCAGCAACTCTCCCTTTGGGGAAGGATACTAAGAGCAAAATATAATAAATCTGTATATTTTTCTAGTCATAAAGGTCAGCAAGAAAACTTCTTCAAAACTGACTTACTGAATAAATAATAGAAAAAATATTCATTCTTTTGTAATCCTAAAAGTAAAAGTTTCCTCCTAAAAGTTATGGCCCAAGTTTTGGCACTTACTACTTCTTGAATATTTTGTTTTCCAAATTTCTAATTTGAATACCATGAAAAAATTTACCCACATTCAATAGTAAATGGTAAATGTCTTGAAAATGCCAAAAGCATCAGGCTCATTTGCACAGGCCTGTAATCCCAGCACTAGACGGGCTAACACAGGAGAATCACAAGTTTGAGGTCAGCCTGAGAAATTCAAAGAGATCCTGTTTCAAAATTTAAAAAAATAAAAAGGGGTGGGGATGTAGTACCCTGGGCTTAATCCCCAGGACTGGGGAGGAGGAGGGAAAAAAAAAAAAAAAAAAAGCAAAAGCTTGAAGAGACACTAAATACATAGTTTACTATCTCCAAATAGCTCTTCTAAAATAGATTACTGGTTTTACTGTGCTTCTCATCTGTGATGCCCATTGACTTTCCATTTACTTTTGGAACCCTGAAATTATCACATTTTTCTTCATAAGGATCCCACCACAAAATACAGAAAATTTGCCAGATGTGGTGGTACATTCCTGTAATCCCAGCAACTAGAGAGATTGAGGCAGGAAGATTACAAGTTTTGAGGGCAGCCTCAGCAACTCAGCGTCCCAAAATTAAAAAAAAAAAAAAAAAAAAAGATGGGGAGTGGGTGCTGGAGATGTAATGTAGCTCAGTGGTAGAGTGCTGCTGAGTTTAATCCTCAGTACTGCAAAATAACACCAAAAAAACAAAACCAGAAAATTTACAATTTAAAGTTGTATAATAGTCATTATTATCTTCAAAAATTCCTAATAATTTCTCCAAACTACACAGATCTTAAAGGTATTAAAGAAAGTTGTTGTAAAGGATGTAACGTGACTTCCCATCTCATTCTAACAAATGACATCATTATTGGGGAAAATATATACAATTCTTGATGGAGTGGACTCACCTCATGAGTTGAAAGAGATTGTAGTAAATGCACATCAGGAACACACAACAATTTCCATTGTTAAACTCTTACCAAAGCATAGGTTAGAGCTGTTGGGTTTCCCCCTTAGTCATTACAAAATAACACACTATTATACAGTATGCTAAGTTTTAATTCCCCTTGACACTTGCTAAATAATTATTTTGCTGACAAAGCAGGAAAAACGTCCAGATAGGATAAGCTAGAACACTTCCTATAATCGATACCTTAAAAATATCATTGAGTACAGACAAAAAAAAATGGAAGGGGTTGTGAAAAAGCAAAATAACGGGACATAGAGACATTGAACACCAAATATCCTAAAAAAATAAAATAAAAAACAACAATGACCCATGGAATATAGTATCAGAAAAGCAGGAAATCCAGATCAGTTTAAAAACAAAAAACAAAATAAAAACCCTACTTCAAAAATCACAACTAAATTACCCAATATTTGGAAAATCAGCGCGAACATATGCCACTAACTGAACATTCATGAAGTGTCACACATGGACACAAGTATCTTTTTTTAAAATTTTTTTCTAGTTGTAGATGGACACAATATATTTATTTTTATTTACTCATTTTTATATAGTGCTGAGGATTAAACCCAGGGCTTCATGCCTGTGAGGCAAGTGCTCTACCACTGAGCTACAACCCCAGCCCTTGGACACAAGTATCTTATAACCTCTTAGAAGGATCTAAAGATATCATCCCAGGAATGTAAACTTTATATAAAGTGAAAACTTAAGAGAACGTTTATGGAAAAGAATGTTAAAAAGTGTTTTCATATATAAATCATACCTGATTTATATATATATAAATTTCATATATAAAACATATCTGAGAGCGGAAGCATGGTATTCACTAATTCTAGACATCCTAAGGCTGTAAATATATACATATATACATACATATATATATATATATATATATATATATATATATATGAAAAAGGGGGAGGTTTACAAAACTGAGATCAAATTACTTGGAGGAAAATTTCAGTAGGAAATTCCTGTATGAAAAGATTATATTATAGTCTTACTCCTGCCAGCATCATCATAAATTCAAAGTAAATTAAAACTCAGAGCAAAAACGGGAAATCCCTCCACCCTCATGGTAGCAAGGTTTGAAACCAAAGGTTTAGATTATAATGTGACCTAAGAAGGTGGGAACCTTGGAGTTTTCAGTGCATTCGGGCTCCCAGCACTCAATAGGTGATGGACCTCTGACATTTGCTTTCTGCTCTACAGTTTGGAAAGGACCTTCACTTTTATTCCTCAAGAGCAACCTGTTTGGTGGTAGGATTACAGTACCTTACTTTCACACACAGCCTGAGTTTGTAAAATACTTTCACATACTGAGTTGGCTATTTTACACTAGAAACTCAAGGAGATTCAGTAACTCCACTGAAGAAGGACAAGCAGATGGTAAGTGAAGGACCTGTAAACTACGAGACTACTCAGTCAATAGTAGACACTTCCAACCCTTGAAAGTACAAAGTACAACACTCCAGGGGGAGCAACCTCACTCAACTCTACCAGATAGAAGCTCTGAGTCTCGGTTAAATATCTCTGCCTCTGTTTCCGTCTCCCTCCCCCCAAAACAGGGAAAGGAGGCAACAGGCAGGGACAAATGTCTAATCTGGGGCCATGCAGGAGATGTTGCTGAAATGGACTCTCCCCACCCCATCCTGGCACTAAGCCCAGAAGCAGCTGAATCCTGTGTCTGGGACACCTGGTCGGCCTCCAGAGAGGGCAGACCTCCGGCCATTCCCATTTCCTCCGCTATTCCCCCACTCAGGCTTTCCAATGAGTGGAGCTGTCTGGTTCCCAGAACCTCCCAGAAATCCCCTCTCCCCAAGGTCCCTACCCTTTCAGCCCGGGCCTCGGGAGCAGGAGAATCCGCTAAGTCTGGCTCCTACCTACTCGCCTCTCTCTCAATGGGGGCTCTCGATCCCGGGGCGTTTCTAAATGTCCCGGGTGGGGGGGAGCTCTGCCTCCCACAGGAACCGCAAACTCCACAAAGGGAAATCCTCCTCCCCAAACGTCCTCCCCTCTACCCCAGGCACCGCTGAGAAGCACTACTCAATACCAGAAGCCTCCCCGGGGGATACCTGCCTCTCACCTGGGCCTGGTTAGCCGCAGCGTCCTCCGAAAGGTGACCCCCCCAAAAACCTCCTCCAGTCAAGATCCCAGCGCCCCCCAAGGGGGAACACCCTCCTCCAGGAACCTCTTCAGGCGCCTTCGGCGCAGGCCTTGGTGGAGAACCTCCAAGCTGCTTCCCGGGCTCTGCCCAACATCACCCCTTACCGGGCCCCTTTGAGGAGCCTGCCGGAGCCCCAGTCCTGTCTCTCCGTCCCAGGCTCGAGCGACTGTTGCCCACCCTCATAGACGGGTTCAGCCCTCGGACTCCCTTCCCTTCCGTACCCCCGTCCCCAGGGGGGTTCCCGGAGCAGCGCGGCCCGGACGCAGCACTGACTTTCTCCAGCTCCTGGGGCCACAGGAGGAATGGGACAGGGGTAGCAGCACGACTCCTTTGTGACAGGTCCAAGAGAGCGGTAAAGATGGACGCGAGGCCACGGCGCTGCCATTACGCGCAGGGCCCACCCCCGCTTCGTACCGCCCTGACCCTCCCTCAGTCCCCTAGGAAACGCCCCTTCCTAGGTGGCAATCCCTCTCCCTAACAGCCAATTATCTTTCAAGGATGGTGTCACGTGAGATCTCAGCCAGGCCCGCCCCTCAGGCGTAAACTGCCCAATCCCCTTGCTGAGGAGTGACTGGCCCAATCAAGTCTCTCCGGTTCGCTTTTGGGGCACCGGATTTCCACCGTGCTCTTAGGAAGGAAGAGAGCTGTTGATTGGGTTAAGCTGCCGGAAGTGGGGCGGAGCTTTGTTGTGGCGGTGAGGAACAGGAAGCCCTGAAGGGTCAAAAGGAATACAAAAGCAAAGGCTGTTTTCTTTCTTTCTTCTCTCTCTCTTTTTTTTTCTTGTTCTTGTTCTTCTTCTTCCTCTTCTTCTTCTTTTTTTTTCTTAAGTGTGAGCGACCTTTGAGGTGGCGGTTTGGGGTGGGCGCCACCGAGGGGAGGGAGTCTCGCCTCCCGCGCGCTGGTAGGTGAGTGCGGCCTGGGTCCTGGCCAGGAGGCGAAACCTGGACCTATTCGCCGAGGAGATGGTGAGCTGCGCCTAGTGTTAGGGGTAGTGCCAGGCCTGTTCTCGGTCCGCGTACTCGCAGGCTGTCTTGAGTGGCCGGGACTTCGAGCTCGCGGGGCCCAGCCTGCAACGGAGCGGAGGGAGCCTGTGGGAAGGCAGCTGGGTGGTCTGGGGAGGTTCCCTGAGCGTCTCTTGTCGGCTCTCTCCACTTTTCTACTGGCCTGGGCCGGCTGTGTCCCAGAGGTCTTGAAACAGCTCCAGGCTGCTCAGGCGACACGGAACTCCTGTTGGAAATGGGATAAGTGCAGCATGGGAAACACATTTATTATGTTCATTTGCTGTGCCAAGTGCATTTTCTTGTAACTGAAAGATCGAGAGTCGAGACTTGGCATTTGAGAGTTGTTAGCCCTTGGGAATCCCGCCCACCCCGAGAAAGGGGGATACCTGTTCGTTCATAGCCGCGGGGAAAACACGATCTGTGGCCCTTGACTTAAAAATGCATATTCTCAGACCCTTACCCGCAAGTAGTCTGGCGGAAAAGGTCTTAAATGGGACCTAGGAAGCCAAATTCAGCCTGGTGGTCGGATTCTTAATGACCTCTTTTGTATCAGCTATGAGATAGGATTTGTCTATTCTTAAGTTATTTGGCTGATTTTGGTGTGTCCGCAGGGACACCATAAAGTGGTTTGGAGAGCACTGCTGCTGAAACGTTTGAAAGAAATCCGTGTGTAGACTCCTTCTGATACAAGAAATTGAGCTGAGATAAAGGCAGCTTTTATATATTCCAAATAGAGCCCAAGATGAGCTGTGAACAGTTTGTGAATGTCTGAAAGTAAAGGCTGCCCCAGTTTTTTTCTTTACTGAAGTCTTAAGAATTTCCCCATATGGTAAAGGCATTAAGGTTCTTAAGAAAGAAAAAATTACGTCAAGACCATGTACTTGTTTATCAGTCTTCACTTTTAACTTCCAAGAAAGTTTTCGGGCAGGATTTCTGAGGATTGAACACAAGGGCACTTTACTACTATGCCACAACCCCAGCCCTTCTTATTTTTTATTTTGAGACTGTCTCACTAAGGTTGCCTAGGGCTTCACTAAGTTGCTGAGGCTGGCCTCAAAATTGGATCCTCCTACCTCAGCCTTCTGAGTAGCTGGGATTACAGGTGTGCACCAGGCTTACCTTCTGCAAATCTTTTTTTTTTTCTTTCTTTTTTTTTTTTTTTTTTTTTTTTTTTTTTAGAGAGAGTGAGAGACAGAGAGAGAGAGAGTATTTTTTTAATATTTATTTTTTAGTTTCCGGCAGGCACAACATCTTTGTTTGTATGTGGTGCTGAGGATCGAACCCCGGGCCGCATGCATGCCAGGCGAGCACGCTACCACTTGAGCCACATCCCCAGCCCCCTTCTGCAAATCTTGATGTTTGGTTAGGGTCAGGCTGCTGCTTCTTAAATTGAAAAACCACATATCTGATAAACGAAGTAATTTAAGTGTGTAGTTTGGCCATAGGCTCAATCATGGTGTCATATGCCTTTGTGGAAGCTAAATTTAACTTTTTCAGTATGTTTACTCTCAATTTTAGTTATCTGTCTCTGCCTGGCACAACATTTGTCTTCTTTCTTAAATATGATTAGTTTTTAAGATTGTTTTATCTTTGTCTTTGATTATTTTGTATTTTCACTGATGTGTCTATGATTTGTTTTTGTTCAGTTAGTCTAGTATTTATTAGACTTTTTTGACTCTGTGGATTAGTGTCTTTCATTAGTTATATAAAATCCTCATCCATTTTATATTCACAAATTGCTCTGTCCCATTGTTTATTGTTTACTGTAACAGACTTTTCTATTTTATACGTCTCTCTCTGTTTTTCTACTACATTCTGGATAATCTCTTCATTAATTCTCTTATTTCCAGTCTGTTATGATACTCATCCACTGAAATGTTAAATCCAGTTATTGCATTTTTAATATTTGTTTCTTTATTAGCAGTGCTGGGGATCAAATCTGAGCCTTGCTCATGCTAGACATGTGTCTATTCTTGAATTTTTTTAGTTCCTGAACCAAGAAATTTGAGTTTGCTACTGTTTCTTATTCCCTACTACTGATTTTGAGGTTTGATTTTTATTTCTTTAAAGATAGTAAGCATAGTGTTTTATAATTGATGATTAATTTCACAGTGTGAATTCCCTTTGGGTCTGTTTGTGCTGTCCATTCTTGCTTTTTACTTCCAAGTTCACCTTTATCTTGAGGGTACCATAGTTCTTTGGGGTACCAGATTAAGATGGAGAGGGAGGTGGTTATCAGATTCCACATTCTGCCACATGCTGGCATTGAAACTGTGGCTTTCAGGTCAGATAAATCATCAGGATGAAATCCACTGTGAATATTAGACTTAATTTATGATTTTTAACATCCTCCTAGATTTTATTCAGATTATTTACTATTTTGTTAGCTTTTCTATTTCAGAATTATTTTTAAAGAACTTTTCAACTTTAGGGTTGGGGATGTAACTCAGTGGTGCAGCACTTGCCTAGCATGTGGAAGGTCTGGGTTCAATACCAGCATTCAAAAAAAAAAAAAAAATAGTGAAACAGACAAAAGAAAAAAAATATATAGATCTTTTTTAATACAGTAGTGGAGGATTGGTCTTAATTACCTAGCCTACTTTTTCTAGAAATCAGGATCCCCTTCATTGTGATTTTTGGATTGTATAATTTGTGATTCTTGCAATCCTAAGTGAACAACGACTTTTTCTTCATTAAACTTCCACAACTTTAGTGCCACAACTGTTAAGCTTCCTTGTGGGGCATGGTGGTACGTGCCTGTAGTACCAGCTACTTAGGAGGCTGAAGCAGGATTGCAAGTTCAAGGCCATCCTGGGCAACTTAGATACTATCTCAAAACAAAAATGAAGTCTCAGGGTGTAACTCAGTGGTAAAGTGCACACCCCTGAGTTCAATTCCCCCATACTACCAAAACAAACACAAAAAAAAATAAGCTTCTTTGATGGCTTATTCTATTCCTTTTGTTAACTCTTGAGTGCTTGACTTCCATTCTTAGCATTTAACTGTGTTCTATTTTTCTTTAAATTACTCATATGCAACCTTATCTGTTACTGAATGCAAGTTCTCTCACTAAAAAGTTAAGTGTCTCTTCAGTACCTAGCATTGTGCCTTGCACAGAAAAAGTCCTTGAAAATCTCAGGGAGGCATCGTATTGGACATAGAAAATCAGTGCTAAAGTTTTGACATGGCCAGATTTCCTTCCAGTTGGAAAAACTGCTATCTCCCCCCCCCCCCCCCCCCCCCCCCCGTGAGCTCCAGATGAAGTAGTTGGATTTACAAGTCACAATGTGTAAAAAGTACAAGTAACATAAGAAACATGAATAGTGAGGGTAGTGTTATTTATATTCTGAGAGGTACATGTACATTGGGAAACCAAGGAGCAGCTAAGGGAACCAATATTTAAATCAGTGCTAATTCCTTTAGTATGTATAGATGAATTCAGAGTAAGTGCATATCAAATTCTTGTGCTATGGAAAGCTAAATAAACATAATTTTAGCTAATTGAACATTTTTTTTTTTAGATGCCTAGAATGTGGCTACAAACTGCTCTTCATAATAAATATTTAAAACAGATTAAAGCTGAGCTTGGTGGTGCATACCTGTAACTGATTCTGGGGGTTGAGGCAGGACGATCTCAAATTTGAGGCCCTCAGCAGCTTAGGGAGGCCTTAAGCAACTTAGCAAGAACCTGTCTCAAATTAAGAAAAGGAAAAAAGAAAAAAAAAAAGGACTGGGAAAGCAGCTGAGTGGTAAAGCACCCCTGGGTTTAATCCCAGAATCCCAAGACATTCAAACATAATCTCCTTTGTACTGGAGTATATTAAATAAATTCTGTGTTAGAAGACTAACTTTGTCTAGTAATTATTTTGTCTAGCAAAACTAGCAGTGTTTTCTGTTATGAATTGTTATTCTCTGAAGTTTTTTTTTAAACAAAGTCTTGACGATTTGTTTATTTTTAAAAATATTTTTAGTTGCAAATGGACACAATATTTTTATTTTTGTTTATTTAGTTTTTTTTAACATGGTGCTGGGGAACAAACCCAGTGCCTTGCGCATGCAAAGCAAGCGCTGTACCTCTGAGTCACAACCCCAGCCCCTCTAAAAAAGTTTCTTAGTAGAAGTGCCTTTTGGTCAGAAAATAGTCTTTTTTATTTGGAATATAGTAATAGTTAAGTTAGTTAGATGGCAAATTCCTCTTAGTTGCCATCCTGAATTTTGAAGGACAGGTGATTTAACATCAGGGTAAAAACATTGGAAAGCAGTAAACTATGTATGTACTGACAAGGGAATGTATTGAACTATTATGTATTAGTGTGAAGCCTTAGAACATCATAACAGAAATCTGATCTCTTCTGGTGTGTTTTTACATGTATAATCTACCTAATTTTAGAGTTAAAAGGTTATGGTGGCCAGTGATGTAAACACCGAAGGTAGTCTGTCATCACAAAATTCAGTTCCCTAGGAAATCAGATCTCATTAAATTGCATCATGGCACTAGATAAGTGGAATGATTTTTAATCAGGTATAGCAATTATTTGGGGGGAGCAATGTAAGCTTTGTATTTTAAAACTTGCAGAGTGTGCTAGATAAGACCCTGAGCCCATTTCACCTCACCAATTTGGAAATTAAATACCAGTCTCTAGCATAAATACAGTAGTGTAGTATTCCACAGTTTCTTTGGCCTGAAATACAAGAACTTTGTTTTCTTGATTATCAGGCAAATTTGAAAACCATGGACTTTATTTGTGCCAGTTTGAAACTTTTAAATTTGGACAAAAGGATTTTGGTATGGCTTTGATTTTCCATGAATCCTCTATTTGAAGAACTTAATCCTTTTAAAAATAATATAATATTAGCGTGGGGGTGTAGCTCAGTGGGAGAGTGCTGTCTAGCATGCATGAGTCCCTGTGTTCCCTCCTTAATACCACAAAAATAAAACAAAGTTATGTTTAATTTCGTAATTAAAAATGCTACCTGAGTAAAGGAAGGTTGACCAGATTTACTCTAAAATTTAACACAGTAAAAGCAAATGAGCATTCCAGCATAAATCCACTGCATTCCTACATTGATAACTCCCGGACAAATGGAACCCAGGGCTTTGCATATGGTAGACAAGTGCTTTCACACTGAGCTACATCCCCAACCCTTTTTTAGTTTATATTTTAGACAGGGTCTTGCTCAATTGCTCAGGTTGGCCTTGAACTTGATCTTCCTTTATCAGCCTCCTGAGTAGCTGGGATTGTTGTCTTGGCCTGCATTGATCTTGATAGATCACCATAATCCTGGGATGTTTGTTTTGATGTTTTAAATTATTCTAGCAAACAAAAGGGAAAAAGAAGAGACTTGTGAAAATTTAGCTAAGCAGTAGGAGTAAGTCAAGGCAAGACAGTTTCCCAGCTCTTCTGTTTACTTCCAGAAAGAGGTCGGTGAGTGGGAGGCACTTATCACTTCACTACTACAGAATAAACAGCCCATGGATCTTGAACCCTTCAAAGAAAAATACACTGTACAGCAATGCTTCTCAGTATAAGATTTTTAATCAGTTGGAATTATTTTATTGGGGGGGGGGTGTTGAACCCAGAGGTGCTTTACCAACTGAGCTATATCCCCAGACCTTTTTATTTTTTTATTTTGCGACAGGGTTTCACTAAGATGCTCAGGGCCTTGCTGAGTTGGTGAGGCTGGCTTTGAACTTGCAATTCCCCTGCCTTAGCCTCCTGAGGCAATCCCTTCCCCCACTTGTAATGTTTGTTCATGTAACTAATTTATTTTTCCCCTACTACAGATGGTATTGAGTTGAGTGCAGATGGTATTTCTCTTCCTCCTCTGCTTGAAATTAAGAGACTTGTGTTCAAAATCTGTAGTAATGGGAAGCTTTTCAAAGGTTTTATATATTGTGCTAAATGAATTATGTTATTTACCAGACAAAAGCTTTATGTTATGTAGTGCTGTTTTGATCCTTGCTGTTAAGTGTAGTCTGTGGGTGTAGACACCGGGGCTCAGAAGAGTTAAGTGACTTGCACACCATCATACTAATAAGGGGCAGAACCAAATTTTGAACACGAGTCTCATAATTTCAGGCAGAGTACATAGTCTTTATCATTACCTGTACCTTCTCTTGATAAGGAGACTATAGATTAGTTGAATTCAAGCAGGATGTACTGAAAGGGGTGTAAAATTAAGCTTACTTATTGGCAGTATTGACAATGAAGGTTTGAATCCTGAAAAGACCTGAATATTTCTTTCTTCTTTTTTTTTGGTACCCAGGGATGCTTAGCCATGGAGCCACATCACTAGTTCTTTTTATTCTTTGAGACAGAATCTCAAAATAAGTTGCTAAATTGTTGAGGCTGGCTTTGAACTTGCCATCCTCCTGCCTCAGCCTCCCAAGTTGTTGGGATTACAGGCATGCACCACTGTGCCTAGCAAGACCTGATTATTATCCAGAATACTCAGGACTATGGCTACTTGTTTATCAAAATTTTCTGTCCATATCTTAGACCTTTCTTAATGTTGAAAGATGATCAAAATTAAATATACAGAGAGCCACTGGTGGTGTTGGAGGCAGGTAGGGAACTGCAGCAGTTGAAGTGCCAGCAAGTGAAGAGCTATGGAGGAAAATGCACATTGAAGAAAGATAGATAAAGCATTGGTTTAGTCTTGTCCCTTTTGAACTCACAGAAAACCACTGCTAAGTGTGACCATCTACCTTGGCTCAAGTAAATTCAGTAGTTTGAGACAATTTTTTAAAAAAATTTTTGGCTGTTGATGGACCTTTATTTTATTTACTTATTTATGTGTGGTGCTGAGAATCGAACCCAGTGCCTCACACATGGTAGGCAAGTGCTCTACCACTAAGCCACGACCCCTGCCCTTAGTTGCTTTTCTTTACTTTGTAAGGTTAAGCAACTAGGAATGTTTGGCCCAGAAAAGTAACAAGTTAGGAGGAACAGGGAGTTAGCATCAAACAACTGTCCTGTTGTCATCTTGGAAAAGATTTGGCTCCTTCTTGTATAGTCCCAGTGAATTGAACCTATTCTTGGAGTTCATAGGGAGACAGATTTCAGTTACTTTAAGGAGGAAGGTCAGGCCTGTCAGAGAAGGCTTGGCTGCCTGGAAAGGGAGTGCAGTAGTCCATCTTGAGGTTTTGAAACATGAATTAGGTGCCCATCTTCTAGGTATGTTTGGTGGATTCAGATGCTTGGTAGAGTTATAGGGACCTGTCTTCTCTGAATTATTTGCCAAGACATAGGTGAGGGGAAAAAACAGAGCTAATACAGGGTGAGAAAGGAGAGCTATAGCAAACAGCTATAACAGAGTAAGAAAGGGGGAAATTGAGAGTCCAGTATGTCTCTCCCATCCATTAGAGCCCCACCTAGTTTGCATTTCCTATGCTAGGAATATTTAATAAATTGTTGACTTGTTTTAGAAGAGGTGGTTCTGCAGACCTTGAGGAATTTGGGATGTGGCACAGAGACTGAACAGTTCTGCTTTTGTAATAACCCTCTGGATTGAAATGTGGTGATGAGTGGTAGTGGTGAGAGGTGTCCAGGATGTGATGCTCATGTGGGAACAACAGCTTCTGTCAGTTGATTTAGGTTTTTTGTAGTAATTTTCACAATTCTCTCTTGTTGTTATGTTGTACTAAACCTCAAATAGTAGCTTTCAGGCTGAGACAATTACTATTTCTCTTCTTCTGAATGTTAGAGTGTGTTTGCTTCATTTCTAGCTTTATTAAATAAGAATGTTGCATGAACATTCTTAGCACTGGAATTTGATGTAGAAAAAAAGTTGAAATTGACATGCTCTTGTTTTCAACCAAAAGTGGTGGTTTTTGGGGAGAAATATGGTAAAAGTGAGTAGAGGTGTGATTTTTTTTTGGTACCATGGATTGAACCCAGGGGTGCTTAACCAGTGAGTCACATCCCCAGCCCTTTTTAATTTTTTTTTTTTTTTAATTTTGAGACATTTTGAGACAGGGTAAAAAAAATGCCGAGGCTGGCTTTGAACTTATAGTCTTCTCAGCTTCCTGATCTGCTGGGATTACAGATGTGTGTCACCATGCCCATCTAAGAGTAGGAATTTTTGATGTCAGGTTTGGATTTGATTTTTGGCTCTACCATTTACCATCTTTATTTCCTTAGACAACTGATAAAATTTCTCTAACTTATTTTCCATTTGTTAAGAGATAATATTTCTTATAGGGTCAACATTTATGTAAATACAAAGTATGTAGTATGTGGTATGAACTTAGTAAATACTATTACTTCATTTAATTAATTTTGGGGGGGTACTGAAAAGACCCAGGAGCTTTTTACCACTGAGCTACATCCCCAGCCCTTTTTTTTTTTTTTAATTTTTTTTTTTTTTTTTATTTTGAGACAGGGTCTTACTAAGGTGCTGAGGCTGGCTTTGAATTTACGTCCTGCTTCAGCCTCCTGAGTAGGTGGGGTTACAGGAATGCCTATCACACTCAGTTATCTGCTTTACTTTTGTGATAGCAGACTTTCTTTCTTACTTTTAGTAAACTTTATTGTTTTTCTAATTAGCAGTCATCTTTAAGTGGACATTGGGTTGAGTATGTGCCTCTTTGTTAGGGAGTAATGTGAAGAATACATAACACATCAGAGGATGGTTAATTCCACAATTCTTTGAAAGGAAAGAAACCAGCAAGCAAAAACAGAAAGAGGCTTAGTTTAAAAGGAATAATATACACTATTTTATCTTTATTTCCTTCTCCCCTCTTCTCTAAAGAAAGGTCCAGGTAGATGAAGAAGATACATAGGAGACTGGGAATCTTCTGTATAAAGACATGCATAAGATGGTCAAGATTGTTGTGTGAATGAGAAAAGAGAAGGAATGAAGATAGAATTCTAAGTGTGCAAACAGGGTGTTTAGAGGGAGGGTGGTTAAGAGTATTTGGCTTGATAGCTTGGAAAGTGTGTGGGAGACCTGGGTTCTTCTAGTTTCACTCTCCATTCCTGGTTGTGTATCTCTAGGCCTCTCACTTCCCTGCTGTACAGCCTGGACTCCATCACTAAAGTTCTTTGGGTACCTGAGATTCTCATCTGAATTTCTTGGAAGCGAGAGCAGGTGAATCAAGATAGGGACCTGTCCCTGAAACAGGCATTTCAAGAAGGAATAATGTCAAATATTATGGAAATGGGAATTGGGGAGGGAGGAGAGAAGGGAAGGCAAGGGCAAAATACTAGGGACTAATGGAGCAAATTATTTTATATGCATTTATAAATATGTCAAAATAAACCCCACTATTATATATAACTGTAATTCATTGGTAAAAACTTTTTTGAAATATTATAGAAATAAAAGAGGATGAGAGCTGGGGAAAGGGTGAGATGTCCAGGAGACCAGTTTGTTTGGAATAGAGGGACACTGAGATTTACTGTGAAACGCCAGGTAATGAGAATTATTCCACGTTCTTTCACTGACTCTGTAGGTAACCTGATAAATTAGGGAAAATGTAATTTTGTCCTTTCAACAATGACCTAATAAATTAAACCATTTGAGGAAGAAAACATTTTAATCTATTCCTGGATGAAACAGAGCTCACTTGTTTCTCTTTGAAATTTTAATTGCAGTTCTTTCTCTCTCCCTTTTTTGGTAGACTGATTGTTCCAGTATGGATGGAGGGGATGATGGTAACCTTGTCATCAAAAAGAGGTTTGTATCTGAGGCAGAACTAGATGAACGGCGCAAAAGGAGGCAAGAAGAATGGGAGAAAGTTCGAAAACCTGAAGATCCAGAAGGTACATAGGCCTGTAGTTGGACATTTACATAGTGATCTTTAATCCTTATAGTGCCTGCCACATAGGCATTGGTTGTCCTTGCTTTAGAGTCGAAGAATCGAGGCTCAGGGGGAGCTGTGTAAGGCCTGTGTGGCACACTGGGGTGCTCGCTCACATCTTACTCTTTCTTCTCTCCTACACTGGCTTCCGGGAGATTCTGCTAGTCTGTTCCATCTGGATAGGTGAACCCACAATCTGAGCAGCTGAGAACACCGCTGCTGTGGAGGGTGTGGGCTGATCCCTCAGCCACATAACTGTCCCAGGCATGGGCCCTATTGACATTGGTAGTTGGCTTTTGAGAACCTTTGACCCCTCTTCGAGATCCAAAGGGAAGCAGTGGGCTTCGTGCTATTTTTGTGTTATCCTCACCTTCAGATCATGCAGGACTTGGCTTTATATTAAAAATTCCTCATGATTCCAAAATAGTATGAAAAAATTCTAAAGTGTGTATCTCCCCCTCCCCACTTTATCTACTCATCTTTCTTTCAGAGTGTCCAGAGGAGGTTTATGACCCTCGGTCTCTGTATGAAAGGCTACAGGAGCAGAAAGACAGGAAGCAGCAGGAGTATGAGGAGCAGTTCAAATTCAGTAAGGTTCAGAAAATACAGCGTCCAGGGGACTCTACAGGGTCTTTTTTGATCGCTTTTTCCTCATGTAACATTCTTTCTAACTAGCAGTGGGATTGTCTTGATTATCTCATCTCCAGATGCTCATTTGGTGGAAAAGAGACAGCCTTCTGCCTTCTAGACCACATTGAGCATTTTGTTTAAAGCTCAAGATACCCATTTAAATTCTATGCTAATATCTAGTAATGGGAGAAATGCCTTGATTTTATGCCACATCATCCATCTAAAAGCCATGGTGTTTAACAGTTCTTTCTCCTAATCCCCTGAAGAACCTGCAGCTTATTAAAAAAAGAAAAAAAAAGTCTTATTTGTCTATATTTTCCCTTTAGCTTACTTAGTGTTCCTTTTTAATTATTTCCTCAGAAAACATGGTAAGAGGTTTAGATGAAGATGAGACCAACTTCCTTGATGAGGTTTCTCGGCAGCAGGAACTTATAGAAAAGCAACGAAGAGAAGAAGAACTGAAAGAATTGAAGGAATACAGAATATCCTTTGTACTTGGAGGGAAATCTGTACAGTGTCAGTATTCTCATAAATATTTGGTGATCTTCAAAGTATTTTGCAACTCTACTCCCTTTTCAGTTCTTTGAACTCCTGGGCCCTGAATGACTGGTAGTGATCTGCAGGGTCTGTGTTGTTGCATGCAAGAGTTTAAAAAAACTATAATCACAAGTCCACATTCTTTAGTATTGAGTACAGGCATAAATTCAGGAGGTAGCTGTGTATATTCCTGCCTTGTGGAATCAGGCTCTTGAGACAGGGCAATGTAGTCAACATCATGCAGGGGAAAAATTGGCTTTTGAGTTACAAAATTTTTTTTTTTTTTTTTTTTTTTTCAGTGCTGGGGATTGAACCCAGAGCCTCATGCATACTAAGCCTATGTTTGCCCTCTGAGATACACTCCAGGCTCTGTGGTACCATTTTTTTTAATAGCACTTGTCACTATCTGAAAATTGTCATTTGTTTTTACTGGGTTGTTTTATCTTTTTACTGCTGAAATGCAAAGTAAGCTCCATAATCACCAGGACGTAAGCTGGGTGCAAGTGGTGCACACCTGTAATCCCAGTTATTTGGGAGGCTGAGGCAGGAGGATGGCAAGTTCGAGGCCAGGCTTGGTAACTTAGTGAGACCCTGTCTCAAAATAAAAAATAAAAAGGAGCTGCGAATATAGCTCAGTGGTAAAGTCCCCCTGGGTCAATCTCCAGTACCACAAAGCCACTACTGCTACTACTACTAGCAGCAATAACAGAAAGACTTGACCACTACTTTTCCCAGTGCCTGACATGTAGTATATTCTTACGAAATATGTGAATAAATTAATGAGTGATTTTAGATGTTAATGTGGCCTCCCTAACCTTTTTTCTTCCTGTGAGGAAATTTATTTGAATATTTCAAGCTAATGTGTTGAATAACCTCACTACTGTGTTGAAACAGGCTTCACCTCTGACAATAATGTGCTTAGTTGGTCTTTTTTTGCAGGAAATGTGCAGTTGGTTCCATTTTGAGTTATGAGAGAAACTGTGCAGATTCCCTGGGATTGTGTTTGGATATAAACTGGTTGCAAAAGTCCTAGCTTCCATTCTCAGTCTGTTAGTAACATTCAGATGCAGCTTAAGGATAAGAATTGATGGAAAGTTACTCCTCAGTTTCAGCTGTAGGAGTGAGACTCATTCTTTTGAACTCCCCAACCCTGACCCTGATGACCCCCAAATAGTATTGTGTGTTGATATTTGTAGCAATGGACAGATACATGTAGTACATTGCTTCAGACCCAAGCTTTTTCCTTCAAGGAAATACATTAATTTAGCACTTCTCATTTGAATTACATCTTGTTTTAGGTTGGCAGCAAGTGTCTCCCAAGGGAGCGTTCTGGAGAGTAGGGATGTGTGAAGTGCCCTTCAGTTTTCAACTAAAAGGAAGGAAAGAACAGAAACTTTTCTGTCCTGTTAACATTGTATTACAACACTACAGAGGCTCTGAGGGATGTTGGATTTGGCTGGAATCTTGGGAAGTTCTGACTGTGTAGAAAAACTGACAAAAAGCCGGCCTCACCCCTGATGTATAATGCACTGATCCCATGAATACAAGCAGCCGGAGATGAGTGGAGATAGGAGAGGAAGAATTAGACATTTGGTTATTGAGGCTCTAGATTAGGAGCTGGCTCATGGTTTTGCATATTTTGACATGATACATCTCATAACATGATACTTCTGAATGCAAATAAACTATGGTTTGTGCCATGTAAACAACAGCACTTTAGTTGTTAAACTAGTAGTTAGTAATATTATGTGTATTTAAAATTACGCAGTTTTAAGAAATTCTTCATCTAAAGAATTCCTTGATATATTTGAGGTATGAGTCTATTTTTAAAGCATTTTGAGGGAAAAGGACTCAAGGAGGGAAAATCTTGTGCTTTAGCTGTGGAACAAAAATAAGATTACCACCTCTCTCCCTGCCAAACAAAGGGTGGGACTTTTCTTCACTTTAAAAGAATAAAGGTTAAATGTTCTTTGTCTGGGATCTGGTATTATAAATACATATATGGTTTTGTTGTATTTTTTCCTATTTTTGTTTTATTTTTTCAATATTTAATATTGAAAGTTCTCTTTGAGAGTTTCTGTTCCTTATTGATGAAATTGCAGGTAAAAATGCTGGGCGCAGTGGCGCATGCCTGTAATCCCAGCTGCTCGGGAGGCTGAGGCAAGAGGATTGCAAGTTCAAAGCCAGCCTCAGCAAAAGCAAGGTGCTAAGCAACTCAGTGAGACCCTGTCTCTAAATAAAATACAAAATAGGGCTAGGGATGTGACTCAGTGGTTGAATGCCCCGAATTCAATCTCTGGTACACTCCCCCCCCATCAAAAAAAATGCTTCAGGCTAGTGTTTTTTTGAAATCTCCATTTCTTTCTATTTTTTAAACAATATTAACATTCAGCATTAGCATATTATGTTTTTATTGATGAATTTGAGAATAGTACTGAGCATTTTATACAATGCCCATCTAATACTACAAATATTTAAGCTAATTAATGCTGTAGGAACAGAATTGGTGCCTAAAGAATGATCAGAATGAGCATTTCCTCGTTTCTGGTACCCAGTTTTCTCTATAGTTCAAGGACATAGAGATAAATAACCTAGATTTTGTATCTAGATTATGTACCTCTGCCCACCTCTTTGGGCTGCTGCTTGGATTCTTGGGCACTAGATGTCACTATTGTTCAGTAAGTTACTACCACATCTTAAGAACTTATACTGTGACAGAATACTCTGTTTTCTAATCTGTTGTGAGAAAGAAAATAAAATAAAAGGGAGCCAAGGGGCTGGCAGATCAAGCGAAAGTGACAGACCTTGAGAGTGAGAGGTTGACATGGGGCATGAAACAGTGATGTGACAAGCACTCTGCTTATGCTTTTACAAATAGCGTTTTGTTGCTTGGGTTATGTTTGCACAGGATTTCTTATTAAAATCACCTTAAGAGAGTGTTAAAACGACTCTTGGGCCTCTGAGAGCCTTACTCAGTAGTCAGGGACAGGAGACAGAAGAGGGAGTCTTCATGTTTAACGAGCTTTGAGGGAATTCTGGTGTTGCTTGTACGAGTAGAGCAGGAGTTAGCCTTCATGATCCAAGTTTGAGTGCCACTGATAGTCATAAAGACATCTGCAAAATCCAGTTTCACCCTTGATAGGGAGAAGCACATATTTTAAGGGAAACCATAATTTCTCCCTGTTTCCTTCATATTTCTTAAGACCCTTGTTTTCTCCTCAAGCATGTCTTTGGTAATACTGGGTTCTCTGGATATGCTTAGATTTTCATTGAAAGTCAGAGGAAAAAGTTGTTTGCCTGTGTTATTTTGGACTTGATATACCGTCTCCCTTTGAGGTCACCTTTGTTTCTGTTTAAATCAGCTGGATGTAACAGGCAGAATAAAGAGGTAAGAGGCTGTTTTTTGTTGTTTGTTTTTTTTTTTTTTTGTTTGTTTTTTTTTTTTAATAAGTAGGCCAAACATGATATGATACAGCCAAAGGGCCAGTGGATTATATTTGTTGTCCTCCTTTTGATTACCATAGTCCTGTGGCTTTTGTTTAGTTTGACCCTTAACCTGTAACTCACAGCAATCTCAACAAAGTTGGAATTTCTGCAGAAAACAAGAAGGAGGTGGAGAAGAAATTGACTGTGAAACCCATAGAAACCAAGAACAAGTTCTCCCAGGCAAAACTGTTGGCAGGAGCTGTGAAGCATAAGAGGTCAGCCAGCACTTCCATGGTGTGAATCTTCCTCTGGCCGTGTCATCTGAAATGTCACTTGTATGGGATCAGAGCAAAAGATTACCTAACATATGTCTTTGTGAGGTTCCTTCAGTGTGCTCGCCTCCCTGTCTCCTTCCAGATTTGGTGTCTTCTGTGTCCTCTGACCCTTGTATCATCATTTGTTCAGCTAAGAAATAGTAGCTGCCATGTGTCAGGCATTGTGTTAAGTGCTTCTGTGTTTGGTCTCATTTATCTCTCTCACATTTTCTACGAAGTACAGATTATTATAATCTCTGTTTTACAATGAGAAGGTGGAGAAATTGGGAGGTTGGAGAACTTTTGTCCAAAGTCACACATCAATAGAGCAGTTCAGTATTTGAGCTGTTGTGTTTCTAGGCAAGTGAAGTAGCAAGTTCCGTGCAAGAATTGTGTATAGGGTCACGGGAACAAAGGAGGAAAGTGCACGACGCTGCCTGGCGGTGCACAGGCTCGCAGACTCACAGGCTCGTGCAGGAAGTTAAGGAGGCATGAAAAAGATGCTGATAGGGTAGGACACTAGGGCTTTGATAGACAGATAAGGGAGAGAATGTTCCAGGCAGAGGGGACAGCTGCTGCAAAGGCATTGAAAGAACAGAGCAGCTGTGACAGGGTTATGGAGCTGGCTTTGGCTTAGTTTGATTGACATGGCAGTGGTAGCACTACCTAGAGATTTTGATGGTTCTTCATCAAGTTTGCTCTTCCCTTTCCAGATCCTGAAATGGCACCATAGTGATTGAATCCGGTCGTGTCAATTTGACCATCGAGACCATGGGCAGAATGATGTTTAGTTTAAATGCAGTCTATTAGGAAAATCAATATGGTATATTGGCAACCAGCCACACGTTTTGAAGGGAGTGTATTGATGCATTTTTGTGGTTTGGCACATCATCCATCTGCTGCAGATGTTCCTAGGAGCTTTGCCTTCTTGTCATCACGGTACATCAGCTGAGGAGAGGGGATATCAGTAGCTTCAAAGGGCTAACAATTCATGGGTTATTCTTTGCTCAAGCTTCTACACAAGGTCCAGTGTTTCTCAGGATTTGGACCTGGGTCATTCTTCCTGGACTGTGCCAAGGAAGGACTCTCCAGATGGGCATTTAGTTACCTCTTGGCCAGTGCTTTTGCTGGTGCAGAATGGCTGTTGTAACTGTCTCCCTTACTTAGTCTTTAGATCTCCTTTAGAAAGGGCTCTGTTAGCTTATTTAGTGACCTGAATAAAACCCCTTTTAGGTTTTGAAAATACATTATTTAATGTTGCTTTGCAGAGCAAAGCAATGAATTAGCCTCTTGGAGGCAGGAGTTCCTAACCTCCCCTGCCCTGGGTTATTAGAGTGACCGAAGAGTCTGTTAATAATGTGTATTCCCAGGCTTCATGAATTCTGGTTCAGTAAGGTTCAGTAGTCTATGTATAAAAGCATAAAAATGAAACAAGTATCCATTTCATACCTTCTCCAAGTTTTTTCTCAAAGACTTCTCCCAAGTCTTCTCTCCAAGTTTATTTTATTTATTGATATAAATAGTTGTCAGATAACTAGCATGTTCATGTGAAGCCTTTCTTCTCAGAGGCTTCCAAAGTTATATATTTTCCTCAGCTTTCATTGAACACAGGTTGTATATTTTCTTCTTGTATTTTAAACTTTGATTTAGGAATAATTTAGAATTATTTTTGAATTTCTGTAGTGAGCTAATTTAACTGCATACACACACACACACACACACACACACACACACACACGTATTTTGTGTATTTTGCAAGGCTGGAGATCAAGCCCAGGGCTCCCAGCGTGCTAGGCAAGCCCTCTGTCATTGTGCTGTATGCCTAGCCTGCTTTCATAGTGATTTCTTGATTTCCTCCATAAACTCCTTAGAGTAGTCAGTGCTTTTGGGTAAGGCTGTTTTCCTAATGTTAATGTTTTCCTTGGTACCCCTTTTTCCGTTCTTTTACTTTTTTTGAGGGGCTGGGGATCGAACCCAAGGTTGCTCTACCACTGAGCTGCATCCTCATCCCTTTTTGTTTTTATTTTGAGACGGGGTCTTGCTAAATAACTGGCCTCAAACTTAACAGTCTTCCTGCTTCAGCCTCCCTAAGTAGCTGGCACACCCCCCCACACACACCTGGCTCCATTCTTTTACTCTTAGTCTTTCTAAGTATTGTTTGATTTTCTTTTGTTAAGTTTCTAGTTGTGTCTCTGCTTTTATTTGTTTATTTTATTTTTTAATTTTTCTGGTGCTGGAGATTTAACCCAGTGGCAGTGGTGCCCTGTCTCCCACTGAGCCACATCTTGGCCTTTTAGACAAGTTCTCGATAAATTGCTAAGCCTGGCCTTGAACTTGCCATACTCCTGAAGTTTCTAAGTAGATTTAGTTTATTTATTTTAATCAATATTTTTTATATCTTTTCTACCATCTTAACATTGTCTGTTTGTTTATAATTTTTCTTATATTCTTGTTCTGGAAAAACATGACTGAGAAATCTTAAAATTGCAAATCATTATTTTTCTTTCTACTAGTTTGGATTTATGTACCCTAATAGAAATAAGCTTGAAATTTACCAGGCATACTTAGCAAAACCTAAAGTAAATAGCTATCTCACTTCCCTGCAAAAAATATGTGGACCTTAGACTCTGTAGTTACAGTCCCATTCTTTCTTCTTTATCCGCTACTATTGTCTGGGTCTTCACTATGGTTGTGTTTAATGCCACAAATTACATGTTTGTTTGTTTGGTTGGTTTTTAATAACACTTGTTTAGACTTATATTTGTATTTACCACCTTCTTGTTCATCATCCCTTCCTTTTGGGATGGATTAAGGCCTTCCTTTTGGGATAATTTTTTTCTTTGTTAAGAAGTACACTCTAGACATTCTTTTAGCGACAGTCTTTTGGGTGACTCTCAGAATCTGTAGCATGTTATTGAAGATATTTTCTTTGATCTTTACTAACTTAAGTAAATTTTTGTCATTTGTGAACCTGTCCACATATTCTTGAATTCCATCTGTGGTTCTAATTGAACTGAATGATAAAGATAACCAAAAAAAATCAGAAATTTATATACTTCACCTCTTGGATTTTATCAGGAGTTTAAGTTGTCTTTTATAACGAGTTTTATAATTGGAAGGAGATTAAGAACCTGAAATGAAGGCTTTTCATTTCAGATCATCCCAGCTCCTTGAGGCTGCGTAAGATCCATATAAATGGTTTCTAGAGCTGCTGATTTCCTAAGCTTTTCTCCCCAAGATTGGACATAGCTCAAATCACCATGGTTTTTGTTACAGTGCAGAAAGTGGCAACAGTGTGAAAAGACTGAAACCAGACCCTGACCCAGATGACAAGAATCAAGGTGAGTGTCAGCCTTCATTTCTTTCTTTTACTCATAATAAACATGAAGCACCATAAAAGGCTGGCATGCACTGAATCTGTAAATGAGTACATTTAACTCTTTTCAAATAAACCTACTAGATTTAATTTGCCAACTATTTTATACCAAACAGGATTTATACCCAAGAGTATGTGAGCTGCCCTGCAGAAGTAATATGTTAGAAACCAGTGGAACTGATAAATGACAGTTGTGCTCTCTAAGGAGTGCTTACAAAGCCCTGGTCAGATGACCTCTGCTCACAAGAGGTTTTTCTCTGTCTCCCTCAAATGTCAGGTTTCTTGATTTCACCTGGCTTGCTACCAGTAGGAGGTAGAATGCCTGGCTCTCTCTGATTGTTATTGGATTGAAGCTAAGTGCTTAATACAGTCTCCAGAAGTATGCTTTCTTTGGGTGGTTACTTTTATGCAATGACTCTGCCTCTGTTTTAAGTTGTCACAAAGTTGTAGGGAAGGGGGGAATGTTTCTGGGAGCTGGATTTGGGATGAGAAATTCAAGATTCTCTTTTCAGTTTCACCTGACTCCCTATGGGATTGAGATTCTGAACATCTATCTATAAAACAGGGCTTACGTTTATTTCTTTCTCAGAAAAATAATGAATGCTTTTAAAAATGTTTCTGCAGAGTACCAGTGATAGCAGGTTGTTGCTGTTAGTACTCTTTTGCTCTAGAACCTACTTTTAAAAAGACCTTTAATGGCTGGACATGGTGGTGCACATCTGTAATCCCAGTTGTTTTGGAGGCTGAGGCAGAAGGATCACAAGTTCAAAGCCAGTCTCAGCGACTTGATGAAGCCCTAAGTAACTTAGTAAGACCCTGTCTCAAAATTTTAAAAAAAAGAGTGTGTGTGTGTGTGTGTGTGTGTGTGTGTGTGTGTGTGCTGAGAATGTGGTTCAGTGATTGAGTGTCCTTAGGTTCAATCCTTGGTAACAAACAAACCAAAAAAAAAACAACTTTAATGTAGAGGCTCCCTTCTATCCATATTCCCTTCAGTTCAGCTCTCCTTTCCACAGGGAAACAGTGTTATATTTTTCTTCTGTATCCATCCAAAACTATTCTGTTTATATACAAGCAATTATAAATATGTATTTTTTAAAATACTGTATTATAGATAATTTGAAACAGACTCAATATAATAGTGTATTGATCCCTATCACCTAATTTCAACAATTTTTTTAAAAACTTTTGCAGTATGGGGGTGAAATCCCAGATCTTGCACATGCTAGGGAACTGCTCCACCGCTGAGCTTCTCCTCCGTCCTCTAACAAGTTTTAACGTGTATTCTGTCTTCATTTATACCTCCCAAGTGTAATATTTTGTGACAAGGCCTAGACATCGTATATTTTCATTTATAATTCTTTAATTGTATTCTTCAATATTTATTTCTGAAAAGAAGTTCAATATTCTTCAATATGAGTATATTCTTCAATATGTATTTCTCAAAACTTCTTTGTTTCATTTTAATAAATTGTAATACTATGAATATATCACAATAATTTCCTTATATCTATTATTATTATTATTATTACTACTACTACTGCTGCTGCTGCTGCTACTACTACTACTACTACTACTACTACTACTACTCATTTTCCTAAATTACCTAAACATTTTTTGGTAGTTATTTTTTAAAAAACCAGGATGCAAACAAGGACCAAATATCATAAGCCCTTAAAAAATATTGAAATATAATTCACATATCATAAAATTCACCCTTTCAAAGAATACAATCAGTGGTTTTTAGTATGTTCACAACGCCATACAGCCATCACCTCTATCTAATTTCAAAACATTTTCAACACTCAAGAAACCCTATTCCATTAGCAGTTATTCCCTGTTGCCTTTTCCTCTTAATCACCAGCAGCCACTAGTCTACTTTAAATCTCTGTGGATTTGGGACCATTTCTTATAAATGGAATCAAGCAATATGTGACCTTTTATGTCTGGCTTCTTTTTAGTTAATATGTTGTTTTTGAAGTTCGTCCATGTTGTAGCATGAATGAGTACTTTTTGCTAATGGCTGATGATATCCGTTGCATAATACAACATTTTGTCCATTCATTAGTTGATTAGCATTTGGGTTGTTTCCACTTTTTGGATAATTTGAATCATGATGCTGTGAATATTCATGTACAACTTTTTGTGTAAAACAGCTTTTCAATCTCTTGGGTAGATACCTACAAGTAGAATTGCTGGGTCATTTGGTAATTCTGTGTTTAACTTTTTAAGGAGCTGCTAAGTTTACTTTTAAATGTAAAAGTTACTTTTCCAAAGTCCTTTTTTACTTTGAGACAGGGCCTCTTAAGTTGCTGAGGCTGGCCTCAAACTTTCAAACCCTTCTGCCTCAGCCTTCTGAGACACTGGGATCACAGGCATGCACCCTTGTGCTTGGCCAATCTTTGATACCCTTTGAGTTAATTTTTGTACATGGCATGATATAGAGATCCAGTTTCATTCTCTGGTGATATCTATTTGTCCCAGCACCACTTGTTGAAAAGATTCTTCTTTCCTCCAGTGCACTGTCAGGGTGTCCTTGTTGAAAACCAATTGAACATAAATGTATGGGTTTATTACTATGTTCAATTTTCTTTTGGTTAATCTTTATGGCTGTCCTTATGCCATTGCCACACATTTTTGGTCACTCTGACTTTCTAGTAGGTTTTGAAATTGGGACGTGTCAAGATTGTTTTGGCTATTTAGATTCTCTTCCATTTCCATCTGAATTTGGGGATCAGCTTGTCAGTTTCTGGGGGGAATAAAAGGAGCTGAGATTTTTATAGAGAGAGATTGGAATCTGTAGAATAATTTGGAAATATCACTGTCTTATGACATCTTAACAATAGGCTAATATGTCCTTTAATACAAATTTAATTGGTTGGTCTTTAAAAATATTTTTTGGTGGTTTTCTTTAATTTTTTTTTTTGTGTGTGTGTGTGTGAAGAAATTGGGTTTGTCCTGTGGGGTTTTCCATACTCTAGATTTTGCTATTTGTATCCCTGTGATGTCTTTTTTTTTTTTTTAATGTTTATTTAGTTGTAGATGAACACACAGTATCTTTATTTATTTTTATGTGGTGCTGAGGATTGAACCCAGTGCCTCATACGTATGAGGCAAGCACTTTACCCCTGAGCCTCAGCCCCACTGTGAGGTCTTCTATTCTGTGTTTCCTGTAAAGTGGTAATTAGACCTAGAAGCTCGATAAATTCACATTGATTCTTTGGCAAGAATATATCAAATATTGTTTTCATGCTTCTGATCATTGTTTAAGTTTTATTTTACTTTAACTTACTCTTGTGTTTATTGCTTAATTCATTGGTTTACCTTAGGAATCTTTGCATATCTGCATATAAAGAACTTCTTCATTACATTTTAGTATTCCTTTATACTCTTATACCAGGTCTTCCTATTCTGGTGTTTTAATAATAACCCTGTCATGCATGATTTTTTCATTTGTGTGAATATATTCAGATTAAATACTTAAAAGTAATTATTGGGTCAAAGAGACTATATGCGTTTGTATATGGAGAAATAGTGTCAAATTGTCACTTAGAATATTTATCCCAGTTTACACTTTCATCTACAATGTAGGAATTCCTGTTCACTGACATCTTTTTAATACATAGGAACTTACATGACTGCTTTAATAGGATAAATGTATATATATAGTTGGCCCTTGTATCTATAGGTTCCACTTCTATGGATTCAATTGAAAACAATTGAAGGAAAAAATTAACTCTGTACTGAAGCTGTTTAGGTTTTTTTCTTATTATTCCCTAAACAGTCAGTATAACAACTATGTATGTAGCATTTACATTGTATAAGGTATTATGAGTAATGGAGAGATGATTAAAGTATATGGAAGTATGTACATGGGTTGTATGCAGATACTGTACCACTTTTTACCAGGGCAGGGGGTCCTGAAGCCAATCCTGAAAATTCCGAGGATACACATATACTTGGTTGTGATACACACACACACACACACACACACACACACACACACTCTAAATGGGAATCTTAAACACATTTCAGCTAGTAGACCACTTGCCCTGTCTCTGTTGCTTCCCTCCCTGTTTGAATGAGTCACTGGAAGGGAAGACTGTGGCTTCTTTGAACTCTGTTAGGTACTTTTTTCAGAGCCATCTTTTTTGTCTTTCTAAATACCTTCTTCCAGCCCCCACATCCTCGAAGCAGAAGTTAGGCAAGAAGTATCCTCCTTAGCTAGGAGGAGTTAAGACCCCATGAGAAGAATGCCCCCTGAAACTTGCTTCAGAGTCTTGTCCTCAGCAGGAGAAGGATTTACCTCTTTGTCCCTCAAAAGATAACTGGGACCCAGAGAGATTCAGTTTCCCCACTGAAGACTCTGGACTTGGCCTGAGCAGAACCAGTGAATGCAAAGTTGGCTCCATCTACTCCCAAGTCACGCATCTGCCCGCATCCCAAGAACATTCTCTGTTAGTAATTTTCTGTAATAATTTGGTATGACAATGTGGTCCAGCAAATACAGAAGTTGGCAGGAAACTTCACCAAATGGGTGAGATCAGAGGGCACCATTTTGTTCTCTTTGGACTGCTAGCTGCTTTTGGAATGAAATTTGTCAGAGTTGCATTGCAGTCTTTTTTTCTTTCTTGAAACCTCCTAGATAATTGGAGGTTTGGGTCTTTTTACTTAAACTCTTCTGATCCCACAGTGGTCCAGATTCCTTGGTCGTATTTCTACAGCTGGCTTCCATTATTCCCTTAGGCCAGCTCTTGTCTTCTCTAGATATTCTGAACTTGAGCCTTTTTTTTATCAGCCCCTTAAATTAAGTTCATACTTGATAAAACAAAATGCCTCACTGAATAGCATTCCCATAAATAAGTTTCCTAAGTAATTGACTCACATACCCTAATAAGATATATATTTTTAAACAACCAAATATTTCTGCCAGAATACTGAAAGTATGTATTCTGTATGTGATATATGATAATGGTAATGAACGTTCAAGTAACGAGAATGATATAGCTTGATGTCATGTCTCAATTTTAAAAAGAGCATCCAATTTTTACTACCCCTGCCTACCTGCCCCCAGGTTCATCACTTGCAGTGGAACTCTACATTTCTTTTCTTTCATGTTTGCATTCTCACACAGTAGACGTTCTGGCCTATTCTGTGCCAGACCTATGCTGTGCGTCCCGGGGAAGGAATAGTGAAGAGCGAGCCCTTGCAGTCCAGGGGCTACAGTGAGTGAGAATTCAGACAAGCAGCCCGTCTTGTCATTTGGACTATGCATTCTTCTTCAGTTTTCTTATCTTTAATATAAATGATCTTGAGGTTACAGTGATGAGTGGAACTTTATCTCCCTGATTTAAGTGGCTCAAGATACCTTTTGAATTTTGCACTTGCCTTTTTAAAAAATTATTTGAATCAGTAATATATGCACATAATAAAAAGCTCAAAAGGGTAAGAGTGTGGAGTGAAAAGTCAGTCTTCCCTCTTACCCCAACCATTGGTTTCTTTCCCCTGAGCAGCCACAGCTATCATTTTTTAAATGTATTTTTTCAGATACTATCATACATTTGCACTGCCATCTCTGTTCCCCCACCCTCCAAATTGTAACTTTTACACACTGTTCTTCCTGTTGGCTCTTTTCATTTTTTACAGTATCTTGGAGATTTTTTAATTCCAGTACAGAGATGCTTTATTCTTGTTGCTGTGGTTGTTTTTGCAGTGCTGGAGATGAATCCACGGCCTCACTTTTCCAGTAACCTGCACCCCAGCCTGACATGCTTTATTCTTAGCTGCTGACCAGAAGTCCATTACTTAGCCAGTCACCCATTAATGGACAATTTTTGCAGCCTTTTGCTACTGTGAACAGTGTTGCAGTGAGTGTTCTCTTACGAACATCTTTTGAATTTGAAGGCCATTGCCAAATTTCCTATATTCCCTCAGCAACATTGAAGTTACCCCTTCCTTGCATATTCCTGCCTAAATACTGTTTATCTTCCTAGGTTTAAAATTCATCTGTTTCTTTTTCTGTGAACTGTTCATATCTTCAGTCCGCTTTTCTATTCAGTTGTTGATTTTTTTTTTAACAGATCAGAACTCCTTATACCTTGAAGACACTAGCTTTTGTGATATTTGTTGCACTTATTTGCTTCTGCCTGCTGGTAACCATCTTCGTGATCATTGTCAGCTTTCCTGTTACTGACATATCTGTGCTTTAACATTACATAACTTTAGCACCTTTTTTCTCCTTATTGGAGCATCCCATAAAAATCAGCAGATGCACTGAGCTCCTGAATTTTGTGCACTGGCTGTTTGACAACTCTTTTGGCTTCTTGGGTATTTTTCAGTGACCCCTGGTTTCATATCCTTGGAACCCAGTCTCTTTTTTGCATCTATTTGAGGTGTCTATGAAAGTGAGGTGTTGATGTAAGGTCTAAGGCAAAGCCCAGAGGGAGCTGTGCTTGTTAGCACAGGGCAGTGACAGATGAGCTCAGCTCTCCCTCTCCAGTGAGCTCTGGTATCGTTGTAGGATAGTCTCTTTGATTTAGACTTAGTTTAATATTTTCTACTCTAAGTAGTCTATAAGCTTGCCAAATCATTTGACTTCCTCCTCCATCAACAGGGCTGATCCCTACGTGGCAGGTTGGTAGGGTGATAAAGCAGGCTGGAAACATGCGAGGGAAGAGGGAATGGAGGAGAGTTCCTAACTCCTCTTCAGCCATCAAGTTCTGCATCTCCTAGATTGAGACGTGAGTGCTGTCACTGCAGTGGCAGAGTAACTGTGGGCTTCCTGGGAAGAAAAGAACTCCAGATCCTTGGTGAGAGTTGTGCGTGGCCCTAACCTCTTACCTGACTGGCTTCAGTTTTCTCTTTCTGTAAAAGAGAAATGTGACAGCAAGGCACAGTAACCCATTTCTAGATCGCTCATCTTTCTTTCTCTCATCAGGGAAAAGTGGCTTTTCTTAATAAAGAGCGTTATTCTGCGGCTGATTGGTGGCCTTCACCATGTGTCCCTGCTAGCCAGCGTGTCGACTGTCTGTTAATCTGCCATCACCCCTACTGTTGAGCATGTGGAGCCCTTTATCTCCCCGTGGCTGTTTCTGCACTAAGAGTGATTAAGGAACGAAATTAGACATGAGTCCCACTTGCTGCGAGGACAGGGAATCAAACCACAACAGACAACACTGCAAGGGGTTCGTTCTGTCTCAGAGCTGGTGGGAACGGAGAATGTAGTCAGGTTCTGGGGTTAGAAAGGCCTTGGCTCAAGGCCCAGCCCTCTTCTTTACTGGAGAATCACTTCATCTCTTGGAGTTGCACTTTCCCCAATGGTTTCCTCATCTGTGAGACAGGAGGACGAGTCGAGCCTGAACAGGGTTGTTGGATCTGTGTGGCCTCTGGGGCAAGGCTTCAGCACAGTGCCTGGCACATGGTAAGAGCCTCTCAATTTTGGAAAAGAGTGATGAGTAACTTGTTGTCCGTCCTCTTTTTTTGCAGAGGCTCCATCCTGCGTGTCTCTTGGAAGCTCCTCCTTGGGCGGCCCCTCCATCCACTGCCCTTCCGCTGCTGTCTGCATCGGCATCCTCCCAGGCTTGGGTGCCTACTCTGGGAGCAGCGACTCTGAGTCCAGCTCGGACAGCGAGGGCACAATCAACGCTACTGGGAAGATTGTCTCTTCTATCTTCCGAACCAACACCTTCCTCGAGGCGCCCTAGCTCCTGCCCCCTACCACAGGGAGCTCCTCCCCAGAGTGGTCAGTCCGTCCGTTCTGCCTACGGGCGTTACCTCCCTCAAAAAACTCCTTTGTCTATTTCCTGTGCACACCGTGACATTTTTAACCTAATCTGAAAATGTGCCAGAATCCACTTGTGACCCAAACTGCTTGGTTTCTCCTTCCACCTCAGTGCAGGTGACCCACCTGTCCTGCTGCCTTTCTTCTGATGTACTAGGGCAGGGCCAGTCCCAGCAGAGGTCCCACTGACAGTGTCCTGGGAGGACAGGCACCATCTGGCTTGCAGAGGGTTTTACTGCTTTCCCAGTTTTTCTTTGTCCTTTCCCAGTAGCACAAGGAAGCAAGGGCAGTTATGGGACAGGTGCCGTCTGTCTAAAACTTAGTGTAGAGGAATGTGTTGTTTGGTTCTGCCTCACTGGGGAGCATGGAGGGGAAGAGAGCTGGCCAGGGTGGAGCGGAGCACCTCCCTGGAACTAACCCACCTTGATGTTATGTGTGACGAAGTAAAGATTATAAACCGGATCTGCAGGGGACATCACTACACACCCGGCCTTCGTCTGAGGTTCTTCCTTACTCTTGCCTCTTCCTCTCCGCTCCATCCAATCTGAGTCATGGAGGAAGGGAAGGAAAGCCTCCATCTTCTACTCAGACCTTTTCTCTGCCTGGCAAATTATTTTGTTTTTGTTTTGAAATAAAGGTTTTAGTTTAAGATTCTAAACCTTAGACAAACATGTATAGGCCTTATTTAATCATGGCCAGAAGCCAGACTGCTCATAGGTTATAATGAGATGACTTATCTCTAGCAGCTCCTGGGGTCTTAACATTGCCAAGTATTGGGACACACCTGCCTAGTGTGACATCCTCCACTCCACAGAGGCTCTTCTCTGTTTGATGCATTTATTGTAGTTGTGGCTTTTAACTGTTGAAGCTATTTCTAGCCTCAAGGTGCTGGGTTAGTACTTTTCCTTTATTCTTTGCCTGACTACTCTTTAAGCAGCCAAGAACCAGAGAGACTGTGCCCCCTCTTTCTCTCCTGGCCGGAGAGGGGCTCAGCTGAGGGATGGAGGGAAGGGGAGAGAGGGCGGGAAGCCTGAAGGACCGTGCGCTCCTCCGCCTGCACGGTCTTCCTTCCCTTGGGCTCCTGCCTTGGTTGTTGCTGCTTCCCTGGGTGTGAGACGCAGAGACACAGAACGTGTTGGCACAGGGTGCCAGCAGGCAGAGGAGCTACTCAGTTTTAACGTGGGCAAGAGGCCCCTGGATCTCGTCCAACCCACTTTTCCCCTTCCAGCGCTGCAGTGCTCTGGTGCCCATCGGCAGATGGCGGCTTCCCTCTGCCCGTAACTGACGCCTTATAAATTCTGCCTCCTTTTCAGGACCTCTCGGTGCTAATTGTTCCTGACTGTGAGAACGGTGCGTCAGCTCCATCCTAACAAACAAGACACTTAGATAAAACTGTGTAGGCACCTCTGCCTCGGCTTCATTGTTCCTGCGACTGTGCTGCTGTTATCACAGCATGTACCTGATACACCCTCACATCGTTTCAGGAGGCAGGCCGGGGAATCACAGTCACTCTCTTTATGTGGTTTGACTTCAGAGGCCATTACTATACCTCTTGGCCTCTGTTGATGTTGGAAGAAGTCAACAAAGGGTTGCGGGATTGAAATTGTACTTCAGAGCCAGTAAACCTGTCAGAACGAGCTCTCCTGTCTGCATCTTGTGCTTCCAGCTCCCGGTCTGTTGCATCTGGATTGTGCCATTTCATTATAGTCCATTGTGCACCCCAAAACTGAAACTTACCTTCTGTAGAAACTGCCACTAGCAAAGCAGGATCTGGGCTGACCAGTGGGAAGCAGCCCTGAGAAGCATACAGGGTAGAGCTTGAGGTTGCATCCCAAAGAACATAGAATGAGCAGGGACGGAAGGATGCACCGCTCAGACCTTGACTAGAGCACTGTCAGCTGTGGGTATTGGAGGGTCTGCCTCTGAATTCAACTAACCACAGCTCAAAAATAATTCAGAGAAAGAATGTGTCTGTACTAAACATGTACAGACTTATTATTCCCTAAACAGTAGAGAATGACTTTAACATAGGCACTTACATCGTATTAGGTACTGTGAGTCACGTGGGGATGGTTTGGAGTGCGGGAGGCTGTGCGTGGGGTGTAGACAGATACTATGCCGTTTAGAAGGGGCTGTGATATCTGAGAGGAACTCCTGAAACCCCACCAGCTGTACTCCTGCCTTCATAGTTGGGATTTTATAGCTAAGTAACAAGAGGTCAGAACAAAGCTCAGGGTGGGATTCTTTCTTTCTTTTTTAATTTTGTGGTGCTGGGGATCAAACCCAGGGCCTTGCGAATACTAGGCAAGTGCTCTACCAACCGAGCTCCATCTCCCACCCTGGCCGGGTTTCCTTAAGCCTGCTTGATGTCCTGAGTGGCAGGCTCCTGAGAACTCTCACACCACACAGGGAGAAGACTAACCGCAGTACTGCTGTCGGCTGCATCTGGGGAGGATCATCCAGCTCTCTCACCCATGCCTTTCCAGTCACTTTCTGCCAATCTTGGGAGGAAAGGAGCATGAATTCAAAACACCCAAATTTGGGTTCCAGGATCCAACAGAGACAAAACTAGCTGCCCCAATCCAGAGTAGGGCAGGGCTTCAGTTTTTATAAGTCACATTCAAGGCTGGGCATCAGGCACGGGGTGACTTAGGCCAGTCCCATCCACTGTGTCACTTCACTCCCCGTCTTCTGAGTTCTTCCTTTCCCACCCAAGAGACTTCACATTAGGTGCTTGGCGTGACTTGTGGCTCACAGCACTCAGTGAAAGGTGGGCACCCTCATTAGTGCTTTTACCCTGGGCCTCCCTGCCTCTGAGCGGGGCACTCTGAGTGCACCAGTGTGACTTACACAGGTTTACCCACTGTGTTTGCGTTTCGCTCCTCACTTGCAGCTAGAAAGTGACATGATGAAGGGTCGGATTTGGTTGTTGGAGCTCCACCGCCAGCTTCAGCTGTACACTTCCCTCTTGGCTAAATGTTAATCGCTCAGGCACACCCGGTTCCTTGGCTCGAGTGTCCTAGTCGTGGGTATGTGGCTCAGCTGTCATCTCAGGCCCCTCCAGCAAAACAAGGAGAGCTCAGTGGCAGTGCACAGCCACTTGGACTTGAGTGTTTTCTTGATTCCCTGGCTCGCCCAGCCCTGTTACGCATGCCAGGAAGGAATGCAAGTTCTGCTCAGTGGAAGGCTGGAATCTTGGCAACACTTTTGTAGTCACAGGTTGAACACAGAAGCAGTCTCACATTTATGCCTTAATGACACTGGCGAGGGATAGCATCTTACTCCCTTACCTGCCAAAGCAACAGTTTGAGGGGACAGGGAGTCTTACAACCAAAACTGGCAGCAAGTGGTCCCAGCAGGGACAGCCCTCCACCTGAGCTTTATGCAGGCTGGTCCCTGTGAGTATTAGTCACGTCCATCATTAACCTCTGCAGGTTGAGTTTGCTCGGTACATACTCGGGGCCTCCTGAGTATGCACCAGGCATTTTGAGGCATTTACGCATTATTTTAGTGGACATTAGTGTGTTTCATCCTGAAAAATGTTTTCTGAAGCAGTCCTCTGCATTTTTAGAGGAACCTAAAACCATGGTTGGCTGTATGGCTTGCTGACTAGCACCGCTCAGTGTCAGAGCCAGAACGTTCCTTTGAGCCTGGGAGTCTGGCTTTCGGTGGTTTCAGTGGTGTTTCAGGGGTTGAGTCTTTTAGGTTGAGTTTCCATGTTCACCTGGAACAGCCTGGCATCTGTGTGGAAGAGTGAGCAGTAGCACCAAGGTCTGGATTTTTTTCCCCCACTGGGGATTGAACCAGGGGCACTTTACTGCTAAGCTACATCCCCAGTCTTTCTGTTTTTTACTTTAAGACAGGGTCTTGGGCTGGGGTTGTGGCTCAGTGGTAGAGTGCTTACCTAGTGTGTGTGAGGCACTGGGTTAGATTCTTGGCACCACATATAAATAAACAAAATAAAGTCATTGACAACTAATATATATATATATATATATATATATTTTTTTAAAGGGGTCTTGCTAAGTTGCTGAGGCTGGCCTCAAACTTGTGATCCTCCTGCCTCAGCCTTCCAAATTGCTGGGATTACAGGTGTGTACCACCATGGCTGGCAAGGATTTAAAAAGAAAAAATTCACCCTTGTCTAGGGTTTAGGCTTACCTTTCCTCTCTGAGCTGAAGCCATCAGGAGTATGGAGCTGCTTGACTTACCAGTGCAATCCCAGGCTAAGAATGGGGCAGATGGCAGAGAGGTCTGAGCCTGCCCCCACACGAGGCCTGGAAGCAGACACCGCGCCCTGGTCTGTGAGAGCACGCGCACTGGGGATGGACTGGTGACAGGCAGGGCTTCTGCCTTACCATCGCCCTGCAGACCTGCCTGGGGAGGCCCAAGTGAGGAGTGCAGAGGTCCCTGTGACAAGTGGCCACCCTAATATACCTATACCGTCCATTGAGGGCTAACCAGGGAATGTGGGCCTAGGATCAGGTCGCTCTCCCAGAGAAGCCTCTGGTCATGGGACCTTGATTCTCAGGCTGGGGCAGTACGGACCTACCTGGATATGATGTCCACTAGCCTCACTGCTACTAAGCCAGAAGGGGAGTGAGCAGTCATGTGACGGTCTCAGTTAATACCCCGTCTTGCAGCTGGCCACACCAATGAACTAAAATGAGCCAGATGTGCTGGTTCTGGGATTCCACCCACTGCTGGCCTGGGAACCAACATGCTGGGCCTTCCTGAAGCACCGTCCATAAATCAGGCCTCCAGGTGTCCCTACAGTCATCTTGAGAAACAAAGATGTTCATAAAGAATGCTTCAGCAAATTCCTGGTGGCTACAGAATCCACAGGACCATTGGAAGGTTGGGGTGAAGGTGTCTCTCCCATCCACTAGATAAGCTGGCTCTTAAACTTGCCGGGCATCTGCAGGTGGATCCTGCCTGGCGCTGCCCAGTTCTGGGAGAACAGGTGAGGATAGCAGAAGTCCCCGTTTCAGAGGAGCACAGTGACAAGTTCATTAGCAGCTTGAGCATAGCTGGCAGAGCCAAGGGGCAGCACTGGATGCAGGGGAACAGCCTGGGCATAGAGTCAGCCAGACTTGGACGAGCATTTGGCTCTGCCTCCGGGAGACCCGATGTACTCCTCTGCAGGCCTTTGCATCTCTGAAATGCTCATAGGGGCTGTTGGAAGCATTCTGACAGCCAGGCAAAGTGCGCATAGCTAATGCCAGTGACTTGGGAGGCTGAGGCAGGAGGATTCATAGTTCACGGCCAGCCTCCGGAACTTAGACCCTGTCTCAAAATAAAAGGAACTGGGGCTGTAGCTCAGTGGGAAAGTGCCCCTGAGTTCAGTCCCCAGTACCAAAGGAAAAAGTTCCAGAACAGCAGTTTACAGGGAGCTGGGGACATAGTACTTAAGAGACACGTGAGCCTGGGTCAAAGGGGCTGCCAGGAGTTCTAGGGGAGGTGGAAGGGAGGAGGGCTGGGTTCCAGAGGCCGGGCCTGCACCAAGAGACAGGGACACAGTAAAAACAGCAGGAACAGCTCTGCTGGGGCGGGGCTGAGACCAAAGAGGCTCTCGAACTGAAGACCACCAGGCCCCGGAGACAGCAGGAGCACTGGACAGTGTGTGGGCCCCAAGGAAGTGGGGGTAGGGCTGGTGAGGGGCTGGCTGGGCTCCAGCAGGGTCTCCCAGCCACGCAGTGCCACCCGACCAGTTTCTCAGGAGCTACCACTGTTGATGGGGTGCACGTCCCCCAGAGGCCATCACGCTGACTCCGCAGCCTTGCTGGCTGGGGAAAGGGACTTTCCAATCACATTTCATTTTCCAGTTGAGGGAGCCCATTGGGTCCCCACAGAGGAAGGAGCTGATTGACACAGGGACATCTAAAACTCCTTTATTACCCTGAGTGTAACAAACAGAACACAGTCACAGTGTAAAAACAGCAGGCCACGACACAAAGTGTGCACCAGGGACACATTCCTTTCTGCAGCTAGTTATTTGGAAAAAGCCCAGTTATGATTGTAAAAATTTTATTCTCTTTAATAACAATAATAATTCCACTAAAATTATACAAAGTACATTCAATACTTAAGGGTGGCTGGGGGAGGGGAGAGGAAGCCTGTTTGGCCTGGAAGCATCATCTGTCGACTCCCACGAGGAAGCCCAGCTGGGCCCGGGAAGCTGGGGGCGGAGGTCCGGTTGTGAAAAATAAAAATGTGGATGCGTAAAAAAAGACCACCCACAAGGAAGCAGGGTGAGCGTGCATGTTCCTGGGGAGGGGCGGCCGGCATGGGCATGCTGCTGCTGGGCCTGGGCTCAGGCGGGCTCCGAGTTGGTGGGGGGCAGGTTTTTATGCTTGAAATACTGCACAACTTGCTGGGGCAGCTCTGCCAGCACAGCTTTGGCCAAAGTCTCTTTTGCTGCCTGCAGGGTGGAGGGCGGGGCAGGGAAGAGAGAATAGGATTAATGAGCAATTCCGGAGGGGCCCCATGCCCAGGAGCTGTGACCACAGGTGTCCATGGAGGACTGACAGGGCTGAGAGCCAGGGTGGTCTGAGGCCAGTGTCCCTCGTACCAGCCCACCTGATGTCACCATTAGCTGTGCCTGCCTTGATGTCAAGTATAACTTTTTTTTTTTATACTGGGGATTGAACTCGGGGACACTAGACCACTGAGCCACATCTCCAGCTCTATTCTGTATTTTATTTAGAGACAGGGTCTCACTGAGTTGCTCAGAGCCTCACTGTTACTGAGGCTGGCTTTGAATTCACGATACTCCTGTCTCAGTCTCCAGAGCTGCTGGGATTAGAGATGTGAGGCTTGGGAGGCTGAGACAGGAGGATTGCAAATTCAAAGCCAGCCTCAGCAATAGCAAGACACTCAGCAACTCGGTGATACCCTGTCTCTAAATACAAAGCAAAATAGGGCTGGGGATGTGGCTCAGTGGTTGAGTGCCCCTGAGTTCAAACTCTGGTACCAAAAAAAAAAGAAAAGTCTGACTCTTCCCGTGAGCACTGGAGGTGCCTGGAGTAACATTTCAGGACAGACATGCCTGTGGATGCCTGTAGGGGGAGAGCGGGGTGCACAGCCTCCCCATCTGGCCAACTCGTCCTGAGCACCTCCCTGGCTGGTTCACTGCTGAAGGCCAGCCACAGGCCAGGCACAGGAAGGTGCTCAGGCACTGTCCTGCACAGGAGCTGGTGACAGATGTCCAGCATTCATCCTCAGGAAACTAATGCCAAAGAGGAAGGGACACCATCCCAGGCAAGTCCAGAGGACATGGGGCCAAGAAGTAAGGACCACGGGTCACTTCATGCTGAGGCTGGTTGCCAGGATCTGAGCCACAGCACCCAGAGACGCTCTCAGTGGAGGCAACGAGGCTCAGGAAGGTGAGGGCTTCCCAGGACCACAGAGTGAGCCTCTGGTCAAGTGAGGGCTGGGCCCAGGCAGGCCATGCAGGGTGGCATTGAGAGACTCTTCCTCTGGGGCTCCCCAGGGGCCCTGCTACTGACTCCAGCCTCCTTGTGGGTTGACCTGGGTTCTCTCACTGCAGATAGGACCAGAGCCACCTCCAGAAACAAGGGCCTCTTCCATCTCTCCATGGGGCTGGCTGAGGTACGGTCAGCAGGAATCCCCTCTCATCCTCTGGCCCCACGAGAATAACTCCCGTTCTCATCCAGTGCTCAGATGGAGGGCAGGTCCTTTGGGACACCCTGCCTGGAGCTCAGTCGGGACCAGGTGCCTCTCTGTATTCCACCAACTGGTGGGACAGTGCTGGCCTTGTCACAGCCTTGTCTGTAAGCACGGCCTGGGGCGAGGCCTGGCAGCGTGGCCCTGAGGAAGTCCAGGGAGCTGAGTGGGGAAGCATGTAGACTTTCACCCTTGACAGTGCACAGTGGTCACCAGGGCCCTGGGGCCCCCCTCCAAACCTGGGCCCCCACTCACGTGGCGGAACTCCCGAAAGGGCACGAACTGCACGATGTCCCGGGCTGCCTCCTCGCCCGTGTGGGAGCGCAGCCTGCGGCTGTCCCCATCCAGGAACTCCATGGCGGCAAAGTCAGCGTTGCCCACGCCCACAATGATGATGGACATGGGCAGCTTGGACGCCTGCACCACGGCATGCCGCGTCTCCTCCATGTCGCTGATGACACCATCCGTGATGATGAGGAGGATGAAGTACTGCTGCAGGGAGGGGTCGGCGGGCTCAGCAAAGCCCTCGCCCTTCCCCCAGCTCCCCAAACCTTCCTACGCCTGGGCTTCCTGCAGAGGGGCAGCCAAGGACGTCCCCAGCACCTCCCCACTTCCCGGCCTGATGGGCTCCTCTGCCGGTCACAGCCACTCTCCTCTTACCCCCGTGCTGTTTCGAGCTCCCCTGTTCTGGTCTCTCAGAGCCGGAGTCAAGGCCGCTCTGCTAAATGGTAGGACTGAGGGCACCCGGCTTAAACTGCTGGGCCTCAAGTTTCCTCATCTGAAGGCAGGAGTTGCCCTTGAGGAGAGATCACGCCTGGCACACGGTGGCGCTCCCTCAGGGTCTTTCCTGATGGGTGCAGCTGGTGCAGGGAGGCTTATTTTGACTGGCAGACTTTGGGGCCTCCCCTCCTGTGCTCCTCGGGGGCAGCAGTACCTGCACCCCCTTCCTTCCCTACTCAGCAAGGTCCCAGATGCTCTGCAGGGCTGGGCGAGGGCATCTGGGCCAGCACTCCGGGAGTGTGGGATTCTGCTGGTGAACAACTAAGTGGCTTTGGGTCACATCCAGACTCGTGTTGAAATCAGAACGGGCAGTGGCCTTTCCAGGTTGTGAACTGTGCCCAGGAGGCACCCCGTTCGGTGCTGGCGCCTACAGCACCCTCTGACAGCTCAACAGAGAGGCAGGGGCTCAGCTCTCAGAGGCGCTGTCCCCGTCCCACTCCCCGTTCCACGATACAGCTCGCTTCATTTTTACTGTTCTCCTCAATTTGTGGCCAATGATGCTGATCTTTCACATGCAGTGAAATCTAATGTTTCTTACAATTTATCTCAGCAAAAGAAAACCACTGAATAGTTAATGTGGGTGATCCAAGGCAGAACACTGGCTGGACGGTGAGGAGGGTGAAGTTCAGGAAGGTGCGGGGTAATCCCACAGGTGGGCCCCGATGCCACACTGGCCACAGCAACCCAGCTCTGGCCTCAGCACCCTCTGCCCCTCTCAAGGGAACTGTTTTCCCTACCCATAAAATAAGCAGGTAGCTCTTCTGGTCCTAACATTCTTTCTTGGGGACTCCACCTTCTAGTCTGACTCTTTTGATTGCCAGAGAAAACTGGGGCCCATACTAGTCAAGGTCATGGAGCTAAGGACGGCAGAGCGACCCCAGGTCAGCACTGGGCCACCTTCTCATCCAGCAAAGCTGTCTGTTACGTGGGAAATATAAGCCCAGGATGCTTTGTTCCTCTTTCTGTCCCCCAAGTACAAACTGTGGAGGGAAGGAGCGGGGTGAGCGATGGACTGCCACTCCCACCCCCCTCTCCAGGCAGCTGTAGTCCAGCTCCAGCGCTGTGTCTTTAAGAGAACAATCCCTGGCTGGGGATACCTGTTGCCATGGAGATGGCAGCCTGAATCCTGTAGTGGAGGGCTGCTGCGCCAGCCCCTCCTCGCTGGCTTTGGTGGGGGTGTGATGTGAACCCATCTAGGCCCCATCTCCCAAGCTCACCATCGTTCCAGGTCCCTTCTTTTAGGTGACCCTTGAGTCCACTTTAATCCCACCACAAATAATTCAGGGCAATATTTCTGGGGCACCCAGGTTGGCAGGAGGGAGGGCACCAAGAGGCTTGGCCTCCTCTGCCTGTCATGGAGTGGGACTCGCTTCCGATCTACGTTCTGCTCAGACACCTGCCGACCCAGTGCAGTCAGGACTGTGCTGAGGGAGGCCGTCCCCTGGGCCTGCGGCCTTCCTGCAGGGAGGTGGGCGCACACAGGGCCTGGGGCCTGCAGGGCCAGGGGGACCAAGGGATGGGTGAGGAGCCCTGAACACAATGACGGCTTGGCAGGTCCTCCCTGTCATCCTCCCATTGTGAGTTCTGTTTCAGAGCCGAGAAGTGCAGCTCGGGGGGCTGGGTGATGTGTTAAGGCCCGTCACCAGGTTCCCATCCAGAGCTGCTGGCTCCAAAGCTGGAGCTTCCCCAGGTGTCCTGCTCCACCACTTGCTGGCACCGGTGGCCTGTCACTGTAGGGCCGGCAGCTGAAACTTTCCTCTCACCTGCATCCTGGGGTTGGAGGACATGAATGGCCAGAGCAGCAGGGAACAGGGCCCAGAACCTGGGTGTGACCCTCACTCCTGAGTGCCAGTCCCCACAGTGTGTGTCTGGGCCTGGCGCTGGCAGACCGGGCTGGCTTTGGTGGTGAAGAGTAGCCAACAGGCCCTGGATCTGTCACCCAGTCTAGGCAGGGCCAGGGCTGTCCTGGAGCCTCAAAGATCCATCACAACCCTAGAGCTCACGGCCCACCCTCAAACCATATCTAAGGGAAGGTGGGAGGTGGCCGTGGAGGGACTCCAGCAGGAGCGTGGGAAGGGGCCACCTCAGGGTCAATCGCCTCCATACCCTCCTAGGTTAGTTCCCTCTGCCTGGCACGGTCCTCAGACACAGCTTCAAGACCCACCTGAGTGCCAAGCCCTCGGTCCCAGGCAGATGGGAACCCTGCTTCCACCGCCAGCAATGAGCCCCGGGGTGGGGGGTTCTGCACACTCATCCCTCCCCTCACCCCAGGGCATCTCCGGGGGCCCTGCACACACTCCCCATCTCACACAGGCCTGGGCCTTGTCTAGGTCTCAGAGACAGCCAGTCACACCAGGCCAAACCCCTAAACCCGAACCCCCAGCCCATTTCAGGAATGAGTATGTGCTTCCTCCTTGGGGATCTTCAGAGTGCCCGGCTCTACGTAGCTGTTCCCCTAATGCAGTTACACATGATTTGATTTATACAAAACCAAGTCTTGACCATGGAGTTCCACGCAGGGTCTGCAGAGACCTGCGCTTGCTCTCCAGCTTACATTGAGAAGCCGGCAGCCCAGGGCCCTGTGATGGAAGTGCAGGGAATTCTCGGGCTCTTCCTGGCCCCTCCTCCACTGGGACACTAGATGCCCAGGCCACCAACCAGGACATGAACAACAAGGCCCAGGTCTTAGGAGCCAAAGCAGAGGGAGGGATGCAGAGTCAGGCTAGGAGTCCCGTGCCCCTTCCCCACCCGCCCAAACCTGCTTAAAACTCTCTGGTGGCTCCCCACTGCCCTCGGGAGAAAATCCAGGCTCCCTGGTGGCCCCCAGGCCCTGGGGGAGCTGGCCTTCCTTTATAGCCTCACCCACCTCACACAGCCCGCTGGCCCCACATGCCTTCCATCAGTCACACCCACATACCACGCCCGGGCCTCTGCACATGCTGCCCCCTCTGCCTGGACCCCTGTCCTCTAGGAGGCTGCGCTCCCCAAGTCTCAGCTTGGATGACACGCTTCCAAGAAGACTTCCCCGAGCCCTCTGTCTGGGTTGGGCGCCATCTTCCTGATCCGGTCTTGCATTAGCACAGGCCAGGTGGCGCCGTGTCCCCGCTGCTCCCCCAGCCCAGGCCCTCACTCACGGGCAGACCTGGCTCTCTGTGGCCACCCCATGCTGCACAGAAGCACTGGGCAAGGAGCAGGAGTGAACGGGCGCCAGACCTGCAGGAGATGCCCCCACTCGGTTTCCCTGGCGTGGGTGTGCACGTGTGGGCCTGTGCCTAGGGACAGGGAGGGCCACGCCACACCATGGTTCCTCCAAACCAAAAAGCGGCTGAACAAAAGCACCAGACAACCCCCAAATTACTTCCCGTAGCTGTGGGCTCAACTGTGTGTGGCATCGCTGAAAGCTAGCCAGAGAGGTATCCTCAGAAGATCTGGCCGCCAGGCAAGCTCTGGGCCCAACAATGACATGCCATCTAGCCAAACCCTCAGGATGACTCTGGAGGGCAGGGCCCAAGGTACAGGAAGGAATGCTCAAGTTCACAGAGCTTAAGCTGCCACCCTGTCACACAGCCAGGTGGTGGGAGATGGCCAGGTCCGTGGGCCTCCAAGGCTGAGGCTGAAGCCTCCTTTGGTGCACCCTGTGAGCAGGGAAAACCTGAGGCAGGGGCGGGATGGCTGTGTCCACTTCTGGGCCTGACTGGGAGGGGCAGGTGGGGGCCCTAGCCCTGCTCTCACAGTCCAGGTAGGCTGAGAGACCTATTCGAGGTCACACAGCGAGGGTGGGTGACAGAGTTTGTCACCACAAGGGGAAGGAAGTCAGGAGGAAGCCAGGAACAACAAAAAGGATCGTGCTGCCCGGGGTCAGGACCAAGTGTGTGGACCTCGAGACCTCTGGTGACAGGAAAGGCCAACTGCTCCTCCCCAGGGGGCCCTTAGCAGTTGTTGCTGGCCTTCCCTGGGGCCCTGATTTCCCTCCAAACCTGGGGTCCATCCAGGCAAGCACTGTGCTGGGCAGAGTGACCCTGGGTGACCCCAGGACTGGCATCAGGTCCTGCCAGAATGGACCCTTGGAGTCTCCAGGCTTGGGACTCAGGGAGCCAGAGCCTGGAGGGTGGGGAGGAGCCAGGAGGGGACCAGATACGCAGATGCCCAGGATGGCCATTCGCCATCTATTCCAGATGCCACACCGCAGCCTTGGCAGCCTCCGGTCAGGTCGCCACGGCTCTGCCTCGTCACTGTCAGGAAGGGCCATGTGGTTCTGCAGCCCTCAGAGAAAAGCAGGCCTGGCTCTACTTGAACCGAGGAGGTCAAGGGTCAGTTCAGGGCCTTCAGGACCACCGTCTCCTAGTCACCATCTGTCCTGGGAGGACAAGCCCCCTCCAATGGGAAGGCATTGCCCCTGGATCACAGCTCTGCTTCCTGCTCAGCACAAGGGAAGCTGCTCTCTGGGATTCAGAGCCCAGGGCGGGTGGAGCCAGTCCCAAGGGCCAGGAAGTGCCAACCCCAGCCTGGTCTGCCCAGTGTCGGCAGGCACCTGGCCGCCAGCTGCCCCAGCCTGGCATGCACAGGCCGGGGGCTGCCTACTTACCGTGGCCGTCTGCTGCTGCGTCGCCTGGGCTGCAAACCTGGCCACGTGGTTGACGATGGGGGAGAAATTGGTGGGACCGTAGAAGCGGATGTGGGGCAGGCAGGCCGAGTACGCCTGGGCGATGCCATCCACGCCTGCTTCAGAGAGGGTCGGGTCAGCCGCCGCCCTGCCTGCAGCCGCTGCTCACGGGGCCCGTTCTGTTCTCACCCACAATGTCCCTGTGTGGCCAGTATGGGCCCCTGAGATGCTCCTGAGGTCAGGGCCAGGGGTACAGAGCAAGGGTGGAGTCAGGCCGTGTTTGAATCCTGCTGTGGGGCCTGGGCGAGCTGTCCACGCTGCCTGAGCCTGTGCCTGGCCTCTCAATGGGACAGATAAGGTGAAGCCACCTGGAGGTCCATTCTGGACGCTGTTTGGCAGCTGCTCGAGGGAGCAGGGACAGGGTTGTCTGCATAGCCCTGCACACAGTAGGTGCTCTGGAAACAGCTGCTGATATCCCACTGCCCTGTGCTCTTGCCCAGAGCCTCTGACCAGGGATGCAGTGGGCCAGCATGAACCTGCACGAATGCCTCTGGAGACCCACCCCCAGGCCAGACAGCCCCCAGAGGAGCACAGGGCCACACTCCTGGCCAACGGATGCCCGTGGTTTCTGAGACAAGAGTTGGTGACTAGATGGGTGGCCCTTCTGGGTACAAAGCTGGACTGGCTTTGGGGACACCCAGGGAGGGTAGATGCTCTGCCCCAACTGAATGCTAGGCCAGATCTCATGATGGTGAGGGCCGCCTCCTTCTCTCCAGTCCCTCTCTTCCTTTCATAGATTCCAGAACTGTCCCTGGGAAGCTCAGAACACCTCGCGGGCCAGGGTGGTGAGTGCAGACTCTGCCCTCGCTGACTCACCCACGGCTCCACTTAGTCCTGGGGGCCTGGGAGCAGGCGGGGCCTTCCAGCAGGGCAGGAGGGAGGAGGAGGGAGAGCAGAGGTCAGCAGACCCCTCGTCCCCTCTGCTCTACACAGCTCCCTGCCACTGACCGTCCAGGGAAGTGAACCAAGGGGGCAAAAGCCCAGAGAGGTGCAGTGACCTCCCCAAGACCCCCAGCAAGAAAGGGCAGCAGCGGCCTCAACCCGTGACTACCTGGCTCCAAACCAGTTCTTCCAGGCCTGTCATCTCTAGCAACGTGATGGGGAAGGGATAGAAGAAAGGGACGGAGACTGGCTCCTTGCCGCCTCCCCCTGCCGAGGGTGCAATGGCTGCAGCAGAGCAGGTGGGTTCGCACTCACCTGAGCAGAAGGGGTTGGTGGGGTTGAAGTTGATGGCGAACTCGTGGGAGACCTGCAAGGCAGAGTGCGCTGAGCAGGCCCGCCCGGCCCAGCTCCTCCAGGGTCAAGGCTACTGACCCTGCCTTCACATCAGCCTCTACCTCCACCGCAGGCCTGGCCCGCAGGGGCCACCCCCGTCACTCCACAGGGACAGCTGAGACCTTCCATGTGACCCCAACCCCTTCTGAGGCCCAGGCTGCCTGTGCATCCACTCTGCTGAGTATCACTGACCCCGAGTAGGACAGCGGCACCCCTGAAGGCAGTGGGGTGGAGGCACTCTGGGAATGCCCCTTCATCACCGCTGCCACCATGGGTGACATAATTAGAGTGCCACTTGAAGGTTTCTCTGAATGTCAGCAGTAAGCCAAGTGCTTGGGCTCCTGCCAGTGAGCAAACTGGGACTGGCCGACAAGTGCTCAGAGCGGCCCTGGGGACCAGGCAGCGTGACAGGGCTGGAGGAGGGTGGGGACTCCCAACTGGTGGTTCTCTCAGGGACTGGTCTGGTGTTTCTGCCACCAGTCCCAGTACCCCCAGCCTGGGTGGACCATCAAAACCTGATCTCACACACTCCAGAGCCAACCCCTGTGTTTGTTTAGACCATTGGGTCAGGTCCCAGACCCATTCTGTGCAAGAACTGCACATCTACTGTATGCCAGGGCTGGGACACCATGGGAGATAACCAAGTGCCTCCCTGCCCCCCCCCCCCAGGTAGCCTACTGGGTGCTGAGAGGAGAGCTGTCAGGCAAGGGCTCCCAGGGAGCAGAACCTCCAACTTAAGAAGCAGCAGAGGGAATCTGGGTGAGCTAAGGCCATGTGCAAAGGCCCTGAGGTAGGAAGGAAGGTTCACATGGCAGAGGCAAGGTAAGTTAGGAAAGAGAGAGGGGCCAAGGTGGCCAGGCCTGGCAGCCAAGAGGGAGGCGTATCTGCCCTTTCCTAGCCCCATTCCAGTGTCTCTCTTGCCACTGCCCGACACTGGCCTGGCTAAGCCCCAGCCTCCCTAGAGTCACCCCGTGACATTTCCAAGAAGGCTTTTGCTCAAGAAAACAGCTCATTCAGCCGAGTTCTCTGAAAGCTGGCTGTTGTCCTAGCAACAGGCTCGTGCTGGGCCTGGTGTGCAGCCTGCCCTGCCCCCCACCCCCAGCAGCATCATGTGGGTCCCACCTCACATTGGGCAGGGCCAGGAAAGCTACCTCTCCTGCTCTGGCCCCCAGCCACTCCCTGAGGGTCTGGGTAAACACTGTCCTGGGGACAGAGGACAGGAAACAACAGCTCATTCTGGAAACAGGATAAGGCACACCAGGGCAGACAAGAGGGGGCACTGGCAGACAGATGCATGGACGCAGGGGCCCTCTGCGCCTGCTCCCGAGAGGCTGCTCTTCTGGAGACATGGGTTCCGGGAATGTTCTGGAAGATCCATCTGCCCCCTTGGAACCCAGGCCCCTGTGGTGAGGTGACCTGGGGCAAAGTCACATTAAGGCTCTGAGCCTTGGGTGTTCCCCGGTAAAAAGGGACAGTATCTCACTGGAGAGCCCTCCTCATTGGCTTTGCCCTCTGGCCACCAAACACCCTTGTCTGGAGTCCTGTGAGGCAGTGAGGACCTGCCCCCGGCCACGCCCAGGGACCCTCTGTTCTCCTGCACCTCTCTCCTGGCTCCCTCCCAGCCCTGCACCTGCTGCTCCCTGGCCAGCCCAGCGGCTGCACTCCTGGGCCTTGGTGCCCCGCCCCGCCAGGTGTCCCCACCAGGATGCCCCTCCTGCGGTCAGGGAAGCGGCTTCCTCCAGCCTCCCCTCACCAGCCTGCAGGCAGCCTCAGAATCGCCGGCCACTGCCTCCTCCGTGACCAGACGGGGAGTGACAGGCTGGTGAGCCCCATCGGCTTTCGGTAAGAATTAAGCTGGGCTGTGTCCAGAACATTCCAAGGCCTCTTTTCTTCCAGTTCTAGAGTGAATACAGAGGCGCCTCCCATGGAGCTGCCCTCCTCGTTATATTTTGAGGCAGGGTCTCACTAAGTGGCTGGCCTTGAACCTGTGACCCTCCTGCCTCAGCCTCCTAAGTAGCCGAGATGACTACTCCTGTCCTCAATGCCTCTGGGCCCTCCCGGCCTTCGCTGTCCTGAGTGTGCTCCCAGCCAGCACCCCTGTCCCCCTGCCCAGCACCCCTGTCCCCCTGCCCAGCACCTCGTCCCCCTGCCCAGCACCTCGTCCCCCTGCCCAGCACCCCTGTCCTCCTGCCCAGCACCCCACCCCCTGCCATTCCTGCTTCCTCTTGGCTCGGCCTCACCTCAGGTGCCTTCCCACACCCAGGCTGGCCTGGGGCCCTCCTCTGGGCACCCCCAGCCTGTGCTGCCCCATCTCAGCACCCATGACGCTGCCTGTCATTAGGGTTCCCAGATGGAACACAGGAGCCCGGGGACGCAGGAACTTCAGATAGACGGGGAATGTTCTGGTCTAAGTGTGTCCCGCACAACGTCCAGCGCCTACTCACACCTAGAAAGACACTGTCGTTCCACAAAGCTCCCACGTAACTGGGTGTCCAGTGTTTATGTGCTGAACCTGGCCACCCCATTTCCCTACTGGACATGGGCTTCAGGAAGCAGAGGCCACACGCACTGGCCCCCGTCATGGCCTCTATCAGCCTGAGGGTCAGGCCTGAGAAAGGCACGTGGCCTGGGGTGATGTCTGCGAGGCAGGGCCACTGGTCCCTGCCCAGGGCTTCCCAAGCAGACCCCAGAGAGGCCCACGGCCCCACCTGGGCCAGGGGACGCCAGGCCAGCTTCACTCACCTTCCAGTCTGGGGGCAGCTGGGCTCCGAATCCCAGAGCCGGGAACATCTTGTCACTAATCAGAGAGAGGAGAGGACAGCACTGAGGACACGGTCTACCACGCGGCCTGCGCAGTGGTTTCATTAATGAGGTTCTAGGCATAAAGTTAGTTAGAAGAGATCGAAATAAAACACACAGACAGTTACCTTATTTATATTGCTAGGTCCGAGACGGCTCACCTCTCTGGTTCCCACCTCTAGCCGCCCAGCAGGGCAGCGAGGATTACTCTGGGCTAGCAGGAGAGAGAGAGAGCGAACACGCCTGGGAGTAGCCCTTTATTGGGGAACAAGAGATTCAGGGGAGAATTCCATCCAATGAAGGTTGAGGGGGGGCTGCACTCCAAGGTCAGGGTCAGTGATTGGGTCCCCGGGGTCAGTGGTCAGGCACACCCCCACACGGATGGGCTCTCTCATCAGGAAAGGGTCAGGAAAGCTTCGACAGAGCCAAAGCGCCTCAGGCCCTTAACGGGAGCCACCCAATCACGTGTCAGAATGACTTCCCACAACACGGGAGAGGACAGCAGCTCTGCCCACCGGCCCTCCCTGGACCCCTGACCCAGGGTACCACCCTGCCCTCCCTTCTCCAGGGGTGGAGAGCTGCACCGCCACCCCTAGCCGCCACCATGAGCAGGTGGCCTCGGCTTCCTGGGCTGTGCCTGTGGCCGACGCGCCCACAACAGCACGTCCAACCCCAGAGCCCAGGTGCAGCTTCTAGGTCCTCAAACCAAGACCCCAGGAGCCACACAGCCGACACCATGTGGGGGCGGAACACGCCGGCCCCAGTCCTGACCTGCTCATGGCTGGGGAAGAGGCTCCCCAAACCAGAGCCCTGACGGGCCACTCTGGGCCTTTGGTCACCTACCTGTCCCTCATCCCTCCAGCCCTGGCCACTGGTTCCTCAGACACACAGAGCGCTTTCTCCTGCCAGTGTCAGGGTGCTGTGCCCCCCGCTGAGTCACCTTTCCCCCATCTATTCCGCAGCCAACTCCTACTCACCCTTCAAGGCCCAATTAAATGGTCCCCTCTCTGTGGGCTTCCCTGACCCCCCACATGCCTGTCCCTTGTGCTCCCAGAGCTTCTGCCCCACATGGTGACCTAGACTCAGAATCCAATGACTTCTCTCTTCCTCTTCTGAACTCCCTGGGGCAGGGGCGTGTCTCACTGGGTCATTCAGTGGACATATTAGGGTCCTCCAGTTGCCTTGTGGAGCGGGGGGCTGGGACAGAAGCAGGGACAGAGAACAAGCCAGGCAGGAGGCAAAGGGCTCAACCCCAGGTCCAGAGCTCACAGGGCCTTGTCAAGTCTGAATGCCCGGGAGGCGACTCGAGGAGAGGCTGAGTGGTCAGGTGACTGCTGGTGCCCACCTGGCCATGCAGGTGGGGGTTCCCCTCCCTGGCTCTGCGTGCTGCACCTCTCTTCATGTGGCCTGGAGTCACAGCCACCCCTCAGGCCCTGAACCCCTGGTCTCGGGTGCTCTCTCTCAGAGGCCAAGCGCCTCGGGATTCCTGAGCCGATGACCCCTGCTCCTCCCTCCGCTGCTTCCAGGGAGCCAGCCTCCTGGCCTCCTGGCCTCCTGGCCACTCTGTGACCTAGAGCTCCCAGTCAGTACCACCGGTGACAATGATGGCCCTCCTGTTGGTGGCCACACCTGCCAAACCTGCCACACAGCATTCCTTTGCTGACTTTCTACTGGGGATCCAGAGGTCCCCATGGAGCATGACGGTGGGAAGAGGGCCCACACGTGCCAGCTGCCCTGCAGGAGCTTCCAGCAGGAACGTGCCCAAGGGGCCAGCATATGTCAGGCCCAGGACTGGGAATGGCCAGATCCAGTGGCCCTGAGCGTGGGCATTTGGACAGAGCCTCAGCTCAGCCCTGAATGAGAGGCTACAGCGGTGGGAACAAGTTCATGTCCATTCCAACTCATTTCCTGACTGGCCCTGGGTGCTGGGTTCAGGAGGTTCCCGGCTCGGCAGGTGAGAGCCCGCGATCGGCCATCGGTTAGCAATGTCTGCCCGGGTACAGGAAGGGAGTACCCACGGCGTGCCCCGCGCTTTGCATTCCTGGCCCTGCCGACCTCTGGTCCCTCCCGGCTGTGGGAGCTGAGTTTCCCAGGTTGGCTGGAAGCCCAGCTGGCCTTCAGAGGCCCTCTCGAGCTCACCTGTCATAGTCCTGAATGATCTGCCCCACTGCCCAGATGGCCGACAGGTACTCGTTGGTGCCCAGAGGGTTGATATAGTGCAAAGAAGAGGGGTCCAGGGGATTCCCATTGGAGGCTGTGAAGTCTATCCCAACCTGCAGAGTTGGAAGGAAGGCTACCCAGTGTGACCGCTGACCCCAGCTCCCTTTCCCACCCCAGAGAGTAGCAGAGGTTGATGGGACATGGACAACCATGGACAACTCCTGTCCCTGCCCTGCTCCCCCGTAAAGTGGTCTGAAACCGAGAACTGGGTGATGGTATCACTGCTCTGCTCTAATGCCATCCAAGGCTCCCTATTGCCCAAGCATAAAGTCCACTGCCCAGATGTGAAACAGGTTAACTCACCCCCCAGACTTCTGTCCCTCCTCACTGTCCCCTCCTGCCACTCAGAGGCCAGCCTGACTCCCAATCCAGGCCACTCTGCCTTGCCCCCCAGATGACCAAGGGGCCCAGGCCTGGGGCTGCCGGGCAGGGCAGTAGCTGTCTCCACAGTCTCCGAGCCCTCAAGCACCCTAGTCCCAGGCTGGGAACCCCACACAGGGAAGGTGCTCAGTAGGAACTTGGGGCTGAGGGTGGACAGGAACTGGGGCTCTCGCTGCTCTCTCAGCCTCCAGGAGACCCCAGCCCAGCCCCTGGAGGGGTAGAGGACAGTGGTCAAGAACAGCCCTGGCCCAGCCAGGAAGGAACGAGAGCAGGAAGCCAGGAGGAGGCCCCTGGGAACTCAGCCACCGTGTGGAGAGAAAGGCCGTGGCCACCTGCACCCTCTCCCTGTGGGGGCTCAGCTCCCTGAGGCCAGGATGGCTGTGTTAGCCCTCGAGGGACCCCTAAAGTGGCACAGCCAAGATCCTGGCATGAAGGAGGTGCTCAGTGGATATTCGTCAAGTGAACCCACCCACCCAGGAGGGCAGGGAGGAGGCCTGGCCTCTCTGCAGAGGACAGGGCAGAGGAGGCTGGTGGAGTTTAGGGCCAGCAAGGCCAGTTCCCTAACTTAAAGCAATCCCCATGCCCTCCAGCCACTGGCTCTAGAGTGGTGGGGGACAGCGGGGGGCAGCAGGAGGTGGGCCTCGGCTGGGGAGCATGAGCCAAGCCGCTTGTCCCAGAGTCTGTGGGGCGTGACCCAGGCCTGGTAGAGTGGCACTTCACTGTGTGGACAAACATGCTGCGACTGGAAGGGACACACGTCCCATGTGCCTGTGATGGCAGGTGGCACAAACAGGACAAGGGAAAAACGCCCAAGATAACTTCAGAGAGGGCAAGAGCCCTGGAGAAGATAAGCCAGGGAGGTGTGACGGAGGAAGAGGGCACCTCCCAGGGGAGGTGGCAGCGCAGAGCCCTGGAAGAGCAGAGCTGGGTGTCCGGGGACAGACAGGAAGAGTGGCTGCAGAGGGGGAAGGGCAGGAGGGAGCAGGGAAGGCACTGGGCCAGCGAGGGGAGGCTCGGTGGCCCATGGGAAGGGACTGGTTTCTCTTCTCTCAGCTGTGCCCTGCGCTAAGCCCCAACTCAGCCCCTACACCAGGTAAACCACCTGTGCCCTCCTTACTGGGGCCAGTCCCACCTCTTGCCCCGGGGAAGTCCTTCCTGAAGTTTATCCCAAGTCCCTTCTGCTGCAGTAAACCCTCAGGGAAGACCACCACTGGGGTGGGGTGCGCGGAGGAGTCGGGAGCCTTACCGTGAACATGAGCTGGCAGCCCCCCAGGATGTAGTCCAGGAAGGAATAGTCTCGGTGTATCTGGAAGGATCAGGGGAGTCAGTGGGTCCCCAGGATTTAGACGTGAACGCCTCAGGGAGTTGGGGCTTCATGTCCTGAACTTTGATGGGGACAAGGAGGCCATCGAAGCAGGTGGGTCGGGTCTGACTACCACCAAGCCAGGACCTCTGGATACCAGGGCCTTCAGAGCAGCGGTTCTCTCAGTGGGTGGGGAGCCCTTGGGGGCAGGATCCCAGGGCCTAGTGTCAACCACAGCTGCCGACTGTTCACAGGGCGAGCCTCCACTCATTGGCATTGGAGTCTTGACTCCTCCGGCCCTCGCTGCCTCCCTGGTTAACAAAGAGTGAGAGCAGGGCTCTCGGCCACAGCTGCCTCTGCAAGTTACTGCAGCTGCTAAGCCACTGTCTGGCTGGCCCACGGTGTCCCCTGCCACCCAGTGACTCGGGAGGCAGATAGGGGGATCCCAAAGTTTGAGGTCAGCCACAGCAACTTAGCAAAACCCTGTCTCAAAATAAATAAAAAGGGCTGGGGACATGACTCCATGGTAGAGCACCCCTGGGTTCACTCTCCAGTACCCCAAAACAAACAAAAAATAAAACCCCAAAACTCAAAGCTCTGTATTTTGATGACCTTCCCCTCCTTTGGGCAAATACGGGCCTTTCAGCTTTGGTGGATGACAAGGGTCTCTTCAAAATGAATGGATTCCAGTGAATTCTGAAGTAGAGGAGGGGATAAGGGCTGATGGGAGGCAGGAGTAAGGGAGGCACCAAAAATCGGGAAGAGGATGTGGCCGATGGACGTTTCGGGATAAGGTCTAAACTGTGCTGACCGTTGACCAGGCGCTTTTCCACTGCAGTATCACGGAAGGGTCACGTGACCCCAGCCTCAGAGCTGGGGCTCCCGATGAGGAAACCGAGGCCAAGGGCCTGGGATCCATGCAGACAGACAGCAGCCCAGACTCGCCTTCAACCTCAGGCCCATGTCCAGGCTCTCCCTGGACCCCAAGCTGCCTTCCTTAATGTCCTTCCCTGTGGCCACCAGGGGACAGCATGCCTTGTCCCACAGCCCCGGCCCTAAATGCCCAATGTGTCCTGAGGGAGTACTGAGCTGGGGCTGTGGGGCTCCCTATACCCCCCAAGCCAGGAGCAGCCGCAGAAGGTCACCTCGGCCTGCCTCCGCCTCCACACGGGAAGGTGATACGAGAGGGATCCTCTCCTTGCTACAGATGAGGAGACTGAGGCTCGGTTTAGGTCACACAGCCAGGATGTGACCCAGGTGGGATCTGCAGCTAGGCCTCGCTGGCGGCAGACCCAGAGCCCAGATGGCCTGCTGGGGCTGTGCCCTCTGTGCTGGTGGCCCTGGCTGGCTCACTCCCGCCCACCCCACGACTCACCTTGCAGGAACGCAGGACAATGACGCCCGAGTTTTTGTAGCCCTTCTTCTTCCTCTGCTTCTTGGGGTTGATGCACTCCAGCTCCAGCTGCACCAGAGCAGGAGGTCAGCGGGGCTCCTAGGGGACGGATCCTCCCCAGGACCCCCTCCAGTCTCAACAGAGGGGCAGCCGCCCGGACGGCTGCACCAGAAGTGGCAAGAGGGTCGAGAGGAGGGCCTGGCCTCAGGGGACCAGGGGACAGTGCCTCGGTGTTCACTGGGGCAGGGCATCTCGATTCACCCCCACCCAAACCCTCTCTCCCAGGGACGGACAGAGAAACCGAGGCTCAGGGAGACTGTGCAAGGTCTTGCTCAAGGTCACGCAGCTGGAAACGGTGGGGAGTGTGAGCCCGGGATGCCCCTCCCCTGGCCCCTGCTGTCTCGGGGTCCTGGCACATGCACCCAGCTCACCGGGACGCCGTCGCGAGCCATGCACATCTGGGACACTGACGTCTGGAACTCGCCAATGAAGTCGTGGCCCCCGTCATTGTCATAGTCGTAGCACATGACCTGGGTGGGTCCACACAGTCACCCTAGAGCTGTCCCCAAGCGGTGCCCTCTATCCCCTTTCAGCTCCCAGGCAAAACCCGGGTCTTCTGTGGGTGGTCCCTCCCCCAGCCTCTGCCGGGCTGGCTGCAGGAAGTCCTGGACCGCCTCCTACAGGAAGCCCACGAGGCTGCTGGGCGAAGGAGAAAGGGTGCCCACCCAGGAACGGAGGGTGTGGCCTGGGGCCCTCTCTAGCCTGAGCACAGGGACCCCCACTTTAAGTGACCACACTGACTTAGCTTCGTGCCACTGAGGAGGAAGGCAGGATGCGTGTGCCCAAGCACGAGGCTCAAGTCTCACCACAGCAGCGGTAGCTGCAGGACTAGAGCCCACATCTCCTGGAAGCCCATTTAGGGATCCCTGCCTGGCCCAGCTGTCACCCGACCCGCCTGCTCACACCCCTGCCCCTCAGGACTGGGGACTTTTGGTGACTGGGGACCACTGTCCTCCCGAGGTGACCACATGTGCTACAGTTCACCGTGCCTGAGATGTTTCCACCCCTGTAACCCCAGCTCTGCAGCCTCCTGGAGGGTGCGGCAGTTTTAGAGCAGAGGCTCATGCAGGTGGGGATCCTGCCCAGGTCCCCAGAGGCCAGGCAGACCGGGGACAAGGACTCAGGGCTCCAGGCTCCTGTGCTCCCTCCCCCAAGGTGGGGTTCTTTCCATCTTAGGAAGGGGGCTCCCGGGATCCCAGGGTAGACCAGGAGGCCCCAGTGGGCAGCGGGGGAGCAGGGCCCCCAGAGGCCCCCTCACCTGGATGGGCTTCTCCATGTCCCCATCACACAGGGACACCAGTGGCACGGTGAATGGCTTCCACACGGGGTCCAGTGTGTACTTGATCACCTGTGGGGGGAACAGCTCTGGGTCAGGCTGGCCAGGGAGGACGGCAAGTCAGGATGGGGACATCCCCAGGTGCACTTCTAGGGAAGGAGGGGAGCATCGAGGGTCTCCCAGGGGCCGCTGCCTGGCCGGGATGGCACAGCCCCACCCTGAGCGGTTGGAGGTGGCAGACCCACTGTGACCTCCAGGCCCCGGGCCCCCACCTCAGTCCTGTGCACCAGCATCCATTTGCCATCATCCCCGGGTTTGTAGAATTCCAGGAACGGGTCCGACTTCCCAAAGAGGTCCTGGGAGAGCAGAGGGATGTGGGCCAAGGGGCACAGCCCTCCCAGATGGGTCCCCAGCCCCCCGCCCCCTCTACCCTCAGCCTCTGCAAGGCTCAGCTGGAGACCTGGGCAGCTGGAGCCCACCCGGCAAAAACAGGCCATCACAGGGTGGTCACAGCCGTGGCCGAGCCCCGAGCCCCCAAGCCCCTGAGTCCCCGAGCCCCGAGCCCCCGAGTCCCCGAGCCCCGAGTCCCAGAGCCTGCAGGGGCTGCAGCCACAGCATCTGCAGCAGGGCGGGGCTGCAGGAGGGCACCCACTCCAGCATAGGGCCAGGCACCCGCAGGAGGTGACATTTCTTTTAGTGAGCATCTGAAAACCTAGAGCTATCCGGCTTGTGGTGCTGGAGGGATGTGCTGGCCTTTAAAAATTAACGTATTAAGTTGAAGAAAAGCAGCACTCTGAAGAGGACACAGATGAAGGGGATAAACACGAAAGCAGATGAGACTCTTTGTGAGACAATAGTGTCAAGGAGACAAGTAGAGAAGGAAAGGGCGGGCAATCAAAGGCCACTGCCTGAGGAGGTAACATGGAAGCACGGTTTGATGTAAGGAGGGAGCCCTGAGTGTTCAAGGAAGTGTCCCAGGCAGAGGAAAGAGCAAGAGTCAAGGTCCTGAGGCAGCAGGGCACGGTGGTGCATGCTCTAATCCCAGCAGCTCAGGAGGCTGAGGCAGGAGGATTGCAAGCTCAAACCAGCCTCAGCAACTTGGTGAGACTCTGTCTCAAAATAAAAAAATAAAAAGGGCTGGAAATGTGGCTCGGTGGTTAAGCGCTCCTAGATTCAATCCCTAGTACCCTCCCCCCGACACAAAAAAGATCCTGGGACAGGAGTGTGCCTGGTTTAATCTGGGGACAGTGGCTGGGAGTATGTAGCTCAGGACCTAACACATGTGTGGCCCCGGGTTTGATCCCCAGCACTGCCAAATGAATAAACACATCTGGGGACGGCAAGGATGCTGGTTTGGTTTGGAAGGTAGAAGAAGAGGTGGGGTCAGAGTTGGGGCACTTGGGGGAACATCAGGTAGGGGCCCCACAGGGCACTGAGGACCCTGTGAGATGGGGTGCTGCACAAGTGGGATCCCGCTGTGTCCTGAGTGCCCAGGTGATGGGAAGCTCCCTGTCTCACAGGTGGGGAGGTCTTCATCTGGAGTGGCCAGTGGGGGCCTATGCAAGGCCCGTCCCCAGGGGACAATGAAGGTGATGGCCAGAGAGAGCCAGGTGACACAACCCCAGGCCGGGGTGGGGACCCTGCTCCTGCTGGAAACCCCTTCTGCCTGCCTCACCTTCTTGTCCAGCTTCCTGCCCGCCAGGCTCAGGGTGATGACTCGGTTGTCCGACAGCTCCTGGGCTGCGATCTGCAAGGTCAAGGTCAGGGCTGTGAGGGGAGGGTCTGCTCCTCCCATCCCTCCCCCACCTGCCAGGCACAGTGGGTTATGGGGGGAAGGAGTGAGAGGGGTGGGGCCAGGTGACCTCGGACAAGTTTCTTGTCTTCCCCAAACCACAGTTTCTGTCATCTGGAATGAGGAATCAGAAGGTGGCTTCATGTGGCTCAGGGGAGGGGACCTGGGTGAAGCAGTGATTAGACTTGAGCTGAGGGAGAGGTCTGGGCCAGGGAGCAGCAGGACATGTCCCCCCTGCAGCCCCAGAGAGCCCAGAACACCCAGGGTCAGCAACTGCAGCAACCTCATGTGCCGTCGGGGAAACTGAGGCCGGGGGAGGGGGCAGGGCCACCAGAGTTCCCTCGGCTCGGATGGTCATCTACCCTCCCGGCCTTCCCCAACCACCCACCATGATCCTTGGACCCCAGCCCAGCCAGGGCTGGACCAGCTGGGAACAGGAAGCTGGTGTGGAAGCCTGAGATGGAGCCATGGTGACCACTGATATCTGGGGGCGGGGCGGGGCACTCCAGGCGACAGGAAGAGAGCAGATGGGGGTCTGTGGGGCGCCCAGGGTGTGCGGTCAATTCAGCTTGCCTGGCCCGGGCTTTCAAGGGAAGGGGCAAAGAGTCGCAGGGGTGGGGCTGCAAGGCTGGGGCAGCGGGGGTCCCTCAGCTTTGAGGGAGGGAGCCACCTGGGGTGGGAGCGCCAGGAGCAGGCACCCCTCCTGCACCAGCACCTCGTAACACAGGGACAATCTGGCTACTGGGGCTGCCCAGGGGACTTCCTCTTGGGTCTCTTTTCCCTCATCGGCTAACGGGGTTGCCCTGCCCTCTGGGGTTGCTGCGCTCATCCCTGAGAAGGGGCTGTGCACAGCACGGGGTATGCTTGGGCATGGCACCGCAGGGGAGGCGCTGAGCACGCTGAAAACCAGAGCCCCCAACTGTGCCCCCAGGGAGGGCGGTGGGCAGGGACCCGTGGGGAGGGGGCTGGGAGGGAGCTGGAGCCGCCAGGGAGGAGAAGGAGGCCCCGCCCCAGCTGCCTTGGGGGCCTTCTGACAGCGGCCCCCAGCGCATCGTTTGTGGCCGCCTGGAGCCCGTTGCTAAGAAACCTGTTGCTAAGTTGTAAGTTGGGCCTTTTTACTCCAAACAAAGCTGGTGATTATCTGCCGGAGAAGGGCCCATTGATGGGGGAGGGCAGCAGCAGGGCAGGGGCTGGTGCGGGACGTGGAGAGCCTGGACGTGGAGAGCCGAGGGGGCTGGTACCGTGATCAGGCCCTTCCCCGCGGGCTTGTCGTTCATCAGCAGCAGAGGCCGGGTGATCTTCTTGCTGGAGACGATCTGGTGACAGAGAGAGGCTCTCAAGGAGGTGGGCCAGGGGGACAAACCCTCCACAGGCGCCATTCAGCTGGCCGCCTCCTGCCAGGGCTGCCAAACCTTCACCTGCAGAGTCTGACCCTGGGAGGCTGAGGGCCACCACTGCCAGCCAATCAGAGCAGCCAGGACACCGAGACACTGGCCAGAGGGGGGGGGCTTGGGGGTGGCCTCCTGCAGTCTGGCTCCACTCCCCTGGCTCACTGCAGCGAAGGTCCTCAGGGCTCTGCTCTAGAGACCACTCAGGGAGTCCTCCCCCAAGTCCTGGGAGGGCCTCCTCTGGGCAAGCCTGCAGGGGAGGCGGCCTCCCGTCTTTGTATGTATTTTCCTTGCTAACAACAGACGTGGGGTTCAATCATAGAGAAAGGTAAAGTGAAGCACATCAGGAAGTTCCCTTCCTGTCCCCTTGTCCCCACCGGCCTCAGGGGCCTCCGCCCTGGTTTCCTGGGTAAAGGCTGGGTCTTCACGCAGGTCTGAGGACACACCAGTCCAGGCTGCTCCTGTCCCCTCCCAGGTCCACTCCCCACCCTTCTCTGCCTGCTCTGGGCCCCATGCACAGTGTCACCTGGCTCTCTGTCCTTTAGCTTTTGGGGGTTCAGCCAATGGGGCCACCAGCAGTAGGATGGCCGAGGCCAGGGCTGGCGTGGCGAGAGCTTTGTCACTACCCTGTCCTGAGGGTCCCTCCCCTGGCCGCAGCTCTCTCCCAGCGTTGGCAGTGCCTGGTGCTGCCTCCTGAGGGCTGGAGGTGGTTAGGTCCACCAGGGCCAAGTCCTGGGCTGCTCTGCTGGCCCCACTGGTTCCCTGTCCCTATACTTAAGCTGACATCCAGCCGGACCCTGACTGTACCCTGCTTCTCACACAAGAAGGGACCTCAGGTCCTGCCTGCCCTTGCTGTTTTAGTGAACATCTGGCTCCCCACGAGGCCCTCTTTCACCCTCCCTGTCTTGCCCCATCCTTAAGTGAGACTGTGACGCTCAAGTCCAGGGGCAGACAGGGGCTGGCCAGGGCACACGGCCTCTCTGGCCTCCAGCAGCTGACCAAGGCCCAAGATGGATGGGAAATGTGGTCCAGAGAGGGCAACAAGGGGCCGAGGTCACACAGCGCCAGCTAGCGCAGGACTGCTCCCAGGGGACCTGGTTGTGTGCAGGTGTCCAGATGAGGCAAGGCCAAGGCTACACCTGGTCACCTCTAGTCCTGGGACGCTCTGGCCACGTGGGACCCACAGTGCAGCAGCAGTTGGTGGCACTGCGTTTGGCTGTCCCTTCAGATGGGAGCTCTCCTGCCTGGCACCAAGCCCACCCGCTGTACCCCCGCTCTGGTGCCTGCTGGCTCCCTCGGTGGTCTGCACCTGCACTTGGGGAGGCAGCGAGGAAAGAGGGCCAGGGAGAGCAGGTGCCGGGAGAGACTGCCCGAGGGAGGGGCTACTCCAGGGAAGCTGGTGGCATCTTGGGGGCTGCCCAGCTCACCGTGCCCAGGCTGCAGGAGAACTGGCCCAGGAAGTCATGCTCCTCCAGCTGCGTGCTGGACCTGTCCTGGTCAAACAGGGCAAACTTGAGCTTCTGCACCTCCTCAAAGTGGTAGTCGAGGACAAACTTCTTGGAGAACGCAGGGTTGAGGTTGTTGACCGCCGTTTCCGTCCTGTCATACTGCAGAGGGGCAGGGCGGTGGGAGTCAGATTCAGGGCGGCTGGCTTGCCCCTCTCAGGATGCCAGAAAGCACTCTGCCAATCACCGACTCAGGGCCAGGCTGGAGCAGTCACTACCCCAGCTCATAGATGAGAACAACAGGAGCACAGAGAGGTGAAGTGACTTACCCAAGGTTGAACAGCCAGCAGGGCCAAGGCCAAGATTCAAAACCTGGATCTGACTCTACTACCCACACTCTTAACCTTTCAGCCCTAGCTCCATTCCCAGGTACCAGGGTAAGAGCTTGGGCCCTGCCCCTGCTGCATGAGTGACAGAGGGCAAGTCCCCCTCAACATCTGGGGGAATGGAGTCTCTGTAGTTCTTAAACTTTTTACCTTGGAAGAGACAGAGCAGTTGAGAGGAAACAGAAAGAAGGAAGTGGGGAGCCCTGGGGAGAGGTGGGTCACAGAATCCACACCCGGGGACACATGTTTGCATCTCCTGCCCCCACATGGAGACTGAGTCCAGGGCCGCTCTTTTTATTTTGAGACAGTGTCTCCCAAGTGGCCTAGGCTGGCCTCACACTTAGGATTCTCCTCCTCAGTCCCCTGAGTCCCTGGGATACAGGTGGGCACCACCACGCGGGGCTCAGAGTGTGTTTCTGGTTCCTGGAATCCTGCCCCAACAGCCCCGCTGGACACGGAAGCCCCGTGAGGACCGTGCGCCTCCCTGTGGGCGGTGGCGTCTCTGAAACAGGAACCGGCCTCCTGGCCTCTGAACATGGATGCCCCAAACCACGAGTCTGGGTGACGTCTATTTTGGGGCCCGGGCTCTGTTGACTTTCCTCCCACCCAGTCTGTTTCTAAGGCTTGAGTAGCAGCCACACAAGAGGTCTTGGCCTTGGGCTATTTTTAGCCAGGGTGGCCCGACTGGGTGGGAGTGGAGGTCACTGGGAATGCCTGAGTGGGGGGCACCCCTCCCAGAGGGGCACGTAGGGCACCAGAGGTCTGGCACTGAGCACTGCGGCTCCCGCACATAGCATATACCTGCCACAGGCCTGGGCCACCCCTGGAGATCTGGGATGACCCCACATCCAATTTCCCACTTCCTGCGGCACCCCCAACAGACTGGGTGACACAGAAAAATCCCCACCCTCCAGGTCCTATTTCCCCTCTGCAAACAACAGAGGGCAACAAACCAAGCACCTTTTTTTTTTTTTTAATCACAAGCAGCTGCCAACATCTGCCGGAGGCCTTTGGAACCACAGTATTTTCATTTAGTGGCTCACCATGACCCAGTGAGATATTTACTTAAAAAGGAGGCTGAGGCAGGAGGATTGCGAGTTCAGGGCCAGCCTCTGAAACTTTAGGAGACCTTAAGCAACTTAAAGGGACTTTGTCTCAAAATAAGAAATAAAAAAGGCCTGGAGATGTAGCTCAGTGGTGAAATGCCCCTGGTTTCAATCCCAGGTACCAAAAAAACAAGCAAGATCCATAGGTATTCTGAAAAATAAGCATGCATATAAAACTCTCTGGCTACCAAACCAACAGGTGGGTGCCTAACCATTGGGACTGTCTTTAGGTTTCAATTAATTTTCTAAATTGGCCACTAGGAATGTAGTTCCCTCTAGGAAGAGGAAACAAAGCAAGTTTCAACACCTGAAAGCGCGGGGTTGCAGAGTCTCCACCGCCTTCTCAGGGCTGCTCCCCTCCCCAGGCCTCGGGCCCAGGCTCCAGCTCACCAGTCCTGGCCTAGGACACCAGCCGGGTTCCCGGCCTCCCTCCCCCACAGCAGGCACCAGAAAACGAAACCCCCATCCCACAGAGGAGACAGGCTCAGAAAGGGAGAGCCCCTTATTGGGGCCACATAGCAGGGAACAGCATTGCTGAGGCTGGAACCAACTCTAGGGCCCAAAGCCCGAGCGCTGACTGTGTGCTCATTTAGAGACAAGGGGAGGGTTCTTTAAAAGTGGAAGGAAGGGAGCATTTTGTAAAACTATAAAATTTCTAACTAAGTTACAACCATTTAAATGTTACAATATAAAACAATGAATATAAAATTATAATTGTGCATTCATGGATCATGATAATTTAGGCATATAATCATTTCAGTATTAGTTTGAAGAGGCGCAGTTTCCACGTAGCCTCCCTTTGCCACCCACATTCTCCCACCTCCAGGCCTGAGCCCCGGGGTCGCAGGTCCAGCGAGGGGCCCTGCCCAGCACCCGGTCCTACCTTGCCCAGCACGAGTGCATGCGCAGGGCCTCACCTCCATCCACCTGCCGTTGTTCTCCGTAAAGAGGACGCAGAAGGGGTCGGACTTGGAGGTGACGTCGCGGTCCAGCAGGTTCTGGCCGCTCACGGACAGCTCCACTCTGCACACACAGTGCTGGGAGCCCAGGGGGGTGGCCCCAGCCCCTGGGGCTCCCCCGCTGGGTATGTAGGCCATGGGGGTAGGTGGTGGCAGCAGCAGCTCCTGGCAGTCTAGGGGAAGAGGGGTGAGGGTCAGGAGGCCGCCCCTCCAGAGGGGGTCATTGTCACCTGGCCTGAAGGGCATGGGAGAGAGGGGACGCGGTGTTGGGGGGAACCTGAGCCAGAGGCTCGGGGGAAGGAGAACGCACAGGATGCACCACAAAGGAGCCTCCGGGAGGTGGGTCTTGTTCGTCTTTGAAGTTTTCTGTTTTGGCCATTCTTCACCCGTGAGGGACCCGCAGTGCTGCTCACATCAGATCAGCAACACACCAGGGGACGCAGGCAGCCCGACATCCACGGTGACGTTCACTGTCCCAGGGGAGCTGGGCTTCTCCTGAGCAGTGAACATGCCGGCAGCCTGTGGCTACGGGGCCACGTACGAGCGCTCAGGTTTCCCTCATTGCTTTGGCCACCAGGAAGCCCACTTCCAGTAGCTTATTCAAAAGGTGACCTTGTTCGTTGTTTCTCATGCTCATTTTGCATCTCCAGCCCAAGCACAGTGGCTTGGGCACAGGGAGCATTGCGAGTGCGTTTGATGACTGAAAGAAGGACGAATACAGGAATGAATGAACATGGACCAAGCTCACATTCCTGAGATCCTGCCCGCGCTGGTCTTGATGGTCAACAAAGACCCACCCTTCACTACTCCCGGCTTCCCCCAATCCTGGGCCCATGTGCCCCTCTGCTGTGGAGGCTGCTCCTGACATCTTGACTCTGCTCATGCTCTGCAGTCCCGCGTCCCAGAAGACAAGCTGTCCCCTGGGAGCAGGAGGGGAGGAACCAGTGGTGGTGAGCTCTGAGTCCCCCGCCCCAGCCCTGTAGAGAGCCCCCCCCCCTCGGGGTCTCTGTTTCCTATCTGCTATGTGACAGGACGGCACATCCCTTAAGACTCCTGTGGTCAGATTTCACTCTCATGGCAGGTGCCTGCTTAACACAGGCCCACCACCCAGGTGGACGAGTCCAGTCCCCAGACACTCACCCCACAGGGGCCAGCTGCCAGTGCCTCGACTCCCCTCATGGTTCAGTAGGTAAATGACCCTGCACTTCCCCAGAGGAGGAGGGAGAAGAGGAAGATGGTGGGAACACAAGGTCCTGTCCCTGTGCTTGGGAGCACAGATAACACGTCACTTTTACAATCTCCCTTCCCCATTCAGTCTCACGGGGCAAGTGGTAGCATTGCCCCATTTTCCAGAGGAAGAAATTGAAGCTCATTCGTTTCCTCCAGAGGGTTTACTGAGCAACTACTAGGTCCCAAGAACTGTGCCGGAGCTGAAGACCCTGCAGGAAGAAGCCTGTCCTCTGAGACTCCTGGAGAGCCCCGATCCTGCCTGGTGGGGACACAGTAAGGGTCCAGAACAGCAGCCAGGTCCTCTGGGGAGCTGGGTTTCAGCCCGAGAGTGATGGGAAGTCTTGGGGGCAGAGCAGTGACATGATCTGATTGGTCTATTTAAAAGCCTACTGGAGCCTGTGGGGCAAGCCAGCTGTCAAGCTAAGGAGACGCAGCTGCTGCCATCCCTGCAGGAAGGACCATGTCACAGTCACCGTGCTGGATGCACCCTCCCCCTCTACCGCCGCAGCCCACTTCCCGAGCGCCAGCCTCTTGCTGGGCCGCTGCAGGCCCTGGTTTGCAGGAGGCCAGGCCCCCTCTTCCCCCCAGGGCTTGCCCGGCAGGGAGGGGATGTGGACAGTGAGAAGCCAGTCCTCAGCTGCCCGCTCCCGCCCCATTACAATCACAGGAGCCCGAGCATCAGAACGGCACCGCAGCGTGCCTGCAGGATTTATTCTTGTCATGTACAGATCAGTTTCACTGGGGGGCGGGGGGGGGCATCAATGCTCACTCCACCATGTGCAGCTGGGGGCGGGGTGCAAATCCTCGGCCAGGCAAGCGGGCAGACAGGGGTGTCCTGCCCATGTGGCTGAAGGCATCTGTTTGTGCTCAGACCTGCCCTGGGGGTGGGGGTGGGGCAGGATGACCACCATGTTACAGATGAGGAAACTGAGGCCCAGAGAGAGGAAGAAAACTGCCAAGGTCCTGTGGCCAGCAAAGAGCAGAGACAGAGTGTGAACCAGGTCTCTGGACTACAGGGCTAACAACACTCAGTCTTCCCACCAAGGTGGGGGATGGCTGGGCATTAGGAGGCCATTCGGGGAATCGGCCAGGCCAGTGGAGCCTGAAACAAAGGGGAGGCGTGGTGACCAGGACTGCAGTGCCGAGGAAGCCAAGGACACCCCCCAATCTGAATAAGTACCCAGGCCCCAGAGTGCCCAGGGTCACCAGCTCCTCTAGGCGCACGTGGTCCACACCCCATATCCCCCGCCATCATCCATGGGTGGCTCCGGCTCGCCCACCTCCTCTCCACTCCCGGACCAGCCCCTGCTGCTGGGCAGGAGTGGGCCAGTGTCCACCCCAGCTCCACGCACTTCCTGACCCCGGAGGAAAAACATGAAGCCACTGGCCGCGCGAACTCTCTGGGGCCACTCCTTCCATCCCCGGTGTCGGCCTCCTCCCTGTCCACACCTCTCGCCTTGCCTTGGTGACAACACTGGCCCCGGGCCCAGCTCTGGGCATGGTCAGGAGGGCCAGGTCACAGCCAGCCACTGGCTCTGCCAGGATCAGCTCACTGGCCAGCTGGGGAGAGCTGAGGATGACTGATGGGTGGGGAGGGGCCTCCTCCACCCTGGGCGAGTCCCTTATCTGTAACTCACCCTCTGGCAGGAAGCTCCTGGATGCTCGAAACGGGGAGCACATGGTGCCAGGGCTGGGGCAGCAGGGGTCAGAGTGGCCCTCTGTGCCAGCCCGGCAGCAGGCAGGCCAGCCGGACCCTGAGGCCTGACGCAATGGAAAAAGAAACCACAGCTTAGGCTGGCTGGCCCCCTCCCCTCTGCCCCAGCGGGAGGCGGGCAAGGTGTCATTAAGGGAGGGTTGGGTCTGCCCTGCGCATCTGGGCAAGATGGATGCCTCCCAGGGCAGCACCGCCCCACAGGTAATTTGAGGTTTTCAGGCAGGAGAAGGGGGCACAGGAGCCTGGGCCTGCTAGAGGGTGGTCCTGACTCCTGGCACAGATGGGCACAGGCCTGCCATGTGACCAGGCCCCCTGGGAAGCAGCCTGGTGGGCGGGATAAGGAGCCAGGGGTCCCTTGTAGAGATGGGTTCGCTGAGGCAAGGCCAGGGCAGAGCCTCATCACCCTGGCACAGGCTCGTCGTTCACCCAGGGGCAGCCCCTGAGCACCCGGGACTATGGCAGTGAATAGGCACCGGGAGTTCAGCACCCCGAGACCACTGTCCCAGCAGCCTGGCTTCCCGTCCTGAGGCAGAGGGCAGGATTTGGCGACTCTGGTGCAGAGCCCAGGTTTAGCACAGCATGGTCTTAGCCAGAAACCTAGTGACTCACTCTCCTGACCCCTTGGCTGCACCTCCCCTATCTCACAGAGCAGCTGAGGTCACCTCCAAGCAGCCTCCGGCCTCTGCCCTCATCTCTACTTCCCTGGCCTCCGCTGGCTGGGCCCCATCATCTCGTGCCAGGCCATGTCCCAGCTCTGCCAGGTCTCCCCGGAGCCACTTCTCCCTATAACAGAGCCAGAGGGAGTCTTTAAACATATAGATGAAAACCTTCCAATGCCTCCTCCTTCGAGGTCACATGAGCCCCCTGATCCTGGCCAGGTGGGTGGCTCATGTCTGTAATCCCAGCGAGTTTGGAGAATGACAAGGTTGAGGCCAGCCTTAGCAACACGGCGAGACCCTCAGCAACTTAGTGAGATCCTGTCTCAAAATAAAAAAGTGAGAAGGGCTGGGATGTAGCTCAGAGGTAAAGTGTCCCTGGGTCCCATCACCAGCATTAAAAAAAAAAAAAAATTAAAAAAATAAAAATCCTCTCCAAGCAGAAAAAGTCCGACTCATGCCCCTTCCCTGGCTCCTGGCCTCCTCTCTGCTCATGTGCCCACCTCTCCCTGCCTCCGTGGCCTCTGCACTCGCTGTTCCCAGTGCCAGAGATGAGGGGTCATAGAAGTCAGCTTGAGGCCTCGCTACATGGCTGAGGCTGACTTTGAACTCGCGATCCTTCTGCCTCAGCCTCCTGAGATGCTGGGATTACAGGTGTGTGCCACATGGTACCCCTCCCCTAAAAAAAAGCCAGCTTAATGTCATTTCCTCGAGGCCTTGCCTGGTCCCTCGAGCCCGCATCTCAGCTCCATGCCGTCTCCTTTCCTGACACTGCGCTGTATGAGCACGTTAGGTGTTTGTCCACGTGCCTGCCTTTGTCATCTGGCCCCCCAGAGCACAAGTCCCCAGGGGAGACACCAGCACTGTTTCTCCAGCAGGAGAGCAGCTTCTGCCCAGGGGGTGCTCCACCAACAGGCTGAGGCTGAGGCTGAGGGGCTGGGAGCTGTGGGCAGTCCCCGGACTGACAGTCACCCTCCCCACACACCTGAGCCCACGGAGCTGCTGCTCAGACCCTGGACCCTTATAACCGCTGAGAGGTCCGCTAGGGAGGGGCTCGGGTCCTACATCACAGCAGGAAACGGAGACCACAGGGAGGGAGGGCACCTGGGCCCAAAACCAAGCCTGCCATCCCTCCATCCTCCTCGCCAGTCCGGCCCCACTGACTGAGGAGCTGCTAAGCTGGCTGGGCAGATCCCCGACTTAGGGGTGGCACTGCTGGGCAGACAGCAGGAGTGGCAGGCAGGGGGGTGCAGACGGCCAGGGGGAGGCTCAATGGGGAGGAGAGCAGCTAGAAGGTGAGCAGCAGGTCAAGGTGGCCAGGGAGCAGGGACCCCACTCCTGAGAGTCTCAGCCAGTGGGCACTGGGGCTGGGTGACCGTGGGAACGCCCCCAGATCTTTTAGTGAGAGGCATCAGGCGCCATCAGAAAAAGCACGTTCAACTTAGTATTTGCAAAGTGAAAAAGATTTCGTCGCAGGGTCAACTACGGGAAGCAAAGCTCTACAAAGTCTTGCTGGTGGCAAAGACAGGGCTTGGTCCTCTGGACAGTACCAGGCAGCGGTGAAAAGCAGACTCCGGACTCAGACGCTGGGGTTTGAATCCCTGGCTCTTCCATCACCCTATGCGTGATCTCAGGCAGGTTACTTGACCTCTCTGTTTCACCCTCTGTAAAACGGGGACCATAAACTCACTTCCTAGGGTGTCGTGAGGACCAAGTGAGATAAACACTTGGAACACACTCTGCATGATTCTCGTGAGAGGCAGGAACAGACCAAAACCTCCAGGGATGAGCCGTTCACATGGAGCCGGCAAGGGGCCAAGGCTGGTTGAGAAACACGGCTCCAGGCTCCCCTTCTCCACTGCAGGACAGAAGCCAGGGGTGGCCAAGCTGGTGGCTGGGGCCAAAGAATGAACAACAGACTGGGAACAGGAACCTACAGGCCTTCCAAGGTGGCCACCTACCCTTGGGCGTAGCGGCTGCTGGGACTCTCAGGGCTTCCAGAAGATCCTGCTGGGGAAGCGGTGCTCATCTCTAACAGCAGAGCTGCCAAAGTGGCTCCAGTATGGTCCCCACACGGGGGGCCGTGGTGTCTTCGGGAGCCGCTCAGGAGCACAGCATCCTGGGCACTGCTGAGACCAGGCAGCCTAGAGTGTTGGAACAAGCCCTCCAGGTGACTCTGGCGTGGGTTGGCATGCACAAATCACGGGTTGGGCGGGCAGGTGGGGTTCTAACAAGCTCCTGGGGGAGCACCAGGCCCCAGATCTGAGGCCTTGGCCCACCCCAGCAGTGGCTCTCCTTGGCTTAATTAAGCAGATGCTCTTCTTGGCCCCCAGTAAGCCTTGACCACCCAGAACCCTCGACTAACCAGATACCCAGTCCTCACCAGCCCCTGTGGCTGCTGGGTCCGCAGAGCTTGCAGGGGTTTGGGAAGGGTCTTGAGTGCAGCTGGGTCTAAACTGGGTCCCTTGCCCCATTTTCCAGATGAGAAGACTCAGGAAGCCAAGTGGCAACTGATTAGTCAGAGTTCTCCAGAGAAGCTGAACCAGCAGCATGTGCAGAGAGAGAGACTTATTTTAAGGAATTGGCTCATGTGATGGTGGGGCAGGAAGTCAGGAATCTGCAGGGCCAAGCCGGGGGAAGGCTTGAGAGGCGGGCAGGGCTTTGTGCTGAAGACGCCAGGGCCCGTGCCTGCTTGAGAAGTCTCGGTCTCTATGCTGAAGGCCTTCGGTTGGTTGGATGAGGCCCACACATCATGGAGGATAATCCGATTTATGAAAGTCTTCTGATTTAAATGTTAATCGCATCTTAAAAATACCTTCACAGCAACATGTGGACTGGTATCCAACCAAACAATTGGTCACTGTAGCCCAGCTGAGTCCAACACGTAAAATCGGCCATCAGAGCAACCTTTAGCCCCCAGGGGCACAAAAGTAAGGCGTTGGAGTGAGGTTCTGGGTTAGCCCTTCCTGAGTGCGGGAGCTGAGAGAGGGAAGGTGGGTGTGGCCACGCTATGGAGAAACCACCATCATAAAAGCCGTCATCCTAAGGCCTGGCCCAGCTCCTTGCTGGGCACCCTAGGAGCTCTCATTCCGAACCTTCCCAGCATCCCTGAGCCAGGCACCGTCTCCACCCCACCTCCGTATCCAGATGAGGAAACGGAGCTCCGACAGGGCAAGGGTTCACTCTCTGGCTCCCAGGCCGATACCACTCCCGACCACAGGACGGATCCACACCGGTCCTGACGTGACTCGGGACAAGTCATGGGTCTTTCTTGTCCCTCCAGGGGAATCACAGACTGCTAAGCACCTGGGCTGGTCCAGCTGCCCGGATGCTCGCCTCTTTCTTTGCTCCCTCCATTTACTCAGCTCGGTAGAACCAGATGCCAAAGAGCCACAAGTTTTCAAAGCTGACAGCGGGGACTTTGGCAAGGACGAGCCACCAGAGCTCTCATGGCTTGCCAGGGGGAGTGGAAATCGGTGCCATCACTTAGCAGAGCTGCTCTGCAGAGCCTATAACAGCTCAATAACGGCCTCCCTGGGATGACCAGCAAGGCTCAAGGGAAATGTCCACAGATGGCCACCAAAAGGTGTGCACCAGAATGTCCCCGGTGGTGGCACTGTTTCTAATGGCCCCGGGCTGGAGCCCCCGCCGGCCCGTCCCCACCATCAGAAGGGAGAAATAAAGGGTGTTTTACTGAATGGTACACAGTGGACACGTAATGAGCCCGAAGGCGGCACGGGCACACTGACAGTGTGGGTGGCCTCCCATCGTGCTGAGTGTGGGGCACAGGACGGAAGGGGGACGCCGCCTGGTGTGGGTGAACATATGGACGGTTCAACGTGGACCAGAGAAATCTAGGCTATTGAAGGTGAGGACCCCAGGAGGACAGGTAGTGGCATGACCGACAGGAGGCCCTGGTGCTGGTAACCCAGATGCGCGGGCCAGGGGCTGCCATCCAGCTGTGCAGGCAGGCTGGCAGCTCCGCTTTCTGTTATTCAGAAATACAATGTTTAGGGACGAAAACCAACAACTCAGGGCCCCTCTGCAGAGCCCTCTGCTTCCCGGGTCCCTGAGGGGCAACCACCCCGCTGCTGCCACACGGTAACCACTAGCTTAGGAAATGCCGCCTTCACTGGAGCCCAAAGAGGGAACCACATCTCATTTCATCTCTGTTGTTCCCAACACCGAGAGGCAGAGACTGGGAGCTGGACAAACGCTGCTGGCCATGAGGAAGAGTGAAAGGTCAAAGGAAAAGGACCTGCGACATCTTGGGATCCCCTGGAATTACAGCGGACTCACAAAATTCCCGGACTTGGGAATTCTGGGACTTGGGACCCTGGACCGAAAGGCGTCACGGTTTATCTACCCTCATCTTCCAGCCACACGGGAACCCCGTACATGGCCCCAACATCCTGGGGGGAGGGGTAGCCCACTCCAAGTCGCCGCTGCTCCTCGGGACCCTCCTGCATGCCTGCGGCTCACGACTCCCACCAGGCGGCTGCAGCCCTCAGGGCCAGCCTGGCCACTCTGGACAAGCCGAGGGGCGGCACCTCCCACAAGTCCCTTTCCACCTTCGCCAGGGCACCGCTGCCGTGCTCTGAAGACACCGCACTCTGCCGGGCAGCCAGGCCATTACCGGGATAAATATAGACGCAGACAGCAAGGCGAGGAGGAGGCAGCAGGGGTCGGATCTGATGTCCCCCAGGGCCGGCTTCTGCCAGGCCACACTCAGGGAAGCTACCCGCCATCCTCACCTAGTCACCAAGCTCTGGCCTGTGGGGGAGGCCCTCCTCCGGGAGCCCAGGCCCTGCACCGGAGCACTCGGCTTGGAGTCTCCCAGGCTGTCACTGCAGGGACCAGCCCAGCAGGTGGACAGGCAGCCTCCCCTGGCCCAGGGAGGCCACAGGTTAGGGCCAGTCCTGCTCTCACCACCTCTCCCTTCAGGGCCTCGGCTTGTCATCTGCCAAAAGGGCTGGCGGTACCCTGCCTCCTGCCTCTGCCTCCCAGGAAGCCCTAGGGATGGGCACGGCATTTCTCCAGGCTGCACTGAGTGCTGTGGGGACTCTGGGAGTAGGTCTGGCCAGGCTTAGATGGAAGGCCAGGCTAGTGGAGGGTTGGTGACCACAGGGCCTAAGTTATTCAAATGTGGCTTCACTCAAAGGGAGCTTCGGAGAGGGTCAGAGATCGGGACACAGCCCCAGAGTCCTCCCTGTGGTTTCCCCTGCCCCCCCCCCCCAGGAGTGCCACGGGGCAGTAGGTGCCAGGAGGCTCCTAATCCCCAGGGTGAACCCAGGCAGGCTCCTTCTCCTGGGCGTCTCCATCTCCCTGCTCATTCTAGCCTTGCGGCTGGGGCTACAGATGCCCCTTGTCCTCTGTGGGCTGCTCTCTGGGCTTCTAGCCCCAAGTTCCACCCAGAATCTCCGAGCTCGCGGGCCTGGAAAGCCATCGGGACTCGTTCAGCCCCAGAATTCCTCCGTAGGTCCCTGTGGTGGCTGTGCACTGGGTACATCCCTCAGGAGAGGAGGCCCCTGCCATCTTTGCAACGGCTCCTTGTACTCAGTGCCCTCCGGCTGCCCACCCCACATCCTGGCATGCCAAAGAGCCCCACATCCTCAGCCAGCCAGTGGTGGGGCTCTGAGCCCAGCACCAGGCAAGAGGCCGCCACCCAGGGAAGCAGCCCAACCTCAGGCCCAGGCCCTCCTCGGGCCAGGCCTTGTGGAGAGGGCACTGCCAGCTTCTTCCACTCCTGGAGACGGGACTCAGCCCTGACCAGATGCCTCTGCACACCTGGTCCTGTTTGAAGGGCGTAGGTCTCCCCGTTACCTTGGGAGATGGGCCCTGCCATTATCTCCATTTTATAAATCAGAGAACTAAGGCACAGAAGTTTCATAACCCACCTATTATAGGCTGGACTGTGCCCCCCGCAGATGCCCCCACACCTGGAATGTGAACTTAGTGGGGAATATGGGAGTCTCAGATGTAATTAGTGAAGATGAGGTCATTCTGCAGTGGGGTGGCCCTGAATCCCACGTGACTGATGACCTTAGAAGAGGACAATGTGAAGGTGCAAGGGAAGATGGCCATGTGAAGGAGGAGGCAGAGGCTGGAGCTGCGATGCCACATGCCACATGCCACATGCCAAGGGACGCTCAAGCCTACCAGGGCCTGCAGCACGTGGGGAGGGCTCCCCGGAGCCTGGCTCCATGTGCAGCTGCAGCTTCCAGCACTGGAGAGAACGATGTCTGTTGGTTCAAGCTCTATAGTCCCTGAAAACCAGAGTCGGAAACCAGGCGGCCACCCCGCAGCCCGTGCTCTGCTGTCAGCACCCTCTGGGGCTGGTCCCAGGGACATGGCCTGAAAGACTGTCTGGCCCAGGGAGGGGGAGAGGAGACATCTGCAGGGAGCTGAGCACGCTCTCCCCTGTGTCTTGGAGAGAGACAGCAAGACACATTGGGCAGGCCAGATGTCCCTAGCTCCCGGTCAGCTGCAAAAGCCGTCCAGGGAGACAGCGGAATTGTGGGGAGAATGGGCTCCTAGAATGCTCCACGTCCCCACCCCAGGGCCTCTGCCGGGGCTGTCTCCTCCATCCTGGGCCCTTGTTCTTTTTTCGTCCATTCAAAGACATCCACTGAGCACCTACCTGCCCCAGGTACAGCTGGGACGCAGCCACGACAGAGACCAATGCCCTGCTCCTGTGGGTTCCAGTCCTTTAGCATCTCAGCTCAAAGGTCACTGCCTCCCTGAGAGGCCTCCCTCACTGCCGCTGCGCCGCCCTGTGGCAGTCACTGTCTTTACGACTCTTTGACTCTTTATGACCCATTTTTTTTGGGTAATTTGCTCATCTCGGTCCCCCACCCCCAACTCCAAGCTCCGGAGCTCAGGGGCTGAATCTGCCTTGACCATGATTGTCACCAGCATATACAGCACAGTCTCTGACCCAGACCTGCTGTACAGGAAATGGGTGACTGCAGGCGGAAAGGAGATTTCCTGTTCTTAGGACGCCTATTTTCTACATGCAAAACTGAGGTCAAAGAGGTTAACCAAGAAACAGTTCAGGTCACACAGGGAATAGGTGACTCTTCCCAGAGCACCTCGGACCCCTCCCTCCACCCCTCCCCTATGGGGGGGCAAGCAATGGCAGAAGGTGATGCCTACTCCCCATTCTTTCAGGGCAGGCTGAATCTCACCTTCTCTCAGACACACACCTGTCCCTGCCCCTGCCATGGGTGACTCCGCTGCTCCTGGCGATCCCCACTTACCCGCCCCCGCCCCCAGCATAGTGATACTGGGATCCCTCCAGAGACTTGAGGGCAAGCTCATAATTCTTCCAATCTCCTTCACCCACCTTCACAGACTTCATTTAGCAGGGGCTACAAAACAAGAACATTTATTGAGCACCTACTATGTGCCACGTGCTGTTCTAAGTATAGGGACATAGCCCTGTCCTTGTTCTTTTTAATGGAACTGATACCCTTTGATGAAGGGGGTGGATAATAAACTGAGGTACAAATAAACAAATAGGGTGATCTTAGTGGCAAATGCCCCAAGATAAATAAAGCAAGGTGATGTCACAGTGGGACAGTGGTGCTATCCTAATTAGTCTCATCTCAGACCCCAGAGGAAGAAGGTACGGACCAGCAAGTGGAGAAACAAAAATTTTAAGACATAAACAGCGATCTCTCCGTGTCTGGATTGCATGGCTCCTGTCTCCAGGGAGGGCTGGGGCGGAGCAGGCTGCCTGGGAAAATCCCAGGAGGGCTCCTGAATGCAGTTACCCCACCGGGCTCACCGATGTCCTTGTGAACAGGATCGCGATAGCTAGTGGTCACCAAGTGCTTGCTGCGTACCAGTCGCGGTGCCGGCACACAGGCCCCTCACCACCCAACTCCATCCCTCCAGGACCTTTAAAGAAACACACCATCATTCTGAAACAAGATGAAGGTCTCCAGCATCCACTCCTTCTGATTGACAAGAGAAACTGAGGCTCCGTCCCGACCTCTTCTTCACTTCTGCACCTCAATTTAAAATCTCCAGGCATCCCGGGTTGGGGAGCCCTTGAAACACCACCTGAGACACCATACTTGTCGCTCATGAAGTGCTCCCCACTTTGCATACGTGTCCCCCATTCCCTGGCCCCAGCCTCCCAGGAGGCTGTGAATTCCATCATGTCATACTTTGCTTCATTTTATAGATGGAAAAACCCCAGAGCCCCAGGAGGGGGTGAAGAGCAGGAAGACAGGAAGTCACAGAGGCAAGGAGAACCCAACCCTCCTTATCCTTTGCACCCCCACCATCTCTCCTTGGAGAAATCTGCCTGGGTGACCCCTCCCACTCCAGCAGCCTGTGTCACCTGCCTGGGGGCAATCCCAGAGCTCACTGGGCCCCCTGCCAGATGGATCACATAAAACCACTCCTTTATGCTCCTGCCTAGGCTCTGGGCAGACCCTGGGTGATGAGCCCATTTTACAGATGATGACACAAGCGCTCAGAGGATTGGGGCCATGGTTCTGCTGCTGGTCAGAGGGCAGCATTCAGAGCCAGGTTTCCTGTGGCCCCCACTGGGGCTGTCCACAGGCAGTCTCCAGCTGCCAAAGATCACAACCCTGGCCAGATGCCTGCTTTCCCATGGGCGAAGGGCTCCCCACCATTTACCCACTACAGCAATCTCCTTGACCCCCTCCTCCTGAAGCCAGGAGGCCCTGGGAGGGCAGAGGACACTGAGCTGGGATCCAGAAGGTACCTCTGACCTCCGCTCAGTCCTCAGGCACTGGGGAACACCACAACCTCCCTCCTGGACAGTGAGGAGTGAGGCATGATCAGATGGTCGCCCCCTCCATCTGTTGCCTGCCAGCCAAGATCAGGGTGACCCAGTCTCCAGGTGGCTCCCATGGAGCCCACACTGTGTCCTCTCTGAGGCCATATTCTCCAAAGGGAAGGGGGCTGGATTATTGACTCAGCAGCCCCAGTGCCTTCCATAGGGGATGGAGGAGGGAAGACAGGGAGAGTCCTCCACCAGCGAGCGGAGTGACCCTGGGCTGGGGACTTTTTCCAAGTGAGCCTGACTGGCAGTAAGGCCATGGCCACAGAAGCTGTGGATGCCCCAAGAGGCAGAATAAGGTCTCCATAACTAAGTGATAATCCACACTCTTACCTGATCAAAACCTGACAGCAAATAAAATAAAGGGCAGCTGGGATAATTCCCCCAGACCTTGTCCCTTCCCCCAAATACCTACGGTGGAGGGAAGAGGGAAGTCAGACAGCAAGAGGGACCCCTCACTAGCTACTGGAGCCTGGGTTCCTCTTGGACCTGTGGCCTTGGGCAGATCTCAGCCTCCTGATGCCGGAGCCCCCCACCCAAAGAAGAGCTTCCTAACCGGAAGGGGCGACGCTGAAGAAGGAGATGGGAAGCGTGAGGAAGAAGAGAGTAAGACCCCTCTAAATTCCAAGAAGAAGCATCGCTGCAGGGACGGGAAGGAAGAAAGGGCCTCTTTCTTTCCCTCCCCCACCCTTTAAACACCTAGGTGCCAGACAGCTTTTGCGCAAAAACTAGTTTGCAAACACACTCCGACTTCTGGGAAGCTGCCCAGCTCCACTCCCCCTCTTCGCTCGCCTTCCGGGGCTGGGGACCGGCCCTGGGGCAGTTCCTGGGGCAGGGCTGGGGTGGGGCTTGGAGTGGGCTAAAGGGGCGCGCCCGGCAGCCTGCCCGACCTCACGCCTTTGGCAGCTGCGACGGTGGCTGGCTGGGGGACCCCACCTTCCGGACGCCCTGTAGGATCCTGGGGGGGGGAGAGGTAGGAGAGTCCCCGAAATAGCTGGGCTCGGGTCCCCGGGGCGCCACGGTCCTCCAGCACCCGGCCGCGCTCCCTTCCCCGCAGTGGGGGAGAAGGCGGGGCGCCCTCGCGTGGACGGGTCGGAGCCGAGCCTCCGGGCATCGGAGTCCGAGCGCACGCTGGTGGCCCGGGTTCCCAGCACCGCCGCCCCCGAGGGGAAGCGGCTCCCTTTGGCGGGCCAAGGGCGCTGGAGCCGAGTCCCAAGGCCGAACTTGAGCGCTCGCGCCACGGTGTCCCGCCCGCCCTCGCCCGCCGGGCCCCACTCACCGTGCGTCCCGGGCGCTGCCGCCTCAACACGCGGCGGCCGCTGCCCGCGCCCCGGGCAGCCGGGGCATCCCCGGGCGATGCGCTGCTCGCCGGGCCAGCGCGCGCCGGACGGCTCAGGGCGCTGCCCGGCCGCTGGGGTCCAGTCCTCCTCCCCGGCCGGGCGGCGGCAGCGGCGGCGGCGGCTCGGGCTCCTCCCTCCGGCCGAGGGCGGGTGCGGGGAGGGAAGCGCGAGGCGAGGCGGGCGCTTCCTGGAGGGGCGAGCGCTCCCCCCGGGCGCAGCGGGGGCGCGGTCCGGCTCAGAGCCCTGGCAGGCGCGGGGCGCGAACGCTCGAGGCCCGAACCCGAGGGTCCGATCGCTTCCGGCGGGAGCCCGGCCGATCGCGGCGCCGCGAGTTCGCGCCCTCCCGGGCCTGCTGCGCCTCCGCGTCAGGCACCTCCGAGCTCGGCGCGCTCCGCGCTCGGGGTTCCGTCGCGGGAATCGAGGGGTGGGATCCCCGCGCCTGCGGGGCTCCAGGGCGTCGCCTGCGGCCTCGACCCCGGGAGCCGAGCGGCGCTGCGCGGCACCTTGGGGAGACGGCAGGGTCACGGTTCTGGACTTGTTGGAGCAGCACTAGGACCGCAGTGTTTTCTTCCATTTTTATTTTTTCCTCTTTCAATAGCGTTTTCTTGCCTCCAGAGACTGGGAAGATGACATATGTCTAACACAAAGATAAGATAAAGACGTTAGGGATGGGGCTTGGGGCTAGTCTCTGAGAGCAGCTTGGCGTCTTTAAGGCCCGGAACCGAGGCCTCCCCTTCTGTGAAGGCTGTCTTCTAGAAAAGCCACCATTTCTTAAGAAATGAGCCTGTTGCTGGGCACTTAAGCTGCTTATAATCGCTTGGTGGCATTTATGGGCCCTTTGGGCAAGTTAACCACCAGGGAACAGACAGCTGAGCCTCTGCTAATCAGATTGGGGGAGCAGAACTGTTCCGGGAGCTCAAGGCCACACAACACCCTGCCCTGGGGCGCAAGGACTGGGCGGCTGAGGGTTAAGACCTGGGCATGGGTTGTGGGTTTCCATTCTGGGCTGGTGAGGGTTAATGGCAGAGCCTCACACTACAGCCTGCGAACCTCCCTCCATGTCTGAGTCACTGGCACTTAGCAGCCTTAGAGGGGCAGCCACCGAACCACCCCAGGGCTCTTAGCTTTGTTCTCTGCCTGCCTGTCCTCGGGACACCCTACCTCTCTTCAAGCTCTCTTTACTTTCTTGCTTATGAAGTTGTCAAGGCCAGATCTGGGGCTGACCATCCCGTGGGGCTCCTCAGAGCCAGCTCTGGCCCAGCGTCCTCTAGGAAGGCTCTCCTGGCCCCCAGCATCTCTTGCTTCTCCGGCAGCCGGAGGGCCCAGCGCTGGGGTGTGCAGTGGTGAACCAGATGTCCCTCTCAAGTTGCTCACCCCTGGGGAGCAAGTCCAGGGCCCAGGTAGTTGTATTACTAAATGAAAAGTGCAAAGATGGAGGCGGGGTAGTCTAGAACACACAGCTTGGCCGTGGGAGTTGGCAAAGCCAGGGCGCCCGGCAGTTCTCAAGAGAAATGAAAACATCTCGGCACACAAGCTAGTGCATGAATGTCCACAGCAGCATGATTCACAAAAGCCCAACTGTGGAAGCAACCCAGTGTGCATTAGTGATGAATGGAAAAGGAAATGCGGCACATATAGCCAGACAGTGGCATAGTATTCAACTGCGGCAAGGGACCAACTACTGCCACCCGCTGCAATAGGGACGGGCTTCGAAAACACGCCAAGTGAAAGGAACCAGTGAAGGCAGACCATGTGTTCCATGATTTCATTTAGATGAAATGTCCAGAATAAACAGATCCATAGAGACAGAAAGCAGATTCACTATTGTGTGGACCTGGGAGGAGTGGGGTGGCGCTTGCTATTGATACAGGCTTTCTTTGGGGGTAGATAAAAAGGTTCCAAAATGAGATTACCATGATGGCTGTAGATACCTGCCACCGACTTACACACTTCAAAGGGTGAATGTCTTGCTGTGTGAATTGTGTCTCCATAGAGCTGTCTTTAGAAAACATAAAACAAGGATCAGGAGAGCCCAGAGGTCAGTGGATGAAGGCCCAGTGTCTGTCTTGGCTTGATTTCATACACTGTCTTTCCGCCATGCTCCACACAAGCCTGCGAAGTGCAGAGTGAGATCTTCCCTTGCCCGGGCAGGGAGCTCTCTCTGCACAGTGGGAGGCCTTCCTTGCCCTAAATGAGCCCTTGTCCCCGTAGGGCGTAGGGCGTGAGAGTGCGTCAAGGCCTGCCATCTGGGTGTTTATTTTCATTGCCTGTGCTGTTTGGACAAACAGAATAGCCAGGGAGGCCTTCGGTGTGCTTGTAAATGAAAGACACCCTGGAGAAGTACCAGTGACTCAGACCTGTTCACCAGGTCCTGGCTGAGCCTGGGGAGGTGTGGGTGTTAAGGTCATCCAATCTGTGTCCCCAATCACCCCAAACCTTGTCTCATGCTTCTGGGGTCAGCTGAGCTCAGCCAGTTGCAGTTCACCCCCAAGCGAGGCGGTGGCAGGGGCTGGAGTCACCTAGAAGTCTCTTACCCACACATCTGGCCACTGCTGCTTCCTTGTAGCCCTTGGAGCTGAGCTCCAAGAGTGAGCAAGACGAGAGAACAGGGTTGACACTTCATCATCTTCGATGGGCCCTGGCCTTGGAAGTCCCACACTGTCACAGAGGAGTGTCACTGTCACATAGTCGGAAAAGCATGTGGGAAGGGAGATGCTGTGATGGCAGCCTTTAGAAAATACCACCTGCCCTTGGAAATTGATGTAGGAACAAATCTGTGACGCACCTCTGCCCTCGGAGATCTGGGTAGAGGCTGGTGAGACTGATTCTGGACACACCTTGGGGCCGGCACCTTGGTCCTGCGTTTGAATCTCTGCTGCTCCCTGGTGAGGCTACCCAGCGCTCCGGATGAGTTTCCCTCTCTGTAAGAGGGCATGGACTCAGTGTTTGCTTTATGGGATGGCTGGGAGGACCCAGTGAGATGGAACCGGGCATGGGCAGGCGTTGGGCTGGTGTGTAATTGCTATTTATAATGCCAGCTTGTGCTCACTCGGATCGATGCAGGGATGACACCCTTGTAGGGTTGGGACGCCAGGCCTCTCCAGCCCCTCCAGCCCCTCGGTCAGTTCTAGGCCTGCCCTGGACTATAAGGCAGTGGTGGGCTGGGTGCTGCTGCTGGACCCCGGCTCTAACCCAGGGGACCCCAGTTGCCTTGGTTCTCTGGAGATAGCACCCCTTCTGCTCCCTCCTCCCCAAGTCAAAGGTCCCTTTGGGCAACCAGGGTGGAGTCGGGGTGTTGACGCGTAAGTTCACCAAATGTGGTTTCCAAGAGCTGGGGAGGAGGGTGCTGGTGGCCTGGAGACACACGGGTAGGGTGGGGTCTTCGCAGGTGCAGCTGGACGGCAGAAGGAGCACCAGCTGTCAGTGCTTCCTGGGCCCCACCCTGGGAGGACCTTTACCAAGCCAACCACCGAATGGTCTTTGCTGTGGCTCCAGATGTGTCCAAAGGGCATGTTGGCTGGACTAGCATTCCTCAGGCCTGGCAGAAGCAGGACCCAGGCAGGGTGCATCCCCTTCATCTCCCCAGCAACCTCTCTCCCTCAAGAGCACACAGACCTGCAGGCTAGTTGGATCCCCCGTCCAGGACCACCCTGAGGCCCTCTCTACCTTTTGGATCCAGGGTTGGAATCTGAGCCCCCTGTGTTACCTTGGGCAAGTCATGCACCCTCTCTGCTCCCCAGTTTTCTCATCTGTAAAGTGGGGAGATTGTTGCTGAAGTTGTGATACGTCTAGAGGTCAGAGATGGTGATTCTCTATAGAAATAACCAGGGAATCCAGAACTCTCCCCAGGAGCATCAAGAAATAGCCACAGGGTCATCCTTGCAGCCGAAGGAAATAGGTCCTGTGCCTTGTCTCATTTTGCTTATGATACAGATGAGGAAACCGAGGCGGTACCGAGGGTGTCATAGAGTCACAAAGGCCTGGTTCAAATGCAGGTGCTGCCAGTTACTGACTCTGTGCCTTCCAGAATGTTAGAAAAAGCCTGTGGTTCTCAGTGTCCTCATCTGGGGAGGGAGGGTCACCAGGATTCTCAGGACAGAATAAGAGGCCTAGGTGTGAAGGCGTGCCCAACCCCTCCAAGGGACAGCCTCCTCTGGAGCAGTGACTTCGAATCAGAAGCACTCAGGGAGTTTTCCAAATGCTGTTTTTGTCTTTCCTGGTGCTGGGACGGAGCCCAGGGCCTCACACGTGCCAGGCAAGCACTCTAGCACTGAGCCACATCTCCAGCCCAACGCACTCATAGAAAGCTCCCCAGGTGACTTCGTAGACACTGCTTGGGGGAAATTCAGAACCTCAGGCCCGGCCCCCGAGTGCTGGACCCATGCACATTATCATTTCTGTAACTGCAACTTCATAGCTTGGGAAGCACTAGGGGTGGGGGGAGGGCAGAGAGGCAACTGAGCGGCCCTTGATGATAGGAAGGGGGACACTGTGACTCCCATCAGGAAGATGGAGCAAAACCCCAGGTTGGAGGCCAAGGGACAGAGTCTCCCTGGGAGCTTCTCCCTGCCTGGCAGGTGGACCTGGGTGCCACTGGCCCCCTCACTTCCTCGGCTTACCCCCAGAACTGGCAGCACTGTTTTGATTGACACGCTTGCTCTATTGTTCTTTGAATTTTATTTGATGTCATGTATATATTTAAATGGTACCTACTTCAGGCAGGGAGACTGGTCCCCATCAATGTCAGACAGAAAATCACTCAAGGCCTCCAAGGAGGTAGGTGGCAGGAGAGGCTGTATCTTAACACAGTCATCAACGGGATTCCTCACCCACGTGATGTGGGCCTCCAACTTGGCATCGGGTCCCAGGAAGGGGAGAGAGAATTTTGGGCCCGGGGTTTTCAGGTACCGTTCTTGGATCCTCCACCTGCTGACTGCCTCCCCTGTGACTAGACTATTTGGTGCCAGTTGTGCCCTGACCTGGCCCGATAAGGATGTCCCAGTGCGACACGTCTTGGCACTCGGCCAGAGGACTTTCTCCTTGTTCTTGGCGGGAGGCCGGGGACAACGTGGAGGGCGACAAAGGTCAGGACCAGTGAGCCACAAGTAGGCTGGGACACCCCAAGCTCCTAGTCAGGTGGGAACAGCCCCTCACCTTTGGGATACACGGATGAACACATCTCAGGGATTGCCAGTGGGCTCTCCTGCCCTCCTGTGGCACTCGGTTGTAACTGCGCCCCCAGCCTGGCTTTTCACATTAGTGGGGAGGGCGCCCCCCCAAGCTCCACTTGCTCCACCCACAGACAGGTCACAGAGAGGGGGTGCTGTGATTCTGTCATTTGGGGCATTTTCCAATCCCATAAGACATTCAGCTCTAAAAGGGGAATGGAACTGGCATGTAACCAGGGCTTATTTCTTATACCAGGGACTTTGCACACCTGGTTTCCCTGAACTCATCAATAGTCTGTCTGTGTGTGTGTGTGTGTGTGTGTGTGTGTGTACACAGGCACACTCAGGTGCACACGAGGACCAGGTGAGCTGTGAAAACCAGGAGCAGGGCAACAGGGTGTTGATAGAAAGGGGAGTGTTGGGGGGACTGCAGCAACCTGAGGGGTGTGGGTCCCCTCCAGAGGGCACAGCCACGTGACCCCAGCAGATCACCCTTGAGTGGGAAGGCTGGACCGGCACTTGACAGAAGTCACCGTCTGGATCTGCCAACAGTTTCACATTTCAAATGCAATTAGTTTACAAAAGGGTTTAATGTGATGCAAGTCAAACAGAAGCTGTTCGGTATTTTTAACCCTGTGCGCTTCCGCGACACCCTCCTCTTGCAGGTGAGGTCTGTACAGAGGACGTGGCCTCCCCTCTATGGCATGGCCATTGAGAGGCAGAGTCTGAACTTGAACCCCTGTCCCCCCTCTTAGCACACCTGTCACCTGTTCTGTTCTCCAGTCCCTGGGGCAGGACTGACCCACTTCTAACCTCTGTGGGGTGGCAGGAAGCATCAGACTCAAGCTAGCAGCTGGGAGACAGTCCACATATTGATCAAACTTGACCAACCTGGGTCCTGCTTGAAGTCACAAGAATACTGTGGAGTCCCCAGAGCCTCACCTGGGCCCCCGAGGTAGCAATAAATGCAGCAGCCTTGCCCCATGTTTTGGTAGTGCCCACCTAGTACCCTTGGACCTGGCTTTTCCCTTAAATAGGACAGAACAGGCCTGATCTCTCCCAAGGTCAGGTTGGCTCTACCTGGACCTGGGTCCAGAGTCCCTAGAAACCCAGCACCTAAGGGGGCAGGTCACCTAGATGGGAAAATGAGGTTGGAAGCAGGAGGGGATTTCATGGCTGAGTCCCCAGCGTGGCCCAGAGCCCTGGCCCTTGAGCCACGGGGCCAGACAGTACTCAGATAGTCTCTCCCCCAGCTCAGGGTGGGGGTCTCTTCCTGGAGCAGCTGCTCTGGTAATGCAATCTATAAATAGATATTTGCTTTAAAAAAGTAATAAATTAGATTTTGGACCGGCCCAAGGTGATCTGGCAGGTCATGCATCATGTGATATGAACACTGCTCATGTATCTCACCAATGTCTGTGCCTCACCAATCGTGTGTCCTGCCACGTGTAGGGCTAGGACCCAGGCCATTGACATGGGACACATGACAAGTCCCATGTAAGTGCCACATGCCAAGAAGTCATGCATGGTCTGCTGTGTCACAGATACATCATGACAGACTCACTATGCCACATGTCCCCCCTGGTCACGTAGATCATGCATAAAGCAGTATCCTCCTTTGGCCATACCAAGCTCCAAGTCCCCAAAAAGTGTCCTCCCTGAGGACCACGCAGGACCCTCCTGGTGCAGGTGCAGGGTGCAGGGCAGCCAGCTGAGGCCCTTCTGCTGAGCCCTCTCTCCTGGAGGCGGAAGTTGGCATTGCTTGGCTGGATCCCAAGGGTCTTCAGGGAGCCATCAAGTACCCCGAGGGGTCTGGGGCTGCTTGTCAAAGAAGGCGAAGTCCAGCCTTGGCTCCTGGTTCTGCAGACGCTGGGCCACTCCAGGGGGAATGGGGTTATTCCAGAGGCTGCAGGGCAGAGACGAGCATCAGCATCCAGAGCTGCCCCTCGGCTTCTGCCTCCACTGATTGTCCTGCCTACAGATTGGGGGATCAAGGACTCAAAGCAGAGGAGCCGTGCCCAGTTGCCCCACAGAGCAGTCTAGACCAGCATGGCTGCCCCAGGGAGACGGTGTCCCCCACCCCCACCTCTGACTTTTCCCGCTGTCTTCTTCCCTGGGGGCCTGTGGTCCCAGCCAGGGGTACGCTCCTATGACACATTTGTGCAAATACGGACAATGCTCCCCTTCTTCAAGATACTTCACTTCCATTTTCTGAATTTGTCCTAATAGGTTGACGTTGATGGAACTTGACATTTACCCCATCTACTACAAATCTAATATGTCTGCAAAGTGATGAGGTCCTCATGTGCAGTGCCCTTGCTCAACTGTAGGTGGCAGTGATGACAACTACCACCTAAGGGCTTGCTGCGGGGCAGGCTCAGTGCTTTACATCCTCACAACTACTCTCTGTGGTGGATACTATCATTATCCCCATTTTACAGATCAGGACATTGAGGTTCAGAGAAGCTGAATTACTGGTGCAGAGTTACCACAACTGGCAAATAGCGGAGCTGGGATTGATCCAGGTTGAGTCTCCTTCAATAATCCTTGACCTACAAACTGCCTCTTCCTACAGGGAGTCCCCTTAGATTGTGGGGGTTGCTGTGACCTCCCACCCACCACACCTGCCCTCCGCGCCTCTGTTACCGGATGACTTGGATGGTAGACCCTTGGGCCAGGCCTTCCGCCAAGAGCCAGGCCCCACAAGCTGTGATCCGATTTTTCTCCAGGCTTTCCAGTGGACAGCGGAAGAAGAGGGAAGACAGAGAGATGGGGGGGGGCATGAGACTGGGGGAAGGGCGTCCCTAGGTCTCAGGCCAAGATGGGGACACACCCTCCCCACACTACCAACATGCAACAGTGGACTGTGGCTGATGCAGCAAGGAGACTGCAGGCTAGATCCCAGGGAGAACTGAGCGTGGCAGGGAGCAGACCAGGGTGCAACTCAAGGGGGCTCCCTAGGAAGCAGCGGACTGGCCCAGTGGCCTCTGGGCTTTCGCAGGATGCAGGTCCCCCCTCCCCCTGCAGCCCTCCCCACCCCAGAATGCCCTTCTCTCATACTCCACTCTCTTCAGCCGGCCCATCCGGGGCAGAACCTGGGCCAGCTCAGCAGCCGCCTCATCCCCAAGAAGATTCCAGGACAGCCTGCAAGGGAGGAGCCCAAGGGGGGAGTCAGCCGTGGGAGGGGTGGGGTGGGAGGGCAGGCAGACGCAGGGGAGGTCACCTTCCCTTGGGGACTTCTCCGGGCACAGGTAGCTCCTTCCTCTGTACCCATCCCCTATACCCCAGCTGGTCTGCTCTCAACCCAGGCATTTTAAGAGATTGCAGGCACGGTTAGGAGCTCAGCCATGATGCAATCTCCCCGGACCTGGTGCCTCCTGGTGATTTTTGCCACGCCCACCTGTGGGCCTCCCATCTCATTGTGTAGGTTATCGCCCGCCACGCTTCTCTTTCAGTCAAACTTCTTATTTTGTACTTAATTTTTTTTCCCTGGTATCGGGGATTGAACCCAGGGCCTTGTGCATGCGAAGCAAGCACTCTACCATCTGAGCCACATCCCCAGCCCCTTGTATTTTATTTAGAGACAGGGTCTCACTGAGTTGCTGAGGACCTTGCTAAGTTGCTGAGCCTGGCTTTGAATTCACGATCCTCCTGCCTCAGCCTCCCAAACCATTGGGATTACAGGCATGTGCCATGGAACCCAGCTAAGAAATCAATCTTAACAGGAAGCATCACGCCTGTCAATGGGAACCCAATGTGCAGGACCCTACACAGAAGGCTACATCCATGGGTAAGCACAGTGCAAACAGTGGCGACAATTTCTAGCTGGGACCTAAGTCCTTCGTCAGATGCTGGGTCTGTGCCCTGAGCCTGTTGGTTCAAAGGGAGGCTCACGGGCGTGAGTCGGCCAGGCCTGAGACATTCTCTCTGGTGTAATGAACAAGGTCAAGGCCGCTAAGATTCAAACCAGCACCCTCTCAAGATCACCTGTGGCCTCTGTTTTTGGAGGTGGAATTTCCTTCCACACTGCAGAGGGGTCCCAGGCTAGTTCTGGCAGTCTGGCTTGCCTGGCCCCAAGCTAGTGTGACTGACAAGGGGATCTGGGTCCCGCCGGCATGGCAGGTGAGAGGTTGGGGTGTCGCCTGGCTTAGGCGCCCTGCACTACCCATGGTGGCTCCCCAAACCAGGCGAGGCGCCTCCCAAAGGGAAGCTCAGAGGTGACCACCCCTCAGATTCGGTGGGGCCACCTCCCCTCCCTCTCCGCACAGACAGGGGAAGCCAATCGCTGTGCCCAACACCTCGAAGCCCACCACGTGGCACAACTTCTACAAGCAGAGGTTTAAACAAGAATGACTGTCCCCATTTATATATGGGACCACTGGCCAGGGAGGACAGACGGGCCTGGGGTCACACAGCGCCCACTCAGGGCTCCTGCAAGGCACTCACAGGATTTCTTCAAGGGCTGGACAGAGTGTGAAGCTGGCGGCGAGGCCCTTGGCAGCCTGGTTGTCGATGTCGCAGGAAGCCAGGCTGGAGGGACAAGGGGGCGTCTGGGTGGGGGGCAGCTCTAGCTGCAGTAGGAGCCAGGGGGAGCCACCTGCCCAGGCCCAGGGCAGGTGGGGAGTCCTAGGAACGTGGCCCTCTCTTGTCCCTCCCACGCCCAGGCCTGAGGTCCCTGTCACTTCCGGCCCTCCCCGATCTGGTACAGCCCCCAGCGCAGGGCCCGGGGTCAGGAAGGCTACTCACTCTATCCGCTGCAGCTGCGGGAGCCCCTTGCAGAAGTGTGGGACCCCTTTAGCCAGGCTGTTCTCTGCCAAGCTGGGGAGCAGAGGAGACCCTGTGAGAGGGGGCCCCCAGGCCCTTGCCGGCCTCCCCCTCCCCCCCGCTTGGCGGCACCCCTCACCTGATCTCCTTCACATGCGGGCATCCGTCCAGGGCCCAGCCCAGGCTCAGCGCCCCCTCTGGGCCCAGATGACTGGAAGGCAGACTGGGGGGGGGAGCAACAGGAGCCTGGGGACCAGCTGAGTGGACTGGGGGCCTTTCCAGAGCCCCTGGCCCTCGGCACCCTCTCCTGCAGCACCTGACCCTTGGCCTTTGGTTAACCACGTCCCCAGCCCCTCTCCACCTGCGGCGGGTGTCAAACGCCCTGGCTCTGGGGTCTGAGAGCCCCGGTTCAAGGCCGGCTTCTTAGTGCATTAGGAAGGCAAGCTCCCCCTCTTCTCCAGGCCCAGCCCCCTTCCTGGAGATGGGGCACCTGGACATTCCAGTCCCGCGGGGCTGCGGGCCACTCAAAGGAGGCCACTGACGTAGACCACGAGGTGGGGGCCGTGCTGGGGGCACCCCTCCCACAGAGCACTTGGCCGACACCCTTGTCCCCCCTCAGAGACTGGCTCGCAGGGCAGGCGGAGCTGGGGACATTGTACTCTGTTTGAAGATGGGAAACTGAGTCTCAGAAGGCGCCTGGGCTCACAGGGGCAGGGGCAGGTGGCAGGACCCAGCGAGGCTGGTTCTCCCAACTCCTTGCTGGACACCAGAGGAGCACAGGCAGCCCCAGAACATGCTGCAGTTGAGTCCCATCAGGAGACCCCCCTTGTTCCCAGGTCTCCTCCCCGCTGTCCCTTCAGGCTCTGGGGACGGGAAGCACTTACTGCAGGACCCTCAGGTGCCGGGGCAGTCCCTCAGCCAGCCCCAGGGCAGTGGGGTCCCCCAGAGCATTGAAGCCAAGCCTGAAAGAGGAGAGGGCACGCTGAGCCTGGATGACCTGTCAGGACCCCTGCGGCCCCTTGAGGACAGGAGGGCCTGGGGACTTGGGGACATCCCACCAAGGCGCACTTACCCCAGCTCCTCCAGCTTCCTGCAAAGAGCAAGGGACTTGGCCAGCTGCGCTCCCCCAGCCAGGCCGATGCCATTCGCTGAGAGGCTGTAGGAGGGGACAGCCATCAGATCCGACTCTCCTCCCACACCCCACCCGTCTGCAGGGGCCAGGGGACACCCTACAGCAGGAGGTAGCCCGTCCCACTGCCCTGACACTGAGATCTCAGTGCTGGCGGGAACCAGGGGCTGGTGACTCCTGGGAGCAGGGGTGAGGAGCGAGGGCCCCTCCTCTCACAGGGCGGGCCACTCACTCTATCTTCCTGAGCTCAGGCAACTTGGGGAGGATGGCAGCTAAGTGCCCGGCACCGGCATCTCCGATGGCGTTGTGGCTCAAGCTTGGGGAGAGAATGATATGACCATCAAACCCACGGCCTTCCACCCCCTCATTTGGTCCATACCCGCCTCCAGAGCAGGAGCACAGAGAGGCCTGGGCTCACCCCGGGGCAGCCCTGTCACCCTGTGTGCGAGAGGGCTCCCAACTTTTGGCTTCTGTTTAAGATGTTCTCCCTGTTGTCTGACCTACATCCCTCTTGCTGCCACTGACTCTCTTACACCCTGTCTTAGGGTCTCAATGGTTCTTGGCCGGGTGTTGGCGAGGCAGTGTGAGGCGCCAGGAGAGGAGACAACTAAGAAGCCGAGAACTTCCTGGAGCAGCCCTTGTGCTGTCTCCCCTGCCAACGTCACCAGATATGGGGAAGGGGACAGGCCACTCACCCCAGCTCCTCCAAGCTTGCAGCAGCTCTGAGTGCTTCAGAGAGGTGGCAGCAGCCGATGTCACCAATGCTGTTCCCGCTCAGTCTGGAGGAGCAGGGGACAGGCCAAGAGACCTTAGAAAAGAGCCTAAAGGCCTTCGCAGGGGCTGCGCCCAGGACTCTACAGTTTGCAAAACCTATAGACATCCAGGGGCTCGTGGACCACTCACAAAACTCCTGGGGAGGGTGGCGACTGGAATGGGCATGAGTGTCCCCAACATCCAGGTGAGAACCGAGGCCTAGAGGTGAGCCACGACTGGCCAGGCTCCAGTGGCTAGCAGGCAGGGTGGACTGTGTTAGCTTTGCCGGGTCAGGGGCTCTGGGCCGGCCTGGCTGAAGCCAGCTCCTTGTGGTTCTAGAGTCCAGGCCCCCGGCTCCAGGGGACAGTGCTCCCCTCCTGCCAGTGGCGGCCTTCCCCACTGGGGCCTTGCCCTCTCTGCAGCCTACCCCCTGCCTCTGTGCGTGGGGAGAACACACCTAAAGGAAGGGCCCGGGCACCTGTCTCAGCCGCCTGCGAAGGATCTGCCTGGAGGTGGTTTTCTTGTCTTTTGCAAATTAAAATTTACTGAAGTGTCTTCCAGTGAGTTTATTTTGGGTGGAATGACCCAGAATGTCCTGCACGCTACCCTCCTGGTCCTGTGCACCACCTTCCCCGCCCTGCTCTACCTCACGGCCAATTTCTCTGCCCTGCCGGAGGAGGGACAGACAAACCAAAGCCAGGCTTTATGCTTTTGCTTTGATCTGAGGCCCCATATTTCGTATTTTGAAAAACCACATCTAGAGGGTGCTATTTAGCCGAGCGCGATGGCACGTGCCTATAATCACAGTGGCTCGGGAGGCTGAGGCAGGAGGATCATGAGTTCAAAGCCAACCTCAGCAAAAGCCAGGCGCTAAGCAACTCAGTGAGACCCTGTCTCTAAATAAAATACAAAATAGGGCTGGGGAGTGGTCAGTGGCTGAGTGCCCCTGAGTTCAGTCCCTGGTATTTGTTTATCAAGGTGGACAGGGAGTGGAGACCACAGGGAGAGGCTATGGAGGCCACCAGGTCCGAGTTCAGACCCTTACTTCTCAGAACTGGTGTCCCCTGGAACGTGCTGGAAACACAGAAGCTGGGCACTCGCTGTGGGGCCTGGACTGGCATCTTAATAAGAGCCCAAGGAGAAGCAGGGGCAGGTGAAAGGCTGTGTAGGGACCTGGACTCAGCTCCTCCAGGTCACTTTTGTCACCAGGAGGAAACTGGTGACACCAAGAGGCAAGAGTAGTGGGCATCGACCTAGGAGGGCACAGAGGTGTCCCCAGAGGGAGCCACAGAGGGACCTCAGGGAGGTGCCCAGCGCTTCCCGGGTCCATGTCCCAGTAGAGCCAGGGAGTGTGACTTCCCGCTCATCCCTGTGGCCACTCACCGGAGGCTCTGCAGGAGGGTCATGTGGCTGAGTCCCTGGGTGAGCATGGCCAGTGTGGAGCCACCCAGCAGCAGCTGACTCAGGCTGGAAGAGAGGAGGCCACATGAACTTGGCAGTGTGGTGTGGGGTCCAGGTGCACACGGCGGCCCTGTCCAGGCCAGGGAGTCGAGGCCTCTGGGCTTAGGGTGACCACCTAGATAGCTGCTGACACCTAGCAGTATGAAGAGTCCCCCCCCGGGCAACCTAACCGCTGTTTGCTGCATGAGTGACGGGGGCCCCCCAGGTTGCAGTCTGTGTTCTGGACCCCATGGGACCCAGACTGATGGTAAGCAGTAATAGGGACCGCGCGTCAAGTAGATAATAGGAACCACGAACTGGGCTGGGGCCTTCTGTCATCTCTGCTTTACAGACGAGGAGCCCTGAGGCTCAGAGAGACAGAACCTGCTCTGAGTTCCACCCAGAGCACAGCAGCGTCCAGAACTGAAGCCAAGTCTGCAGGATTTCCAAGGCTGGGCCCCATGGGGTCACCCAGCCTGGGCAGAGGGGACAGTAACAACAGTTCCTACTAACGACACCATGCAGCTTCTGCCTGAAGCTCCTACTGTGTATTATTTAATCCTCACAATAACCCCAGGAAGATGGGACTGCTTTTATCCTCAAAATTGAGAAAATACACTAAGGCTCAGAGAGGTTTAGGGACTTGCACAAGCTCACACAGTACAAGGTGGACGGACACAGGAGGCGATCCACTGTCCTGGTTTGCCTAGAACTGAGGGTTTTCCTGGATTGGCAACTTTCAGCACTAAAGCCGGGACAGCCCTGGCAAACCAGGATAGTTGACCACCCTGCCAAGAGCTGACCCCCGGCTGGTGTGGCTCCTAACCATCCTGCTGCAGGGGGACAGCTGGAAGAAGCCAGCTGGACTTCAGGAGAGCTTCCCATGGAAAGAGACACTCAAAAAGGACAGATCTGGAATTCAAAGAGGCCCCTGGTCACTGAGGACTGATTTCTTGTTTTTCAAAAGGAAAGACATCAAGTGTATGTGGCTCCCTCCTGGGGACATATTTTTGATGTGCCCACTTCAAAGGTAGGGTGACTGAGGCCACAAGGGGGAAGGAGCAGCACAGGTGCCAGGGAAATCAGAAGAGGCAAGGTGCCCAGGTCAGGGCACAGGACCGAGTGCTTCTGGGACCCCCAGCTGCCAGCCCTGGCCCAGGTGCCTGTCAATCTTTGTCAGATGGATCAGTGAGTTTGTGAATGACCTCGTGGGGCCTCTCACTCCCAAATAAAAACTTCCGGAAAGCCGAGGAGAAACACGGGCACGTGGGGGGCTCTGTGAAGACAGTGGCCCTGTGGTCCCAGGCTTCTCTAGCCCCCGCCCCCTCCCCAGGGCAAGCAGAGGAGCCGAACGGAGGATCTCATTGCTATGGCCAAAAGTCAAAGGTTACTTTTTAAGCTGCACTCAGAATATATGTTGAGAAGAAACTGGAGAAAAGGGTCACAAACGGATTGTTCCCGGAAGTTTTCTCGAGGGAGTCGCGTCTCCTGGGGACTTGGTATCCTTTGTTACTGATTTCCATCAGGATGGAACTTTTTATAACCAGGAGGTATTTTTGGTCATCAGAAAAACTTTTGAGAGATTAAAAGCAGGAAATGCTGACGGTTTTTTTCCCCCTGGATGCTGTCTGAACAGGAATCTGTGCATGGGGCTTCTTTTAGGCTTTTAGGTTTGTGACCCGCATCTGGCCACTGAGAACAGTTTGTATTTAGAGCTTCAGCGACTGGTTGAGGGGTGAGAGTGTGGCTGAAGCCAGTCCAGTGAGACTCAGTCTAGGCCTTTTGTTATGACCATAAGGGGAAAAACGCTCTCTTTCCACTAAACTGGGAGAAAATAAGCCAGTAGCCATGGGACAGCCCACCTGGGAAGCAAGCTGAGAGGGGTGGGGGAGAGAGACCTGACCAGCAGCCAGCGCCCGGATCCAGCCATGCCTGAAGTCAATTGCCTTGGGATTTTCCATGACATAAGCCAATAACCTCCTGGTTTGAGTTTCCTGAGACCAATCACCTTGATGATTGAGTCCAGAAAAAATCAAAAGATCTTGGGAAAGCATTTAGCTCCCCCCGGGGCCATCAGAGACTTGCCAGTCTGTGCCCATAAGAGATATCAGGGTTCCTAGGCACACTCCCTCTCCCTGCCCACCCACCGCTCACTCCGGCTCCCCATTACTCACCACCGCCACTTACTCGAGTCTCCTCAGCCTGCACTTCCCCTGCAGGGCCCCCATCAGTGTCCTGGTGCCCTCCTCACTGAGCCAGGTGTTGGAGAAGCTGGACCAAGCACAGGCACAGTTAAGTGGGCCGCCCGGCCCTGGAGCTGAGCCGCCCCTCTGCCCCGACCCGCCCCTCTGCCCCGACCCGCCCCTCTGCCCCGACCCGCAGGCTCCTGCAGATCCCAGACGGCCTGTGGCTCTGGGGTCCCCGTGATGGCACTGCTTGCCCTGCTGTGAAAGGACACCAGGGACAAGGCCTACCAGTGACACTGTGTAGGTCAGTGGCAACGCTGAGACCAAGAACCCAGTGTCCAGCCTTGCCCGGCCACGCTCGGAGCGGCTGGACTCCAGCAGGAGGACCGTCGTAGGTGGCAGCCCCTGTGCACCTACCTAAGGCCCCACTGTCCTATCCCCCCCCACCCCCCCCCTGTGCCTTCCCAGGACCAGCCCCTCCCTGGTCACTCCACCCTGAGACTCACTCCAGCTCCTCCAGGTGGTGGCAGTGGCCCAGGCCAGCCGCCAGGTGGACAAGGCTCTCAGGGCTCACGCAGCTGGAGGTCAGCCTGGTGGGGATCAGGGGGCAGCAAGTCAGGCAAGAGCCCTGGGGCTCAGGAGCCCCTGAGGCTGGCAGCAGAGGGTGGGGATGTGGCTCCTGGGGACAGGGTGGGGGGACCTCCTTGTCTTTAAAAACCTCTCCCGTGTGGACTTATTAAGCCAAGATATAGCTGGAGGCAGGCGCCTGGGCCATCTCCTAACCACTACTGCGACTCACAAGGACGCCATGGTTGGGCTGCTGTCTATCACTGCTTTGCGACTTTCAGCCAGTATGTGGGCGGGGCCAAGGGCCTCTGTGGGCGGGACCAAGGGCCTCTGTGGGCGGGGCCAAGGGCCTCTTGGGAGGGGCCAAGGACCTCTGTGGGAGGGGCCAAGGACCTGTGGCTTCAGAGCTTCTCTTCATGAGGCAGTGGGTTGGACTGAACGTTAGAAAAGCTTCCTTTTGCAACTGTCATACTGATCCTGTGAGACTTGCCAACAAGGGACAGACTGAGAAAGCAGACATTTACATCGTCTTTTTTTTTTTTTTTGGTCCTAGGAAGGGAACCCAGGGTGCCTAACCACTCAACCACATCCCCAGCACCTTTTTATTTTTTATTTAGAGACAGGGTCTTGCTAAGTTGCTCAGGGTCTCACTAAGTTGCTGAGGCTGGCTTTGAACTGGCCGTCCTCCTGCCTCAGCCTCCTGAGCCGCTGGGATGACAGGTGTGGGTCGTCTGGCCACTTTTTACTAGTTTGCAATTATTTCAAAAGAAAAATGACACCAGAGCATTGGGAAGGGAATAACTGTCACTAAGAAAGCTCTTTCTTGTCTGTGACCCTGGGCCCTCGGCATCTTCTCTAGGACCCTGTGCCACCTGCCCACTGGGCGGAACACAGAGTCCCCTAGGCCCAGGGCTGGGGGGACAGGAAGTGCTGGGTGGGGCCGAGCGGCAGGGGCTGGGGGGGGGTCTTATCTGCACACCGGAAGCTCCTCAGCTCCGAGAGGGCCAGCAGGAGGCGCTGCAGCAGGCAGCTGGCATCGCGGGTGTCAGGGAGGTTAACCTGGGACAAGCTGAAGAGACCAAGGACATGCTAGAGGACTGCAGGTTGGACGCATCTCGGGGTCCTCCCATGCAGAAGGGGAAGAGGAGAGGGCAAGGACCACCTTAGCTCCCTGTGCCGCCCGGGGCTCTCCCTGTATGCGTCCCTCCGGCAAAGGGGAGCCAGAAGGCCAGTGTCACCGATGGCCTGGGGCAGGTCCCGGCTCAACCGAGACCTCAGGCCTCAACCTGCGTTGCTGGGTACCCACCTGAGCAGCCGCAGCCTGGCACATGTCTCCATCAGCCGTGTGACAAGAAGGCTGTGATGGGTCCCCAGGTCACAGTGAGCCAACCTGGAGGCAGACGGAGAGGTGGCAGGAACTGAACACCTGCTCCAGATGGAGGGTTCAGCCTCCTTCTTCATGGAGCGCATGGTAGAGGGGAATGTCGCACAGTTTGTCCAGTTATGCACAGTGCTGAGAGGAGGGGTCCAGGTGCACCCGCTGGTATGGCCGTGCAGGTTGCTCACTGAACAAGGGAGGGCGCCTGGCCAAGGAGGCCAGGTGGGGCTGAGATTCAGCCGCACTCTATTCCCCAGAATGTATCCATGTGGGGCCTCGTCCACTCAAAAATGGTGACGTTTTAATTACCAAAAATGTGCTGTATGGATTAGGGGTGCTGAGACTCTAGGTCTCTATGAGAGTAGGTAATGGGAGAACTTGACTCTCTTGGGGACCTGAGAGCCTCAGGAAACAGTCTGTGCAAAGACCCTGAGTCCAAGAGAGCACAGTGGTGTTCGAGGAACTCAGGGCCAATGGAGGTGCCTGCAGCTGGGAACAGGTTTGGGGTGCAGATGGGGAACACAGGCAGGAGGCTTCGTGGGACGGGAAAAGACGGGATGTCAGAGGGCTCTGAGCCCAGCCACGGGGAATCTTGGTGAGGACGGCTGTGCACCCGCTCCCCACCACCACCTACGCCCCGGGGCCCGGGCGCTGGGTCCCACCTGAAGGCCACAGCCTCTGGGTTCTCTTCCTGACGAGGGAAGTCCAGCCGGACACAGAGCCGCTGCTGGGTCTCAGAGATGCTGCCGGGGCACGAGGAGCCAGGGTGAGGCTTCTGGCAGCTTCCCCTGGAGGCTGAGCCGGGGCGGGGGCTGCCAGGCCTCCCCAGAGCCCTGGACCCCCATACCCCCTGCCTGGGCCACCTCCTTCCAGCCAGGACCCAGATAGGGGTCAGAAAGCAGTTCCTGCCCTGAGTCCCAGACACCGAGAGTGAAGCCTTCACATCGATTTTAAGGGACTGATAGAGGCTTTTCAGACCTCGACGAGAGCCTTTTCAGGTGTCCAGGGCAGTTCCAGAATTTTCCAAGGAAGGTCAGGGGCCACAGCGGGGTAGAAGGATGGGGCAGGGGACCCATCTGCAGGTGGCATCTGTACCCTTGAGCTTACGGGCTTTCCCTGAATGTCAGGTCGGGCCTCCCAGGTGGCAGGTGCCACGAGACCCCACTTTTTGGAGCGGGAGGTTGGGGCCACAGAATCACAGAACAGGCTCAGAGCAGTGGACACCCAGCTGGGATCCGAGGACACAGGAGCGAGGCCGAAGCCCTTGCTCTCAGCCACCATGTGTCCCTCTGTTACCTCTGGTCACAGAGCAACCCAGGGCTGCTTCCAGTGACCAGTCTGGGCTCCCAGGTGACCAGTCTGGGCTCCCAGCCACGCCTGCCCGCCTCCTTCTTTCCTGCGTCTGACCCTGTGGCTTGACTTTTGCACAATCCCAGCAGATGGTGTGGCCCTCCCGGAGGTCCCTGGAACCCCCACAATCTCGGGGGACGCAGGGAACTTGCCCGTGACCCAGCTATAACCCGCCCAGATCAGTGTCTCAGAGGTCAACGTCTCCACGACGGTTGGTCAAAAGAGGGTCCCAAGGGTCACGGAGAGAGGAAGAAACCCAAGGGGACTCCTCCCCAGACTCACCTTATTTCAGTGACGTTGCCCGAGGCCTGGGCACAGGCTTCCAGCAGGGCGGGCACCCCGGCTCTGCCCACCCACGGCTCCTCCACCCTGTCACAGAGGGGCACACTCAGATAAGGTCCCCCAGGGCAAGCAGCAGCTGATCTGCACTCTGGGTGGGGGAGGGGGACCAGGAGGGGCTGGAGGCTTTTTAGTTGGGGACTTATTTTAAAACTATAAAATTATACAATTAGGCAGAAGCATAAAACGGAAATAAACATCACCCTGGTGCCAACGATCATTCTGCAGCAATGCCAACCGAATATGTTATTTTTTAAAAAAAAAGATCCATATAATGTTAACATGACAAAGGTACGAAACCACCCTGTGACCCTAAGTTTGCATTTAAAGAGGGAAAAATACACAGGGAGAAAAAGGGAGATGGGGACATGAGGAAAATACATTAAATATTTGTTCATTTGGTCGAATTTTATTATCTTTAGTTTTCTATGTTTTATGATTTTTTTTTTCAGTACAGGGGACTGAACCCTGGGGGCTCCACTACTAAGCTACATCCCCAGCACCCCCAGCCCCTTCCCTCTTCATTTTTATTTCGAGCAACCCACTAAGATGCCGAGGCTGGCCTCAAATTTGAGATCTTCCTGTCTCAGCCTCCCAAGTCACTAGGATTACAGGTGTGCACCTCCACTGCCAGCTATATTTTATAAACTTTTTGCAATGTGCATTAATTTAGAAGCAGGAAAAAGAGAGTGATTTAAAATATTCTTCCTTTATAGTTATGTTACATTTTTAAAAAACCACTATTTTCTTCTTTATGCTCTTCTGGATTTTCCACAAATTTCTACAACGAGTACATATTATTTTTAGGCTTAGAAAAGTTTTATTTTAAAATGTTATTTTGGGAGATCCAAAAATTCCGAGTGTATGCCCAAAAGGATTGAAAAGAGGGACATGAAGACATTTTTGAATACATGTTCATAACACCATCATTTATAAGGCCAATAGGTAGAAGCAACCTAAGGTCCCTCGGTAGATGAATGGATGAACAAACTGTGGTCTATCCATACAGTGGAATAGTATTCAGCCTTTAAAAAGGAAGGAGTTCTGACACAGGCTACCCCAAGGCAGAACCTTGAGCACATTATGCTATCTGAAGTAAGCCAGGGACAAAAGGTCAAATATGGTCTGATTCCACTTAGCAGAGGTCCCTCAAGTAGTCGTATGCATAGACAGAAAACAGAATGGAGGCTTCGGGGGCTGGGGGAAATGTAAGCAGGAATTATTTATTATTTATTGGGTACAGGGTTTCAGTTTTTCAAAATGAAAAGAGTTCTGGAGATCTACTGCCCAATGCACTTAACATTACTGGACTGTCCACTTAAAGATGGTACGTTTGGGACTGGAGTTGTGGCTCAGTAGCAGAGGGTTTGCCTAATATGCGTGAAAGCCCTGAGTTCAAGCCCCAGTACTGCTGGAGGGAGGGGGGTGGTAAAAAAGGCAGATTTTGTGATGTATATTTTATTACACTTTTTAAAAAATGTGGTCTGGGGACAGCCGGATCTCCCATGTCCTGTCATGGGCTGCGATGACCGTGCTGTCCATGAAGTCAGAGACGTGAGCTCATTTCTGGAGCCTTTCATCTAACTTCTAGCTGACAGGATGGTGGGGGGTTAGGGGGACCATCTCCATGGCATCAGGAGAAGGCGACCAGACAGAGCCAGAGGGTGGCGGTCTGCAGCACAGAGGCCACAACTGAAAAACCAGAAGTCAGCTGCCCCCGTGCAAATGTGGACCTTGTATGGGTCCTGGATCCAACAACCAGCTGTCCCGATGGGGGAAAATGGGGGCGATTTTAGATTAGACCAGGAATCGCTACTGAGTTTCTTAGGTGTCCTGGTTGAAGTGTGATTGTGTAGAAAACCTCCTTACTTCTTAGAGATTTAGGAAGGATAGTTTATGAGGTCTATACTTTATTTTAAAATACTTGAGCCAAAAAATAAAAATATGAACTGAATATGGAAAAATGTCAACAATTGTTTCACCTCGGTAATGGGATACAGGTTCTTAAAAATTATTTTCTCTATCCAGGTACAATGGTACATAGTTGTAATCCAGCTACTTGGGGAGGCTGAGACAGGAGGCTCAGAAGTTTGAGGCAGCCTCAGCAATTTCTTGAGACCTTGTCTCAAAATAAATGAAAGGCTTGGGAGGCTGAGGCAGGAGGATCACGAGTTCACAACCAGCCTCAGCAATTTAGCAAGGCCCTAAGCAACTCAGCAAGACCCTTTAATATTTATATTTAAATAAAATATTAAAAATTTAATATTTAATTTAAAATTTAATTTAATATTTAAGTTAAATATTAAAAAGGGCTGAGGACGTGGCTCAGTGACAGAACACTTGCCTACCAGGTGTGAGCCCCTGGGTTTAATTCCTAGTACCTCAAAAACAAAAACAAAACCTCTTTGCTTTTTGATATGTTATTTTTCGGATTTAAAAAAAAAAAAACATTTTTCTAGTTGTAGTTGGACACAATACCTTTACTTTACTTATTTATCTTTATGTGGTGCTGGGGATGGAACCCAGCGCCTCACACATTCCAGGCGAGAGCTCTGCCACCGAGCCACGCCCAGCCCCTGGGTGTCTTTAAACTCTGAGGCTCTATAAGCGTATGTATTTTAACCCTTGGTTGGGAGTCCTTTGGGACTTTCATTTCTTAAACCCAAAGCATGAGCCCCACCTGGGGGAGGGACAGCTTCTCTGGGTGCCCAGGGGCGACTCTGGGACAGATGGGTCCAGTGCAGGGTTTGGGTGCGGGACAGGGCCAGGGCCACAGTCCTGGGCCCCCTGGGGAGGGCGGGAGGTACCTGAGGCAGAGTGGCCCTGCGGGGGGCCTCATCAGGCTCAGAAGGAGGGTCAGCTGCTCCAGGCCCAAGCCGCACCGGGTCAGCCTGGGGACAGAGGGTGGTCACTGGCGTGGCTGTGGCCGGGTGCCCCACCTCGTAGCTGTCCCAGGGGCTGGCCTGGTCACTCACGTGATCTCTGTCAGCTGGAGGGCCTGGCTCAGGCTGGTGGCCAGTCTGGGCACATGCTCGGGCCCAAAGCTGCACTCGCTGAGCCTGGGGCAGAGGGTAGGGCCAGGCCTGGTGGGTGTGGGCCACTGGCTCTGCTTCCCCCAGTCCTCCAGGGACCCTGCAGGGGAGCCCCAGGGAGGCCAAGGCCTGGGCCAGCCTGCGGAGGGCTAGGGACGGCTTCAGCTTTGGGCACTGCCTGTCTCTGATGGAGGACCCCCTACCCCCCAGCAGTGTTAAAGTGAGTCACTTGGGGACCCTGGCTCTGGCCAGGCACCGGGCAGGCCTCCGGGTGCCCAGGGGACCTGCGTCACGTGCACTGCTCCCTAATCCCCACAGCGTGGGTACAGGCAGGGCCTCCCCCGCTGCAGGAGGCCAGGAGTAGCCGCTTCCGTCCAGCCCAGCGTGGCCAGCCCTCCTGCTCATCAGAGGCCCCGGGAGAGGAGGCAGGCCAGGCGGGATCCTCCTGGACAGGCGGCCACTCACCAGACCCTCAGCTGAAAAGGGGCAGCACAGGGCTGCCCGCTCTGGGGGACAGGGCCCCTGGCTATTGCTCAGGGGCTTCCAGGAGGGCCCGGCCTCTGGGACAGACTTGAGGGGTTCTGAGAATTTTCTCTCAGAAGCAGCAGGGAAGAGGCTGCAGGCTGCGGGCCCAGGTGAGCAGAGGTCGGGTGTGCACACCCACAGAGCAAAGGCCCTGAGGCCGCAGTGTGTGTGAGTGTGTGTGTGTGTGTGTGAGAGAGTGTGAGTGTGAGTGAGTGTGAGCATAAGTGTGTGTGTGTGAAGGTGTGTGAGTGTGAGCGTGTGTGAGTGTGAGCGTGTGAATGTGTGTGAGAGTGAGTGTGAGCGTGTGAGAGTGTGTGTGAGAGTGTGTATGTGAGTGTGGGTGTGTGAGAGTGTGTGTGTGAGTATGTGTGAGAGTGTGTGTGAGAGTGTGTGTGAGAGTGTGAGAGTGTGAGTGTGTGTGAGTGTGGGTGTGTGTGAGAGAGTATGTGTGAGTGTGTGTGTATGAGTGTGTATGTGAGTCTGAGCGTGTGAGTGAGTGTGTGTGAATATGTGGGGTGCTGGGGGAGGGCATGGTGGGAGGTGCTCAGATTGAGGAACAAGATGAGGCAGGGCCTTTGGGTCATACTTGGGCCACGGAGCCTCACCCTAACTGTAAGTCTTGAGGTTTCTGGGGTCCAGATTCTGGAAACATCTGAGAATAAATCCAAGTCTGGTCACTTCCCAGCTGTGTGAGCCTGGACAGGTTACTGAACCTCTCTGTGTTTTAATTCCTCATCTGTACAATAAGGGATTGGAGGACAACCTACCCCTCAGGGTTATTGTATTAAATGAGTTAATGTTATAAAGTGTTCGGAAAGGCCTGGCTGGCTGGGGAGATGTATCAGCTACCATCATCATCATCATCATCATCATCATCCCCCCCTGAGGGCCCTGGGCTCTGTCTCTCTCAGCCTCACCATCATGTCCTTGGGCCAGTTCCTCTGTATGTCTCACTTCAGCTATAAACACCACCTCCAAATGGGTCCCCTTGCCCCTGGCCAGGCCTCCTCCAACACATTCACCCCACAGCGCCAGGGGCTCTTCACACACACACACACACACACACACACACACACACTCACACCCGGCCATGCCACTGTACGGCTCTCGACTCCTCAGTGGCTCCCCATTGCCCCAATATAGAGTTCAGACTGGAGGTTGGGGTGTCCGTGGCAGATGTGGGGGACCAAGCCCAGGCAGAGAGCTTGAGGCAGACTGAGGAGGAGAGGCCCGAGTGGAGGAGGCTTGGAGGCCACCACCAGCCAGACCCCATGGGCACTGCCCCAAGGGGTTACCTGAGTGTGGTCCGCGGGGTCTCCCCCGGCTTGGAGAAGTGAATCCAGAAGTCCTGCGCGGAGCCCAGGCTGCAGGGAGAGAGGACAGCAAGCATGGTGACACAGGGTGCCCAGGGGACTCAGAGGGAAGGGGACACCCACAGGGACAAGGTGGCAAAGCCACAGGCGGAAGGACCCTGGCCGACTGGAGGAGATGGTCATCCTCAGGATGCACCTGGCCTTCCCCGTCCCACGAGCCCCGCTCCCCATGGCACCCGGCGTCAGGGGGTGGAAGCTGTGACCCCCTGAGCAGAGAGGGGCAGAGGTCTCGAGTGGCTGCCGTCCTGTCGCCTTACTTCACGGAGGCCTCCCGGACCCGCGGGTGGGAGGGCAGGGTCTCCAGCAGCTGCCACACGCCTTCCCGCGAGATGCCGTTGAGGCTCAGGCTAGGGGGGAAAGGAGGCTCAGGATGGCGCCTGCCAGCCCCTCACCCCCCGGCTGTCACTGCAGAAGAGGCTGAGTGTCCAGGCCGGGGCGCTGGGGCGACAGGACCAGGGGGGACACTTCCACGCCCAGGCGGAACGGCACCAGGCCCCGAGTCCCTGGGAGCTGCACCCGCCACTGCCCCTGTGGCCTGGACAGGGCGTGAAAGACCCCACCGGCAGCCCCACCCGCTAGGGCTGGGACAGGGAGGACCCGGGCGCAAAGCTCTGTTGCCTAGCAACAGGTCAGAGCCCTGAGGAGGTGGGGCAAGAGTGTGGATGGCTTCCTGGGGACCCTCCTCCTCCTGCGGGGACATCTCCAAATCTGTGTCCCCCAGAACTGCCCCTTCCCTCCGTCCCCAGGCTCCCCAATGATGCCCTCTAGGGACGCGGCCATGCTCTGGCCGGGGAGGCCTCCCTCTCCCCTGTCCTGAGCCTGCTCCCCACTTACTCGAGCGACCCCGAGATGGGCACCTGGGGCAGGTGTTCCAGAAGGCATCTGAGCCCATCGTCACCCAGCAGGTTCTCTGTGAGACTGCAAGGGGTCGGTCACAGGGGTGGGTGGTGGTCCCCGTGGCCACCGTGCGTACTGTCACTTCTACTCAATGTCACCACGCCATCCCCGGCACCACACCCGCAATATCACCACCGTCACCCTCACCCGGGATCGACCAGAACCCCCACATTGCCCGCCCCACCCCCCTCCCCGGCTCCCCTGCAGGCCCGCCCCAGGCTGCCCCTCAGTATCTGGGGGTGCCCCAGGCCTGCGCGTCCAGGAGGCTCTCAGGAGTTGGAGAAAAGCCAGTTCACTTTCACCCGACCCTTGGCCTGTGTCGGGACCCATGATACATTCAGGGACCAGAGAAGGGTTGGGGCCTGCCCCTCTGGTTGGGTCACGCGGGAAACCATGGGACAGGTTCCCATTCCCCATCCTCGAGCCGTCTGTGGTTTGAGCCACAGTTTCTGGATCAATGTCACCAGCTGGGAGAAGAGGGGCAGCCTCGGGGCCCAGTCCTACGGCCCTTTCTGAAGGGCTCCCAGAAGTTGGTTCTGCCACGTGGGGACCGGGGATGGGAGAGAGAAAACGGGCCCAGGGCAGGTTTAGGGATGTCCTGGGAATCTTACGCCTCTCCTGACAGCAGATCCGAAGGTGTAGGTGCCCCGTGGGAGTCATGCCCACACGCGCCAGCACCCCAGCCCCACCCAGGCACAAGTCCTGCCCCTCCCTGGACTCACTCCAGCTGGCTGAGGTTGTCACACTTGCTCAGCAAACAGCACAGGGGCTCCACGTGCTCCAGACTCAGGCTGCAGCTCCGGAACCTGGGGGGTGAGGGAGGACATCCACAGGGGACCAGGCAGTCAGCTCCTGGGACCACTCCATCCTGGCTAGACCTGGGTGTGGCCTCTGGGCTCCACCTTGGATCTTCTGAAACTACCCAGCACCGCCCACACCCCCCCATCCCACCCCCCACACGGGCTCCACCTGGCTCTCAGGTTGGTGTTGCTGGAGATCAAACCCAGGGCCCCTGTCTGCTGGGCACGACTCCACCACCGAGGCGCATGCCCAGGCCCCGGTTCTCTGCTTCCTCACCTCCTGCAGAAAAGCTGCCTGCCACTGAGGTGGGACCCCATGCAGATGGCTGGGGTGCCCATGCTGGCCCTGTCCCTTACTGCTCTGTGACCACAGCTGGCAGCTGCTAAGCGTAAGTGTGTGCAAGGTTCTTAAAATGGTTCAGTAACAGAGAACTGGCAGCTGCTTTTGCTCAAAGCACTGACTCTTCGTCAGCGCCGGCAGGTGCCCAGGGCATCCCTAACAGCATCTCTGCTGCGTTTTGTGTCTGTCTCCTTTATTAACTCGGGACCAGGTCCCTGCTCACATCTGCAGGGGGGCACGTTGATCCTGTAAGCAGCGTGACGTGGGTTGACTAGCCCTAGATTCCCATGACCTAAGACTGAGGACAGCGAGACAAGAGCCACGGAACTGTTCTCAAGGGTGGCCAGAGCCTTGCAGGGGCACCCAGAAGAACTGCAGTCACCTCGAATTCCAGAAAAGCGGAGCCTCGTGGACAGATTACTGTGCCCCACCCCCCTGAGGTCACCTCCATGCCAGTAACTGAGGCTGGAAGCGGGAGCCATCATCTCATGGGAACTGGATTGTCCCTCAAGCGATAAGGACGTTTCCAGAGTGACCTTGCAGACATTGACCAACCAGGGCTGGCCTGACCAAGAGGACCGACTCCACCAGCTGCGGGAACCCCAGCCATAGATGTCCCCACCCCTGCCCTCGCTCCCCTGTTCTCTAAAACCTCAGTGTTCCAGTCAGTCCCTTGAAGGCACATCTTTGGTCACTCTACCCCACGTCTGCTCTTCCCTGCATGCCCACTCTGTGATTCAAATCCCTCTCCTGTCCTTCCCCACTGTCCATCTCATTGATGGGCACATTGGCAGAGGTGGCAGAGATGGACAACCAGAGGGATGGGTCCAAGTCTCACAGGAAAGCTGATGACATCGAATAGTTTCTAGAAACATCGTCTCTGCATTCAGAGGTTGCCCCCCACCATCTCTCTTTGGTCCTGAGGATTGGACTCAGGGACACTCGACCACTGAGCCCCATCCCCAGCCCTATTTTGTATTTTATTTAGAGTCAGGGTCTCACTGAGTTGCTTAGTGCCCCACTTTTTCTGAGGCTGGCTTTGAACTCTAGATCCTCCTGCCTCAGCCTCCTGAGCAGCTGGGATTACAGGCATGGGCCACCGTGCCCGGCCAGAGGGTCCCCTCTTGCTCCGGGTTCTGCTTTCATGCAACACCTTCCTCCTTCTCCCCTGGGGCCCACAGAGCCTGGCTGGGTTCAGTAAGGGAAGGACCCTTAGGTCTGAGGAAGCGGCCGCCTTGGGCATGGCTTCATTTGGCTCACAAACCCCGCAGCATGGTGGCTCAGAATCGAAGGGCCGGGAATGGAGGGCTCGCCCAGGTGCCAGGCCTCAGTGGAGCCGGGCTTGGGCAGCTGGCCTGCAGCCCCTGTGTTCTGGCCGGGCGGGCGCAGACCCCTTGCCTCCCTTTGGAGGCTCTCAGCTCTCTCTGGACGTCCACTTCTTCATGTTGGGTGCAGCGAGTCTCCCTGCAGGGTTCTTCCAGTCTGCCCTCTGTCTGACCACGCAAGAGGCCAGTCTACCTGTCCCCAAAGCCCCCCGGTCTGGAACACGGTTAGAGGCACTTACCCACAGCACACGCCTTCCTTGTCCTCGCTAGGTCTGAAGTGCAGGGTGGCGTGAGTCAGGGACCTGGAGCAGACAGCATCCGGCTCAGCCACCCACGGCCACAGGGTGCTCCCAGGGGACAGGCACCCCTCCTCAGAAGCGCAGCCTGTGGCGGGGTCCCGCTGCCTTCGTCCTGTCCCTCGTATCCACAGACTCCAGGCCCAGCCCTCTGAGCCTAGCCTGGTCGTTCCAGGACAATGCCCACCTGAGGTCCACCTTCTGAACCCGCGGGCACAGGCTGAAGATGTCGGCCAGCAGCAAGGGGCTTCTTGGGGACAGCCCCGTCGGGCTCAGCCTGAGAAGGAAAGGAGCAGAAGCGAGATCATGGACAAGAAACCAGGATAGGACGGAGGGCAGGAAAGGGGGGGAGCGGGGGGGGCTGCACATAGTCATGGGGAAGGGACTCGAGAGGGACAAGGGGCCTGGGAGGCCAGCAGGCTTGGATTTGCTGTGTGACCTTGAATAAGTTACTTGACCTCTCTAAGCCTCAGCTTCCTTATCTGGAAAAGACAATGGATCGTGGTCTACCTTCCTCTCTGGTGCTTGGGGGTTTGATTACACTCAGCAGGGACGACACTGGCCTGCCACCGTGTTTAGTATTGTTGTGACACTAATGTTTGTGCCCATAACACAGACTTGACAGGCGAGTCCTTACAGAGTGAGAAGCCTCAGGCCCTTCGAGGGGAGTTTCTTTATGTGAACACTATTGAGATTTGAGCTCAGTACTTCTTTGTTGTGGGGACCAACCTGTGAGCTGTCTCGCTAGATGCCAGCGTAGTGCTCCCCACTCCTAGCTGTGACAGCCAGAAATACCTCCACTGCCCAATGTCTCCTGAGGGGGCAAAATCACTTCCACTTCCAAGCTACTGCCTTAGAGAAGTGCGAGGTCCACCTTGCCTTGGAGGCATCCCCAGGTCCTCCTTAACCCCCATCTCCTCCACTTTCTCTCCAAGGGGTCTCCCTGTCCGCCTCGCTGCTCTCCAGCTTGACTCCGTCATGCCTCAGGGCCTCACACAAGCTGTTCCCTCTGCCTGGAATGCAGTTCCTTGCTCTTCTTCACAAGGCTGGCTCCCTCTCCTACTTGAGGTTGCAGCTCAGGGCCCCCTCTAAGATATATTCCCTGCCACTCTGCCATCTTCCGTTCGCCCCAGATCCACGTCAGCTCAGCATTGCCTAGTGATCCTGAGCAAACAGCATTTAGACGGTTTACGACTCCCTATGCCCTCGCAGCTGAAGAGGTCAGAGACTTGATCTCTCCGCGCCCGCCGCCATGTTCGGTAACTCCCCCACTCTGCCATCTTCTAACCAAGCTGTCCAGTTGTCCACTCATTTACCATCATGGAAAAAATCACCTTATCCCTGGCCACATTCATCTTATTTGATTTCAATTTGCATATGGCTCGGCTCCTTGTGCGACAAGGCAAGCTCCAAGAATCAAGGACCTGCTCATTTTCTTGTTCCCTGCTGTGTCTCCAGTGCCCCAAATAGTGCCTGGCTCACAGCAGATGCACAAACACTGCAGGCTGAGCAAAACAAAGTGTAAGCCCTGGTAAGGGTCGGGCTGGCCAAAGACAGATGAGGAGTTGGGACCAATGCTGTGTGACTTAGGCAAAGAAAAGCCCCTCTCTGGAGTGAGGATTCCCACCTGTTCATTTTAACCTGCCTTATGGTTAAAATAGGAGCCCCTCCCGACCCATTCTGTCCAGGCAGGTGGGGAGGACCACAGAGGGGCCGTGGGTTGGCTGTTGTGCAGCTTCGGGCCTCTGGATGCTGCCATGCCTCCCCTGTCCCCATAGGAGTGGACGATAAGCAAGACCCCAGAGGTGGCGTGAGCCGTCCTAGGCGTCCCAGGCCCTCGGCCTTGGTATTCAGGGTGCTGTTATTAATATTATGATTTAATTTCCTCTTGTATTTTGCATCTCAGCCACAGCTGTTTCCCCCTCCGCTTGAAGAATATTTAAAGTAAATCCTTTTTAAATTCTAACCAGTCTGAGCTGAAATTAGAAAATAGAAATTTTAAATACTTTGGGAGAGGCTGCTTCAAAGCTTCACTGTGACAGAGCTAAGATGGTGACCTTTAAAAAAAGGAATGTGACATATATGTGGCCTGCACCTGTACCGGCCTTCTTAGGAGCAGGTGACCTTCCTGTGGCCGGGAGAAGGACGGTAGTACATTTTGAGGAACTGGCTTGTGTGGGTCCCAACCTTGGGGAAGGGCAGGGGAACAGAAAACCCATTTGCCAGATGAGGAGACTGAGACCCCCCTGGGGACAAATAACTCCCCTGCTGTCAGGTTGACAGAGAGTTGGGGGACGTTGGAAGCAGATTTGAGTGCCCAGCTGCGCCTGATGAAATCATGAACTTCCCAGGGCAGGAGGGAGGAGGAAGAGGAGGCAGCTTTGTAGCAGAAGGGCCTTGGGACAGGGGCCCCGGGAGCAGAAATGTGGGATCTTACTGCAGCAGGCGCAGCTGGGGGAGCCGCAGCAAGCACTGCAGCAAGGTCTCCAGGCTCTGGTCGCTCAGGGTCTCGCAGGATAATCTGCAAAAGAGCATATGAGTGAGGAGGGGAACCTTCCAGGAAAGCAGGGAGCAGGGCCTCCCAGCCAGGACCAGGGCGGCTTGAGACTCCTCCCCACAACACGGGGTCCTTGAGTTAGTGCTGCGGCTGGAAGGTTGGAGAAATCTGGAGAATACTGGGAGGAGCCAGACCCAATCCCCTCTGCAAGCTGCACCACGAACTCCCGAGGGCTTTCCCCTCTACCCAGATGGACGAGCAGAACTCTGATCTGCAGGCACCTGAGAGCGCCCGCTGCACACTCCCCCCCCCCCCCCCCCCCCCGTAGTGAGCGTGCCGCTTCAGTGTGCAGGGCAGGGTAGCGAGAGGAGGCACGAGCCAGCGCGTCAGAGCCCACCTTCCTGCTCATCGGTCGTCCGGACACTGCAACATCCCCTGCTGCACTCAGGAGACCTCCAGGCACCCACCCGGGGTCTCTGCTCTCTCTGAGCACCCTGGGATTCACACCTACGTCTACTAGGGGGCAGGAGCCGCTTGTGGTCCTGCTTTCTCCCCTGTGGTCTCAGGGCAGGCAGTAGGCAAGGCCTGCAGCATTCAGGTCATCCTTGTGTCCCCCAGAGCCTGGTCCTGAGCCTGGTAGAAGTTGGTGCTTGAGAGTTAAGGCCCCAAGTGTGCTCCGGGCTGTGTGGCAGCATTGCTGCTCGAGAGAGCCTGGAAGCAGCCTGGATGCTAGACTGGGGGGGGGGACCTGGAGCAGCACGCAGCACGGCCTCACGGCAGAGGGTCGGAATCCAAAGACGTGGATACACAAACACTCTGAAGAACATGCAGGAGACGATCGGGGGCAACTGGGTATCAATGGGATGTATGATTTCTATGGAATCACTGCTAGTATTTTAGGTCTGATAATGGCTATGAAAAAAAAAAAAACCCTCTGCACACTGGAATACACACAGATGAGTGCGTAAGGTAACGGGAATTGATTCAAAATATAAGCTGGGCGCATTGGGACAGCTGAGACGAGCCATGGTGCTGTGGCGCTGGCCTGTAACCCTGGAGGCTCAGGAGGCTGAGGCAGGAGGATCGTGAGTTTAAAGCCAGCCTCAGCCCCTTAACAAGGCCCTAAGTAACTCAGTGGGACCCTGTCTCTAAACAAAAACCAATAAACAATACAAAGGGCTGGAGATGTGGCTCAGTGGTTAAGTGCCCCTGGATTCACTCCCCAGTACCAAAAGAGAAAAAATGACCCCGAGTGAGTGTGTGAGCGTGTTGAGGTAGGTGGAGGCCACCTGAGTGTTCTTTACATTTCTATAGATGCTTCAGAGTTTCCATAATAAAATGCTGTTGAAATTAAAATGTGATTTTGCAGCGGGGACTCTAACCCAACCTTGGCCAGGTGACCAAGTTCCACATCAGCAGGGGTACATTGAGGGCACCGGCCCTGAGAGGGTGTGTTGAGAGGGCATTTTGCCGGGCTGGGGTTGTGGCTCAAGCGGTAGCGCGCTCGCCTGGCATGTGTGCGGCCCGGGTTCGATCCTCAGCACCACATACAAACAAAGATGTTGTGTCCACCGAGAACTAAAAAATAAATATTAAAAAAAATTTCTCTCTCTCTCTCTCTCTCTCTCTCTCTCTCTCTTTCCTCTCTCTTTAAAAAAAAAAAAAAAAAAGAAGAAAAAGAAGAGAGGGCATTTTGCCTCTGTGACGTTCTTCCCCCAAGCCCAGCTTAGCTAAGAGAGAAACAGAGAAGCTCCAACCAAACAGCATTTCCCACAGCAGCTAACCAGTCCTCCTCAGAACCACCAAGAGCAGGAAAGACACAGACAGAACAGGAAACTGCCAGAGGCCAGAGAAGGCCGAGGAGCTTGGTGTCTAAATGCAACATGGGGTCCTGAGTGGAATCCTGGGTCACATCAAGAATGAGCATTGGTAAAAAAGCTGGGAATTCTGAATAAAGCTGGAGTTAATGGTCATGTGCCCAGGTTGGTTTCTTCACTGTGTTGGGTGCACTGGGGCCGTGTGAGATGTTACCGGCAAGGGAAACGGGTGCGGGGACTCTCTTGGTAACATTTTTGTAAATCAAATCTGAAATTGGCACCAGGTGCGGTGGTGCACGTCTGTAATCCCCACAGTTTGGAAGGCTGAGGCAGGAGGATGGCGAGTTCAAAGCCAGCCTCAGCAACTTTGCAAGGCGCTAGGCGACTCAGTGAGACCCTGTCTCTAAGTAAAATACAAACTAGGGCTGGGGATGGGGCTCAGTGGTGGAGTGCCCCTGAGATCAAACCCTGGTACTGCCCCCCACAAAAAAAATCTGAAACTGTTCTAAAATAACTTGTTAAAAAATGAGCTGGTGGCTGGGGAATGTGGCTCGGTGGTGGAGCACTTGTCTAGCATGCACTAGGCCCCGGGCTCCATCTGCAGTGGAGGAAAAATAAAAAAATCAAACAAACAAATAGAATCAAATCTGATTCACAGATCTTGATCTTCAGGGAAAACCATGTCAAACAATTGGGCGTTGCAGAAGGATCTTTCCTGCATGGTAAGATCCCTGACTGACAAATGAAGTAACCCCCTGCCTCAGTATCTGTATGTGTCTGAACACGGAGAAAGGTCTGGAAAGGACACGGGCCAGGAAGTCAACATGGATTATCTTGTTGGAAAGGCTGGGAGGGCATTTAAGATGAAACCAAAAGCAAGACGCAAGCAGAAAGTCCCGGCCCCGGACTGTAAATGTAGGTGAACACCCCGAATCCAAAAATCCGAAATCAAGAATGCTCCAAAATTGGAAACTTTTTGAGTGCCAGCTGACATGATGCCACGGATGGAAGATTCCACATCTGACCACAGGTGATGGGATGCAGTCAAAAGCAGAGGCCCACTAGAAATGTCTGAAATTACCTTCAGGGCATGCGCATAAGGTGTATAGGAAAAGGAAATGAACCTCCGTTTAGACTTGGGTCTCATCCCCAAGACTTCTCACTATGTATATGAATAAATATCTCCAAATCTGAAGCAAAGTCCCAAGCATTTCAGACATTGCTGGTCCCAAGCATTTCAGTTACTTAAGTAGGTAAAAACTAATATGCAAATGAGCATGGAGGAGAAGGGGGCGTGGACAAGCGACAACGTGGATTTGATCAGAGAAGGGGGCTGTGCGGGCAGGCGAGGCAGCTTGTCTTGGCTCTTTAAGGTAATTACTGTAATACAAAGACAACGAAGACCACCGAAGGACAGGCTGACCATGGGCTTTGCAGGTGAGGAAGCTGAGGCCCGGGAGTTAAAGTCATTTGCCTAAAGTCACCAGCTTGTAGGTGGCTCAATCAAGATTCCTGGTTGCAAGTCTAGTCCCCTGTCACAGGTGTTCAGGTGGAGGTGGTCCTGGGGGTGTGGAACTCCAAAGAAGGGCTTTTAGAAGTGACAACCTCCAGCCACACAGGCCGGCCTATGTGGGTGCCTGGGTGGGGACAGACAGGGCTCCCCGGTGTCCTGGGGTGAGTGTGGGGAGTGGAAGGTCCTGCATGGCAGGTTCCGGTGGGAGGGGTGGTGTCCGAGGCTGGGGGCTGCTGAGGACAACCAGTCTCCTACCAACAGGCCGGAGATCCCCGATGGGCGAGGGCTAGCAGGGCCTGGCAGGGAGGGGCGGGAGAGACTCCTGTCTTCTAAACAGGGGCCCCCACCCTGGTTACATGGGGCCCTCTGGGGCTGCGTCTTGTCACTTACTGCACTTCTAGTGGCCCTGGACACTGCTCCAGAGCGGCACAGAGGCTGGTGAGGCTCAGAGGCTCCAGCTGACACTCCTTGAGGCTGAGAAGGGACAGAGGGAGGGGCAGGGGATCAGAGAGGGCCCAGGGCCCTGTGCAGCCGGGGTCCCTCTCCTCCTTCTCAGTGGCAAGCTCCCTACCCTGCTCAGCATTCTCTCCTCTCCCCAGGATCCCTTACTCCCTGGCGACTCCTGTTCTACCACAAGGACAGCCAAGGCCTCTGAGTGTCCCATTGATCCTGTCCAGGGATCCTCCCATTCCCTCCCACTGCCTTACCTGAGTCTGGGCCACCATCCTCACTCACCTGGACCATCTAACACTCTCTGAGTTCTCCTTTTGCAAATCTGCAAATCTGACCAGGCCTCTCTACCTGCTTAAAACCCTCTGTGGCTCCCTATTACTTTTAGACCAAGCAGGAATGCCTTTCCCACCGCCTCGCTGTGCTCTTGTCCTCTCTGCGCTCTAGCCACACAGAAACACTCTCTGAGAGCCAGGGGCTCCTTCATCCTGTCCCTCCTGCCTGGGGCACTACTCAGTCTCTCCTCCCTGTAACTCTGTTGGGGCCTCAGCTTAGGTATCTCTCTTGGGGAGGACATTGAGTCCCAGCTGGGGTCTCAGTCCCTGGTGGCAGAGAGGGAAATCTCTGACCTCCCAGGCCACGCTCCAGCAAAAGCACTCTGCCTTTCTCTCCACACCCCACCTCTCTTGTACAGGGTAGTATATTTGGAAGAGAGGTAGCCTCTTTCTGTTAATAGGTGTCCCCGAAGCAGATGGCAACCCAGGCACTGGGGACTGGGCAGGATGGTCCTGTCTGCTTTAGAAAAGTGTGAAGTCTGCTCCCTCAGAACACTGGGGCCGGGCTGTGAGCTGCCCCAAGGGCTCCAGCAGCGCCCACACTCATGGCTGTGGTTTTACCTTCTCTCCGACTCTTTCTCTTCCCTCGCTCCCAATCCCCAGCTAGGGCCCTCTAGGTTCTACCCACTCCCTAACCCCCCCACTCCATGTGGTTACCCCAAAACAAGAAGCGGGAGACAGTACCAGAAGCTCCTGGGGATGCTGCGCTGACCGAACCCGGAGAAGTGGGCTCTGGCTGGGAACTCTGGAGAGGAGCCACCCATCCACCCATCCCTGCAAGGAACGTTCCAATCAGCCACGTTGGACCCGCGCACTCAGGGCTGGAGGGGCTCCCACAGGCAGCCAGCCCTCGACCCAGGGCCAGCCCCTCCATGCACAGACAGGGAAACTGAGGCCCGGGGCAGGGAAACCAGGGTGAGAAAAGCAAGCAGCTCAAAGCTGTCCCAGGGCGGCCGCAGAAGGTGCAGGGAGCCAGGACAGAGCCCCTCCCCGCCCCATCATGGGCTTTGCAATCCATGTGATTTCTGCCTCCATGTCCCTGAGAGGTTCCCCAGAAACGAGGCCCTAGATGGCCCACGTGACTGGCGATGCTTTGCCCACCCCATAAGTCAGCTGAAGCCACTGCCCAGCGGGCCCCTTCCCAGGAGAGCCCGGGACGCCCGTCCCCACTAGGGGGCAGCCGCGGGCACCCTCAAAGCGCGCGGTGCGTCTGGCGTTGGCCGCCGAGAGGTGGAAAGCTGTTTTTCCAAGAGCATCGACGGTTTCTCGGGGTGCGGCGGGGCAGTGAGTCACATGAAGCCGAGTCGGCAAAAGCCCCAGATCGGAAACACAGCTGCCCGGTGCCCTTCCACGCTGCTTAGCTGTGGTTGTGGTCGGGTCCTCCCCGCAGCGCCCCGCCCTCCTCCAGGACCCTGGGGGCAGCGACTGTTCTACGGGGCAGGGGCGGTTTCAGAAGTAGGGTGCCTGACGGGGGGTGGGGTGGGGGTTTGCCCAAGCCGAGTGGCCAGCATGGGTGTGGGGACCCCTGGAGGAAATGGGGATCAGGGCAAGAGGGGAGCCCACCCCATCTCCCTGGAATGCCCGCTCCTCACCTGCCTCTCTTGTCACCCTGCAGGAGGATCTGCTGGCTCTCCAAGCTGGAAGCAGAGAGGAGGCAGCTATTTGAGAAAGGGCAGAGGACCTCCGACCCAGCCCTGGAGAGGCCACACCCCCGTACAGGAGGGCTGGGGGGCAGCCTGCTTCCTCAGCGAGTCCAGCAACGGGAGATCACATCGGAGCACATGGCCAGTGTCCTCTTACTGGGTTCTCACGATCACACCGTGAAGGTAGGAATTAGAATTTCTGAGTTTCATTTTACACATAAAGAAACTGAGGTGTGGGTGAGCTCAAGGATCTGCCCAATGCTGCATGGCTGGGAGGTGGCTCAGCCGGGTCCATCTGCCTTGCACCTCCTGTTCTTGGGGACCTGGGGGTAGGAGGCTCAGCGCCTCTGGAACCATGGGGGCTCTGTATGGGGGGCCATAGCTCTGTGCTGGCTGGTGTCCTCCCCTCTGTGGTCTCATCAGCTCCAGAGGTCTCAGGTCCCTGAGCCACCACAGGGCTCCCAGTGTTCCTATAAGTCTCTGAGAACAACTGGGAGAGGGAGTAAGGGGGGCTGATGGGCTTTGTCCCACGGAGAATTTGGGAAACTTGGGTGTTTCTGGGGCCATGTTGTTCCACCCCTCCCTCCGCCCACCCCTCCCTCCATCCCTCCACCCCTCCACCTCTCCATCTCTCCACTGGACACCTAGCACATCCTCACTGGACCTGGTACCATCTAGGGCTCTGAGGATGGATGTGTGGTGACATGACAGACGAGGGACCCAACTGGAAGCTGATGGCCTGTGGGATGAGGGGTCAGGCAGGGCGAGGGGCAGAGGGGCACTCACCTGACATCCAGGTGGGCCGCCCACTGCAGAGCAGACATGCACTGGGCCAAACAGCACACGGCACTCAGGGACACACCGTTCTCGCTGAGGCTGCAGATCACAGGGTGACAATGACGGAGGCCACCCAGGACTCAGACACACCTTCTTTGGTCAGAGCACAGGACAGGGAGTTGGGGGGTATTGTCCCTGATTTCAGATGACAGAACCCACCAAGCCCCAGGTGCTCGGAGATCACTCCTCCCAACCTCATTGGACAGAAAGGGAGACAGAGGCCAGGCAGAGGCCAGGTGTCGCCCAAAGTGACAAGACATGAGGTGACAGAGCCGAGGTTGGAACTCAGTGGTTCCCTTGGTCTGTGACCCGTCTAAGCAGTGCTTTTTGGCCAGAGTGGGCTCAGTCTCCCCACCTGACAAAGGAGGGTGACACTGGGTGCAAAATGAAAGCGTGGGGACCATGCCCTTCCTTTACCCCATGGTCCCTCTGTCAACCTGTCGTGGGGCTTTTCATTTGCCACTTAACTGCCCACTCCTCAGGATGAGGACCCCAGCAGGGTGCGCAGGGCTCTCCCAGGCACTGGTCAGTGGAGCCCCGTGTTAGGAGGTCACACAGGGACGTGCTCTGCAGGCTCAAGCTGTGTGTCTGTCGTCTGCCTGTGAAGCGGAGGCCTTCCTTCCTGCCCAGGTGCAGGCCCCAGCAGGACCAGGAGCAACCTCCTTTTTGCCAAGCTTGTCCCAAGACACAGTGTCCGAGCAGGAAGGGCACTCAGGCTGCAGTCCTCCTGTCCGGAGGTTGGACAAACAGTGATCGTGCCTCTAGTTCATGTGTCTGCTGACTGGGAACCAGGGGCTCAGAGAGTCGAGCCAACCCACTCAAGGTCACACAGTGAGTAGGAAGCAAAGTCAGCTGGGGCCCCAGGACCTGTGCCCTCTCACCAGTGCTCCTCTCACTTTGGAGGAGGGGGCTGTAGGAGCCAAGGATGCTCTGATCTGCTGCAGGCAAAATTTGGGGATCCCTGACCTCCTGCAGGGCTCCTTTCCACAGTGGACAGCCTCCTCTCTGGTCACCCTGCTAGAGTGCCCTTTCTGGCATAAACCCTCCCTTCCTACCCAGACCAAGTCCCAGCCCACAGTCCCTGGCGGCTCCCAGGGGTCAGCATGGGGCCAGCCGTTAGTCACCAATGCTTCCCCCTGCTTCCGCTGGACTTCCCATGACCCCCCAGGCCCTGAACACAACCCATGCCTGCCCTAATGCAGGTGGCTGGGTTCCCAGGGGTCCAGAGCTGCAGAGATGCAGAGCTGAGTTTGAGAAGTGAAACCCCGAGTGAGAAGCTGGCCTTTGGGCCCATCTCCACGGGAAAGAAGTCGTTGCTGAAGGAGCAAGGGCCCTGCATGAGCACTTTCTCTTTTTCTGCATCAGCAACTGGGTCTGGGGACTCACAGGCATTTTTCTGTAACCCCAGGAGGGCGGGTGAGTGACACAGGTGTCCCCACCCCATCCTGCAGAGGACAAACCCCAGCTCTGCCTAGCTGGCTACTTACTTCAAGGATTGCAGGGGGCCCAGCCCCCGGAGCAGCTGGGCCAGCAGGGTCACCCCCTCGTCCCCCAGGGAGTTGCCTGAGAAGCTGGAGGGGGAGGGAGACAAACTGTCAGTGGGGGGTGGGCGGGCGCTGGCCTGGGTCCTCGGCCCTGTCACTGGCTTCTCCTGAAATGGGCACAGCCTGGGCTGCCAGGCTGGGTCCCACAGATCTACAGGGGGCCGCTGGGCCTCCCCCAGGTTCTTTCCTGAGCTCATGCACTCCTGGGGGGTGTGGGGGTGGGCTTCAGAGGGTGTCAAATGTTGGGAACGTGCATTTGGGGAGAAGGGGACACAGCTTTCATCCGATTCTCTGATGGGCTCCTAACATCGGGAAAAGAACGCCCTCCGGATCTAAGCAGTCAAAACGCCACACCAACACCCTCCCGCCCCCGGACTCACTCCAGGTGACCCAGATGGCTGCTTCCTCCCAGCGCCCTGCAGAGCTGCTCCAAGTGCTTGGTCTGGAAGCCACAGTTTGTCAGCCTGCAGCGGGGAGACCGCAGCCCTGCATGCCTGCCCACAGGCGGAGGTCACAGCCCCGCCACCCACCACACCCACAGAGCCAGGCTTGCAGGGAAGGAGGGACAGGCACACATCTGGCACCCAGACAGACAGACAGATGAGGGGGGCCACCACACCCCACCTGCACCCTGCATCTCTGTAGGACATCACACACAGAGACAGGGACAGAGGAGGACAGACCACAGAAGACTAAGGCTGGTGGAGGAAGAGAGACCTCGAAAGAGACAGAAATGAGAGAGACAGACAGACAAGAGGAAATACAGACAGACAGAACGAGAAAAGCCAAGAAGAGCCCCGGAGGGGCCCTGCAGAGGCTGAGGCCCAGGGTCAGGATAGCAGGGGCCCCGAGGAGTCCCCTCCTCCCCAGCCAGAGTTCCCGTCTTCAGCTGCTGGGCTCAGAGAGCTGGGGGAGCAGGTCCCCCGGGCAGGGGAAGGGGCTGAGGGGGCTGCCTCGTTGAGCCCCATCTGGGGTGGAGGACAGCTGGGCCACAGGTCCTGGTCACAGCAGGGCATGGTGTCCTCCGGGGAGCATAGGGGGCTGGAGCCTGAAGTTTGGGTCAGGCCTCGGGTGGAGGAAGAGGGGAGGCTAGAACCACATGGGGCCTGGAGGTCATCGGCATACCTGATCCTTCGGGAGCTTGGAGGTAGCTCACAGGACAGGGGGGACATGAGGTTGTCAAGAAATGCAGCCCTGGAGGGACACACACCAAGGCCAGGTAAGCAGACACCTCGCCCACTGTCTTCATAGTCCCTCACCAGCTGCATCTTGTGCACGGTTCAGTCTCTAGGCTGGGCTCAGAGTCAGTGAGACCTTGATTCTAATTTGGCCCGGGGTGTGGCCTGGGACAAATCACTCAATAGTATGACATGTGTGAATTGACTTAGCACAGAGCTTACTGCATACATAGTAAATGCTCAGTGAACCTCCGATGCTACTACCATTAACCTCAACATCCTCATCAGTGACACCATCGATGGCTGCACCAGCTCTGACCAGCTCTGACCTCAGACGCTGCACAAGAGACTGCGGTGGACACAGAGGAGGAAGAGCTGGGTCTGTCCATGTGCGAGGCCGGGGCAGCCCAGGAGGAGGACACGCAGAAACGAGGCCTCGTGCCACAGAGAGCTGGAAGTCCTGACCAGCAGCCTGAGCCATCCGCTGGGTTGAGGCTGCAGGGCCTCAGACTCCGGAGCATCGGCCTCTGGCTCCCCCCACCCCTCCCCCCAGCGTGTGTCCACACCCTCCATCTCAGGGCTGTCTTCAAGCACCAAAAAATGGGGAGGCATCTGTCTGTTGACCTTCCCCTGGACAGCAGCACCCCCTGACAAGCCTGCTCACTTCCTGTCCCTTTGTGCATTAGTCAAGGTCTTCCCTGCCACCCTGCTGTGGGTGACCCTGACCAGACCGGGCTGGGAGGACGCTGGGCCTACCTCTCCTGGGTCCCCCCCTGCTCCTCCAGCTCTCGGGTGAATGTGAGGACCGCGGTTCTGTGCAGCAGGCTGTGGAGAGAGGAGGGGTGGGGGAGGGAGAGGTGAGGACTTCTGCTGGGTGCCCCCCTTGCATCCCATCTGAGGGGCTCTAGGGAGCCCCCCAGCTCCAGCTGAACCCCTTCCTCTGACTTCCACTGCCAGTTTCCAGGCAAGACTGTGAGAGAAACATGAAATCCCTCCTCCTCTGTGGTTTGGACCTCAGGCTGCAACGCCCCTCCTCCGCAGTTGGTGATCCTCGTACACTGGGAGCACTCTGGGCTGAGGGCGATGTCCCTTGTCCCTGGAGGACATCTCAATGATCCTTGTTAACTTTTAGGATTGGGTCCTTCAAATGTTTTGCTTTTTAAATGCAAATTTTTTTCTTGCAAAAATGGGAATTACAAATTCTCCTTCCTTCCTCATCTTCCTCTTCCTCCTCCTCCTCTTCCTCCTCCTCCTCCTCCTTCAGATTGAACCCAAGGGTGCCCAACCATTGAGCCACCTCCTCAGTCCTTTTCATTTTATTTCGAGGCAGGGTCTTACTAAGTTGCTCAGATTGTCCTGGAACTTGTGATCCTCCGGCCTCCGTCTCCCAGGTTACTGAGATAACAGGCATCTGCACACAGCCAACTGGACATTGTCCCCAAGGGGTTTTACCACTGAGATATATCCTCAGTGAGAACATTTTAAAGTTTTTTAAAAAATTGGGACAAGGTCTCACTAAGTTGCTCAGGGTCTTGTTAAGTTGCTGAGGCTGGCCTCAAACTTGTGACCCTCTTGCCTCAGTCTCCTGAGTAGTTGGGATTACAGGTGTGCACCACCACACCTGGCTGGGTTTTTGTTTTACTGTTTGTTTTTAAGGCAGAGATGAAGCTAGGGTGACAGATTAGAATTATGAACAGTCATTGCTCATGGGAACAGATTGCACCATTCTTTCTACCTTTGAGTATGTTTGAAAAGCTTTATCATGAAGATCATGAATTAAAATTTCACATTTATTTAATGTCCCACAGTCTTCTCTTCATATGAAAACCCCATCTATATTGAAAAATTTTTTTCATGGTTCCATTGAGTGTTTTTCTTTGTAGGTAACTTGGTTTATTTAACTAATATCCTACTGTTAAACATGCAAGTTATTTCCATTTTTTCCTATCATAATCCATATTGGAGTGAATATCCCTGCAGCTAAATGTGTTTGTGTATCTATCCCCAGCCCTTTTTATTTTTTATTTTGAGATAGGTTCTCACTAAATTGCTGAGGCTGGCTTTGAGCTTGCCATCCTCCTGCCTCAGCCTCCTGAGTCTCTGGGATTACAGGTGTGTGCGGGGTTCCTGACCTTCCACGCGGGGACATTGGGATTTCCTCTCTCCTTTGGGGGTGTGTACAGCGGGGCTGCTCTGCTCCGCCAACAGCCTTGGGGGAGACGCCCTCCAAGCTGGGAACTGCGTTGACTTTGGCTTGAAATTGTCCTCAGCTCGCCAGACTAGACAGTGAGGCTCACAGAAATAAGGCGGGGGCCTGTCTTGGGCGGGTTCCCTAGAAACAGAGCCTGGGCCTGGGAAGCAGGGGTCCCGTGCCACCTGACCCCTGGTGCGTGTGCTGTCAGGAGCTTGCTCTCAGGAGAAGCTGGGAAAGGACCGAGGGAGGCCCACAGGGGCCTGATCCCAGGGGAGCCAAGTTGCAAGGGGATGGAGACAAGGGCTGCCTCTGCCACCGGCCACCCTGGCTGGGGACTGGTACACAACCTCCCAGGCACCTCTGGCTCCTACCAGCCCTGGGCGGTCCTCCTGAGGGGACACCGGCCTTGAGCACACCATACCTGCAGCAGCAGCTGGGGGCAGCTGTGCCTGCCGGAAGGGGGTCTGGAAGGGGCACCAGCAGCATTTTCTAGGGGGTCCTACATCCTGGGACCCGAAAGACTCCCAAGGACTTAGCATGACAGGCCAGCTTCGGGCTAGAGGGTGCAGGTCACGGAGGCTGAAGGGGAGCTCCCACCTGATATGCAGCGTTTCCAGGGCTTGGCACGTGCTCAGGGCGCTCAGCACACAGGACACCCCGTCCACGGAGAGCCCACTGTCGCTGAGGCTGTGGAGAGGTGGAGGCAGCCATTAGAGGGGCCACGATCCTCAACCCCAGATGGCTCCAGCTCCCTCCTCATGACTCGGGAGAGGTGGCTGTCACAGATGTCCTGGGTCCTAGCCAGGGGACCTCAAAGGATTCCGGCCATGCAGGTGAGCCAAGAGCTGCAAGGCGCCCCTGCTTCAGAGAGCAGAGTTCTCCAGCCAGAGCTGAGGAACCCGCTTGTGCTTTCAAGTCCCTGAAGCCCAGAGTCCTGGCCGGTAAAGGAGCCACCTTTTGAGCTCTGGTGTGCCAGGCTCTGTAGGACGACGTGTGTGGGCACACACGTGACCTCAGGGAATCCTGTTTTACAAATGGAGAAACTGAGGCCCAGAGACATTGCTTTACTTTCCCAGGATCACAAAGCTACGAGGTGACAGAGCCACACCAAGACCTTGGGTAAAAGCCAACCACTTCTACCCAGCCACAGCCCTGCCTCACCCCAACCCGAATGGAATCCCAACACCCCAACATGGCCATCCAAGCACTGCCCTGCCCCACCCTGCAGCCCAGCCTGGGACCCTCCCATCTCAACACCCAGCACCCCACCCCTTCACCCCCAGCCGACCCCGAACGAAGGCACCACTTCCTACTTAATCCGACACCCTGGCACCCATCCACCCAAAGCCTCAGTTCTGCCCCAGCACAACCCCTTTGCCCCCTACTCCAGTGCTACTGAAAGGACAAAGGGTCCACCAGCCACCGATGATGACCGTGAGCGCACTCTCCGAGCGCAATGGCTGGAGCGGAGACGGTGGCAAGGCTGGAGGTGGGAGAAAGTGGGGTGGCAGGTGCGTTAGCAGCATTACTACTGACTGTGGCTCAGGGACCAGGGGTGGCAGGGACCTTCTGGGGCCCTCCAGGACGCTCCTGTCACCAGGGGTGGGTGGCAACTCACTCCAGCTTCCTGGCGATGTACAGGCGGGAAGCAGCCTCAGCCAGGAGTCGGCAGCCTTCGTCTTCCAGCTGATTCCCTGAGAGGCTGGAACAGAGGGGCCGCCCTGCACTGTGGGGGAGCCCCGCAGCACCCCCCCACCCCCGCACCCTCATAGACCCCCACTGACTCCGGACAAAGCATTTCGGCCATAATGAAATTTTTTTTCCTTCTGGGGGTTACTGGGGATTGAACTCAGGGGCACTCCCCCACTAAGCCCCATGCCCCGCCCTATTTTGTATTTTATTTAGACACAGGGTCTCACTAGGTTGTTCAGCTCCTCACCTTTGCTGAGGCTGGCCTTCAACTTGCAATCCTCCTACCTCAGCCTCCTGAGCCTCTGGGATTCCAGGCGTGTGCCACCACACCCGGCTCATAATTGATTTTTAATACTAGCTAGAGGGGACAAGCTGCACCCTGTGCCCTGGCAATCGCCTGGAGGCTTCTGCAACCCTTGACATATTTCTTCTTCCTAGGAAGCAGGCACCATTATTATCTTAATCTCTTCTTTACTCATGAGTAAACCCAGGCGCTGTGTGATTAAAGCATTTGCCCCAGGGTGGACCTAGATTTGAACCCAGGCAGCCTGACTGCAAGGCCTTATCAGCAGCCATTCCTTTGTGCAATCTACATAATTGCTCCTTGTGATAAATTTCATGATTACAGGGACCTCTGACCTAGAGTAAAGATTAGAGAAGTCTTTCCTGAGGATTGAGCTGCTTGCTGGAAAAACCAGAAGGAGTTCAATAGGTAAGGGGCAGAGGAGAGATGGGGGAGGAGTTTTCTGGCAGTTGAAATGGCACATTCAAAGGCCCTGTGGCACCTAAAAGGAGCCAGTGTAACGGGATGGATCAAGATTGAGGGGGAGTGGCAGGATAAGATGAAGCTTGGGGGCTGGGACAGGGTTGTGGATCACATGGGATTTTAGGATTTTGTGTTATCTTGAGCAGTGGGAGGCAATGAGGGGGGGGGGGTAGGCAGCAATGAAATGCAGGCACCCTGCCAGGAAGAGGTGGCCAAGGTAGAAGCAGGCAAGCCCTTGAGGAAGCTGGGGTCACCAGATGAGAGGGGAGGGTGGTTTGTGATAAGAAGCTGGATAAAGAGGCTAGAGAAAGGGAGATAGCTGTGAGAACTGTTGCAGTGGCCCAGGGTGGACCGGCTGAGGGGCCAGGGGGCTGGAGGTATCTTCTCTGGGTAACCAGGTGGGTGGGGGATTGCTGCGGCTGAGCCTGGGGCAGGGGCAGGCTCCATGGCGACAGGGTAGGTAGAAGTACTTGATACCGTCTAATCCTGCCCTGGCTCTCCCAGTGGGTCAGGAGCAAGAATTGGTCACCAAAGAAGTCCTTGCCCTGTCCCTCTGTCCTCAAATCACACCACGGAATCCCAGCAATCCACCCTGGTGCCCACTGGAAGATTTCCTAGGACTGTCATTTTGGGGTACCCCTCCTAGTGACATGGCAAGACCTCCACCAACCCCCAAACCCTGCCTTCAACAGTGCCCCCAAGAGCTGGCTGTTGTGGGAGCCCCTCCAGCCTGATGGAGCGGCTTCTCCCAGGTGCAGCGGGGGCTTCAGCTCTGGCACAGCAGTTATGGGTTTGAGACCCGGAGACAGACTGTCTGGGCTGGCACCCTGGCCTGGACCCTTCCTTCCCATGTGACCTTGAGAAAAATCTACCTCTCTGTGGCTTCATTTCCTCCTCTATCAAATGTGGATGGTGACAGTGTTCACATCATCGAGATGACAGGATTAAATGAGATACGTATGTAAAAGCCCCTGGCCGGGTACCCAGCATAGGGCAAGTGCTAAACAGTGGTAGCTCTTGTGATTCCTGATGCCTCCAAATTCTTCAGGAGGCCACCTGCCCCTCCCCTGCACCCTCCCCCCAAAGGCCAGGCCCGTCCCCTCTTCCCCAGCCTCCTCCCCATGATACTCACTCCACTTCCTCCAGAGTCGGACCTTCCAGGAGCAGGGCTATGAGGGCCTCCACATTATGGACCCTGAGCTGACATTTCTGGAGCCTGGGGTAGAGGACAGAGGGCCTCAGGAGGGGAACTGGGTCCCCTCCAGCGCTGACTGCAGCTGTGGGGTGTGCACGCCTCTTAGTAGCCGAGGGATCTTGGGCAAGGAGCAGAGGCTCCCTGAGACCCAGCTTCCTCCTCCCTCAAGTGGGAACAATGACGTGCGCTTCCTAGAGCTCCCAAGGCTCACGGCCAGGTGACCCGGGCGCGGCGCCCAGCAGAGGGCAGAGGCACGCTCAGTGATAGCCATTGCTGCTGTTGGACAGAGGCTCCTGAGCCAAGCCAGATGGCTACTCGTGTCCCTTCTGTGCCCTGCGTCTCCTTGTCCCTTTATCCTCCTTGTTCCTGTTGTGCCTCCTGCAGAAGGACAGCCCCTCCCCCACACCACCCTCTCCTTAAGGCCCCCGGATCCCACTGAGGTACCTGAGGGTCAGCCTTCTGTCCTCAGCCTCTTTCCTCTGGCCATCTGTTTCCTGTGGGTCTGGAGCTCTGGAAAGAGCCAATCAAACGTTGGTTGGGGATTGGGCGCCAGAGTCTAGCGGGCCCTGCCTCTCCCCCTGGCTTCCAGGGGCTGGGGACCCTGCAGCCCTGCTCTCGGTGAGTCGGCACAAGGACAGTTGCTGGACGGTGCTCAGGGTCTGACTCAGCACAGCACCAGAAGCAGAAGGTTTGAGGTCAAAGGAAAGCCTTATCCATCTGCAGTGTGTGGTCTTGGGCAAGTCACTTCCCCTGGGAGCCTGCATCTTCTCTTAAGGTGGGGTGACATTCTCTCACATACAGAGTTCTCAAAGCACTGCACGAGGCAGCACATGATCACGTGTCCAGCACAGGCACAAGATGAAGCTTAATGAGCAGAGGTGGCTAACGTCTAGCCCGCGGTGGCCTCTGCTGTAGACACACTGTCTGTGGCGCAGAAGGCGGGGGGCTTGGGCTGCATGTAAGTGGGTCCCGGAGGTGGGGACCACAGCGTGTCCAGACTCTCTCCTGCTGGACCTGCAGAGGGCAGGGGGCCGCAGGGAACCTAGGACATTATGAGCTGGGTTTCAAAGACTTCTAGATTGTTCTGTCTCACAGAACTTTCTGTGCTGATGGAGGTGTGACATGACTTTTCCCTGTGGGAGTCTCTAGGGTGGTTGAGCACTTGAGGTGTGTCAAATGGGACTGATGGACTCACAATTTCATTTCACTTAATCTAAATTTAATTGGCCACAGGTGGCTGGTGGCTGTTATCCTGGGCATCCCAGCTCTAGACAGAGGAGCAGGACAGTGGTCCTACTGAGTCATGGTACAGGTGAGGAAACTGAGGCTCCGAGCAGGCAAAGAACTTGCTCAAAGACTTTTTTTAAAAAATGTTTTTAGTTGTAGATGGACACAATTTCTTTGTTTATTTATCTATATTTTTCTGTGGTGCTGAGGATCCAACCCAGTGCCTCACGCATGCAAGGCAAGTGTTCAATCACTGAGCTATAATCCGCGGAAGAGTTTGGGGAGCACAGTAGGGATTTCTTTGGTGGGGGGAAAGCCTCTGCCCTTTCTTCTCCTGTGCACAGCTGGAACAGTCAGCATTTAGGCACCAACTGCATGCCAGCAGCCACATTGCATGCACCTAAATGTATTTGCTTATTTAATTCTCATGGTGATGCTAAGCTGTAGAGAACTGCTCTCTCCTCTTTTTTCCAGTTGTAAGAATCTTGCCAAAGCTCTCAGCATGGAGGGTGGTCAGGTTAATAGTGTCTTCCTGTCTTTCCTGAGGCTGTGACTCACTCTGAGATTTGGGGAGTGCTCTCTCTGCACAGGGCCACATACGGCCCAGGTTTACAAGAAGGTTCATATCCTTTTCCAAGTCTAAGCAGTCACTCGCCCTTCAATGCAGCAGTAGCACAAAGAATCTCCATGTTCTAGCTCTTTCTAGGCTCTCTTGCACCCTCCCCTCAACGGCCTGAGCCCAGATCTTTTCTTAGGATGGACCCAGACCCACACCTCCCTGGCTTCTTACCTTTGTAGCTCTGCAGCTGTGTCTTCAAGTGGGGAAAGAAGGAAGATGAGGTCTGTCTCCCTAGAGGGTCAGACACCAAGTCATGAAACCTAGGGACTAGAAACCAGCCCGTCACACCTATCTGCACACCCATTCCTGTTCCAAACTCCAGAGAAAGCTGGGTGTGGTGGCACATGCCTGTCATCCCAGCTCCTTGGGAGACTGAGACAGGATGATTGCAATTTATCAAGACCCTGTTTCAAAATAAAGTAAAACAAAAAGAACTCGGGATGTGATTCAATGGTAGAGAACTTGCATGTGTGAGGTCCTGGGTTTGATCCCCAGTACTGAAAACAAACAAGCTAGGGAAACAATTTCTTACAAGAAATAAGATCAAACATTAGGAACGCTGAGATGGTTTGTTTTTTGGTACCAGGGATGCTTTTTAAAAATCTTTGTTTATTTATTTATTTATTTATTTATTTATTTATTTATTTTTGAGACAGGGTCAAGTGTCTCACTCTGTTGCTTAGGGCTTTGCTAAATTTGCTGAGGCTGGCTTTGAACTCGGGATCCCCCTGCCTTAGCTTCCAGAACTGCTGGGATTACAGGCATGTGCCACCGCGCCCAGCCTAGAGTTTCTAAAAATTGCTTTAGGTTTAAGAAGCATGACGCTTCCTGAGCGGAGGCTCCGGCTGCAATCCCAGCTACGGATAAAGTTGCTTCAGCACCATGGAGAGTGACACACAGCCAAGGACCCCATTGACTGGGCCTGTGCTTTGTAGTCGGTTTTGATTCCACCGTCCATCCACACCCATCTTCCCGTTCACCCACCGACCCGTGCATCCACTCACTCATGCACCCATGCACCCATCCAGCCACCCACTATTTATTGAGTTTCATGTGTCGGGCCTGAGCTTGGGTCTGGAGCTACAGGAGTGAGTAACACAGAATGGAAGCTCTCCAGACGAATGGCCTCCTCCTTTGCACGTTCCCCACTTTCTCATCCCCGCTTCTACAGACTTTGAAGGCCAGGATCCCGTTCCTTCGGCTCACCTGACCTGCAGCACCCTAACAGTAGGGCACAGGACGGCCACCTTCACCAAAGACAGTACTGTTGACGTGGAGAAGCTGCTGCGACTCAGGCTGCATGATTGTGGCACAGATGTCAGGACCCTCCCCAGCCCAACGGTGTGTAGGGGGGGGGGACTTAGGCCAGGAGAGGAGCCGGCAGGGACGGGGAGCAGGAGGACTGCTTACTCAAGCTTCCGGAGCCGCGGCAGGAGAGGGAGGACGTCCGCGATGCTCAGCACCTCCCGGTCCTTGAGCTGGTTGTCCTGGAACCTGCAGGGAGACCAAGGCCCAGTTCCTCAGTCCTGGCGCTGGGGTCCTTTGACTTCCCAGTTGGCAGGTGACAGTCAAGGTTACCCTTATTGGGGACCAGGAATTGTGGGTGACCTGCTCCCTAGCATCCAACAGGCACGGCTAGGAGGAAGTGTCCCCCACTGGCCTCACTTCTGTCCCCATGGGTTTTTTGGCTAATGACCTATAGCTTCTAAATGACAGAGGTCTCATGAAGTGGAGCGAGGAGACTTAGAATCCCAATCCCAGGACTTGTGTCTGGAATGTGGCTGGAGTCCAAGTTGGTCAGGGCCTCTTGCAAGGTCCAGGTGGGCATGTTGCAGATGCTGCTTCTGGTCTCAGCTCTGACCTTGACTCACCCAAGCAAGCGTGTTCCTCTCTGACCTCACTCTATCCCTGTTAAGTGGGGGCCACACCCCAGCCCTGCTTGGGCTCCTAGCTGGAGGGAATATGAGGTTGACTGAGAGCATCAGCGGGTGCTGGGGGAGAAGGTGAAGGTCACTGTCAATAATCACCAAGCAACAGAGAGATCAATATTCCTGGCCTTTGTCCCTGCCAGAGCGATCCCTGCACAAAGGCCCCCAGCAGAGGGGGCAACAGGAACAGTGGTCAAGCTTATGTTCCCCTCGATATGTGCTGTATCCTAGTGCCAGGACGTGCCTACCTGGGCGAGGGGCAGCTTCTCTAAATATCATAAAGGTGCCATCTGCTAGCAGTGGTCCTGCCAGGGAGCTGCTGGCGGGTCCCTGGCACCACCCTTCCCAGAGCACTCATTCCCAGACACGGGGGAGAGGTGTATTTGTGTACCTATACCTCATTAGCTGGTGTGTGCTTGCATCTAAATGTGTGCATGCGTCTAAATGTACATGTATGTGCTATGCACCAGCGCATCAATGAGTGGGTGTGTTCACTTGAGTAGGAGAATGTGTACTTCTGTGCACGTGTGTGCATATGTGTGCATGCATGAGAGGGTGTGTATTTCATGCCTTCATGTGTAGCCCAGTGCCTGTGTTCTGCCCATACACTGCCATCCCTTCTCCTAGCATCACAGAAAGAGGAGCCTCAAAACTTGTGCTTCTCCAAGAGGGCCTAAAATATCAGATACAAGAAGGCTGCTCTGGAGCCTTTGGAAACCTTTGGTTTGGAATCACTTCATCCCATTCTTGACCTAATACCTCATTGAAAAATGAGACCTGGGTCAGACCTCGATGGAATGTGCAGGGCCTAGTACAGAACCCGGGGGGTGTCCTGGGAATGACTCCTCTCCCCAGCCGCGAGCCCTCCTGGAGATCACTCACCTGACCTCTTCCAGCTGCGGGCAGAGGGGCAAGGCCTGTACCAGGAGGCTGATGCCCTGGGCAGTGATCTTACTTCCTGCTAACCTATGGGGTAAGCAAAGACGGTGGGGAAGGATGGGGTGGCGGAAGCAGGTAGCCTGGGACTCTGCCCTGCGCAGGACAAGGGGGCGGAAGGGAGAGCCAGGCATCCTCAGATGAAGGTCTTTCTTGGTTCCAAGCCCTGGCTCACCCCAGAGTCTTCAGGTTCCCCATGGTTGGCAAGCTCCTAGAGAGGGCTTCTGCAAACGCGTCCCCGCACTTCCTGCTCTTAAAGCTGTGGGGAAGAAGCAAAGTGCAGAGGATCAGTGCTGGGAAGAGCTTAGAGGTCATCTTCACACCTTCCTCTGTCAGATGGGGGGCCATATTAGGTAGCAGAGTTGCCACTGTGATTGTATTGGGAACAAGGACAGGGGACAGCAGAGTCTGCTTCATCAAGGAATCCCTTCTCCACTTCACCCATGGAAATACAGAGCTGGGAATATGGTTTCTCAGCCAGAGATGACACTTCCAACCTGCCTTGCAGCTCGCGAGCTTATGTGGCTGTTCTCACCAATGGAATGTGGCTGAAGTGATGAGTAATGAAGTGATAAGTGGCTAGTTCCAGGACTGACCTTGAACACACTGGGCATGTCTCTTCCATGCCCACTCTTTCCCTTGCCTCAAGCCAGAGCACAGATATGCCCAGGACCCAGCTTTGCCCATGCAGATAGGATGTCCAAGGAGATGATGGAGCAGCCAGGGTAGGGGCCTGGGTCCCTACATGACCCTGTGGAGTAGCCATGCCACCAACTTGGACTGCTTACTTCTGCCTCTTCCAGAAGAGAGAAACGTAATTCTGCATGGTTGACTCCCTGGGCTTTGGGAGGTTTCCTTTGTGCCTTTCTCTAGCCAATACAAATACTGAGCTCTGGGTCGGGGGCTGTGCTGGGCAGTGTTTGTCCCGCACGATCCCAGGTCATTCTCACACTGACCAGAGAGTGAGGTGCTACTGCAGACTCATTTTAGGGATGAAGAAACTCGCTGACCCAGAGGCTGCACTCCAACACAGCCCGGATCAGAGGCTGCAGCCATGATAGAGAGAGACCCAGGGTCTAGAAACCACGGTCAGGAGGAGGGTCCAGCTGGGCACAGGACCCTACCCCACCAGCACCAGAGGCTAAGGGGCAGACAGGGCCAATTCCGGTCCCATATTCGAGATCCGCATCCAGTCTCTCTAGAAGGGATCTGCCAGACTGGGTGGCCTCCATTGTCACCATGTACAGTCCCCCCAGGTCTTCTCTGATCCTGCCCTTACTCACCTGAGAGTCTCTACCTGCCCACAGCCTGCCAGAGCCTCAGGGCAGTGAGGCTCCAGGGGGCAGCCCTCAAAATCCAGGTGGATGGGGTCTGCTCTGTGCTCCAGGATGCTGGTCAGGGCAGACAGGTCTCTGTAGGTCAGCGGGAAATTGTGGAAGGGCAGTTGATAGGGGAGGCTTTGGGCAGTGAGGCTGGCCAGCTTGGACTCCTGAGTCTCGGCCACATAGTGACACAGCTCCACCACCTTTGGCCCCGTGAGCTTGCGGGTGGCCAGCTTCCTCAGCACCTGTAGGACAGCTGCCTGCCGGGCCCCCACCCAGGCCTCGTTCCTCTGGGCCAGCTGCCTGAGGAAAGGAAGGCAGGTGGGGGATGCCAGCCCCGCCAGGAAGGTGGGGAGGTGGTCCGAGAGGTTCAGTCTGGTTCTGGTTCGCAGAACCCAGTGAGAATTCAGTGTGACATGGCTGGTGAGTATGTCCTTGTCCACTGAGGGGCTGGCCATCAGGTGCAGGGCAGCAAAAAACTCTTGCAGGTTGAGGTGGGCAAAAGCATAGCCAATCTCCCGGTGCCCAGAGTCGGTGTGGATGCAGAATGAGGTCAGCAGGCTGTGGGTGGCCCCGAAGGCCATGATGGCTGGAGGGAAGTCTCCCGCATAGAAGATGACCTTCCCCACCTCCAGGCCCCTGAGGGCCACCTCTCCGAGGCCCAGCAGGGACTTGGCAGGCAGACTCCCAGGGGGGCTGAGGGTTAGCACCATCTGCATGTAGAGCTGGGTCACGGTGGGCAGGAGGGCCACAGACTGGCCAGGGGCATTTCCAGAGAGCAGATGGCGGAGGCAGAGGCAGGTGACCTGGCACAGAGCGGGCACTGCACACAGGCTCTGGAGGTGCCCATTTCCCTGGAGCTCTGCGAGGGCCACCTCCTGTGCTGGCTGCTCACTGAAGAAGCGGCTCATGTACTCCTCCACCCTCAGCCCATCAAAGCCCCACATGTGGACCATGGCTGCCTCGGTGGGCAGGCAGGCAGGCAGCTTCCCTGGACGGGAGGTGACCATCACCCAGCAGCCGGGAAGCAGGGTACCCCGGCAGAGGGCAGAGAAGAGGGTAAGGGCTGGGCCTGAGCCATTGGGATCCAGAGTGTCCTTGCTGGAGCAGGGGTAGATGGCCTCGTCCAGCCCATCGAAGATCAGCAGGACTCGGTCGGCATTCTCCTTCAAGTACTGGAAGACAGCCTCGGGGCCCGCCTCGGGACTCAGGTACAGATCAAAAAGGAGCTGAGGCAGTGTCAGGAAGCGCGTGATCAAGTTCAGCTGGCGGAACTCAAAAAGGAACAGGGCCTGGAAATGGTCCAGCTGGCCCTCAGCCCACTTCTGGCAGAGCCGGCGGGCCAGTGTGCTCTTGCCCATGCCAGCCTTACCCAAGAGCACTGTCACCCGTGGGCCCTTGGGGGCCTTGAAGTTGAAGAGGTCCTGGAGGCTCACGTCAGTGCTATCTTCGGTCTTGAGGTCCCCCAGAACGGCTCCCTCTCGAGGGTCTAACGGTGCTGTGGCCCGGCTCCACTGCAGGATTGGGGGGACATAGGGCTGGTGGGCGCCAAAGGTCTGCCCTGACTTGGGGACTCCATCACCACAGTGCCGCTGGGCAGAGGTCCTCAGGAGCTGCAGGTACTTCCTGGTCAGTTCTGTAGGGGTCAGGGAGAGGGCATGAGTGCAAGAGCCCCATCCCCACTGTGTCCCTTTACCCCAAGATTTGGCTGTTTGGAGCCCCTAGCCCCAGTGGGGCAGAAAGGGGGGATGAGGGCGGGCACAGTGGCTCATGCCTGTACTCCCAGCCGGTTGGGAGGCGGAGGCAGGAGGATCGCCAGTTCAAAGCCAGCCTCAGCAACTTAGCGAGGCCCTGTCTCAAGATAAAAAGGGTTGAGGGGTGAGGAGGTAAGGTACTATGGGGGGTTCTTATACCACCAGAATTCCAAGAGTCCATAGCTATCAGCACAGGCTGTGGCTGCCACCGACGCAGGGAGATAGAATGGGGACACACAGTGGTGGCCCCATAGGTTGGGGGATACCGTAAGTGTGGGGGACTTTTTGCACATCTTATTGCAGCTGCCTCTTTTTCAGGTGGTCTCTGAGTGCCCCGGGCCCCTGCCCAGCTTCATAGTTCTGTGATGGCCAGAAGTGGGCACCACAGCCTGTGGGCCCAGGCACGGGTCAGGAGGACTGTGGGGGCTGGGTCTCTTTAGTCCAGGTGTTGACCTTTCAATTTCTGAGTCACTCGGAGGTCTCAGGTGGCCAGGGAAGACTGAGGCCACTGTCGGACGAGACCGGGGCCTGAGGTAGTGGCCTGCTCCGTGCAGACGTGAATGCTCTGGCCCTGCCTGTGGCTGGTGGTGTGGGGGGCATGTTTCCAGGTACTGATTAGGAACAAGGACCATTCTGGTCTGGCCAGCCCTCACCATGTCCCCAGGGCCTTTGCCCCAGGCACCCTCCCCACTCCCATCCCTGCTCACTCCAAACTGGCCACTGCAGGCCCTGGGCCTGAGGTCATGCTGTTACTTGTTTTGTGGTCAGGCTCCCACCACCCTGGGGACACCAGGTATTCCCGGAAGAGCCTGGCTGACAAGGCCGTGGGCCCTTGTGCTTCCAGATCCTTCTGCCGAGCCATCTCTGGAGAAGCTGGCTTCCCGCCTGTGGAGGGAGGCCCCTCCCTGCATCCTGCACCCTCTCTGCCCCCATGACTTCGAATCCATCCCTCCTAGAAGCTTGGAAGCAAAAAGAGTCCCTGGCCCTAGGCCCTTGCCAGCCAGGGACAGGGTGCAGGATCTGTGCCCAGGCCCGGGCAGCCCGGTTCTCACGCTGGGTCGTCCCCACCTGTACCCACCTAGCTGCTGTTTCCTGCAGTGCTTCCGGCGGGGTGAGGAGCCACAGCCCTGGTGAGGGCGCTTGAGGCCTGGAGAGAGCAAAGGGAGCGGTGGAGGGGTGACACGGACCCCAGCAGCCACCTGGGTGCTTTGAGAGGAGGCAGGGGGCGAAGGCCGCGTCCACACGAGCGCAGTTTGGGGAGGCGGGGGTTCCAGGCCCCAGGGGCAGGAGTGGAGGCTCAGGGCATCCAGGACACAGACAGCAGCCCTGCGGCTCTCTGCTCTGAGCCCTGAGCACTGCACAGCTGTCCATCCACCAGGGAAGGGCCAGCTCCAGGAGGCCTGGTTGGGAGTGAGGCTGTCCACAGGCCGGGCCAGGCCGCGACCTGCCTCCTGCCTTAGGCCCGTTCCTCATCACCGTCCTTGCTCCCCTGAATGGTGCCAAGATTTCTCATCTTGTGTGGATGTCCAGGGTCCCTTGAATGCCTTTCTTAGGAGAGTGGGAAAGGAAACCAGGAAACAAGAGGAGAGGAAAGGAAGGAGGCCAAGGAGACGGGTTTAAAGGACAGTGGATTCCACACAGTTGGCACCAACAACTATTCAGAGCGGCCCCTGGTGCAGGGCCCGGGCCCCTGTCCCTGGCGGGAGTCAGCTTCTTCGTTGCTGAATTGTGGAGGGACACAGGGGTCCTCCGGAGGGGCTGGAACTGCTTGAGAGTGTTTCAATGTTTTAACAAGCCCCACATTCACCGGGGAGTCACTGGCTGAATCTACTCACCAGACCTGGTCACAGCCACGTGACAATCATGCTAGCTCAGTGATAAGGGCCCAGATGCACCAGGGACTCTCGAACACTCGGTTCAGAACTGCTGGGGAGCTGGGATTGCAAGGCTGGTGCTTTCTGTTAGCACTGACCCTGGGATGTGGCCACTGCGCCCAGCTGAAATAAACCCAGTGAAGCCACAGAAAGGAAGGACTGAGGCCAGAGTGTGGCCCGAGGACAGCGAGGGGTGCTGATCCTTCCCAGCTCTATCAGAAAGCAAGGCAGAGGGTCCTTTGGTGGGAACAGGCATGAGTGTCAGGCCACCCAGGCCTGAAGGGTCTGGGAGGTGAGTGTGGTCACACTTCCTGGTGAAGCCTGACTCTGGGGCTCGGCCTGTCTCTGGGGTGCCTGCAGGTGGGTCTCTGGGACTCGGGGCAGGGAAGTGAGAATGGACCTTCTCCAGATAAAGCAAGACAGGGGATCTGGAGGGGCCGAGGGCCAGCACCAGCAGACTCCCTTGGCGACTACAGGTTGGGCTTCTGGGGACAGGTCTGGGAAGTCACAGATCTGGAGGAGGTGGGCTGGGAGCTGCCATGGGGACATGGCCCAAGTGCAGAGGGAAATGGCAGTCACCAGCCACCACCAGTCTCCTCCAGGTTAACCTGGGGGCTTAGCAGCGATACCCTCCCCCTCCCCTCCCCCTCCCTTCCCCCTCCCCTCCCCCTCACCATGTTGGAGCTGAGGTCCAAGTCGGGGCTTCTCACCAGTTCCCAGCTCTGCAAGAGAGAACAGAGCAGAACATGCTGTGGGGGTGCTGAGATGCCTGGGGTCCAGCTCTGGCCTGGTGTCTGCTCAGGGCCGTGCCACAGGGTGGGTGCTCGGCAATGGAGAAATGCAGTTGACACTCAATAATCTGTCAGAGGGAGGCTGGTGGCCCACCCTGAGGGCTATGTGGTGGAAATGTGTGTCTCTGCATGAGTGTACATGTCTGTATTTATGCGTGTCTGCCACTGTGGGCATGGATATATGTGTATTTGTATTTACACACACGCATATGTGTGTGTCTCTGTGAGTGTGTGTGTCCCTTGGATTTCCCACGCCATCCTGTGGTCAAGCTGTTTTGTTCATTTGTTTATATTTTTTTCTTAAATATTTTTAGTTGTAGATGGACCTAGTACCTTTATTTATCTATTTTCGTGCGGTGCTGAGGATGGAACCCAGTGCCTCGCACATGCTAGGTGAGCCCTCTACCACCGAGCCCCAGCCCCAGCCACATTGTTATATTTTTGCAGTACTTAGATTGAACCCAGGGCCTTGCACAAGCTAGGCAAGTGCTCTACCACTGAGCTACATCCCTGGTCCCTTTCATTTGGAGACATGGTCTCACTAAGTTGCTGAGGCTGGCCTTGAACTTGCCATCCTCTTGTCTCAGCCTCCCGAATTGCTGGGATTACAGGCGAGAGCCATCACCTAGCTATGATGGAGCTCTTGATGGGGTTCTTCCTTTTTATCCAAGGCCATCCCTCACTGGCTTGTGTTCCCCTTACTGTTGTGCAAACAGAAGGTGTCCAAGCAATGCCCACTGAACTGGACAGAGTTAAACCTGCCTGCCTGTGGGTAGAGCTCAGGGGCTTCTCCCTGGGACTGCTTCTGACCATGTTGCAGAAGGAAGTCCCAGGGCATTGTGGGAGGTTTGGAATTTCCGGCTTCACGGAGTCACTTGGTCTTTTCTCTCCGTGCCTGACTCAGGAGGGGCAAGGTGGCAGGAGGGGCTCCAGGCTCCAGCTGATTTTGTGGCCTTTGGGGATTTGCTCTGGGGAGTGACTGGAAATACGGAACTTTGCTCCTGGCTCTGCACATCATCTTCTGTGTATGGCCTGCATGGGCCTGGGCCTCCCCAGGCCTTCAGTGGACATGGGGCTGGGCTGGCTGCTTTGCACCCCTTGTATCCACCCTTACCGTCTTCCTGGCCCCAAGTGCTCAGCAGTGGCACCTCCAGGTCCAGAGGCACCTCCAGCTCCATGCACACGCAGTGGATGAAGGACTTCCAGGTGGCCTGCCCCTGGGCGTGCAGCATTTGCAGCTGCAGGACCACCCTCTGCTCAGGGTTGGGGGGCTCTTCCCTGGAGTCCAGCTCCACGTTAGGGAGGAAGAACTTCATCTTGGTGCTCAGCCACTCTGGTTGTGTGCTCAGCAGCCTCATGAGCCAGCTCCACAGGTTCCTGGTGCCCAGCTGGAGGCCAATGGGGTCCCATGAGGAGCTGGCCCTGTAGGGACACGGAAGGCAGGTGAGCCGGGGGGTGCAGGTGAGCTGACGTGATGGGCAGGTGATCTGAGGGGAAGTGGGATGGGAGAAACCAAAGGGACAGGAAGAACCACCTCTGAGCAGCAGGACATGGGCAGGTAAGTGGGCTCTCCATGGAGCTCTGAGCTTCTGCTTAGGGTGCAGCTCTAGATATTATTCCTCTGCTTCTCTGTAGCCCCTCCCCCTTTCCCTGCACCCTGGCTCTCTGGATCGGCCTAGTCCTTCCCCTGTGGATGGTCCCCTGAGGGCCATCCTTGTTGCCATGGACCATTGTGCTACTCTCACAGTCTGAGCTGTCATGGAGCAGACGCACGCACGTGGTTATCTCCCCAAACTTGTTCCTCCTCTCTTCTTTGGTACTAGAACTCCTGCATCTTCCCTGGTGATTTAGAATGGACTTGATCCCACAGACTCCCTTGGAGTTAAATGTAGCCATGTAAGTTTTGGCCAATGGGATGTAAGTGGAAGTGCTGTCTATCTCCTTTTGCTTCTTGCAGTTGGTTGGAATGCCATTGTGATGGCTAGACCTTGGGCAGCCATGGTGGATCATGAAGCAGAAGCCAGCGCTAAAGAAGGTCTAGGGTAAAATTGCCCAACTTCCCTCAGCACTGACTTTGGACTTCCATCACCTGATAGGAAAATACACTTCGACTCCGTTTAAACCACTATTGTTTGGAGCTTTCTGCTAATCACAGCAAACTCTAATGTTAGCTAAGACAAGACATTTCCCCTCTTTCTATGGTAATTCTCCCCTTCTAAACTGGAACTCTCAAACAACCTGCTGGAAGGAGTACCAATAGAGGCCAAGGGGGCATATTTACAAGCAAAAGCCTAAATACTGTGCAGTTCCTTTGATCCAGCAATTCTAAAACCTTAGGAAACAATCATGGGTATATATAAAAATTTTAAATTATAAAAATGTTCACTGCACAATTATTTATAATAGTTAAATATTGGAAGCAACCTAAAAATCCAACAGCTGGGGATTAGTTAACTAAATGGCAGACCTCTTACACTAGAATATGCTGCAACATTTCCAAGTGTACTTTGTGGTACTATTTCCTTAATAAGGGCACACATTTGGAAAGCACATAGTGTGTGAGGCTTGGCTCTAGGGCTTTCTATATCTCATCTAATCCTCCCAACTCCAGAGATTATACTTCTAACTCTGAAAAGAGAGGCCCACTCAGGAGCCAGCCTCACCGACTCCTGTTGTGTGTCCTGATGTTTAGACCCCAGCTGTTCCCTGAGCACCCAGCAGAGGCCCACGGCATGTGCCCCCTTCCCTTTCTGTCATTCCTCCTCAACTAGCCTGATAGCAATAGGTCTTTAATCAGACATAGAGCTTTCAAATTCATGAAATATGCTCATTTCGATAATCCTCAGGTAGGGATCACTGTCCACATTGAGCACATGGAAGACTCAGGAAGGGTGAAAGATGTGCCCAAGGTCACAGTCAAGTACACGGCAGAGCCAGGATCACAACTAAGATTTCCTGCCTCCAAGGCCAGTACATTTCCAAGGTCTCAGTGCCCTAGATGGCACCAGACAAGAGCCAGCCCCTGGATCACGTGGTCTTGAAACAAGGATGTGGCCACAGCCTAGGACATAACTTCTCTCCTGGGCTACGGTAGCCAAGTCCAGGCTGTCCATAAAGAAATCACCCAGCACACCATGCCTGGTGGAGGCAAGGGTGCCTGGATGGCCGGATTTCTCCTCCAGCCAGTCTAACACAAGCTTTCATTTCCACCACTGGTGTCCTGTCCCTAGGGATAAGACATCCAGCTGTCTCTGGGTTATTTCATTATCGTGAATTTTATAGGAAATAACCTTGGAGACTGAGGACTGCAGTACAAAGATCCTTGGCCAGAGTCAGGGGACAAGGGGCCCAGCTCTGTCACTAATTCTCCATGGTAGGCACTAGGGCTGTTTACAGCTGCTCTCAACCTCTTTCTGGGCCCTTGATTGGATGATACTACCTCACTCCCTTGAACTTGGGCATGGCCACAAAACTTGCTTTGGCCAATGACATGTGCAAAAAAAAAAAAAAAAAAATCGACCTATGTCCCATCTGTGCAGACATTGGAAGAGTAAGTGTGGATTCCCCATGTTCTCTCTTTTCCTCTGCTACAGGAATCAGCAGTATTTCAGATCATGCAGACATGATCTCTTTTACCCTGGGTCTGGGAAGGAGGATGATGTGGAATGGAGATCTCAATCCATTAATAGTGGACAAGAAGAGAAGAAGAAGAAGAAGAAGAAGAAGAAGAAGAAGGAGAAGGAGAAGGAGAAGGAGAAGGAGAAGGAGAAGGAGAAGAGTTAGTAACTTTTGTTGATGTGGGATTTTTGAGGGTGTTTGTTATTGCAGCACAACCTAGCTCATACACTCATAATGTGACCTTGTGTAAGTTTCTTTTCTCTGTGTGCCTTAGTCACAGCATCTGTAAAGTGGGTAGATTAGGTGCTTGTGGCTCCTCCTGGTTTGCTGTGTCTGATGATTTTCACTGTCATGCTGACTGGTGGCCAGGAGCAGGTTTGCGGTGATGAGTCTGGGTAGGAAGTGGTTTAGCAGCAGGAGTGAAGGAGCAGATGGGAGGGAGAAGGGCAGGAGGGAAAGAGGAGAACAAAACACCTACCTGGTTTCTTGGTTCATGATAGATGTTCTAGGGTCCCCATGGAGAGGGTCTCATGGGTGTCTAGGCCCTGTCTTGTCACTGGAGCTGGGTTTACAGGTGTTTCCATGGTACACGTTCCTAAGGAGAGAGGGAGACAGGTTGCTCTTTCCATTTTCCCAAATTCCAAAAAGAGCCCTGTGAAGACGACCCCAGCCCGAGCCCTGGCCCTGCCTGTTGCAGGTACCTGAGGACATTCAACCCGTGGAGGTCCCTCAACTTCTTGGGCAGATTGAGTTCTTCCTCAACCACAGCTCTGTCCCTGGTGTTCACACACCACAACCCTGACCCTCCCGGGTGTCACTTCTTGTCACACCTAGAATAGAGGATGTTCCTCTTCCTCCTCCAGCTCGGAGTCTGTGGACTCACAGTGCGCCCAGCAAACTCAGCAGGTTTATCTTGACTCATTCATTCACAGGAATAGAGAACAACCCCCATTTCATGTGTTAACTTTTTTCCTCACACAAAACCCCCCAGGCAGCTGGGTGCAGTGTGCAGACCTGTAATCCCAGCAGCCTAGGAGGCTGAGGCAGGAGGATTGCAAGTTGGAAGCCAGTCTCACTTGTGCTCCATTTGTGTACAATAAATTGAAATGCGTTCTGCTGTCATGTATAACTAATTAGAACAACAACAACAAAAACCAGCCTCAGCAACTCCTCGAGGCTAAGCAACTTAGACCCTGTCTCAAAATAAAAAATAGAAAGGGCTGGGGATAAAGCACCCTTGGGTTCTATCCCTAGTAACAAAAACAAAACAACCCTCCCCCAGAAGGTTGGAATTTGCAATCTTCTTTCTTACCATCCACCTGGGAAATGTGAGGAAAGCAACTAGAAAGTTCCAGGACTTTGGAGAAATCCACATTAATAGGGCGTATTCTAATATGACAGGGATGAGTACTGCAATTAGAGATAAGAAAAGAGGTCTCATTGAAGAGGTCCTGGGGCACTCATGATATTTTTTAATGTAACTTTTGTTAAATTCGATAACTCAAAAAGAAACCCAAGGGGCTGGGATTGTGGCTTAGCGGTAGAGCACTCACCTAGCACGGGCGGGACCTGGGGTCGATCCTCAGCACCCACATAAAAATAAAGGCATTGTGTTGTGTCCATCTACACCTAAAAATAAATAAATAAATATTAAAAAAAAAAGGAACCCAAGAGCATGAGCGAGTGGAGATCAGATCTGAGCTTGCTATGGACTTGGGTCCGCTCCATGGTGAGGCCCAAATCCACTGGGATGACACATCTGGAGACGGGGCCTCTGGGAGGTGAGGGGTCATGAGGGTGGACCCCCAATGTGGGATCAGTGCCCTCACAGGAAGAGACAAGAAAGCTCGCCCTGCGTGGTCTCTGTCTGACTCTGTCTCTCTGCCAAGCGTGGACACAATGAGAAAGCAGAGCTAGCCAACCAGGAGGAGGGCCCTCAGCCACACCAGATGTGCTGGCACCCCAGCCAGCGGCTTCCCGGCCACTGGAGCTGGGGGAATTCCATTTCTGCCCTGTAAGCCACCCAGTCCAGGGTATTCTGCTACAGCAACCTGAACTAAGAAATCTATTTGTGACTACAGAAAATAAAAGGAAAAAAAATCTAACTTATCACGTGGAGGGAAGGCAATGCCACTTGAATTCCAGCAGGACAGACAACTTGCTAACATCCCATTAACTGTCCTCTAGAGAAGAAAGGCAGACAAGACATTATATGCCTTAAATGTTTCATTATAAAATGTTTTAAGTTAGGACTGGACATACAAAGGCAAAGTGGGGGGCTGGGGTTGCAGTCAGTGGTAGAGTGCTCACCTGGCACTCCTGAGGCCCTGGGTTTGATCCTCGGCATCACATAAAAATAAATAAATAAAACGAAGCTATTGTGTCCATCTACAACTAAAAAAAATATTTTTTAAAAAAAGGCAAACTGGGTGTGTAGCCCAATAGTAGTTTAGCATACACAAGGACCTGGGTTCAACCCCCAGCGTGTAAACACACACACACACACACACACACCCTGAAGGCAATTATATCAAAAGACGACTTACTAGGAAGGACAGTCAAGACTGGGGGTGTTTCCAGACATCATGAAGCCTATTATAAAGTCCCCATTATTAAAACTTTAAGGTACTTGGGTTAAAAATTGACAAAGGAATGGAATAGAGTCTGAGTGAGCCTCACATTCACCTAAAATACGAATCAATGACCTTGAGAGAAAAAGTGGGGAAAATAAATGACATTTAAAAGTTCACGGTAAGATGAGTGTTTTAAGTTTAAAAAGTCATTTCTAATTCAAAAGTGAAAATATTTTTTTTTTCCAAAATGAGAAACGTGACCACATAGCTATGTGTGCGAAGACCACATATGGTCTCTGCAATAGACCACAGCGCGCACCCCCCCCCCCCACAGAGGACAGCTAGAAGAAATATGACGGACAAACGCAGGTGAGGATCTGGGGAACAGGAACCTTACATTTTGCTGGTGGAAATGGAAGTGATACAGCCTCCTGGGAAAGCAGTTAGGTAGTTCCTTAAGACACCAAACCTAACGTCACCAGCAACCCAGTACTTCTAGGTCTACACCCAAGAGACAGGAAAATATCACCACCGTAAAACTTGCTCTTGAATGTTCATATCAGTATTATGAATAATAGTCAAGCAGTGAAATCAGTTTGACTACTCACCAGCTCATGAGTGGGCACACAAAACACAGCATGCCTATAGGACAGCATGTTATTCAGCAATAAAAAGGAGCAAAGGTCATGTTAGGTGGAAAGAGCCAGACAGGAAAGATCTCCTAGGATTCTATTTATGGGAAGAGTCCAGAAAAGGCAAATGTACAGAGACAGTGGATGGATCCGTGGTTGCCAGGGTCTGGGGTAGGAGTTGGAATTATTCTAAGTTAGTTGAAGAATCTTACAGCACTAAATAAAAAAGTGTCCCCAAAAGGCATCAGGGTGATGGCTGCAGGGCTCAGGAAGTTAACTAGAAATTTTTGACCTGTACACATAAAAGGGTGGATAAGCTCTGCCTCAATAAAGTTGCCAAAAATAATGCAGTATAAGTTAATATGCTAAAGTAAAATATTTGTATCATTTACTAAAAATATTTTCTGTGTAGGAAAATAGCAATGAACAAAAGGAAAGCCACAAACGGTCACAGTCCTTGATGGTGAGCTGACTGAGAAGCAAACCCTTTTTTCCCCTACTGGGGGGGGTGAGTATTGGGGGTTTTAACCCTTCAGAGGGTGCAGCAACTGTCCTGGGCCTGCAGCAGATCACCCCAGCTTCACTCAAGGCTTAACCTCCAACCAGCAGCACGTACCCCTGGGCCTGGGGGTCAGGGGTTAGTACCCCCCAGCCAATGGCTGACGAGAGCCGACTCCAGCCCGTCTCAGGCAGGGCAACTCCACGGGGCGTGGGCATCCTGCACGGATTCCCTGACTTCCCCAGAACATTCACTCGCTGGCCAGCCTGACTTTTTGAGCTACCTCTCCTCTCCTGTCTGGAGAAGGTTTTTCTTGGATCATCTCTCAAATAAACTAGTTCTGCTGGTTTCAGGGTTTGTTTGTGGAAGAAATTCAAAGGGAGATCAAGGAAACTTGGCAAGGTGTATAAAATTACAAATGCACACGTCCTCATGGACATTGACATTCATAGGACTGTAAGATATTCTTGTATATGTGGCAAAAAATAAATGAAATGACAATAGTGACTTTGATGTATTGAGAGGCAGTAGGACTCATGGTTTTTCCCTGTAAAGTGCTTAGAACATAGTAGACACACAGAAAAGGTCTCTGAGTGACAACACTTCAAATGCTCACTGTGCAGAGCACCGGATGCTTTCATAGGCCATCTCACTTATTCTTTGCAATAGACTTTCGAGGCAAGGACTTCCAATAAGTCCATTTAACAGGGGAGGAAAGGGAGGCTAAGTACCTTGTTCAGAGTCACTGGGATTTGAATCTGGGTAGTCAGAATCCCTTTATACAAAGACAAGGATATTGACCACTCTCTTGTGATAACCCCAGAAGATCAGAAAAAAAAGGCAAAAATTCATCAATAGGAAATAAATTACGATACATCATTATAAAAAAGCCACTTAAAAGAAAAATAGCTAAGTAATGTAATGTTGTGGTAAGAACTCCAAAGTATTCTATTAAATAATTCAAATGTATTTAATCTGCATATTTTATATGTGTGTGTACATTTGCATACTCAGAGAGCAACTCTGGATGGCCACATAGGAAGCTGGTAATGGGACTGTAACTGGGGAGGAGACCTGGAGAATGCAGGGAGGAGGGTGGAGAACCCTTTATCCTCTGTCCTCTTTTAAACCATCTGAATTTTTTAAAATGCACATTTTAAAATTTATGTTTTATTCTAATTTGATATATATGACAGCAGAATGCATTACAATTCATATTATGCATACAGAGCACAAGTTTTCATATCTCTTGTTGTATACAAAGTATATTCACATCATTCGTGTCTTCATACATGTACTTAGGGAATGATGTCCATCTCATTCCACCATCTTTCCTACCCTCATGCCCCCTCCCTTCCCCTCCCATTCATTATTTTATATTAGACAAAGGCGCCAAAAACATGCATTGGAGGAAAGTTAGTTTTTCAACAAATCGTGCTGTGAAAACTGGAAATCCATATGCAACAAAATGAAATTAAACCCTCATCTCTCGTCAGTCACAAAACTCAACTCCAACTGGGTCAAGGACCTAGTTAAACCAGAGATCCTGTGTCTAGTAGAAGAAAAAGTAGTCCCAACTTTTCATCCTGTCGGATTAGGCCCTGACCTCCTTAATAAAACTCCTATAGAGCAAGAATTAAAATATGTACATTTTGATTTCCAAAACCACGTAAACACTGACATCAAAACCTAGAATAGCCAGGTGCCGTGACGCCTGCCTTCATCCCAGTGTCTCAGGAGGCTGAGGCAGGAGGATCACAGTTCACGGCCAGCTTCAGCAACTCAGTGAGACCCTGTCTCAAAATAAAATACAAAAAGGGCTGGGGATGTGGCTCAGCAGTTAAGCACTCCTGGGTCCAATCCCTGGTATCAAAAAATAAAAATAAAAATCAAGAGTAGCCATTTCCTCAAAAGTGTAGGGAAGAGAAAGTGAGCAGGAGAAATGATCAGTGATGGCGGGTGTGAATGAAAGTCCCTACATCACACGAGACACTGAAACGGAAAAAGGAAGACCAGAGACAGGGCTGGAGTCCAGCACTCAGTGGGACTGGACGCTCACTTAAAAAGTAATCCATTCCTCTCCAGGACGCAGATATTCTACTTGCTCTTTTAATATGTGTGTGTGTGTGTGTGTGTGTGTGTGTGTGTGTGTGTGTGTGTGTATGTTTATGTATATGGATATTAATACATTTCCACTGGGAAAGTCGTTGCAAAGTTGAACAGACAACGTAACACATATTTGCTAGGTGCCCTGAGCTAAATTGCTCTGGGGATAATCTAATTCTCAAGCTCCATTTGATGCCTCATGTGGATTTCAAAATTCCCAAATTCAAAACTGAGCTCCTGATCTCCCCTCCCAACCAGCTCCCCAGGCCACCTTCCCACCTTCCCACCACCTGCACAGGTAGCATCACGCTCCCTTGAGTTTGGGTCAATGATGCCTTCATTTTCTGAGACTATTCCAGAGTCTTGCTTTCCCCCAGGCTACTCACTGTCACCTGGCTTCCTGTCTGCTTTCCGTTCTGCCTGTCCTCAACAACTTTACCCAGAGCAAAACCAAATCCCTGCCCAACATGACCATTTTGTTGTTGTTTTGAGACTGGGTCTCACTATATTCCCAGGCTGGCCTCTAACTCCTGGGATCAAGCAATCCTCCTGCCTCAACCTCCACCATAACTGGAATTGCAGGTGAACTTTCAAAAATCAAACTTAATAACTTAATTTTTTTCCTTATTATGTTGATTCATTTATTATTGTTTACTAACTCTTGGAGGTTTATATTTTTTAAAAAGTTGCTTATTTTCTTGAGATGTTCAAAAATAGCATAGCTCACAGTTGCATATGCTATCTTTCCCATTTTTATTGGTGCGTTATAGTTGTATGTAATGGTGGGACTTGCTGTTGCATATTCCTACATGCTCATAATGTAACAATGTAACTTGGCTAATATCCTTTCCCAGTATTGTTCCCTTTTCTCCCTTCCCTGGGTGCTTTTTCCCCTACTCTAATGATCTTCCTTTGATTTTCATGAGATCCCCCACCCCACCTTTCTTTTCCTTTTTCCTCTCTAGTTTCCATATACGAGAGAAAAAAATACGACCCTTGATCTTCCGAGTTTGTCTCATTTCACTTAACATAATGTTCTCAAGTTCCATCCATTTTCCTGCAAATGTCATAATTTCATTTTTCTTTACAGCTGAATAGAAATCCATTGTATGTATATATATCACATTTTCTTTATGCATCATTCATTGATGGACACCTAGGCTGGTTCCATAATTTGGCTACAGTGAATTGTGCTGCTATAAACATGGTATGCATATATCACTATAGTATGATAACTTTTTAATTCTTTAGGATAAAAACCAAGGGGTGATTTAACTGGGTCATATGATGGTTCCATGCCTAGTCTTTTTTTTTTTTGGGGGGGGGGTAGTGGGTACTGGGGATTGAACTCAGGGGCACTCAACCATTGAGCCACATCCCCAGCACTATCTTTTTTTTTTTTTAGAGAGAGAGAGAGAGAGAGAGAGAGAGAGAGAGAGAGAATTTTTAATATTTATTTTTTAGTTCTCGGCGGACACAACATCTTTGTTGGTATGTGGTGCTGAGAATCGAACCCGGGCCGCACGCATGCCAGGCGAGCGCGCTACCGCTTGAGCCACATCCCCAGCCCCCCCAGCACTATCTTGTATTTTATTTAGAGACAGGGTCTCACTGAGTTGCTTAGCCCCTCACTTTTGCTGAGGCTGGCTTTGAACTTGAATCCTCCTACCTCAGCCTCTTGAGCCACTGGGATTATAGGCGGGGGCCACTGCGCCCGATCCATGCCTAGTCTTTTGAGGAGCCTCCATACTGATTTCCATAGTGGCTGTACTAATTTAGAAGCCCACCAACAGTGTAATAGTGTTCCTTTTTCTCCACATCCTCTCCAACATTTGTTATTGTTTGTGTTCCTGATGACTGCCAATTCTGACTAGAGGTGAACTCTCAGTGGCATTGAGATTCTATTAGTTTATCCCTGATGATGCTGAACATTTTTTTTCATGTATTTGTTGGCCATTGGTATTTCTTTTTTTGAAAGTCTATTTAGTTCATTTGTCCATTTGTCAGTTGGGTTATTTTCTTTTTTGAGTTTTATATATATTCTAGGTATTAATCATCAGTCAGAAGAGTCGCTGGCAAAGTTTTTCTCCCATTCTGTAGGTTCTCTCTCCACATTCTAAATTGTTTCCTTTGTTGTACAGAAGCTTTTTAACTTGATGCCACCCCATTTATTAATTCTTGGCATTATTTCCTGAGCTTTAGGGGGTCCTATTGAGAAAGTTATTGCCTGTGCCTATAGGCTGTAGTGTTGACTGTACATCTTCTTCCATGTTGCAGAGTTTTTGGTCTTATTTCTAGGTATTTGATTCATTTGTGCAGGGTGAGAGATAAGGGACTAGTCTCATTCTTCTACTATATGGACAACTAGTGTTTCCAGGACCATTTGTTAAAAAGGCTGCCTTTCTCCAATCTATGTTTTGGGCACCTTTGTCAGATGACTACATTTGACTGTGCTTATCCCTATTCTGTATTGTCTATGTATCTGTTTTTACACCAGTACCGTGCAGTTTTTGTTACTATAGTTCTGTAGTATGATTTGAAGTCAGGCATTGTGATGCCTCCGACATTGCTTTTTTTGGCTTAGAATAGCTTTGGCTATTCTGGATCTTTTATTCTTCCAAATGAATTTTAGGCTCCCTTTTCCCCCTAATTCTATGAAGAATGCCATTAGTACTTTGATGAAGATTATATTGAATCTATATATTGCTTTTGATAGTATGGCCATTTTAACAACATTTGTTCTGTCTATCCATGAACATGGGAGGTCTTTCCATTTTCTTGTGTCTTGAATTCTTTCTTCAGTGTTCTGTAGTTTTCATTGTAGAGGTCTTTCATCTCCTTCGTTAGATTTTTTCCTAGGTTTTTGTTTGTTTGTTTTTGTTTTTTTTTTTTTTTTAGGCTATTGTGAATGGAATTGTCTTCCTGATTTCTTTCCCAGGAAATTCATTATTGGTATGAAGGAAAGCTATTGATTTTTTATATATTGATTTTGTAGCTTTCTACTTTGCTAAATTTGCTTATTAGCTCTAAGCAGTCTTTTAGTGAAACTTTTTGGATCTTTTAAGTGTAGAATCATATCATCTGCAAGCAGTGATAATTCAGCTTCTTCCTTTCCTATGTTTATCCTTTTTATTTCCTTCTCTTGTCAATTGCTCTGCCTAGAACTTCTAGTACTATATTAAATAGGAGTGGTGAAAGTGAACATCCTTGTCTTGTTCCAGAATTTAAAGGAAATGTTTTCAGTTTTTCCCCATTCACTATGATGTTGGCTTTGGGTTTGTCATATACAGCCTTTATGATATTGAGATAGGTTTCATCTATCCCTAGTTTCTTAAATATTTTTGCTATAAAAATATACTCAATTTGGTCAGCCTTTCTCTGCACCTATTGGGATGAGAATTAAGTGGTTTTGTCCTTAATTCTATTTATGTGATGAATGGCATTTATTGATTTGCCTATATTAAACCATCCTTACATCCCCAGGACAAAATCAACTTGGTCATGATGTAAAACCTTCTTAATATGTTGTCGAATATGATTCACTTGTTTCCATTAAGGATTTTTGCATCTAAGTGCATTAGAGATATTGGTCTGTAGTTTGCTTTCCTTCATGTATCCTTGTCTGGTTTTGGTCTGAGTTTGACATTGGCTTCACAGAATGAATTTGGGAGTGTTCCATCTCTTTCTACTTCATGGAGTGATTTGAGGAGCATAGACATTACCTCTTCTTTAAAGGTCTGAGAGAATTCAGCTGAGAATTCATCTGGTTCTAGGCTTTTCTTTGTTGAAAGGCTTTTTATTACTGCTTCTATTGCACTGCTAGTTATTGATCTGTTTAGGTTTTCTGGGTCCTCTTGATTTAATTTTGGCAGGTTGTATGTCTAGAAATATATACATTTCTTCTAGGTTTTATTGGAGTAGAAGTTTTCAAAATAGTCCCTCATGATCTCCTGTATTTCATGGTGATTTATACTTTTTCATCTCTAATTTTATTAATTTGGTCATCTCTCTTTTTTCTTTTGGTTAGTTTGAATAAAATCTGATCAATCTTATTTATCTTTTCAATATCAATTCTTCATTTCATTAATCCTTTGTACTATTTTTTTAAATTCTCAATTTCATTGATTTTGGCTATGATCTTAATTATTTCCTTCCTTCTATCAGTTTTTTATTTAATTTGTCCTTCTTTTTCAAGGGTCTTGAGAAGCATCATTAGGTCATTTATTTGAGGCCTTTCTGATTTTTTCATGTAGGCACCCATTGCTATAAATGTTCCTTTCAGAATTGCCTTTGTAGTGTTCCAAAGGTTCTGGTTTGTTGGGTCACTATTCTCATTTGATTCTAAGAATTTTAAAATTTCTCCCTAATTTCTTCTATCACCCATTCACCATTCAGAAGTGCATTGTTTAATCTTCCTGTGTTTATATAGTTTCTGAAGGCTTTTTTGCTGTTGTTTTCATTCCATTATGATCTGATAATAGGCAAGGAATTATATCAGTTTTTTTTATTTGCTTAGAGTTGCTTTGTGATCTAAAATTGATCTATTTTGGAGGAGGTTCCATGAGCTACTAAAAAAGTGCAGTCAGCTGTTATTGGGTAAAATATTCTGTAGGTGTCCACTAAATTCATTTTATGTATATATATTTTCAAGTCTAAAAGAGCCTTTACTGAGTTTATGTCTGGATGACCTATCTCCTGGTGACAGTAATATTGTACTGGGTTCTATGTGAGGTCTTAATTTGACTTGTCCCTCTCTCTGTCTCTCTCTCATTGATAATTGAACCCAGGGATACTTTACCACTGAGCCACATCCCTAGCCCATTTTATTTTTTTATTTTGAGACAGAGTCTCAGTAAGTTTCTTAGTGTCTCAAATTTGCTAAGGTTGGCCTTGAACTTGTGATCCTCCTGCCTCAGTCTCTTGAGTTGCTGGGATTACAGATGCGTGCTATTGTGTTCAGCTAGTGTCTCTTTTATGTAATTATGTGCACAGAAGTTTGGGGCATAAATATTTACTATCATAAGATCTTCTTGTTGAATTGTTCCCTTTACCAGTGTAAGTGACTGTCTTTGTCACTTCTGATTAATTTTGGCTTGAAGTCTACTCTGTCCACTATGAGAGTAGCTAATCCTTCTTGTTTCTAGGCTCCATTTGCATGCTATATCAATTTTGGTACTTTCACTTTCAGCCTGTGATTATCTTTGCCTGTAAGTCTCTTGCAAACAAGATGTAATTAGGTCTTGTTTTTAAACTCATCCTGTCAATGTTTACCTTTTAATTGGAGAGTTGAGACCATTTACATTCAATGTTACTATAAACAAGAGCTCATTGATTCCTGCCATTTGATTTATTTCTAATGTTTAACTTGCTCCTGTTTCTAATTTGCTTAGCTACTCTTCAAATGAGATTTGTTCATTTGTGAACTCTGGGTTTTTTTTTTTCTTCTGTGTGGGGCATTTCTTTAAATAAGTTCTATGATGCCAGCTTAGTAGTCATGAATTCTTTTAGTTTCTGCTTAACATGGAAGGCTATTATTTCCTTGATTATGAAGGAAAGCTTTACTGGATATAGCAATCTTGGTTGATGGTTATTTTCTTTCAGGACCTGGAACACATCATTCCAAGCCCTCCTGACTTTCAGAGTTTATGCTGAAAAATCATAAGCAATTCTGATGGGTTTGCCCCTAAATGAGGCATTGATGATTTTTCTCTGAAGCCTTTAAAAATTCTATCCTTGTTCTATGTTAGGAATTTGACTTATAATGTGTCATTCTTTGATCTTGTCTATGTGGGGTTCTGAATGTCTCCTATCTGGAAGTCCATCTCAGTCTCAAGGTTTGGAAATTTTATGTTATTATTTTCCTGAAGCAAGTATCCATTTAATGAGGTGGCATCTCACAACCCTCTTCAATTCCAGTGATTCTTAAATTTGGTCTCTTAATGTTGCCCCAGAATTCTTGTATATTTGGATCGTGGTTACTTATTTTCTTTTCTTTAATGGTGTCTGAATGTTCAAGGCTGGTCACTTTGTCTTCCAGCCTTTTTCTTCCAGGAAGAATCCAAAGATTCTTTCACTTTCAGCCTGTGGTTGTCTTTGCCTGTAAGTCTCTTGCAAACAAGATGTAGTTAAGTCTTGTTTTTTTAATTCATTCTGAAGCCAGAGATTCTTTCTTGAGCATGGTTCACTCTATTAGAGAGACTTTCAAGTAAACATTTGATTTATTGTGTCTTTCATTTTCAAGATTTTTGTTTGGTTCTTTTTCAATCTCTCTCTATCCTTATTGGATTTCTCATTCATATCCTGTACTGACTTCCTTGATTCATTCAGTTGTTTTTTTTTTTTTTTTTGTGTGTGTGTGTGTGTGTGTGTGTGTTCTCTTGGAATTCATTGATCATTTTTACAAGCATTCTTTTAAATTCTGTATCTGATATTTCACCCACTTCAGTATCTTTGGAGTCAGTTGCTGGCAAATTATGAACTTTAGGAGATGTCATGTTACCTTTTCCCCCATATTTCTTGTATTTCTCTGTTGAGTTTCATGTGTCTGTTGAGGTGGATTTCTCTCCCTCCTTCTCTTGCAATGTGTCCTAGAGTGATCTAGATTGAGCTCACTCATAGGTGTGGTGTCCATAGACACTGTATCAATTCTCTTTTGTCTATACCAGTGGATGTCCATGAATGGGGCCTGAGGGCCTACCCCTCACCATTCCTACTTGGGGTCTGGTCTTTAGTTTGAGTTTTTGTCACTTCTATTCTTTATATTAAAGTATAGCTGAAGGGTTTTTGTTAATATTTTATTAGTTGTTGGTGGACCTTTATTTATTTTTATGAGGTGCTGAGAATCAAACCCAGTGCCTCATACATGCTAGGCAAGTGCTCTACCACTGAGCCACAACCCCAGCCTGAGCTGAAGTTTGAGTGTCATTAATTTGTGTGTGGAGGAAGCTGCACTGTCTTTTGGCTGAGTTTAGTTCAGTAGCAGAGTCTTTACCCTATGAACATATAGTTTCCCTGTAGGTTCCCAGCACCTCACAGGATAGGGGAAACAAACAATAGCAACAACCAATACAAACAATATATAGCATTAGAGTAAGTATCCAGTGCCTGTTATGACGTCTGTAACACTAATACCGCAGAAACAGGAATGGTGGGGTCAGCAATTGTCAACAGCAAAAACAATAAATAACCATAAATTAAATCTGACATTAAAGTAAACAGCAGGTGTCAAATATGTCATCCACAGCACTAATAATTGCACCATGATGAATGGTTGGGCAGGAGTTAGATAATGCAAATAGTTCTAAAAGATGGTAAAAATAAAGTTCATTTAGAGAAAAGAAATTATGATAGGAAGGTAGAAGAGAGACTAGGATGTTCAAAATATGAACAGAGAGGATACGGAAGAGATGGTTGTAAAGAAGGAGGAGAAAAAATGAAAAAGTAAAGGAAGACAGAGAGAAAACTGAGAGAATTTGACTGTTAGCAGAAGAAGAAAGGAAAGTGGGGGTGGGGTGGGGGAGGAGATCAAATAAGCAAAAACCAAACCAAACCAAAATAAATAAACCAAAAACCCTAACCCTCAAAAGAAAAAACAAGGAAAAACAATTGTTTTTAAAAATGCTAAAAATGAGAAAAAAGAAACAAAAATGTATACATTTATATGTTCACAAACCAATGAGCACAGCAAACACACACACACACACACACACAAACGATCCAGAAAATAAAAGAATCGTCTCCACTGAGGTGATCAAAATAGTGAATGAGGATGGATGGTGACTGCCGGTGCCCAACTGTCCTTTCCATTTCTTCTTCAGCCATGGGGGGTGGGGGGTGGGGGCGGAGTGTGTGTGTAGGGAGGGCTGGGGGTTGTTAACCCCTTCCTCTTTTGGTGTTGGAGTGGCCTGAAACTGCAGCTGGTTGAAATGGCTCTCAGCTTCCCTTCTCACCAGCATAAGGTAGGACGGAATGGGAAGTTCTGTTGATCAGAATGTTGTTGGCATAAACGAGATCAATGTACTCCCAGGGCCCAGGGGGGCTGCTACAGAGTTCCCTGAGGTGGGCGGGAGGCTTAGGTCATAGGGGCTTTGTTGGGTGGCAGCTCCTCTGGAGAGATCAGATCAACACTCCCGGGGGGCCTGACAGATACCTATCTCTTCTGGGAGTCTGACACTCAGGAGCTTCCCAGACATTCTACTCCCAGGACAGGACAGTCAGTCTTCCACGCACTCTGCTGTTTGTGAACACGGCCTTCCTAGGCTTAGCCCCTGGGTCGGCCTGTCCACTTTCCTGGCTCTCTTCAGTGGCCCCAAAGGGAGAGCGAGTTGGACTCCATTTGTGACCTGAACCTCCCTGGGTGCAGTCTTCTCGGTGCCTGTTTCACTCATGTTCTGCTAGGCACAGGGTAGGTGCTTGCTGGGACAGTGTCACAGTGTTGGCTGGGATCTCCCGGCTCCCACATGGAGCAGCATGCTGCCTCAGGGTGTCTCCCGCCTCAGCTCCCATTTTGCCAGTGGAGAAATACAGAGCACTTTCCAAATACCGGTTCTCTGGACAGCTAATACAGGTCTCAGAGACCAGGAACAGGTCCTTGTTCCTCAGTGGTGACGATTAAACACCGAGAAATGCCGAGGCAAGTGTAGAAAGCAAGTGTGATTGAAGAAGAGGACAGAAACAGACTGCTCCAAAGAGAAGGGGCCCCAGAGCTGGGTGTCCATGGAGGGGACCCCAGAACCTCTCTTCTTAATTATTGTCTTGTCTTTCTTCTCTGCATGCTGTGACCAGGGGCAGGGATGCAGAGGTTAATTGTTAGTGCCCAGGGGCATGACCACAGAGGTTAACAACCCACTTCCTCTCTGACCACCAGTGATAACCAGTCCTCATCCTCTCTCCAACGCATCACTCATTACCTACACTGAGGACCTGACCTTCTCCCCCTGCCTCAGCTTGCTGCAGATTGCGACAGATCCTGTCCACTCAGGCCAGGCCGGGCTGCAGGCAGATTGCTTTTTGGCAAAGAAGGCATGTGGGGATCAGCACAGGGGGCTCATTTTATAGAATCATTCCCTCAACCTTGTGTCCCACCATTCTCACCTCCCTGTCCCCTGACACAGCCAGTGGATCAGCTCGGCTCCGGCTGCTTTCTATGGACAGGGTTTTCCACATCAGAGATATCTGGTTTCTCCCTGTGTCCTGCTCCCTCCCCTCTGTGTGGACCAGCCTGTTGCCATTGTCAACCCAGCTTGGCACTGACGTATTCTTTCTTGTTCTTTGTTCAAGGCACCCACATTTCTGAGTCTCTGAGACACTCTGATGTCCAATACTGAACTGTAGTGAAGCCCCTCTCTCACCTACTTCTCTGAGAAGGGCTACTCTGGCTGCCTGGATCCTGATTCTCAGCAACTGGAAGGCAGCCCTCCTTTGATCCGCCATCTTGAATCTCCCCTAGAGAATTTTCTTATAATTTTCAACCTCCTCATGTCTTCACATTTTTTAAAAATAATTTTTTTTGTTATAGGTGGACACTATATCTTTATTTATGTTTATGTGGTGCTGAGGATCAAACCCAGTGCCTCAGACTTGTGAGGCAGGCACTCTACCCCTGAGCTACAGCCCTAGCCCCATGTTCTCACATTTAATGCAATTTATTTTCCTTTGTCTTTTTCTTAGATTTGTCAGCAGTTGCTTTCTCTTATATTTAAGGAACAAATTTTAAAAACTTATTACGCTTTTAATTGTACACGTTCATGGTATAGTGTGATGATTCAATATGTGTATATAAATGTGTGATGCCTAAATCAGGATGGTTAACATTTCCATCTCCTTAAACCTTTGTTTCTATTTACTAATTATGCTAGAATTTTCCTTTTTCTATTTTTGTAACTTTGCCTGTTATTTATTTAGTTGTTTAAATTTATGAACTTTATTGCTTAGGTCATTTCTAGTCTTCTTCTTCTTTTAAAAAGTAATAAAATACTTTGGCCTAATTTCTGTAAATTTATATCAAGCATTTATATTATTAGGTAGATCATTTATATTATTAAGTAGATCATAATTATAAGTTGAAACTGAGTCTTTTTAAATTTTATTTATTTATTTTATTTTTTAATTTTTTATTAGTTACACATGACAGTAATTAGTCACACATGACAGTAAAAAACAGTCATTTAATGGAGGGTTGTTTTTAATTTAATGGAGGTTGTTTATTTCTAAGATTTTTCTTTTTTTCCTTGCCATATGATAACATTTTTTTAATTTTGTGAATATTTTAAAAGTGTTTTTAAAAATAAAGATGGACTTTTATCTCATATTTATATCAAAATAAAGCCTACATGGGGTCAGAATTTACAAAGTAAAAAGCTAAACTCTGAAAGTAATCAAAAACCATGTTCAATTTATAGCTATTCACAAAGCTATACATTTATATTTTTTCTATGTGTTATATATATTTTACAACTAAAAATTAAAGCTACTTAAGTTCTCAAACAAAACATAGGAAAAAGTATTTAAAATAATTTCAACCGGGCGCAGTGGCGCTGACTCAGGAGGCAGAGGCAGGAGGGTTGTGAGTTTAAAGCCAGCCTCAGCAAAAGTGAGGGGCTAAGCAACTCAGGGAGACCCTAAATAAAATAAAATACAAAATAGGGTATGGGGATGTGGCTCAGTGGTCGAGGTTCCCTGAGTTCAATCCCCAGTACCCTCCCTCTCCCCAAATTTCAAGGCTAAAGGTGTAGCACAGTGATCAGGCACTTGCATAATGTGTAAGGCCTTGGGTTTGATCTTAGCACAGCAAAAGAAATAGATAAATACATACATAAAATGAAATAATAAAAAATAATTCAAGAAGTTTTTTTTGCCAAGCACTGGGCAAAACTCAGAAATCATAAAAGAAAAATTGGATGAAATCAATCAGACACAAATTAAAATTTTTGTAGTACCAAAAAAACCCCACAAATAAAATTAAATGACAAACTGAAAAAATATTTGCTAGTTATAGCACAAAGACACAATTTTTTAATATATCAAGCGTTATTACAAATCAATAATAAAAAGACCAATGACCTGATAGTAAAGAGGATATAGACTTTACGGAAAAGAAAATACCAATGGCTTTTAAATGTATAAAAAGATGTGCCACCTTATACACCATGAAGGAAATACATATTAGAACTAAAAAAGATATGTCATTTCCTAGCTGTTAGATTTGCAAGTTTGTAAATTAATAGATCCCTTGATGCGTTGCTAATGGGCCTGTTAATCAGTATCTCATCTACCAAAATTGTGAGTGCCATATAACCACAACTAACAATTCCATATCCAGGCATTTAACCTTCAGATATATCCAGAATGCACAAAATGACATATGCCCAGAGGTATATGGCCTTGCTCGAAATAGCAAAAAATTGGGGGAAAAGTTAAATATCCACCAAAGAGGACATGTTATACTTAAATTATGGCATACCATACCAAGGAATCCTATGTAAGCATTGAGGCAGAGCATATAGGATATTATAAACAGTGTCCAAGACAAATTGAACATAGAAAAAAGAACAAAGATCAGAACCAGGTGTAGAATATGCTGCATTTGTGTGAAGAAGAAATAAATGTGCGTGTTTATGACTTCATACTTTTGCATGAAAAACCTAAAATCGGAATTGTTCCCTTGGAGGAGAATCCTTAGAATGTGATCCTGTATGCCCGTGCTGTCGAATCAAAATGAGCACTTTCTCTCAGGCTCAGCTCTGGTCTGGTCTTATTTGTGCCTAAACTTACTATCAGCACCCCACCATCTCCTCCAGAATAAAGTCATGCCATGTTTCTGTGACCTCCACAAACTGGGACACATCGGGGCATCAGGAAAGGGTCAGGGTGAAGGAACAAATGTCCCCTCATCCCTGTTCCCTGGCTCTCCTGGCCCCCTTGGGTACCTGCTGGCCTGCCCAAGAGATGCTGCTCATGCCCCATGCCCTTCTCTTTCCCCAGCCCAGCCTTGAACTTTTGCTGCCTTCTTAGGAGGGTCCTCCTGCAACCCACCTCCGCAGGCCAAGTTCAGTTCTCATCCCTGGGTCTCATTTCTCAGCCTCTCCCTTTCTCCTCTGTTGGAGGTCTTGCCTCTCTGCATGGCCTTGCCTCTGGGCCTGGCCGCCTCCCTCAGCAAGCCGGGGTGCCTCCAGGGCAGCTGCAGTGCCTGGTCCCCGCTAACAGCAAATGCCTTGGCACCAGGGCCCTGGACTCATGTGTCTGCTAGTCACCAGCTGCATGATTTTGAAAAGCTCCTTGGCCTCTTGGTTCTTCAGTGTCCTCCTCTGTAAAATGGGGATATTCTGGGCCACAGAAGCAGAGTCCAAGTTGGGGGTTCTTACACGAGCCCTCCCTGAGGGGTCAGGGAAGCGGGCTGAGCACTGGAGAAGCACATCAAGCGGGGTCTAGGAGAAGCCTTGCTTCCACCTGACCTTGGGGAGATCTGGAATGTGGATGAGCTCATAGGTGGGTCCCCAAGAGGCCAGGGTTCTGGGCTGTCACACTGAAGCCAGATTTAAAGTTAGGTAGTCAGTGTAGTTAGGTAAATCGGGTCTAATACCGAGTGAAATCTAAAATGGAGGCCATGCTGAGAATGATTCCGGGAAAACACAGGACAACTCATGGAATGTTAATGAAGTCCCGGAAAGGCCCTAGGCCAAAGTTCACCCTATAACAGCCCCCAACAGATTTGGAGATAGCCCATCCCAAAGAAGTGATAATGAAGTCCTTCCTGCCCAGATTACTTGTTTGGCCCACCTGTGTCCCAACCCTTCCCCCTTCATCAGCAAAACTATAAAAAGGAGAGACAACTGCACTTCCACGGATTCCACCTCTTGGGTCCCCTTCTTCCTCCGAGAGAAGTCTTTTCTGCTGTCCTTTAATAAACTTCTAATTTCTACTCTGACCTTGCCTCGGCGTGCTTCTTTGGTGTTATTCTTCAACATCGGGGAAGCAAGGACTCGTCACCGGTCAACAGCGGTATCATATTGGAGGTCCCATACTGAGATACCGAGGTAAGCGCCTCTCTACGCATCCCATGTCTGTTTGAGGTGCATCTTTCTCTCTCTTTCTTTCTGGAGGTAAGGTGGGCACCCGACGGCTACTTAAACGCAATTAGTGCAGCTGCTACTCTTCAAGACTCGGGTGAGAGGTTTCCTGGCCTAGGCAGCTCCCAATCACCTGTTCAATACAGAGCAGGCATGTTGGGTACTGCCAAAGCCGCTTCCAACTTTTCTGTCTGGGCCCGGAGAGCAATTGGCGTGAGTACACAGTGTCCCTAATCCCGGTCTGCCTCGGATGCGTGGAGGTGGAGGAAGGAGTTTGGAACAACTGCGGAATTCCGGTCTGGGCTACTCTCAGAGGATTCTTAAGGTTCCTTTCTCTTGAGCCCCCTTCCGACAGCCCTCAGGGGTATCTAGGGTGATCGGTAGATGAATGGCACTGAGGGAAAGCCCCAATCACATTTGCCTCCGTATGGGCTATGCGCAACACTCCCAACCTCGCATCCATTCCTCCTGGATGCTTCCCTTCCTTCGCAGAAATGTTAGCAATTCAGGTTGCACGACTGAGAAAGACATGAGATAATTAGTAAAATCTGCCCAGGTTCCCTAAGATGCATAGGTAACTTTTACTAGTCTGTTTTACCGCCCCAATGTTTAAAATGTTCTGTGTTCCTTAAGCTACTAGAGAGGCATTTTTTGAATCAACTCCTTAATTTTATCAACTCCTCCGGTAATCTGCTACCTTACAACCAGTAGATATCCCTTAACACTTAGGCGGCTCCTTTAGTCTACAGAGCAAAGACAACAACAAAAGAACACACGATTCTCTTTTGCAATGGGTTTTTAGTGGTCGGGAGGAAAGCAGTAAGGCCCTTAAGTCTGAATCCTCCCAGGGTCTCTGGCACAGGGCAAACTGAGACCCTAGCACCTTGCTAAAGGGGACCAGAAACCCCTTGGCAAAAGCAAGGTGAGAGACGGGTTTTCTGGACCGTTTAGGAAGCTCAAACTTAGGGAGACGTCCCTAATGAGAACAGTTTTCTCCGGTGTAGCGTGGGCACCTGAGTCCTATTTTCTTCTCACTCAGTCGGGAGCTTCTCTCTCTCCAATACGCCAGGTGGACCACTAGCCTGCGTATTGAAAAATTGGGATAGATTTGAACCTCAGATGCTCAAGAAAAAGCGCCTCATTTTCTTGGCCTGGCCTCAAATACGAGAAAACTGGCCACCAGAGGAAAATATCAATTTTAATACAATTTTACAGTTTGATAAAATTTACAAAAAAGAAAATGGTGTGAGGTGCCGTATGTTCAGATTTTCTTTGCTCTCAGGGAAAATCCTAAATTATGCCAACAGTGTAAAGTAGACTTAGCTATGATATCTGCCATGAAGAGAAAAAAATCTTGAACTCACTGAGAAAAAAGAATCAAGAGAAAAATTTGGGCCGATCAAAGTACATACCCCCTTCCCCCTTCAAGACCTAAGGCAGTAAAAACTGACTCTACTGGAAAGTTAGGAGATATGCCAGATTGCCTAGGATTGGATCTATCCAAAGGAGCTAATCTTGCAAGTGAAAGGGAAACTGAGGAATTCCCAGCAGCTGCCAGAGCCATTTTCGCTTTGGGGAAAATTTCCTCATAATTTCCCTGCACTTAAGGATTACTCCACCTAAATGCAGTAAAGTCAGTCACACTGAGACCCTTGATTTTACACCTATAGTTGCCCTTATGTGAGAACATCTGGTCCATTCATGGGAAATCTAAGGTGCCACTGATAGGAGTCATAATTAAATGGAAGTTCAAAACCTGGAGAGATTTTTTCTTATCTGGTCTGTTTTAAAGGTTATTATAGATTGTTTCTTGGGGATAATCTAGGTTAAATGTGTGTCTAAAAGATGTTTCATTGTAACATCTGGTATCTAAATGAGTTTGAAGCATTGCGTAATCTTGCAGTTAAAAGTTGGGGTTAGTTAATTGTTTAGTTTGTGATTTCAGATAATTCATGCCAGAGAAATTAAATACTTAGGATAGAAAATTAAAAGAACTCTACTTCCAAGTTGGCAAGTAACTCCCAATCATTCAGTTTTATTTTTTCATCAATTTTTGAACTGGGTAGCCTAAGGAGATTTCACTAGGTATACAGTGCATTGATTTGGGCAAGGATAGTAAATTATGATTTGGTATGTTTCTCTCAGTGTGTAAGATTTAGGAAAAAGTGTTGAATTAAAACGTTGGTCTGGCTTATTGAAATGACATTAATTAGCAACAGTCTTGGGAATTTTCAAAGCTTAATTTTAGATATACATGGTAGTGTGTGGATTTTTTCCAGGTGATTTAATGTAACTTAATACTACTTTAGGAACTTCAGAACAAAGAAAGTAGCTTAATGATCCTGAAGGAACTTCTGATGGTGGCTTTTATACTATCAAGAAAGATCCTATTTTCAGTTTTGTGTGAGCAAGTTTTTCTAGTGTAGGAAGATATAAAGATGAAATTTTGTAAATTGTACCATATTTTCAACTTCCAAACCTGAAAATTGTGACTTATGGTTAAAATGCCTTAGACATGAAGTTTCTGCTCAAAATTCCAGTTTTCCCAGTTCCTTCTAGACCTCAGCCAGGACTTAAATTGATATGCAAATAAAAGAAGCCTGGAGCACTCAGTAGGAGACAGATCTGAGGCCCAAGGAAAAAAAAAAGTAAAGGTGTCTTTTACCTGAGCTCAAACTAGATTAAACCAAAGAGTAAATTGTATGGCATTTACTAATTACTGGCCGGTCAATTTTTTCTAGGACTTTTGCCTTTTCTTAGATTCTATGTTTTTTTTTGAGCTCATGATTTTTATTCTACAGACAAGCTAATGTTTTTCTGATAAGTTCTATTTTTGATCAACTGGAGTTTTTTTAAACATTGCAATGAGATTTCACCTGAGAAAGCTGCAAAGGCCTTTTGTGTTATGTGTTACACTTGTGTTACGTGTTGTATGTCGGTATGTGTGTGTGTATGTCCATATATCATGCAGTGATATTGAAGCCAGATTTAAAGTTAGGTAGTCAGTGTAGTTAGGTAAATCGGGTCTAATACCGAGTGAAATCTAAAATGGAGGCCATGCTGGAAATGACTCAGGAAAAACACAGGACAATGGAATGTTAATGGAGCCCAGGAAACAGCCCCCAACAGATTTGAAGATAGCCCTTCACAAAGAAGTGTTAATAAACAGCCCCCAGCAAACTTAAAGATACCCCATCCCAAAGAAGTGATAAAGAAGTCCTTCCTGCCTAGCCCACCGGTGTCCCAACCCCTCCCACCTACATTCCATCACCAAAACTATAAGAAGGGGAAACAACCGCACTTCCGCGGATTCCACCTTTTGGGTCCCCTTCTTCCTCTGGGAGAAGTCTTTTCTGCTGTCCTTTAATAAACTTCTACTTTCTACTCTGACCTTGCCTCGGCGTGCTTCTTTGGTGTTATTCTTCAACATCGGGGAAGCAAGGACTCGTCACCGGTCAACAGCGGTATCATATTGGAGGTCCCATACCGAGATCTACACCGGGGTAAGTGCATGCACCCCATGTCTGTTTGAGGTGCATCTTTTTCTCTCTTTCTTTCTGGAGGATAAGGTGGGCACCCGACGGCTACTTAAACGCAATTAGTGCAGCCGCCACTCTACAAGACTCGGGTGAGAGGTTTCCCGGCCTAAGCAGCTCTCAATCACCTGTTCAATACAGAGCAGGCATATTGGGTTCTGCCAAAGCCGATTCCAACTTTTCTGTCTGGGCCCGGAGAGCAATTGGTGTGAGTACACAGTGTCCCTAATCCCGATCTGCCTCGGATGCGTGGAGGTGGAGGAAGGAGTTTGGAACAACTGCGGAATTCCGGTCTGGGCTACTCTCAGACGTTTCCAAAGGTTCCTTTCTCTTGAGCCCCCTTCCGACAGCCCTCAGGGGTATCTAGGGTGATCGGTAGATGAATGGCACTGAGGGAAAGCCCCAATCACATTTGCCTCCGTATGGGCTACGCGCAACACTCCCAACTCCGCATCCATTCCTCCTGGATGCTTCCCTTCCTTCGCAAGTCAGAAATGTTAGCAATTCAGGTTGCAGGACTGAGAAAGGCATGAGATAATTAGTAAAATCTGCCCAGGTTCCCTAAGATGCATAGGTAACTTTCAATAGTCTGTTTTACCGCCCCAATGTTTAAAATGTTCTGTGTTCCTTAAGCTACTAGAGAGGCATTTTTTGAATCAACTCCTTAATCTTATCAACTCTAAGGTAATCTGCTACCTTACAACCAGTAGATATCCCTTAACACTCAGGCGGCTCCTTTAGTCTACAGAGCAAAGACAACAAAAGAGCACAGGATTCTCTTTTGCAATGTGTTTTTAGTGGTCGGGAGGAAAGCAGTAAGGCCCTTAAGTCTGAATCCTCCCAGGGTCTCTGGCACAGGGCAAACTGAGACCCTAGCAATTTGCTAAAGGGGACCAGAAACCCCTTGGCAAAGCAAGGTGAGAGACGGGTTTTCTGGACCGTTTAGGAAGCTCAAACTTAGGGAGACGTCCCTAATGAGAACAGTTTTCTCCGGTGCAGCGTGGGCGCCTGAGTCCTGTTTTCTTCTCACTCAGAGGGGAGCTTCTCTCTCTCCAATACGCCAGGTGGACCACTAGCCTGCGTATTGAAAAATTGGGATAAATTTGAACCTCAGACACTCAAGAAAAGCGCCTCATTTTCTTGGCCTGGCCTCAAATACGAGAAACCTGGCCACCAGAGGGAAATATCAATTTTAATACAATTTTATAGTTTGATAAAATTTACAAAAAAAAGGAAATGGTGTGAGGTGCCGTATGTTCTTTGCTCTAACGGAAAATCCTAAATTATGTCAACAATGTGAAGTAGACTTAACTATGATATCTGCCATGTGAAGGAAAAAAATCCTGGACTCACTGAGGAAAAGAATCAAGAGAAAAATTTGGGCCGATCAAAGTACATACCCCCTTCCCCCTTCAAGACCTAAGGCAGATAAAAACTGACTCTACTGGAAAGTCAGGAGATATGCCAGATTGCCTAGGATTGGATCTATCCAAAGGAGCTAATCTTGCAAGTGAAAGGGAAACTGAGGAATTCCCAGCAGCTGCCAGAGCCATTTTCGCTTTGGGGAAATTTCCTCATAATTTCCTTCACTGTAAGGATTACTCCACATAAATGCAGTAAAGTCAGTCACACTGAGACCCTTAATTTTACACCTATAGTTGCCCTTATGTGAAAACATCTGGTCCACTCATGGGGAAATCTAAGGTGCCACTGATTAAGAGTCATAATTAAATGGAAGTTCAAAACCTGGAGAGATTTTTTTCTTATCTGGTCTGTTTTAAAGGTTATTATAGATTGTTTCTTGGAGATAATCTAGGCTAAATGTGTGTCTAAAAGATGTTTCATTGTAACATCTGGTATCTAAATGAGTTTGAAGCATTGCGTAATCTTGCAGTTAAAAGTTAGGGTTAGTTAATTGTTTAGTTTGTGATTTCAGATACTTCATGCCAGAGAACTTAAATACTTAGGATAGAAAATTAAAAGAACTCTACTTCCAAGTTGGCAAGTAACTCCCAATCATTCAGTTTTATTTTTTCATCAATTTTTGAACTGGGTAACCTAAGGAGATTTCACTAGGTATACAGCGCATTGATTTGGGCAAGGATAGTAAATTATGATTTGGTATCTGTTTCTCTCAGTGTGTAAGATTTAGGAAAAAGTGTTGAATTAAAACATTGGTCTGGCTTATTGAAATGACATTAATTAGCAACAGTCTTGGGAATTTTCAAAGCTTAATTTTAGATACACATGGTAGTGTGTGGATTTTTTCCAGGTGATTTAATGTAACTTAATACTACTTTAGGAACTTCAGAACAAAGAAAGTAACTTAATGATCCTGAAGGAACTTCTTCTGATGGTGGCTTTTTATTATCAAGAAAGATCCTATTTTCAGTTTTGTGTGAGCAAGTTTTTCTAGTGTAGGAAAATATAAAGATGTGAAATCTTGTAAACTGTATCTTAAACTTTTACCATATTTTCAACTTCCAAACCTGAAAATTGTGACTTATGGTTAAAATGCCTTAGACATGAAGTTTCTGCTCAAAATTCCAGTTTTCCCAGTTCCTTCCAGACCTCAGCCGGGACTTAAATTGATATGCAAATAGAAGAAGCCTGGAGCACTCAGTAGGAGACAGATCTGAGGCCCAAGGAAAAAAAAAGTAAAGGTGTCTTACCTGAACTCAAACTAGATTAAACCAAAGAGTAAATTGTATGGCATTTACTAATTACTGGCCAGTCAATTTTTCTAGGACTTTTGCCTTTTCTTAGATTCTATGTTTTTTTTTGAGCTCATAATTTTTATTCTACAGACAAGCTAATGTTTTTCTGATAAGTTCTATTTTTGATCATCTGGAGTTTTTTAAACATTGCAATGAGATTTCACCTGAGAAGGCTGCGAGGCCTTTTGTGTTATGTGTTACACTTGTGTTACGTGTTGTATGTCGGTATGTCTGTCTGTGTGTATGTCCATATATCATGCAGTGATATGACAATTGACAGATGAGGAGCGCTCATGAAAAATTAAAAATGGATCCAAATATCTTTGATTCACGTGATTCAAATGGCTCAATTTAAATTGGGTAAACAGATGAAAGTAAAGATGCCTTTAAAATTAAGCTTATAAGTTTTTCTAGGTGTTCAAAAAGGCCCTAATAAAATGTTGATGTCTATGAAATAATCTGCTTAAATTCAAAAGTTTACAAGTATTGTTTCAATGTGAAGAAAAGGAGGTTAACAGATAAAAAGAGAAACTAAAAGGTTCTAGATTTCTGGATAAGAGTCTATATGATGAAGTAATTAAGAGGGTTTAAATAAATGATATAAAGAAGGTCTATACAAGTTGGATATAAGTAAGTTTTTGAGCAAGTAATCTTAAAGACATTAAACAGCTGGTTAAACAAGTGCTGTTGTTTTAGAGAATTGTGCTATGTTATTTCTTTAAAAGCTAAACTTGGTTAATATAAAAACATCAATGTAATTGGTGCCATTAATGTGTTCATATCTTCCAGGTATACAAGTCTGTAAGGTAGAAGCTTTAGAAAGAGCATTATATCAAGCTGGTGTTCTAAAAGTGTATGGTAATTTTAGGTTTAAAAGAAAAACATGTTGGAAATTTATTTATATCACTTGTGTTCTATAACTGTACTTATTATCAATAAGTTATGTAAAGTTCCTTGTTACTTTTTACACTGAGATACAATTTAAATGTATTTTTAAGTTAATGAAAGCCTAATCTATGTAAAGGTTTTATTGTGAGACACAGAAATACTTTGCTACTTTCCAACAAGATGTTAGAAGCTTCCAGCCTTCCTTTAATTCATGTTTTAGATGTGATATTATGTTGTGTTAGCTAATATTCTTGTGAACTTAAGCAACAATTTATGTAGGCTTTATAAAATGATGTTTAAAAAAAGCAAAGATCAGCTTCAGAACTATAGTATTTAAGATTTATGAAGAGCCCCACCTTACTTGAGATAAGGCTCTATGTCCCATATCATGTGAAAGTGACTATGAAAGAAGTAGGCTAGATTTTAGTACATTTAAAGTTGTGCCCAAAAGTTGGTTTTTGTCACGATTGCCAGGATATCAAACGGGATATACTCCACCAAAATTCAAGGTAGCTATTATATGAACTAAATGTTTTTACTCTTGATAATTTTATCTTGTAGTTTTCTTATAAATGATTTAAGATTGCCTGTTAATGTTTTGCAGAGGTACTAATTTAAGAGCTCACTACCTGGGTTAATTTAAGACAAGAAGTTATCACCTACAGGATAGAGAGATAGACATTAAAGCTCAGTGCTCTTAATATAAGGCTGTTAACTTATTTTGCTGGATGTTTAAGATTAAGTTTTAAAATTAAAAATTTGGCTCTTGCCCTCTGAGTCAGTCTGAATCAGGGGATAGGGAACTTTTTCAAAGGGCTCTGCAACTCTAGGCCATATAACCTCCCGATCAGGGAGATTAATGAGACCAGTGGAGGACAGGAAGCCAGTCAGTGCATTTGCTGTGAAGAGGAGGGTCATCAGAAAAGGGAGACATCCCTGATGCTTCCGAGGGAAGCCACATGGTCAAGCAAGGCCTGGACCCATCCTAGCGCAAATGGCACTAGCAGAACTGAGAAGCTGTTGTGAAGTTCCCGAGGACTCCCACCCAGAGTAACTCAGCTGACTGTTAACAATAGATTGAAACAGAAGTCAGTTTGACTTGCTTCATCTTAAACACTTAGCAAAGACAGTCAAAGCCAAAGCACAGTTGTTCCTGGACATCTTAAATAATAATAGTTAAATGAAACTTCCATAAATAAGTAAACTGGAGGCTACAAAAGAGATTCTCAGACAGGAATGCCTGATAACTATCAAAAGGAACTACCAGAGTAGTTTTTAGTTTAAGGCCCACAGATATTCCTAACCTACACAGGTAGACTTGGTGTTTGCTAGTATGAGTATCCAGCACTAGGTAACAAAATTAAAGATTTTTCTATTAGACACAGAGGTCATACTAGTAAAAGGATTTTGCAGGATCAGATGGCATTAAATTATTAGACTATATCTTAAAGGAAAAGACATCTGTAACCCTAAATGTTGTGTTGACATCCCTGACATTTCTGGCAATGTGACAAATATCCTTAAAGATTTACATGCTCAGATAGAAGCCATGTCCTCAGCAACCTTGTCATGGAGACAATATCTTAGCTCCTGGTTCTTGGTACTTCCTGGTGGAAAACATTGTTAGTCTTTGTCTTTGCCATCATACTCGTTGGCATATTCCTGTGCTATGGGATTTATTGCTACATCAATATGGTTCCAGTACTAATGAATTCTTGTTTCTCTTATAGACCACCCATCACTCAGATGGCCTTCCAGTCTATTACTTCTCAATTGGACTTCTATCATGGACCACTCGATAGACCCGATTTTTAAAAGGGGACTCCAAAACTGCTTGCCCCAACATCGCCCCTTTTGTCAGCCTAAAGAAGCCAGAAAGATCTTCTTCGCCCCCTTTCCTTACAGCAGTAAGGAGTTCCCAAATTAGAGGGGGGAATGAAGCCAGATTTAAAGTTAGGTAGTCAGTGTAGTTAGGTAAATCGGGTCTAATACCGAGTGAAATCTAAAATGGAGGCCATGCTGGAAATGACTCAGGAAAAACACAGGACAATGGAATGTTAATGGAGCCCAGGAAACAGCCCCCAACAGATTTGAAGATAGCCCTTCACAAAGAAGTGTTAATAAACAGCCCCCAGCAAACTTAAAGATACCCCATCCCAAAGAAGTGATAAAGAAGTCCTTCCTGCCTAGCCCACCGGTGTCCCAACCCCTCCCACCTACATTCCATCACCAAAACTATAAGAAGGGGAAACAACCGCACTTCCGCGGATTCCACCTTTTGGGTCCCCTTCTTCCTCTGGGAGAAGTCTTTTCTGCTGTCCTTTAATAAACTTCTACTTTCTACTCTGACCTTGCCTCGGCGTGCTTCTTTGGTGTTATTCTTCAACATCGGGGAAGCAAGGACTCGTCACCGGTCAACAGCGGTATCAATATGACAATTGACAGATGAGCACGCATGAAAAATTAAAAATGGATCCAAATATCTTTGATTCACGTGATTCAAATGGCTCAATTTAAGTTGGGTAAACAGATGAAAGTAAAGATGTCTTTAAAATTAAGCTTATAAGTTTTTCTAGGTGTTCAAAAAGGCCTTAATAAAATGTTAAATCTGCTTAAATTCAAAAATTTACAAGTATTGTTCAAAAATGTGACGAGAAGGAGGTTAACAGATAAAAAGAGAAACTAAAAGGTTCTAGATTTCTGGATAAGAGTCTATATGATTAAGTAATTAAGAGGGTTTAAGTAAATGATAAAGAAGGTCTGTGTAAGTTTTTGAGCAAGTAATCTTAAAGACATTAAACAGCTGGTTAAACAAGTGCTGTTGTTTTAGAGAATTGTGCTATGTTATTTCTTTAAAAGCTAAACTTGGTTAATATAAAAACATCAATGTAATTGGTGCCATTAATGTGTTCATATCTTCCAGGTATACACCATCAGGTTAGCTTGGGGACATGCTCTGTGGGTGGGGAGGAGCTTCAATGACCCAGACACCTGAGGCCATCAGCCAAGGGCGACCCTTTGGTCACTAGTGTTAGCAGCTGGAGGAGGGGGTGGGTCCGTGGTGTTGGTGACAGGGACCTGGCAAGGTGGCTGTGAGACAGGGCATGCGAAGTCTTTGCGTGGCGTCTGGCACAGGAGAAGCCTCCACACCGTGGCTATTCTTAGCATCAGCAGCCGAGGAAGGAAGGGAGTGAAGAAAGAGGACATGACTCAGGCTCCGGACAGGAGCCTGCGGCTCTTCTGGCTCTTTTTTTCCTCTGGCCTCCCCAGGCTTGGGCTTCGGGCCAGCCATGCTGTGCGGCAGGGGACAGATAGGACCTCTGTCTCCTCACCTGTATGGGGGACCTCGCTTCCCCCCTGCTCCCTGGCTGTCCGCGAGGGACAGGTCAAGAAGCCATGTCCCTGCGGAGCTGGCAGAAGAGAAGAGGAGGAAGACGAGCCGTGGGAAGGAAGGGACAGAAATAAAAAGGCTGCAGGCACCAGCCGTGGAAGAGAAAGGGTGTCGCCGCAGACTAGGAGAAGAGACCGGGCCAGAGCTGGCGCAGGGCTTCTGTGGGCGGCACCGTCCCCCCTTCAGGGGGACCCTGCAAGAGGTGCCAGCCTCGGTTTCCTCCCTTACCCAGGAAGCTAGAAGAGCAGGCGAGGCGTCTCTGATACAGTCACCCATTTCCGTGGGGCCACATGATGTGGGGGGCTGGTGGCTGTTTTTTTTAAAACCTCTATCCCTACTGTCCCTCACAGTGACAGGCCCTGCAGGACTTAAGATGCACGGTCGGTGGCAGTGCTTTACAGGGGAGGCTCCTGTTGGACAAGGGACTCACTCAGGTCACCAGCTAGCGTCTCAGAGCTGGGGGTAACAAACAGCCTACTGGGGGTAAGATGGGGGTGTCCAGAGAGAACCCCTGCACCCTGGGCCCAAGCCCTGGCCTGTAGGTCCTTCCTCCAAATCCAAAAAGGCCTTTCTTTTCCTGACATTGGAAACCCAGAATTCTGGGTCCCAAGCCATGTCCTAATGTCTGGTCCACCTCCCTCCTCTGGCCCCTTCCTACTCACCTTTCCCACCAAGGGCTCCCTGGGGTGTCCACATGTGCCCTCCTCCAGGACTGGGAGCGGACAGCCCTATTACAGGCCCTAACCTGGCTGGCACAGCAGGCAGCCAGGGTGTCCTTGTCACTCCCGTGCAGTCCTGGCCTCTCGGGTCCAGCACCCACAGGAAGCAGCCGACGCTGGGGAGGCTAAGGGGAGGGCTCCTGCCCAGCTCATTTTGGAGTCCCCGGAAACTCCTCCTGGATCCTTCAAACCCGTGGCTCCCGGGCTATCTGCACTTTCCGCTAGGTCCCTGGACATTAGCAACTCCATTTTGGTTCTGGGACTCAGAACTGAAACTTATAAACTGCCAAGAAAAAGAAACTTGAGATATTCTGCTCCCAGAACCACCCCCTTCCCCCGCAAGGTCCCTACATAGAAAAATCTGTTGGTACCCAGCCACCAGCACCCAAGGTCATTTCAAGCTTGCTCTTTTTCCCTGTTAAAAAAGATCTAAAACCTCTGTTCAAGTGACGCTGCCTGCTGTGCCTGGCAGACACCCCATTAACACACCTTTGCTTGAGCTCAGAGATGCGTCTCTTGTGGATATTTGCACCAGCTACCCGAGCACTTTCCATTTGCAGGATGGGGTGGGGGGGGTCTTTTAGAAATTCCAGCACCCCTCATTACAGACCGAGGGCAGCACAGTCTCTGGGGATGGAACATGGGCGTCCACTGGGCCTCAAGCCTGAGGTGAGAGGTTCTGGGTGACGCCAGTTCTCCACTGTCCTTGTTCCTTTGCACTGGGGTCCCGATTCTCCAGCAAACCAGACCCTAGGATTCCTGATCCAAAGGCCCTGGGGGTGACAAGGTCGCTGAGGCTGTCCTATCTAGATGGAGACCAAGGGCCGTGCCCGCCTCTGCCTCTCCTTTGTTCCCTGCACGTCAGTCCCCAGCTCGGTGGCTCTGCCAGCTCCTCTCTTGCAGCTCAGAGCTCGGCACCTCCACTCAAAAGTGAAAATAAAAGCATGGTTTGGAAATCCCCTTGGTAGCGCCACACACACGGGGCCTGGTATGAGGGTTCCGGAAGCATCTTGTGCTGGCTCGGGAATTGAGGCTGGGGACAGGGAAAGCTCAAGGTGTAAATGACAGGAGTCCCAGGTCTCCAGGGTTAGGCTCACAGCCTGGAAATTGGCTTTCCTCTGTGAGAGAAATGCTGTCAGCGACTTCCGTCCACCCTCTGACTCTGTGACTAAACTTCTTGGCACAAAGTCACATGGAGGCCACACAGCTGGAACACAGGGCCCTGCACACTGAATGTGTTTCCCCCAAATTGATATGTTGAAATCGGAACTGCCAAGGTGATGATTCCCAGGGTGGGTGGCGGGGCTGGGGGAGGAGACAGGGTAGGGTCCTGGTGAATGGGATCCATGCCCTGATCAAAGTTCCCCAATGCTCTCTAGCCCTCTGTGAGGACACAGTGAGGAGTCAGCAGGCTGCAACCCGGAAGAGGGCCCTCACCAGAACCCCCCACCCCAGGGTGGCACCCTTGTCCTGGATTTTAGTCTGCAGTAGCCTCCTGGGCCTTGATGTTCTCATCTCTAAAGCAGGAGTAATATGAGGTTGTTGTAGGGCTTAAATGAGTTAATATGTGTAAAGTACTTGAAAGTGCTTGGTAGTCACGACAGAAGAATCGTTTTTATGACGTGAAGGCTTGGATAAAGTTCTAGAAGGAAGAGCAAATAGTGGCTACCTCTGGGAGAGGTCAGAGGCAGGGTTGGGAGCAAAGAAAGATTTCGGCCTTGCAGACAAGAGCCTAGCTTTTTGGCAAGAGGACTGGGTCACGCATGACCTGTGAGGTGAAGATGGGTCCATTTTTTTGAAAGTAGAGTTAGAAGAGGAACTTTTTAGCTTACAGGATGGACCCTCCGAACACTCTCCCACCTGGCCACCAGCACCAGGCACATGGTGCAGAAGAAAGGCTTGAGAGACAAGGGCGTGGAGCCTTGGGGCTGGGTCCCACTACCCCAACCGATTTGCTGGGTCAGGAGGGTTTGTGTGCAGGTATGTCAAGTGGTGCTTTCTCCCCCGGCATTCCCAGGGGTCTGTGGAGTCGGCAAGAGCCTCTGAAGTCAGGAGGCCTGGGTTCAGATTCTGATTTCAACACTTGGCACTGTGCAACCTTGGGCAGGTTTCCTAACCTCCTGGGCCACAGTTTCCTCTTCTGCTGATGGGGTGACGATTTCACATGCACCTCACAGTGAGGGCTGGAGACACGGATGTATACACAGCACACGGCACAGTGAAGGCCACCCCCAGCCTCAGCTCTCACCACCAGCTCCTATGCACGGAGCTCCTGGCACAGGTGGCCCCAGGTTGTGGCATCCCACCCGAAACCCGTCACTGCCACCCAGGCCAGCCTGCCCCAGCTGAGGCGTCCTCCAAGGTGCAGGGAAGAAACAGCTCCGTAAAGGGAAGAAGCAAAGTGCAGATTTAAGAGCCAGGCTGCCTCTTAACTGAAACTCCATTCAATGGCGTCTTACAAAACAAAATGACCATTTCATCATGGTTTTATTATTTTTCTGCTTAAAGATATAGCCAAATATCTCTCCCATGGAGGTATAAAACATGAAATTTTCCAGTGATCTCATCGTTTAGGAATAGGTGTGCAAAGTTTAAGACTCTTATCTATGCTTGAGGACTTTTTTCTTTTCTTTTCTTCCTCCCTCTCTCTCTATGCCTTCAATTTCAATCATGGGGTTGAGATTGTGGCTCAGTGGTGGAGCACTTGCTTAGCACAGGTGAGGCACTGGGTTCGATTCGAAGCACCACATGTAAAATAAAATAAATAAAATAAAGGTCCATCAACAACTAAAAAAAAATTTTTTTTTAATTTTAAACAGAACTTCACTTCCTTAAAGTTGTTCTGGAAACTATTTCACTTTTAACTGTATTTATTCTTTTCTTTTAAAATCTTTCTTTTGGGTTGTAGGTGAACACAACACCATTATTTGATTGATTTTTATGTGGTGCTGAGGGTCAAACCCAGTGCCTCACACATGTTAGGCAAGCGCTTAACCACTGAGCCACAGCCCCAGCCCCTGACTTTACTTGTAAAAGTACCATTTTGCCATGAACTAAGGGTAAATCCCCAAGAGACGCCCACGGAAAACTAAAAAACAAAACATTGCTAGGGCGCTGGAGCGGGTGCTGTTGCCAGTAGGTGTGAGAGGCTTCACAGACGCCTGCCACCCATCTGAGACTTTCTCCCTGACTAATCAGGAAGCATTAACAAGAACTGAAAAGAGAACAGCTTTCCATTCCAATTCGGTCCAAAGCCCCATCCACGCACCTCCTGAGGCCACCTTGACTCCTACAGGGTGAGTCCCGAGGGGGAAACATTGTCCTGTCCATTTCAGTGAGAGCATCCAGACGCCCAGAGAGGTACCAGACACCTTCAAGAACCTGGTGGGGCACATAAACTGCAAGCTATTCCTTACTTAGAACAAGATGCTACAATGAGATCTGAATGCCTCAGAGAACCAGCTCCCAAGGTACCAGCACCCTACAGTTTCACCTGCAGAGCAGAAGGGGCCCCTCTAAAGCTGATGATGGTCTGCCTGGGGTCCAGGCTCCATCCCTCCCCGCAGGAGGTGGGTGTTGGGATCCGGTCATCCCTGGCTGCTGAAGCTTTATACATTGACCCAGTCTTTAGGAGTTGCCCCTGTGTTCTTAGTCGCTGTAAAAAGAAACGTCCACACATCCGCTGAGAAGCGCACCTCGAGCCTGAGGAGACGGTCTGGAATGGGAAGAGAGCTGTGGCTTCCAGAACATTCCCCAGGACATCTCTGCACAGGGATGTCAGCAGGGGCACCTCTTCTCTCCTGAGATGGAAAAAACTGGCTCAGATGTCAAGCTCTGGCCTCCCCCAGGGCCCCGGAACTCCTGGGGTGGGATAATGACATGGCCTCCTCCAGCCGGGGTCCCTGCTCTGGCACTTTGTGAAATGAGGGCATACAGTTCACCCACGGGAAGCGCAGGGGAGCGTGGAGGCAGACTTCAGAGCCTGGCCTTCTCCTCTCCCTCCTCCTTCCTCCCTCCTCCACTTTCTTCTCTCCCTCTTCCTTCTTTTCCCATCCCCCCCTGCCTGGTTCCCTCTGTCTTCAGGGTTCAGGGTCCCCTGTGTCACCCACGGAGTCTTCTCTCACATGGCCCAAGTGTTCCTCACCAGAAGGCCCCAGCTGGCCTCTATCCCAAGCGCACCACACCCTGCCCCTCACCTGCAGTCAGCACGACCTGACGTGCACCCCTGTCGCACATCTGTGAGTACTTGTTTATCCTGTTCCTATCGGCCCTTGGCTCCACCAAGTGGCACTTGCTGTGCTCCCAGCCCAGCCCGCCATGTTGTGGGAACTTGGAGGACAACGTGGGTGGATTCAGGGCGCAGGGTGGAGCCAGCGCTGGTGTCCGGGCTGTCGGTTCCCACCTCACCTGGAGCAGCGGGCACCTTCAGGCTGGAGACGCTCCTCCGTCATCCTACACCCAAGAATTTTCTGGAATCTTCTCCTGGGTGGCCTGACTGCTCCCCTCCTTCCTTCTCCCCCTTCCTTTTGTGAGCACATAAAACCCCCAACCCCAGGCACAGACTCCATGCAAAACGGCCTCCCCCGGCCTCCCCCGCCATGTTCTGGTCCCTGCTGACCACCTTGCACCCAGGCCCTCCCCACCCCAAACACTCTCAGTGTTTTTCCTTCCTCCTTGCTCCCCTTCCCTAAGAGGAATCCTGCTAAGCACAATTGGAAGAATTAAAACATCATATATCTTATTGGTTTTTTTACATAAAACAACATATTCCACATGCAGAGGAAGAAAATGAGACCAAATCTAAGTGTCTAACAATGAGGGATACATTCAGCCATTCTGTGGACAGCCATGCCACCTATTATTATTATTATTATTATTATTATTATTATTATTGTCAATGGACCTTTATTTTATTTATTTACATGCAGTGCTGAGAATCATACTCAGTGCCTCACACATGTTAGGCAAGTGCTCTACCACTGGGCGACAATCCCAGCCCCCATGCCACCTTTTAAATCCATATTATAACGCCACTGTAGACTAAGAGCTAATTTCTTTCATATACAAAGAACTTGCAGAGCTCAACAACCCAATAGAAAAGTGGGCAAGGACAAGAACCGACAATTTATGAAAAAGGGAAGACAGGTGGCCCTTACACGTTTAAAAGATGACCTGCGGCCAGGCCTGGGCGCAGTGCAGACACCTGCTACAGAAGCCCACTCCAGGCAGCGCTGAACCCCAAGAACGCACAGTCCGCTCAGTCTGCCCACCTCAAGCTCCTGGGAAGCTGTGACTGCAGATGAGCAGCAAGGACACAGAAGTGGGGCAGACCTGGTCAAAGGTTTTACTTAGGAGTTCACCAATAGCGTTAGTACTTTCCCAAACCCTAATTAGCGTAACTTGCGACCGATAGCACTGGTACTTTTCCAAATTCTAATTAGCATAAATGTGGACCAATAGTTCTGATCCAAGTGCTATACAAAACCCAAGATTAGCACACTCAGAAGGTGACTCTTCTTGGTTCCCCTCTCGTTGGGCCAGAGCTCTGTTTTTATTCACACTTGAACAAATCCCACTCTTACACTGAGTCATCCCCACCTGTGAACTTCATTCTTCGAACTCACAAAGCACTGACCCAGAAAAAAGTTGTTGGCAGTGAGCTGCTGGGGTTTGGGGCAACAGTGGGGAGCAGAACCTCCCGATATGAGTGCAACACATTTCACGGCTGCAGAGGCCTGTAGTTTATGCAGACCCCACCCACCAGCAAGAGTGCAGAAACCCTGGTTTCGAGAAGAGATGTGAGAAAAATCACCATTCTTCATCTACTAGATTTGCAAATATGGAAGAGTTTGATAACATCCATACTAGGAAGGTGTGGCTGCAGGTGCCCTCACACGGAGCTGGTGGGAGGGAAAATTAGCACTATACTCAAGGAGGGTCATTGGTCAGTCACCCAAATTCAAACTGCACATGCCCTCAAAGTCCCAAATCTGCTCCTGGATTTTCTTCAAGATTGACTCCCACATATGGAAAAATGAAGTTTGACCAACGCTATTGATCACAACACTGTTTGGAATAGCAACAGACAGGAAAAAAACCTAAAAGTTCAAAACAAATCAATGACATATCAGCCATGTGGGGAAATACTATGTAGTTGTTAGAAAAAGAGAGCGCTGGAAGTGTTGCTCAGTGGTGAGCACCTGCCTAGCATATGCCAGGTCTTAGGACCTATTTTGAGCACTGAAGAAAAGATGCAGGATTTTGTTTGCTATAGAAAGATTTCCAAATCGAATTAAGGGGGGAAAAAAGTGGACACTCCATATTGCCATTTATGAGAATTGGGGAAATCTATGGGTATGCATATGTGTTATGTATATATGTGTATATGTATGCACATGTTTCTGTGTGTGTGTGTGTGTGTGTGTGTGTGTGTGTGTGTTTGTAAGGTCCACTCAGAGCATCTTTGGAAGAAGACTTAAGAACCGGATACCACTGTCTGCCTTCAGAGAGGGTAACTGTGTGGCTGGGAGACAGGGGAGGGAAGGAAGCATATTTTTAATTATATCCTTCTGTACATTTTTCATTTCTACTATACAAATATTAGCTACTGGTTTTTTTTTTAAGTTAAGCGACATCATAGATTTGATTTTCCTTAAACGTGCAATCCCTTATTATTTATTTATTTTGGTATTGGGGTTTAAACCCAGGGGCACTTAACCACAGAGCCACGTCCCCAGCCCATTTTAATATTTTATTTAGAGACAGGGTCTCACTGAACTGCTTAGGGCCCCACTAAATTGCTGAGTGGGCTTGTGCTTTCCAAGGCTGCACGTCTCCCTTCCCTAGGAAACTGGCTGGTTTCACACCACAGTGAACCAGGGTGAGAGGCTGGTGACAGCAGAAGAGGAGCCTGGGGTCAGACGTGGCCAGGAGAACTAGGTTAACTCCATCCCCAGCCTCCAGAAATACAGAAAGCCTGGGAACACTGAGGGCTTCCTTGAAGAGCTGAATGAGGGTCGTGCCAACTGTTCCCAGCTCTCAAGGACCCAGGAGACCCCAGACAGCACGTGGGGTACACAACCTTGTTTATCTTGCGGGTAACACGTCCTGTGAATAGCCAGTGTTGCCTTCTTCACCACTTCTGCCAGGTTTTGGTGCATCTGATGATTTGCCATGTGGTCTAAAGAGCCTCCCTTCTCTAGCCAGCTGCGTTAGCAGACACCATCATCACTTTTCCTGAACTATTCTCTTTCAAATCATCCTGTAGACTCCGTTTCACTTCGATAGGCTTTAGTTCCCCAACCAACACTCAAAAAAATTAAAAAAAAAAAAACCGATCCGACAAAGAAAGACAGCAGCTTACATTCTCAGACCACCTGCAGAGTTTTCTGTTCTCGCTTTTTTCAGTACTGGGGATAGAACCCTGGGCTTCGGGTATGCCAGGCAAGCACTCCTCCCATGAACTACAACCCCAGACCCCAAAAGATTTCCAGTGTCTGTCCAACTGCATGTGGTAGGTAGAGAGGAGCTTCGAGGTGATGCTTTAGAGGTGGTGACACGGTGCCACCAGGAGAGTGGATCCAAACTACAGAAGCTGAGCTGGGTGCAGTGGTGCACGCCTGTAATCCAGGGATTCGGGAGGCTGAGGCTGGAGGAATGCCAAGCTCAAGGCCAGCCTTGACAGTTTAGCAGGACCCTCAGCAATTTAGTGAGACTCCCCATCTCCAATTTAAAAAAAGAAAACAAAATGAGGACATAGGTCAGTGGTAGAACATCACTGGTTCAATCCCCAGTGCCAAAGAGAAAAAAGAAAAAGGAACAGAAGTAATTTGTTCTCTCACAATTCTGGAAGCTAGGAGTCTGAAATAGGGGTGTGGACAGGGTCAGGCTCCTTCTGAAGGTTCTAGAAAAAGATCCTTCCATGCCTCTTCCAACTTCTGGTGGCTGCCAGAAATTCTTGGCAATCTCTTTCTCCCCACATGGCCATCTTGCCACCACCTGTGGGGCTCAACACGCTGGTCTTCTCTCTTACCAGGATACTAGTCATATTGGCTTAAGGCCAGCTTACTCTAGTATAGCCTCATTTCAACTGGTTATATCTACAACAACCACATTTCCAAATAAGGCCACATCCTGAGGTCCTGGGGGTCAGGACTTCAACACATCTCTCTTAGCAGACACAACTCAAGCCACAACAGATGAGAGAAGACACACTAGGAAGCTTTTCTAGACTCTCCTCAGGGCTTGACCTGGCTCTGCAGACATGGACACCTTGGGAGTCTAGGAAGGAGATTCACCATAATGTGAAACTCCCTACCCCTCTGCTGGTCTGCCCTCAAGAAGGACTCCAGACAGACCTTTTTACAGTACTTTAAAATTGACCAAGAACTGGGCGTACCTTGCCTCATTCAATCCATGGAGCTAACTTTGAAGGATCTATTAGGCCCATTTCACAGATGAGAAACCAAGCTTCCAAGAGATAAAATGCAAGGTTCTGAGAGCCTTAGTCAGCCTGCCAGGCCAGGTGCCTGCCCACCTGGTGCTGTTTCTGTAGGCAGGGCGGGCAGATATGATGAATGGCCCATCTGGGCTACAGAACGGTAGTCTGTGGACAGCATGCTATAGGGGCATTCATGTTCACTTCCATGCCATCAGCCGTCCTTCCCTGGGCTCTCTGCCACGAAACCAAGCCCAGTTAGTTGGTTAGTTAGTTAGTGGTGTGGGGTCAAACTCAGGGCCACTGGACGACAGCCCAGCCTAAACCTAGTGCATTTCCGGGCTTATTTCTCCCCTAGAGAGAAGGAAATCCATTCAGAGGGAGATGAAGTTCCCGGTACTGATTGGGGTCCACTCCATCTTCTCCCCGGTTTTTAGAGGTTAGGAACTTCCAGGTTTCAAACTGCTTTTTACACCTCCCGAACGCCCAATCTTTAAAAAAGAAAATGTAAAAATCCCAACTTATGAAACCTATGCAAACAGCACGGAAAGCGGATGGGGCCTTTTTACCTTGGTAAATGGCCACCCCAGTGAACTCCAGGCCCTGGCTTTCTGAGTGAGAAAGTAGTTGAAAACCACATGGAAAAGCAAGTAACAAAAACGACAGCCATGCAGTCCCTACCACTTCTGGGTTAAAATGGTCATTAGAAATAGTGGAGACCTGACCCTAAGGAATTGTTAAGACCCCCGTGTGCACACTGATGGCATTGTGGCCATGTTTAAAGACTCCTTCTCTTTTAGTACATTCTCAAATATTTCCGTTGAAATGCTATGATGTCTGACATTTGTTTCCAAATAAGGGGTGATAGATATGAAAGCCCCCATCTAGGGTTGGTGACCCTTGACCACGAGCAGTGGATCCAAGGGGGCTTCCATACGTTAAAACCAGCAAATCCATATGGCCCCACCTAGTCCTCTTCCTCCTACTCTTGTTTACGTTTGTGATTTTCCTCAATGAAAAGTTGTTTCGCTTTTTAGGCTCCGAAGTATGAATCGTGCATCAGGAACAATGTGACCTCTAACTTTTCATTCAGCAATGAAAAGTTTGAAAGAAAAAATAGCAACAAAGGGAGGCAACAGGTGCGGCCCCGGGAGGGGGTCTGCACAGCCACAGACCACGTCCCCTACAAGTGGCGACCCCGACCTGCCATCCCCCAAGTTGCCCAGCGCAGAGCCACCGACACCCCATCTGTCCATCTGCCACCGGACACCACTTGGCCATCGGCATGGGCACATCCCCATCCCCAGATCTCTGGCATCCGCTCTTGCCCTCTCCTCCCTGCAGAACCGGAACCCCGAACCGCCAAGCGCCCGGCGCACCGGCCTGGGTCCCGCGGCCCCTGCACTCACCGCTGCGCTGCCGGCTCGTCCACGTTCCGTGCGAAACTGAAAGCAGACGCCGGGCGCAGCGGGCCAGTGCTTGGAACCGCGGCCGCTGCCGAGAAATCACGTGGGTTCGAGGTGCCATCCCGGACCCGGGCGCTGGGGGCAGGAGCCCGCACGCGCCCCGCTCGCCGCACCGCCCCAGGTGCCTGCCGCGCTCGGGACCCGGGCCAGGGGCTCCATCCCAGGTCACCGCCAGCAGAAGGAGGGTCCTCTCCTCCGCGGATGCGACCCTGGGGTGGAGGGTGAAGCCGGCGATCGCGGGAGTCGGCGACGCTGCAGGACCCGGGAGGAGTCCCCGCCAGGACTTTCTTGCGGACGGGACCAGAGCAAAGGGAGGAGGTGCCACTGGGCGGGAAGCGGGCGCTTAGAGCCCCGGGGTCCTGAGCCCTGGCCTGGGGAGTGCTCCTGGAGAGGGGGAGGGAGAAAGGAGTAACAGGTGTGGTGACCCGGAGAAACGCCATCTAGGAACCTATCTAATCCTCAAAGTAGCACCAAATACAGATGGGAGTGTCACCCTGCCTGCAGATGAACAGCTGAGGTTCAGAGAGGACAGAGGTGAAGGACCTTGCCCAAGTCAGACAGGGACCACTGGCAGAGAGGAGGGGGAGATGGAAAGAAGGTGCGGGGAGAGAGGGCAGGGAGGATGGGGCGGGGGAAATTGAGAAGGTGAGTGGGGTGGCCGTCCTGAAAGGTCACCGGTCCAAGGTTTCCCCACAGTCTCCCCAGCCTTTTCCCCTTGTCCTGAGATGGGGCATCCCCTCTCCCTGCAGAGGACATGCTCACTCACCTTCAGTGACAGTCCCAGCTTCCATTCCCAGACCGCTTCTGTGCCCCAGAACAGGTGTGTATGCAGAGGTGGGCGGGCATTCCAAGTCAGGGGTCAGAGGTAGGACCACCAGCATCGGGTGCCCTGGATTCAGGTCCTCCTTTCTTACTGGCTATTCACATTGCCTAATGCCTTGACAACCCCTAGCCTCAGTTATACCCCCTGTAAGATGGGAATGATAAAATCCCTGCCCATAGATTGGTTGTGAGAATCTGGCCTGCAGCCAACCTCAAACTGGGGCTGGTGCCCTCTGTGCCTGAAGTCCATATCCATCCTTCTATTTTTGTCTCCTTCTGCAGGCCCCACATCCCCATCATACTTGAACCCCTGTCTTCCCAGGACCAAACCTGATAGCCAGAAATTGCACTGCAGCTGGGAGGGGGTCGGGTGTGGATTTTGCAGTTGAGTGCTTGTGTGCGACTCCCAGATCTGCCCCTCCTGGCTGGTAGCTCAGACAAATGCCTTGATGGTCCCCAGCCTCAGTTTCCTCATCTGTCAGATGGGCTGTTCCCAGACTCCCAGGCCACTGTGGCATGTATTGTGGAATTGTGGACGAGAATGTGGGGCTGTCAGCGGTGTGCATGAGAGTGATTGACTGTGTCCCAAGATCAGGGTTCAGCTCATGTTCACTGAGCACCCAAGGTCTGATTGTCCCTACACAAAGTCCCAGGAGAGACTCTGGCCTGCTTTCCATGCAGGCAGGGTAGGCAAATGGACACACGGACAGACAACCACAATGTAGAAAGACAAATGCAGACCATTTATAATCTTGAACAGCCCCATAAGGAGGGTAGGACAAAGATTTCCAACTCAGGGGGCAGATGAAGAAATGAAGTCCAGATAGGTCAGGTGAGTTACTCATGGTCACACAGCAATCAGGAGCAGAGCTGAGTCTTTCCACCCTAGCGGTACAAGACCTGTCAAGAGGAGTCCTGGGAAAGATGCTTTCCTAAACCCTCCCTGTGCTCAGCCTGGTGCACATTTTCTCTGGCTCACAGTGTACACAGTCCTCTGGTGTAAATTACACGTCCATCTGGTTTGGAATGGCCCAGTCCTGTGTATGAGAACCAGCTCAAGATTCTGTGAGACTGAAGAAAGAAGCGACCTGGTCAGGGATTGCACCACAGGTAGCTTACAGGGCGCTGCGGACAAGAGCGTTTCCTGGTGTCAACAAGGCAGGGGGGTTCCCACACCCCAAGGAGGAGGCAGCACTGCACACAGCTCTCCAGGCGAAGGTGGGCAGGGACACTTGGAATGTGCCAATGTCTTGGCTGGGCACAGAATCACGAGCCACCACACACCTTGTAGATTCAAACAGCAATTCTTTATTCCCGAACTCACACCGGCCTCTACACACACGTTCTGGGGAAATCCAAGTTCTGCCGCCGCCCAATTCACCTACTCCACGAGGCTTTCTTCTCCAATACTTTCTGAATCTCACGAGAACTCAACGGGAACTCAAGCAGCAGGAACGCCCTATTCCCAGCAGCAACAATCTTCAACCTGGAACTTCCCTAAAACCCATATTGTCTTAAACTGGGAACGCCTTAAACTTGTCTTAAACCGGGAACGCCCTAAACCCAAGGAGCGGGATACTTCCTCAAACCTGCAGGATACATCCTAATCCTGGATCCGCCCTGGTCCTTGAGCAGGGTCACCTTACATGCAATGTCAACAGCGAAATTCCAAGGCAAGTCCATTTTACATGGGGTACGCTGGCAAGGAAATTTCGATGCGTCATTCCTACTTGGCAATGGCCCTCAGCAGGAATGGACCTGGCATCTCTCACAAACAACTAGCATGCTTCAACACATTTTAGGGTTGGTGGCCAACACAAGCTGCTCAGCTGCTGCCTGAATGACTGTCCTGTGAGGCTTGGGATGCATGCCAGGGTCAGCTGGTAGCAACAGTGGCCCATGCATTTCCCATTTGTCTAAGGCCTGGTCCTGGAGCCCAGGCTCAGCTGCCCAGGCAGCAGGATGGGCTTCCATTGGGCCCTGGCCTTGGGGAGCCCCTCTCGGCTCCCTGGAGGAAGCAGCAGATACTGATGTCCCCCTGGGGCAGCCCAGCACTCCACACGGGCCAGGAGGACTTCCTGGATTTTTGAGGTAGGTCTAGGTCAGAACTTCTAGGCTTGGAGGGAGGCCACAGGGCTTGGGAGAGGGGATCAGCAGGTTTGTCCTGTTCTAGCAAGATCCTCTGGGATTCCATAGCTCCTTCAGCTACTTACTCTCCTTGAAACTGGGGAGATGCTAAGGATGGGGAAGGAACTAGAGCCACAGCTACCTTCCTTTCAGGAACAGGGGTGAGTCCCATGGTCTCCCCAGATCCCAGCTGGGCTGGGGTTGTTGAAGGTGATGTGACGCTCCGTGGGACTTCTCTGTGTGTCCCTAGTGATGGGCCAACCCCACCAAGCATGGCCTGCCCAATCGCCTTGCACGCTGCTGTTAAAACCACAGATCAGGCCCCTCGTCCACCGCTGGTGTGGACCCTGCCTGCTGCTTCCTCAGCTTCTCTCTGTTCTCTTATTCATTTATTTATTATTTGTTTATTTTTGTAGCACTGGGGATTGAACTCAGGGGCAATTTACCACTACGCTACCTCCCCAGCCTTTTTAAATTTTTAGACAAGAGTCTTACTAAGTTGCTGAGGCTGGCCTCCAACTTTCGATCCTCTTGCCTCAGCTTCCCCGGTCACCAGGATTATAAGCGAGTGTCACGGTGCCCAGCTTTCTCTCTGTTACTCTGGCCTCTGTGTTTCTTGACTCTGTCACGGTTTTCTCTACCTGAGGGACTCTGCATGCCAGCATCTTGCTGTGTCTTAGTCCGTTTCCTGTTGCTATAACAGAATACCCGAGACGGGTGCTTTAGAAAGAAAAGATGATTTGGTGTGACCCGGGAGAGGGCCTCCTGCAGCTTGGACTCTTGGCAGAAAGCAGAAGTGCAGGTGGGCGTGTGACAGGGGCAAAGCATGAGAGCCTTGCTTCCAAGAGGCTGTTCTCCCTCATGAACCCCCTCCTTCAGGGGAGGCAAGAGCCCCCCTTTCATGGCCTGATCACCTCTTAAAGGCCCCCTGGCCCAGCAACGTGGGTTTTTTGGGGGACAAATCACTTTCCAGCCAACACCCTATGCTTTTCCCAACCCACTCCAAGGTGTGTTGGGGATTCTCTTCATCCACCTGGACTGCGATGGCGGGAGCCGGCCTTTAGGACTGTAGCCTGGGGACAGGAGGAGGAAGGCTGGAAACACGCTCAGAGACGCTTCTCTTCCTCACTAAAGTCTGATTTATGTTCCTTTTTGAGACTCCATCCTCCTCCTCCTCCTGGGCTGGGCAGCGGCCTCTGTGTGCCCCTGCCCCACCCTGGAGATCTGAAGCTTCCATCCTCCCCACTTCCTGTCCAGCACTGGCATCCCAGGGGACCAGACCATCTGGGAGCCTTGCTTCAGGCCCCGCAGGGAAGCTGGTTAGAAGAGGAGCCTGGACTTTGGTGGGTGGGCAAAGGCCCCGAAGGCCCTGGTGCTGTGGGGGCGGGAGAGACATGTCTGGGAGGGCCTTCCTGCTATCCAGCGTCCAGGCCCCCATCAGGACACTGGAGAGAACTCAGGGACAGTCACGGTTGCCTGGGGTATCTGACCAGGACTGAGAGGCAGTGTGAGTGTGTCAGTGAGTGGCTCAGGGAGTGGGTGACTGTCTCGGGACCCCTCCTTGCCACCCCCCACCCCCTGGCTCTAGCTGTCTTTGCAAATCCCTCATTAGACTCCAAGATGCAGCTCCAATGTCCCCTCCTCCCCTGGCCACTGGAAGATGCAAGGGTGTGTTCGTGTGTCCCAACCGATCATGGTTGTGAGCTTCCCCCACCCAGGAAACTCACCATTCACCCAGATGGCCCAGCCAGGGCTGAGGATGCCGCCCAGGCTCTGGCAGCCAGGATTTCGGATTCTGCGGGGAGTGCAGTGCCAGGTGGAGGTGCAGTGGGATGAAGTGTCCCCTAGAGGGTCTCTGCTGCCCGTGACCCCCTTGCCCGGGCCATGTTCCCGACCCAAGCCTGGCACTGCGGCCTCCTTCCCACTCAGACTATGAGCTGCTCAAGACCCCGGACTGCGTTCCCGTCTCCAGGTGGCACCTGTGCTGGGTCCTGTGATTTGCTCTTGAGGACCCTGATGACACTATCTGTGTCTTGGCCACCTGGTGCCCCTCAGAGCCTCAGGCCTGTTGGGTTCAGGGCCATGAGTGTTGCCCGTGGCCGGCTGCCGTCTGAACGTGGAGAGGATGTGACTCCAGAGGTCACCGACACCCTGAGGGGCTGGCCTTGATCTAGCCCTGAAGGGTGGAGGGCTTCAAGGAGGGGCACCTGCCAGGAGAGGGGCTGTTCAAGACTGTCCAGCAGAGGGGGCAGCTCTGGTGTGACAGGGACAGAGGGTCTGGCGGGGAGTGGTGGATTCTGGGTGGGTCTGGCAGGTACCAGAGGGCCCGTCAGGGAGACCCTTAATTCCAAGGAGGAGGTTTGGGTGGCTCCCTCCAGGCTCTGGTGCAGGGATTGGGAGCAACGGCTGTGGAAGGGCTGGCAGGAGGGTGGACACCCAGGGCTGGGCTTGTCAGATCTGGCCAGCAAAGGACAATGTCATTCCCCGCCCTGCCCCAGGGCCCCCCTACTGAAGAACCACCTCACAGCTCCTGGACACAAAATTTTAATGCCATTGGGCCTCCGTCTCCCTACGCGCACCCTGACTCCATGCGGATGGACAGAGAGGCCGGGTTCAGCTGCGAGCCTGGTCGGGGCCTCCTGGTTGGAGACCCAGGCAGCTCCAGGATCCCTAGCCCAGGCTCTGCAGGAAGTCCACCAGCAGGTGCTCCGGGAAGCCAAAGTCCATTTGCAGCAGCAGAAAGCCCTGGAGAGAGCAGCAGGCTAACTGGCCCCAAGGCCACCAGGAGGCACTGGGCGCGCCCCTCTGCCCGTCTCCCCAGCAGCCAGTCACCCCAGGGAAGCTGTCTAGGGCTGCGTCCCCAGGAGGTGGGACCGTGCACTCACATCACGAGAGATGATCTCGGGGTTGATGATGTCGAAGAGGTCCAGGCCCTTGCTGTTCATGAGGGCCGTAAATGCCACCTCGAGCCCTGGGCATGGAGGGAGCCCCAGTCAGCTCTTCTTGGGGAGCAGGCCCAGCCCCAGGCTTGTGGGAGACGTTGGGACAACATTCTGTGAATCTGCCCTGCTTAGCTGACCCTGGGGAGCAGCCGTCACTCCCAGGCCTGCTCTGGGGGTCTCGCCTCCCCTCACTGAGCTTCCAGGTGCTCTTTGCCACCACACAGAGCAGTCTCCCCAGCAACCCAGCTCAGTCCACCCCCCATTTTAGCTCCATGATACAGATGGGGAAAACTGAGGCCAAGAGAGACCGAGACAGTCAGCCAGGGTGATTCCTGTTTCTACTCTTCTCCTCTTGAACAAGCAGATATTAAAAAATGAAGACCGGCCTGTCCTCTATGTTCATGGGGAACAGGGCACAGAGCTCTCTGTGCCGGTGTCTCAGATTCCACCATTAAAGTCACTGCAGAGGGACAAACATCCTACAGTGTCAAGGTCCAAAGGGAATCTGGGGACCATCAAGCTGACTTCATTTCATAGGAAGGGAAACTGAGGCTGGGCTACGACAAGGTCGCACCCTCCAGCTATCAGGCCCAGCCTTCTCTCTGCCATTGGCAGTGGGCTCAGCCACCATGTGGGTGGCAGTGGTAATGTCCTCAAGGGGAGCCAGAATCAGGGGTCCATGCATCTGAACAGGTCAGTGGCCTGCATTGCCACCAACAGGGAGAGGTACCTTAGGGAAGGGACGCAGGACCCCTAAGTGTCATGGCTGCAGAATCAGAGGCCCCGGGGGCTGCCTGGGAAGGGGTGGGGCGTCTGCACTCCACCATCTGAGAGGTGTGGGGACAAAGTCAAGTGTGACCTGCACCTCAACCTCTCCGCCTGGCCACACTTACGAGTCATGACCTCAGGGATGCCCACCGTGGAGACCATCGACCACAGGAAGTTCTGGAAGGACTTGAACTTGCTCTGTCAATCAGAAAGGCCCACGGTGAGTGCTCCCTGGGAGCCCAGCAGTGACCCATGGGTGGATGGCCACACAGTCCACGTGAGCATTCATCCAGGTGCCCAAGAAAAAGGACATCCCAGCCAGCCCTCGCCTCCTGCCTCCTTCCTGCGAGGTCCTTCCGAGGCCCTGGGGAGGGCGGGGGCTGTTATCCCATTCACAGGGGAAAACTGAGGCCCAGGGAGAGGCCCCATGGCCAGGACTCTCCCGCCTCCTCAGTCCACACTACCACGACCCCATTTCTGCAACATGAGAGCTCTCCCCGCAGACACAGCAGGGAGGAGGGTCACAGGTGACTGGGAGGGGACATCCGGGCCATTTCTTTGGGTTTCGTTGGCTTCATTTAGGGACCTGTCCCTGCTTTCTTCGAGGCATTAGGCCCTACAGACTTATCTCCCAAGCCCACCTACCTCATCGGTGCTGGAAGTAGACTTGGGTTGAGTCCTGAAATCAAAAAGAGATGGGAACTGGGCCCTCGGTTGGGCTCCTTGATGGAACACCCCCCAGAAAAGAAACCCTAGGAATCTAGGTGCTTCTGCCCAATACTTAAGGCCCTCGGTAAGAAAGGCCTTTGGAATACTATCCCAAGGTTTGCCATTTCAGCCGGGCACGGTGGCACACGCCTATAATCCCAGTGGCTGCAGCAGGAGGATGGCCAGTTCAAAGCCAGCCTCAGCAACTTAGCGAGTCCCTGAGCCACTCAGCAAGACCCCCTGTCTCTAAATAAAATACACGACAGGGCTGGGGATGTGGCTCAGTGGTTAAGTGCCTCTGGGTTCAAACCTCAGTACCAAGAAGAAAAAGAAAAAGATTTTGCCATTCCAGATGCCAGACCTTAGCTCAGGTCTCCTCCCCTCTGCTGGGCCCTCCGCCATTCCCTCCCGTGGTGTCTCTTCCTCCTCATCTAGACTCTAGGGAAGGTCTCTCCCTGTGGCCGAGCCGGAAGTCTACACTTCCCCCCAGGACCCAGTCCGCCCCCCCACCCACCACTGCAGAGTTGGCTGAGCTGCTGCCCCCTCCCCTCTCTGCAGCACCTACTGGAGATCCAGGAGGTGCAAGGACAGCTTCTTCTTGGCATAGGAGGCCTGGATGGTGGTGATGATGTCCTGGGGAGAGAAACCAGATCTGCTGTGAGCCAGGGGCTTCCCGAAGCAGAGAGCAGCCCTCCTGTCTGGGGCCCCGCCTGCACGGGGCAACCAGATGGAGAGGTGTGGAGAGCTGGGGTCCCGGGATCCTGGGGTGGAGCTGAACTCCTGGTCTTCTGAAAAGAGCGGGAAGGCCGGGCGTGGGACCCGGGGGCAGAGGGCTTGCGCAGCAGCTCCAGGGCCTGTGCTTCCTCCCCAGCATCAAACCCAGGCCAAACCTGCGCAAGTCCCCAGCACCTGCAGTGTTGGCCCAGGACCCCGAGTCCCGCTGGCACTTCCTGTCCTGGTTTCTGATTTACCCATCCCCAGTCTGCTCGGGCTGGTTAGTCAGAGACCACAGAGGAGCAGGACTTCCCCGTGCGGCTCGCTTCTTCCACCTCCAGAGTGAAGCTGCATCCGGGCGCCTGAGGATTCCTCTGCCTGCATTTTCACACTTTGGGCGTCAGACACACCAGAGTGCCACTGCTCCCGTGTGGTCCGCTGACCAGCAGTGTCAGCACCAGGAGGAGGATCGTGCTGGAGATGCAGACTCTCAGGCCCTGCCCCAGACCTACCAGCAGAGACCCTGCAGATGGACCCAGGAATCTGCTTTCATAGCCTCCCCAGGGGATGCCCACGCCAAAGCAGGAGACCTGTGGCACCAGGCGACTCTCAAGCAAACTGATGTGGAGCTGAAGTTGTTCTAGCACTTCCTGAAGCACACATTTTTATTTTATGGTGCTGGCCAAAAGTAGAGGTTGTCACCATTTGACGCGGTTATCCCACCTCTCGGCATAAAGCCATAGGACTTAAAATCATCCTACCACAGTGAGGCAGCCACATCAACGTTTATAGCAGCCCAAATCAAAATAGCTAAGCTATGGAACCAACCCAGGTGCCCTTCAAGGATGAATGGTAAAGAAACTGTGGAATATAAACACAATGGAATATTACTCAACCATAAAGAAGAATGAAATCATGGTATTTGCAGGTAAATGGATGGAACTGGAGACTCTCATGCTATGTGAAGTAAGCCAATCCCCCAAAACCAAATGCCAAATGTTGTCTCTGATAGGTGGATACTAACACACAATATGGGGACCGGGATGGAAGTTCACTGGATTAGACACAAAGGGAAGGAAGGGAAGGGAGTGAGGATGGGAATAAGAAAGACAGTGGAATGAATCAGACATAAATTTCCTATGCTCATGTATGAATTCACGACCAGTGAAACTCCCCATCACGTACAACCACAAGAAAGGGACCCTAAATAAGAATAAGTCATACTTCACATATGTATAATATGTCAAAATACACCCTGCTGTCCTGTGTATCATAAAAAGAACAATAAAAACAAAGTAGAGGTTATGCGGTCTTTTGTTTGGCGAGCTAGTTATTCTCTGCCTCTGCCCATTACGCTGTGAGCTCCATGCGGACCACAGGGCCTGGCCCAGAGGAAGAACTCAATAGACATAGTTAAAAATCCATGAATGGATGAATGTTCTGGGGCTGCAAAAACTACTGATTCAGTAAAAATGTGATGTGTGACCTTGAACAAATGACCTGCTGTTTCTCCCTTTGAAGAGGCCTCTGTCTGGTAAAGGGGTGGCCTGGTGGATCCTTGGGGGCAGCTCCCACCAGGGCCCCCCGTGGGTCACCTGCCCTGGCTCTCTCCTGGCCCCTGGAGAGCTGGCCAACACTTATTTCTGGAAAAGCCCCCTTCAGCTTCACCTGATCCCACCCTGGCTGACAGATGATGTTCACTGCCAGATTCACAAGTAAGAAGAGAGGTTTTGGGGTGGGGGCAGAGACAGGAGAGGATTACTGGAAAAGTTGGGGGGAGTGAAACAGGATACCCGGGGAGGAGGTGTTTGTTGTGTTTGCAAAGATTCTCTGCTTGACCAAAATTCAGGGAGGCTCCAGAACCTTCTCCTAGGACCACGATGTGTTGCCTATAAATGAGTTTTTGCAAGAACACCGCTAAACCAGTCTAGCAAGAATCCCCACCTTCAGTATCTGATCAGCCTCATCTTTGATCTGGTTTCTGATCCCCCGCGTGGTGTGGCCCTCGGGAAATCTGATCACTCTGGACCAGCTTCAGCAAGAATCCTGTCAGGTCCCTTTCCGGTCCCAGCTCCTTAGGCCAGAGGTCCCCTCTCAGGGCACCATAAGACCCCCTGCGGTGGTCCTTGTCCTTATCATCCCTACAGGCTGAACAAAGCCTTCGCTTTCACAAGTATTTCAAAAGTATTGAATGCTTTTTTCTCGAATACTCTGAAATTTTCAGATTCTTCAATAACAATAAGTAAAGAAAATGAGATAACACAAAATTTTAAGAGATTTTCAAAAAGGTAAATACCACATGCTCTCCTGGACTGGCTCTTGGTACAGAAAAGGGACATCAGTGGAAAACCTGGTGGGAGCCCGTCTGGAGTCTGGTCCTGACAGTGTTCCACACTCAGGGCTGAGTCACAGCCCATGGGGTGGGTTCTGAGAGACATCAGCCACAGGGAAGCCAGGAGGACAGCGTGACCCCTCTGCATGTCTTTACAACTTTCATTCAAATCTGAAATTTTTCCAAAATAAGAGGTTGATAAAAAATAAAATACCAAAGGGAACTCTGCTCCATTTGTCCCTTGTGGGTGGCTGAGGGCAAAGTATTGTCAGGGAGTGTGGTTCTCTTCTTTAGATTTCTCTATTTTCCAGGTTGTGCCTGTCTTATCTTTATCTTTAGTTTCCAATGTACTAAGAAACTTTGAGAAGCTGGGTGTGGGGGCGCACGCACGCCTGGAACCCCAGCAACTCGGGAGGCCGAGGCAGGAGGACGGCAAGTTCAAGGCCAGCCTCAGCAACTTAGTGTGAACTTGTCTTAAAATAAAAAGGGCTGGGGAGGAAGGAAGGAAGGAAGGAAGGAAGGAAGGAAGGAAGGAAGGAAGGAAGGAAGGAGAAAAGAAGTATTAAGGACACAGAGAAGAACATCAGGGATCACATGGAGTTTTGATTCCTTATCTACAATCACAAAATCAAATAAGCTCTGCAAACTGAAAGCTGTTTTTGTTTGTTTGTTTTTTAAGTGTGTGGCCAAAGCCTGGCTGTCCCAATGGGAGGCCTTAGATAGTGTATTTATCTTGCTTCTTTTGAGCATCCGTCCCTCCGTGTGTGTGGATTGTGGGGTTCCCCCCGCCCCGGCCCCTCTAGAGTGTTCCTCTCACCCACTGCGCTGCTTTTCTAAAACACACAAAGTTTTGAATCTGGAAATCCACGTGGCCTAATGGATTTGGGAGGAGGAACCCCCGGGCCTGGCGTGCCACGGAGCCACACGCAGAGGTGGGGAGAAGGATTTGGAGACGCTGGAGACGCTGTTCCCTGCCCTGGATGGCCAGGTCCCTGCCCCTCCCCCCGCACCCACCTCACCTCTTCAAACGTGTGAGCCACAGCACTTTGGCCATCCGGGTGGGGGAAGAGGAATTTCACCACCACGGAGGAGGTGACCATGACGCCCTTGTTCTGACAAGCGATCTTGGGCCTCTTGGGGCAGTAGACGATCACTTGGGTCTGGCGGGTGGGGATATTGCCGAATAGCTGTAGGAGACAGGGGTGGGGGACAGGGGCCATTAGAAGAGCTGTCACTGATGCCCTTAGTGAGGGATGGAGCTGACTCCGGTGTCCCAGGGCTGGGAAAAGAGGAAACTGCTGGGGCAGAGGCTCCGGCCCTAGGCTGGGTTCCAACTCTGGAAACCTAAGCTGCACCATTTCACAAATCTGCCAGTTAACTGAAAAATTAAGACTCTTGTCTCTTCTGACCGTTGGGTTTTTTTATCCCCCGTGTGCTAGTGAAGCTGTTCCTTGCCCTGTCCCCTCTCAAGGGTGGGAAGGACGCCTTGGCTTAGCCTTTGTGCTCCCGGCTCTACCTGTACCCTGGGGATAACGGTTCCTGCCTCAGAGGACGGTTATGAGGATTAAATGAGATAATTCAAGAAGGAGCTGAGACTAGGCCCTGCCACACAGTGACCCCCACTTCAAAAAATATCCATGGACTCCCCACTAGGCTTCATCCCTGGGCCAGAAGTATAGTCACAGCAGAGAACCAAACAGACTAGCAAAGCTCAAATTTATCAGATGATTCCAAAGCTAAATGCAAAATTTCAACTGAGAGGCAGTTTAAAGGAGAGATGGACCAGGTTGTGGCCCCAAAGCCCTCAAGAGGAGATCTGATCTGTATCCAGGAAGGTGGGAGAGGCCTTCCCTGAGGATGAGGAGGAGTCAGATGGGACAGGGGGAGGGAAAACCCTTCTAGACAGAGAGGATAGCACATGCAAAGGCCCTGTGGAAGGTGGCTGGCCAAACAAGGACTAGACAGGTGGCGAGTGAGGCTGGGAGTGGCGAGTAGCCAGAGGTCGGCTGCACCTGCCTGCAGAAGGAGAGCCCGTGGGACTGGGCTCCAGGAGACCTCCACCCGGGAACTCAGGGACCCAGCGGATGCTTTACAACAAAAGGTTTTATTTAATACATGGCCAAGCTCAAAAGAAAGACAGGGCCAACCCCAGGTCTCAGAGAGGGAGGAATATTGTAAGGCAAAGCTATAAGCAGTGTGGCCCAGAGAGTTAGGATGTGGCTCCAGACCACACTGTCTGGGTTTTATGTCCTCAGAGAGAGAAAGAGCGGCAAGAGGCAGAAGAGGAACCAAGTCATTTCCACTCAGTGAAAAGGAGACTAAAAATCTTCCCTTGTTCCAGAATGTCCCGGGGAGTGTCGGAGGGAGGCGAGAGATGTCAATCAAAAGGCTGAGCCAGGCTCAGCAGGACTGAAGGATGATTTATATGGCAGGGCGTCCTGAGCTGTGTGATTATGTCACATCCAAGACTAACACGTAACGTAGTCCTGGGGTTCCTGGCAGAAATAAATACCAAACCGTCTTCTTAGGGAATTTAGGTTCATCCAGGGCACAGTCTGTCCATGGGAAAATCACATTCCACCAAAGACGAGCTTGTGGACAGACAGGAATGGCAATCCACACAAGGAAACCACCCACCATGAGGGGCCGCCAGCAAACCCAACAGGCAGCAGGGTGAGGACCCCAAGAATCGGACATAGTAGAACAACCTGGTGGAAAGTCCCAAGAAACTTTTTAAAAAAAATGATTAGAGGAAAGAGCCCCCATGAAAAGATGGCACTCTGGGGTGGGAGAGAAGGAAGATTTTAAAAAACAAACTGAAAAAGTTATTATAAATAAAAGTTATTGAGGTTAAGATGGAAAACTCAGTGGGTGGATAAATGGATATGACCTAGCTGTAAAGAAAATTAATGAATCGGAAGAAATGTCTGGAAAAACTATCCGGAATTTAGGAATTTTGCACAGAAATATCAAAAGATGAAAAAATTCGTCAGAGTAACTAACAGATATAGAAGATGGAGAGAAGGTCCAACCTGCGTCTAATTCAAGGAGGCTAGAAAACAGAGTAGAGGAAATAATTGAAGAGATGGAGACCGAGCCGTTTCCAGAGGTGAACCATGATGCTGTGTCTAAAACAACTAGGTTGAGAGTAGACAGGGGCCAGGCAATACGGGATCCTTGAGGCCAGCACAGAGAACCTTGCCATATCCCGCGACCCTGTCCTTTATCTTTGATGAGTTGTGAGCTGGCAGGAAAGTGATCAGTTTTACTTCTCCAATAGCTTGTCCTATTGACCTCCTTAGAGAACAGATGGTCAGGGGTATCGGGATGCAGGAGGACTCCCTGCAGAGGGAGCCTTCCAGGGGGAAGGTGGAGACAGAGAGGTGGACAGACCCTACCAACAGTGAGGACATCTGATGGACAGGACTCGGGAAGGGGGAGGAGGGAGGGCAGGGGCACGCCAGAGGCTCCGAGCTGCACACTTGTAAGGAAGCGAGGCATCTGCAGGGCTGGGAACACAGCGGGGGGGGGGGGCAGATCTGAATCTCAGAAGGAAGAGAGGTCATGTCCACGAGGACAGCACGAGGACACAGGAAGGAGCAGGTGGGGGGAGGGGCTGGAAGCAGGAAGCTGAGGGACGAGTTTCACTGGGGCCACTGCCCAGCTCTGGGGAAGTAGCACAGCAGTGGTCACCAGGCAGACACTGAGTTGGTGAGGACGGGGAGCGGGTGGCGGAAGGCTGGGCGAGGGGCAGCTGGAGGCTCAAGGAAGGAGGGGGATGAAGTCACTGCCGTGGGCGGGGCGGGCGAGACCAGAGGCTGGGGGCAGTTTGCCCAAAGACAGCCAGGGTCTGCTCAGGCTAGGGACCCGGGATTCACAGTGGAACCTCCCATGGAGAGAGGGATTGTGGACATCATTGCCACTCGGCAGAGCAGGCAGAGGCTGTGACCCCCAAGGAGTCTGCCCGAGGTGGGCTTTGGGATCAGGGATGACCAGTGGCCTCATCCTCTTGCCAGGGCCCTCCGAGCCTGGGGTGATCCTGGGCGTCCAGCCTCCCGCAAGGCCCTGTGGCCTGGGTAACAGAGCACGGTCCTCGGGGCCGTGACAGCTGGCTCTGAGCCAGCTCTGCCATTCGCTGCATTCTCCTGTGTGTAGATGGGGACCATGGCCGTGCCTCACCCCAGGGTTGTCATGAGCATGGCAGGATGTCACATGCAGAAAGGGTCCAGCTCGGGGGCCCTGGATGGAGCTCAGGCCGAGCTGTCCTGGTCACCACTGCTGCTGTGGCTGGCTGAATAGGGACTTCTGAAGCAAAAGTACAATCGGGGTGCAGGAGACAAGCCCCAGCAGCAGGGCAGTTACCTCCAGAAACATGTCCTGGTTGGTGTTGAAGCCGTGGGTCTCCAGCACTGCCTGAAAGAGAGGGGGGCCAGAGATGGCCAGGGGGTCAGTCCTCACAAGGAAACTGGGATGGGGTGAGGGGCCAGGGCCTGACCCCTCCCCAAACTAACTCCCAATCCCCCCCACACACACATGATCTGACATGCTCTGGGCAGGTGGGGTGCAGAGGACCCCTGACCTGACTGGAGGCCACACCATCTACATGACCTTGGGGGAGTCTCTTCCCTCAAGGCTTCAGTTTCCCCCTGAATTCAATGACCGGCATCGACTGGGAACCACGTGAGCACTTCTGGTATGGAAGAGTGCAGACTTGGAGCCACCTCGTCCAAGCTGTGTGTTCCTGGACAAGTTACCTACCCTCTCTGAGCTTCGTTGTGCTTTTGTTGTTGGAAAATGGAGGTAGTGAAAGTACTTACCCCACAGAGTGAGTGCAGCCAAAATACTTTCAACACAGATAGTAATGGCAGCTCACGTTCATGGCTCAGTTCCCGTGTGGCAAGCATCTGCCTATTTATCTACTGATTCCTCAATTGATGGGTCAATCCACCCAAAACACAGTAGGTCCTAATCAATGCTGAACTTCAGGGTCATGGCTGCAGGCTCGGATGGATCCTGGCTCCTCTGGTGCCCCCAGAATCTCCTCGGTGCTCCTCCGCTGTGGTCACGCATGCCACACACCCACCCAGGGACATCCCGGCAGCCACCTGCCCCTCACCTTGAACTCCTCCCCGGTCAGGCTGAGCCTGAGGCGTCCATCCTGGAAGGCGGCCTTGGCCAGGGAGTCGAGGACTTGCTCCGAGAACCAGAAGTAGAGCATGCGGGTGTCCCCCAGCAGGCTGGGTGAGAAGGTGGGCAGCGGGAGGTCCTCGGAGACGTTCTTGTAGATGAAATGACCCTGGAGGAAGCGGGGGACGCTGGCTGCCCCTCCCCTGTGTCCCTGCTGGAGCGGCTCCAGGGACACTGCGAGGAGCCTGGGGAACCCAGCCCAGAGGAGCGTGGGGAGCTGAGAAAGAGCTGCCCCTGGCCGGCTCCCAGCCCAGCCTTCCTCGCTCAGGGTTCATCCCGAGGCTCTGCTCTGTTCCCAGCACCGGGCGAGGTGACCCAGCAGACGTGTCACCACCCTCAAAGCCTGACATTCCAGGAAGGACCTCAGGCAGAGCCGTGGTGGCCCTGGGCCTCTGTGCTCTGTGACCAGGACAGCTGGCCAGCCTGAGCGCCAGTCCTGCACCTTCTGGGACCAGGGGATAGACAAGGAGCCCCACAAGTGGCAATCGGAAGTCAGGCCCCTGCCCGGCATCTGCTCCTCTAGCCCGCAAGGGGTGAAAGGGCTTTGTGGGCGGCCACAAGCTCCCTGAAATGCTCCTTCGCTCACTTTTCTGGGGACAGGCTCCATCACAGACAGGCTGCTGGTTCTGTAAACCCACCACTGCAGAGTTCTGTGACACCCCGTCTTTGACCAGGTCACAGCGGCCTGGGGTACACTTCTCTGCTTTCCTTGCAGCTAGGTGTGACCATGTGACCGAGGTCAGGCCACTGGATGTGAGCAGAGTGTGGGGTGACCAGCCAGCCACACAACGGGGCCTGCATGCCCAACAGCATGGCGCTACAACCCCCTGCGCTGCTCGCGGTAGCCACTCTGAGCAGGAAGTGAACGTCTGAGGGTTCAAGCTGCTGTTATGCTGGGCATCTTCGTTACAGCAGCAGAACCTAGTCCTAAGTAGCAGGGGTAGAGCTTCCCCAGACGCCCCAAGGGGCCTTGGCTTCTCCACACCCAGTGGAGGATGCTGGAAGCCAAATAAGCCTTCTAGAAGGAGCTGGTGCTTTTTGAGGTCCCTGGGAGGGGAGGGTGGTCAGCACAGAGGGTCAGACACAGAAGCTACCCCCCACCCCCGCCTTGCCACACCAGGGGACACCTGAAGAGGTGCAGCAGAAGGATGTGTGGCTTCCCCAGGCTGGGGGCAGTGTGACCAGGACACAGGAAAGGACTGAGGCTGAGGAGCATCCAGGAGGGGAGCCCTGCCAACCCCACCCCCACCTTGTGGTGTGACTCCAGGTGGGCTGCTGTGATGTCAGGGGGTCCTGTCAGGGAAATATCCACCCGGATGTCTCCAGAGGACAGGATGCTGGCTGCGGGGAGAGAAGGGCAGGCTGGAGCCCAGGATGGGAGCTGCCTGGTGCAGGGGTCCCCCAGCCCCCCACAGGAGCCCCCCCTCCCGCCCGTGCTCCCGGGTAAAGTGGGTCCTGGGGGCTCTGGGGGCACTTTTCATTCTCTTTTCCCAGCGCCTGTCCCTCTGGAGTCTGGTGGCTCCACCGACAGGAGTCCTGGACGCTGGAGCCCCAACCTGCCCTCGGGGGCTCGTGGCAGGAGCCAGGAACCGACCTCGCGGGTTGGTGTCCTCACCCCCAATGGCACCATCTACCCCAGGGCTGTGTCTTTGTGGGGTCAGGGGTCAGCAGACATTCTCTATAAGCCACCAGAGGTTAAGTGCCCACTACGATCCCAACTGTGCACAAAAGTGGCCACCCCGCAGGTGAGTGGGCGTGGCCACGTGACAATCAAAACTTTACAAAAGCAGAGGGTTATGATGTCGCCATTGTCTCCTGCTGTGTTTCCCAGCAGGGAGCCACAGGGACATCGCCATTGTTCCCTGCATGTTGGGCTTGGGGCGCAGGGCCCGCCCCCGTGCCTCCCTGGGCCTGCGTTCAGCGCCTTGCTGGGGAGACCCTGGGCCGAGGCGCCCCGTGGGAGGCCAGCGTGGTCCCCCGCCCAGCTCCACCCTCACCCTGTTCCCGTCCAGGCGCAGGGCCAGGGCTGGCCACTCACGGCAGGCCGGCAGCCGGGATGCCCACCATGCCCCTGGCACTGCCTGAAGGCTCCCCTCCCACCACCCCGCAGCCACCCGGAGGGTCCCCTGATCTGGGGTTTCTCTGTGACCGCAGCTTCCCTGTTCACTGAGCACCTACTCGGTGCTCGGGACTCATCAGCTGGCCTGGCGCAGTGGCTGCGGCAGCGGCGGGAAACCACTGCAGGGCCCATGCCCAGGTGCCTCTCCTCAGCTTCTGAATTGGGGGCCTCGTGGGCCCATAAATCAGTAGGATGGGGATTATGGTTCCCTCCTCCCCGGGTCACTGGGGCGGTTGTGTCAGGAAGAGAAAGTTCAACAAACAGCCTGCTCTCCCCGCGCGTTCCTGGGGAGCACGGAGCTTCCCACTCTCAGGACACTCCTCCTCTTGTCTTGGGTGCCTTCTTGGGTGCCCAGGGATGTTCCCATCCGGCAGATGACAAAACTGAGGCCTGAGTCTGTCCTTCCTCCCTTTCCTTTTTTGGAACTGGGGATTGAGCCCAGGGGCACTCTACCACTGAGCTACATTCCCGGCCTTTTTAATTTATCTTTTTGTTTTGAGACAGGGTCTCACTAAGTTGTGGAGACTGGCCTTAAACTCGAGATCCTTCTGCCTCAGCCTCCCCCATGGCTGGAATTACAGGGGTGCACCACTGGGCCCAGCTAAGTCCTCTCTTCTCCACTGCAGAGCCATGGGAGCTGCCCCTTAACCAGAGCCCCACTGGGATTGGAGGGAAGAGGCCCGGGAAGAGTGGGGGAGTGCTCCATCTCCATCCTGCCCTCCTCCTCCTTATCTTCTATCCATGTTCTTGAAATGTGTTTAACACTGAGCTTGGTGCTTGGGGTACAGGTTGCTGATTAGGGCTGGTGATGGACAGAGTTCTGTCTTATGCTTCATCCATACTTTTTTTTTCCACCTGATTCTCATAGTCACTCTGTGAGGTAGGTGCTATTGTCCCCTTTTTGCTAATGAGGAAAATGAGGTTCAAAGAGAGGGTAAGTCCCTGGCTCAAGGTCACACAGCTTATGAGACTGCAGCTTCAAGGGAAAGCTACTTGCCGTAGCCACACTAATCACCAGTGCCAGAGCCAGACAGGGACCAAGAGAACCAGCAGGGGAGTGACTGTCCAGGATCACACAGCGACTGTGGTCATTTTCTGTTCCCACCACTGCCTTCTGAGGCACACAGACAGAACTCACCGGCCCTTGTCTGGACAAAGTCGGCCATGATGTTGGAGATGGCATTGATCTCTTTGCAGATCTGGGGTGGACAGGGCAGGCAGCTTATCAGGCAGGGAACTAGGCCAGAAAGGAGGCAGGGTGTGCCTCCCTCAAGCTGTGTGTGGGTGGCAGTGCTGGGAATGGGCACAGGGGCCTGGCTACCTTGGGAAGGTAGGAGGGGCACCTTCTCAGGGAAGGCAGGAGGGGAGGTGGGTCTGGCTCCCAGCCCCGACTCCAGATGGCAGGTGCCACAGCTGCCCCACTCACCTGCCCCTTCAGGACCAGCCTCAGGGTAAAGGAGATGACGTTTGTGAACAGCTGCTGGATCCAGCTGGGCCTGAGGTAGTAGCAAGAGCTAGTGAGCCTCCAGCCGGTCCTGAGCGTCTGCCGAGCACCTCCTGAGTGCGTACCTTTGGGTCTCTGCTGGCCTCAGAATCCTCAGAGAGCTCAGGAGGTGGGAATTATTGTCCCCAATTCACACTGAGATCACTGAACCCCAGACATGAGCTCAGACATGAGCATGAACCACATCATCACCTCAGAATTCCTCAGGAGGGCCCATGTCATGTACAGGGTCCAGATCCATGCATGTGTCTGCTCCCCAGACCCCAGCCTCCAGGTCTCTCCTGCATTCCAGGTTTGAGACTGGGGCCTCCCTGAGCCTCAGTATCCTCCTCTGTGCAATGAGACTATTCCCAGCTCCCTGACAGAGGAGACTGGCCAAGACAAAGAACCTCTCAGGTGAGGAAGGAGGAGCTCAGGTCCTAGATCAGAGGATGCTGCTCCCACCCTGCAGCGGCGAGCTGTGTGTCTGCAGCGGTTACTGAGCTTGGCTGCAGGTTAGTCTGTGGTTTGATGGGGGTGACTAGGGTGTAGGACATGGAACGTTCCTGCCTTCCTAACCCCAGGCCTCGGTTTACCCATATGTGAAAATGGGGGTAATAACAGAATCTGCCTCCTAGCACTGGATTGGGTGAGCATCAAATCAACTCAGCGAAGCATTCACAATCACTCTCGGCCCTTAATGTTCTCAACAACTGCTAGTTCCCATTCTTGGAGGTTATTTGGATGGGGAGGGACTGAAAATGGCCCCACCCAAGGTACCGATGGCCCCAGGTTGGGTAGTCCACAGGCATGCCCTATGGGGGACCCTGGAGGGGGCGCGGGCACACCAACAGGATGGAGTGCAGGAGGGAATGGGGTGCAGAGGTGGGGATAGGGGCGCCGGGGGCCGTGGACTTACTCATGCTCCGCTTGGAGGTGCAGGAGCAGCTTATGGAAAGACAGGTGGCAGTCGGGGGCACTGGTGCGTACTCGGCCAGAGTCAGAGGCTGCAGAGAGGCCCCAGTGTCACATCAGGGCAGCCTGGGCTCCTGGGCAGTGCCCACAGGGTGCCCAGCCCAGCTAGGAGCCCCTTCAGCTCCAGGTGCCCTGACCCTGCAAGCTTCCCCGGTTGGGCCTCCTTCCGGCCTCAGAACCTCCGACGGCCCCACCTTCCCTTTCTGCTGAGACCCACCCCTGGAGCCCGGCCTCCCTGCCTCCCCAGAGGGAGCCCGACGCCTACTCAGCTGGGTGCTGATCTGGAGGTCCGTGGAGGAGTCGATCTCGAAGTCAACAGAGTGATTGACGCTCAGTCTGCAAAGAGCCAAGGACCCAGGACCCTCATCCTGCCCTGTGACACTGACAAGGGCCCGGGAGGGGGCAGGTCAGCTGAGGGGCGTGCTTACCCCCAGGTGCTTGTGTAACCGTAGCTCAGGGTCCCCCGGACGGTCACTGATGCGTTCTGGATGGAGATGTCGATGGACCTGGCCTCCACCAACTCCACCTGGCTGCTGGCCATGGACAGGTGGCCGATCTGGATGCTGCGAGAGCCACGGGAGGGAGGGAGGAAGGCCATGGCAGGGTCAGGGAGGGGCCAAAGGGGACGCTGTGGTTATGACAAAGCTAAAGACCTTGAGGCAGGTGGGGGGTGCCCCTAGGCCACCTGGGTGGCTGCAGTGTGCTGGGAATCAAGAGTCGGGAGGAGAGATGGGACACGCCACCAGGGAGGACGGCCGGAGATGCACCTGGGCACAGTTGGAGATGGGGGTGCCCAGGGCCCAGGCCTGGGGTGGCCTCACAAAGACAAGGAAAGAGTCTCCCCAGCACGGCCAGAGGGAGCCCAGCCCTGCTGACACCTGGATTTTTAGCCCAGTGCGACCTGGGTCGGATTTTAACATAATAAACACGTGATGTCTGAAGCCACCAAACTCTGGGGATTTGTTATGGCAGCCAATAGGAAATGAGAAGAGTGGGCCTCAGCAGGCCCGGAGAGGGGAGCCAGGCCTTGAGCTTGGGTAGGCAGGACATGGTGAGAGTGGGGCTCGGGAGCACCCTGAGGGAGAGACAAGGATCCAGGATGGTATTATCCTCGGTTTACAGAAGGGGAAACTGACCCCCAAGGCCTCACCGAGAGTCCTGCAGGCACCTTCACGCTCCTCCCGCCCTTGCCCAGCTGCAGGGCCTCTCCAACCACCGGCGGAGGGAGCTCAGGGGTGGACACCGGGCTCCGCCCCGCCCCGCCCCGCCCCGCCCCGCCCCGCCCCGCCCCGCCCTGCCCTGCCCTGCCCTGCCCTGCCCTGAACCGAGCAGCGCCGCCAGCGCCCCCTGGCGGTGCTAGGCGCGCACCTCCAGGCCCAAGGTAGACCGTCCAGCTCTCCAGCCGTCCTGCCTGGGGTTGGAGCCAGTCCCACTGCCCCTCCCCTCCCGGCCACTCACTTGTGCAGACCATAGTGGACTCGACCGAGGAGCATCATGGCCTTCTCGCCCGTGATGTCCGGGTAGCTGGCTCGCTGGAAGGCCGTCTGGATGACCTTGGCCGTCTCCTGGTTCACTAGAGGGGACAGTGCAGGCCGAGGGGCTGCAGAGCCAGGTCGGCCGTCCAGCTCAGCCTCAGCCATGGCTCAGCCTCTTTGGGATGAGCCCCCTCCCCACAACAGGACTCCAAGCTGAGGGGCATGTCAGGTGGCAATTCGCAGAGGACACAGAGAGCCCTGACCCTGAGCCCAGCCAGAGATCTTGCTCACACCCTCGCTCTGGATCCTAACACACAGGCACCCCATGATCCTAGTCAAAGTAACAGCCCCAGCCCAAGCTACACACTGACTCCAGCTGTACCCTGACCTGCTGGGAACCCCCTTCCCAAAACAACTGAGTCTATAATCCTGGGTCTTACACTGGAGAAATTCTGTGTTAGAGGTCATATCATTGAGCCTCTCTGTTCCCTTTTTGTAGTAAGCAAGAGGCTGAGGTCCAGAGAAGGCAATGAAGTCAACCAAGGTCACACAGCAGCAAGTGACAGAGTCTCACTTGCCTGGGCTTCTGCTGATGCCTAACTCTGGCCATAGAATGACTTTCAACACCAGCTACACACTAACCCAAACTTTGCCCCCAAATGTGACCTCCCAAGAAGGCCTTCCTCTGAACCCCAGAATGACTGGGGGTCCCAGTCCCAAACACGAATCCCATGCCTAGCTGTTAGCCCCCGGGCGGTGTCCGTGATGGTCCATGGTCACTTGTGGATCTACCCAGGGCAGTCTGGTCCTTTGAGATCTTACTGGTTTATTAGGATAGTGTCTTTTCCCAGCTCCACGATCTCTGTGACAAAGGTCCGGGATGGCATCCCCCTCCTTTTGCAGAAGGGGAACATACCTTCCCACCAAGGAGCGTGAAGGTGAGGTCAGCAGGGAGAGGAGAGCCCCGCCCAGCCCCTCGCACAGGGCTCTGCTCTCTCTGGGCTAAGGTGCAGCAGCTCTGCCCAGGGCTGGCCCCTGACCACAGGGGGTGTCCTTGAAAAGCCCCCTGCTGGGCACCCAGAGGCCTGGGGGGAGGGGTGCTACTTACACACCAGGAGGGCAGGCTTGGTGATGCGGCACACAATGCCCGCCTGGCACGGGGTCCCTCCGGAGCAGGCATGGGCACTGCCCAGCAGGGCCAGGGTCAGGAGGGCTGCAGCGAGCATGGCTCCCGGTGGCTGCGGCGAGTGGCCCCGTCCACACCCGGCACAGCTCCTAGCTCCTAGCTGCCCAGCCTCCACGGGACGTGAGGCGCTTCCGGGCAGCAGGGTCTTTCTGGCCTCCTTCCTGTCCAGCCCCTTGGGCCTCCTCGCTGGACCTGGGGCCAGCGCAGCCCTCCTCTGCCCGTCTCCCCACCTGCCCCATGTCTGTGACCCTCCTATTATCTGGATAATATTATATTATCTGGATTATTGTTAATATCCTTCCTGGAATTCATTCTTTTGACTTAAGTAAATGAATCCAAGAACAAATGTCATCTCTCGATGGCCACAAACAGAAACCAAAATACAATGGCCATAAACGAGACATCCAGTTCTCGCTGGATACCTTTGTCCTACAGTGACCCAAGCCAGAGGCCTGCTGTTCCTGCCAACCAGGGAGAGCATGTGGGGGAAGGCCAAAAACTTGGCATTGACCTTCCTCTTGATGTGACTTGAAAGATTGAACTACAACCCCATCCTCCATCTGCAGCCCCCAGCCCAGTGGCCTGTGTCTCATTTTTTGGGATATTCTGGTTTAGAAATCTTTGCATTTAGCCTCCCTTTTGTCTTAAGCAAGAGTCTAAGACACAGGGAGGCCAGGAGAACTGGCCATGGTCACACAGCAGTGGGTGAGAGGGCGTCTCCAGCCTGGGCTCTCTCTTGAGCCCCAACTTGGGCTTCCAGGTCTCTGCCCCTCCTTGGGGGTTCTCAGCTTCCCCCTATCTCCTGTCTTTAGGGTCGGATTGCTGAGGGGCTCCCCTAGAGGGCATCCCTGGGTCCCCAGGCTGCCTCCCAGCCTCGATTTTTGTGTGAGCAATGACAGTTGCCTGGAATCGGATTCTCCTGGGTGTGGACCACCTGGGTTCCCGGGGTCCCCTGTCCTGGGCTTCAGGGGAAGGAGAGCGGGAGGAGCAGCTTCTCACGGCCACACACACTCATGCTGCAGCTGGACAGACCCCTGCGAGGAGGGCCCAGGAGGCCCAGTGGCAGGTGACACACAGGTGACACACAGCACAGTGGCAGGGTCTGGGGTGCCTGCCTCCGGGGCACAGGGAGCCTGTCTGGGGCAGGGTGGGTGCACGGGCACTGGGAGAGCCCCGGGCTCTTGGTACTGAGCCTGGGCACGCCCCCCAGAGGCATTGGTGTCTGGGAAGACCTGGGTCTTAGAAGAAAGGGCTGGGCTCTCTGGTTTCTGGGTTTTGTCATGCGGACGTGTTATCTTTCAAAAGTTGCACCATACAGTATTTTACCCACATCCGGGGCCAACAAGTCCCCTGTGACAACTGGGATCAAATGACTGGCAGCTCCTCCTTGAAGCCCAGGGAAAGGAGCCAGGGCGGTCAGGATGGGCCTGGCCTCACACCCCAAGGGAGAGCCGGGCAGGGTGGACGGAGTGGACTCACCAGCTCCTTCTCAGAGGGTCCCCCAGCCTGTGTCTGCTCCCAGTCAGGAGCATGTACGGAGCAGGCTGCGCCCCCACATGTCCCACAGCTCAGAGAGGTTAGTCTACTTCACCGGGACACCCAGCCTTGGAGGTTTGTACCCAGAAAAACGACGAGCTTTCCCCTCAGCTGAGGTCAGGTGTCCACGGGTCTCCGGGGTGAGGGCTGGAGGGCAGCCATGTAGCCACACCCTATCCGCAGGCCTGGCGGGACCTCCCAGGAGCTATTGTCCCGCTGCTGTTCCACTCCCGTGGCAGGGAAGGGCGATGACCGGGAGTGCCCCGGCCAGTCCTGGTGGTCAGCCACTGGTGGTCAGCGGGGAGGCGAGGAAGCCAGGAGGAGGCCCCACCCTCTCGCGCAGCCTGGCCAGGGGCCTGGCACTAGCTGGAGTCGCCCACAGAGAGTGGGTCAAGAACAACGTCCGAGCCACCTCCCGCCCAGAGAAGCCGGGACCCTGGGCCTCGGACTCAGCAATGATCATAAAGGTATCAGCTCTTTCCAGCCGGGCATTTTGGGGTATAATCTACTTTAATCCTTTTTATTCTTTTTAATCAGTTTTTTATGGTGAAATTAAATTTACCATTTAATTAAAATGACCGCGTTGATCATCTTAAAGTGGGCACTTCTTAAAGAAGGTGTTTAGGACCTTCACAATGCGGGGCAGCGGCTGGTCGGATTCCAGAACATTCTCACACTCCGTTGGCAGGGACTCCCATTCCTCCTCCTTCTCCAATCTGCTTCCTGTCTCTGTGGATCTGTCTCTTGTGGACAATCCTATGAGTGGAGTCGTGTAACATGTGGCTGGCTTCCTTCACTAGGATGCTTTCCTGGGGCACCCACACTGTGGCATATACCCAGCCCTCCACTCCTTTTTGGAGGAGAAGGTAAACCAAGTGTGGTGTAGATGTACCATGGAATACTACACAGACATGAAAAGGAAGGGAATCCTGACTCACACTCTAACATGGATGGACCTTGAAAACTCACACTAAGCGAAACAGGCCCGACCCAGCAAGACAGGTCCCCTTACAGAGGAACTGCTCGGGTCAACACAGTCAAGAGGTGAACTGAGGTTAGAAGGTTGGGGGCTAGGAGAGGGGGACGGGGAGTCCTTGTTGAAGGGTGTAGACTTTCAGTTTTGCAGGATGAACAAAATGGGATGCACGATGGAAATGTTATCGATGCCACAAAACTGCCCACGTAACAGGGACTGAGATGGTGCGTCTTGTCAAGTATATTCCGACCCCAGAAAAATCTAAATGAATGCGAATCATCCCTAAGGAACAAAGCGGAGTTTGTAAAGACCAAATCTCTAAATCAGCGCTGCTGAGTTTTCCTCTTGCCTGAGGCTCCCGTCAGGCTGTCCCAGCTCGATGGCTGAGCTTGTCCCGTGGCAGAGCAGGGTGACGGCCCACTGACCCCCAGGTCCTCCTCCCCCTACCCCGTGAAGCCAAATCCACAGCGTCGGAGGTCGGAGCCAGAGGATCTGGGGCAGAGCGGGGCCCAGGACCCAGGTGGGACATTCCCATCCACCATGGGGGACCTCCTTTCGTCCAAGAATGGGCCCTGTGTCAACAAGGGACACAGCCACAAGGACCAGGCAGGACTTCCTGGGAGTAGCTGCTGGTGATGGAGAAGAGAAGCCTTGGGCCGGAGGGATGGGGGACACCACAGGAAACGGACTTACATGGGGAGGCTGGGGAGAAGGCCTGACTTGGCCACTGGCCCTGGAGGGAGACGCTGTGTCCAGGGATTTGGGGTGCTGGGCCCTACACCCCCAGGCCTGGGGGGGACTTGGGTTAAAAGCAGCTGTGGCCTATAGTGGACCACAGCCTGGGAGAGGCCCACCCGGGGACAGGGGGTGGGTACAATGGCTCTCCCAGAAACCCTGAATCTGTCTCCGAGGGTCAGCCCGGGCGGCCTGTCCTGTGGTGTGAATGTGATTTGTCCCCTCTGAAGTTCGCTGGGCGTCCGGCCCCCCTCAGGAGTCTGGAGAAGGCAGGGGGGTCACCTGACATGGGGCTTCGGGTGGGGCTCAGGAGAGTTGATCAGGACTAACAAGACCCTCAGGAGGCCCGTGGCTGAACGCTGGTGGACGTGCAGGAAGATGCAAGACCTCTCTCTGCCTCTCTCTGTCCTTGGTCCAGAATGTGAGCCCAGATGAACCTATTCTCTGTGTCCCTTCTCCAGCCGGGCATTGTGCTATTAGTGACAGAAAGTGGACTCACCAGGCCTCTAGGGAGGCAGGATGCGGGGTCAGCCAACTGGGGCAGGAAGGCCGCCCTCCGGGCTGCAGGGAGAGACCTGGCCTTCTACTGGGACAGAAGGAGCTGTTTTTCTGTTTACAACCAGGGCCTGCGGGAGGGGCCGGGCATTCCTGGGGTAGGTCACCGACCTGGAGAAACTCAGGACTGAGGACAGAGCCCAGCCACTGTCACTGCTCCCTCCCAGCTAGGGTCTCAGGCCTGCAGCTCCTGGGGGACCAGGGGACGGCCCCTTCAGTTCCAGGAGCTCTGGTGGGAGGCCTGGGCTACCTGTGAGAGTCAGCTGTCAAATTCTCACGAATTCTGCAGGGCAATTAGTAGACAGAGCCTTATCAAAAATCAGATTATACAAACTCAGCACGGTGGCACACGTCTGTAATCCCAGCAATCTGGGAGGCTGAGGCAGGAGGATTGCAAGTTCGAGGCCGACTTCAGCAACTTAGCAAGACCCTGTCTCAAAAAAAAAAAAAAAATTTTTTTTTTAAGAGCTTGGAGTGTTATTCAGTGGTAGAGCACCCCTGGGCTCAACCTCAAGTACCCGAAAATAAATAAATAAATAAATCATACAAATTACTATGAGATGCTTTATATTAAAAACAAAGCTAGTACTCAAATCTTATCTCTCCTAATTTGTGCTTTTATTATGGTTTGCTTCTATCAATGCAGAACTCTCACCCACACAGTATCCATGTTGTCTTATGCATCACACGTAACTGAAAGCAGATGGGAGGAGGTGGCCAGTTTACATGCGCGTTCTACCCTGAGGTCTTCTCTGTATGGTGGGGTTAGCTGAGTGACGATGTGCCATGATGTGCTGCGTTCAGGAATGCCACATCGGTAGCTGGAAATTACACCCCAGAATACCAGTGATTGTCCTCCCACCCGGTGACACCACTTTACTCCTGGGTGTGGCCCTTTGAACACTTTTCCTGGCACTTACGGGGGGGGGGGGGTTATTACTTTTAAATGGGATCACACTACGCAGATTCTTTTATAAGTGACTTCTTACCTACCATCTCATGACAATCCCTTTACAGAAATAAGGGCCATTATACAAAATCTTTAATAATTCACACAGCATTCTGCTCGGTGGCTACATTATGATTTATTGAGCCAAACTCCAAAGTTAAATATCTCTTGCCTCCCTGTTTGTCCCGTGAAGTGTCCTGGTTGATGAACAGCTCTGTGCCTTTGCAGCAGCCCAGGTTAAGTGCTCCTTAGGATAAACTTCTAGAAGGATGGATTTCTGGGTAATTCCACGTCTGGTTTTGATTTGCCCAGTATTTTTCTTTCTGTGTCTGGGAACATGCGCACTCATATCTTTTACAAAAGTGCTGTTCCATGTCCTGCTGTTTTAAAATTACGGTTTTATTATTTGCTAACATGCCTGCTCCAGTCATTTGAAGTCTGTATTAGGTTCCTGTGGCTGCTGTAACAAATTACTCCATTGTTTAAAACCACACAAATTTGTGCTCACACAGAGTGCAGAATATATACTTTTAAATGTATTAAAAAGTCTGAAACCAATAGCCCAGGGTGAGATCAGGGTGCCTGCAGGGCCATGTGGTGAACCCAATCCTTGCCAGAACCCCTTGGCCTATGGCCACATCACTCCAATCTCTGCCTCACGGTCACGTTGACTTCTGTAAGGATATTTGTAACTGCATTTAGGGCCCATTCAGCTAATTCAGGATAATCCCTCATCCCAACATCCCTAACTTTATCATATCTGTGAAATCATTTTTTTTCTCCTCTATAAATTCGCAGGTTCCAGGGATTAGGGATTAGGGAGGGCTCTCTTTGTTTTTAAGAGCCATCATTCAGCCTGCCACAGTGACACCGAAGGAAAACAGTATGTGTAATGGTCCCTGAGTCACCCCAGGGGATTGATCCCAGGGTAGTATTTGCATGTGAACTGGGCACCTCCTCCGTCTACTTTCAGTTACATGGTGATGCATCAGACAATGTGGATAGCGTGTGGGCGAGAGTTCTGCTGTATTGGGTAAGGGATAAGGGCAAGGGGACAGAAGCCGTACAGTTCAGGTGCCAGCACTGTAGGCTGTCTACATGGGCAGGCCTGTGAGAATGTAACGCTTAAACATATATGTATTTGTTTTCATCTGAGGTTGGCTGAATCCTCAGGTGCAAACAGCACGGTGAAGGTGAATGTCCCCAACACGACTGTTTCTCTACAGCAGACCCTGACGACGGAGCCCCAGACCCATTACGCCACTCTGCGTGTGTAGTTGTGTGGAGGGTTATTGGGAAGGACACACACTTGGCTCACTTGGTCATGAACAGGGGCAGGCATGAGGAGCTAAGGCACCCTGAGGCCCACAGGTTTCCTGGCTCCTCAGCATTTGGGCACAGGCACAGGGAGGCCACTGAGCCTTCTCTCTCTCTCTCTCTCTCTCTCTCTCTCTGGAGGGTACTGGGTATTGAACTTGGGGGCCACTCGACCACTGAGCCCCATCCCCAGCCCTGTTTTGTATTTTATTTAGAGACAGGGTCTCACTGAGTTGCTTAGTGCCTCGCTGTTGCTGAGGCTGGCTTTGAATTTGAGATCCTTCTGCCTCGGCCTCCCAAGCTGCTGGGATTACAGGAGGGTTTCGCCGCGCCCAGCCCGCTGTGCCTTCTCTAAAGAGGGGAATCACTGAACCCCTGAGGAGGAGCCCTGAACCTCTGAGCCTCAGCATCTCCATCCCCGGGTGGTGTGAGGATGGGAGGAGCTGGTACCTGGGAAGAGCTAAGCACCGCGCTGGGCCACAGTCCTCTGCTTCTTCCCAGGGGCTCACCACCCTCCTGCCCGGGCTGGCAGGAACCTGCTGCCCACCAGCACTAGGTGCCTCAGCAAGGCTTGGTCCTCTGAGGTTGGCAGCAGAGGAGACAGCTGTCCCTGGAAGGTGACAGCCCTGAACAGGACCCGCCCTGAGCAGGCTTCAGTAAGGATTTGCAGGTCAGAGGAAGGAAGGAGGGCCGGAGAGTCCTGCTGGGCTGTGCTGACACCCCCGGCTGCACTACAGCCCTCCACACTGGCAGGGGCAGTGGCCATCCTGAACAGAGGGCATCCCACCAGAAAGGCTTTAAGGTAGCCAGGCGAGGTGATGCATGCCCATAATCCCAGCCCTCGGGAGGCCGAGGCAGGAGGATCACTAGTTCAAAGCCGGCCTCAGTGAGGCCCTAGGCAACTTAGGTTCTGTCTCAAAATAAAAAAAAATAAATAAATGATTGGGCTCAGCAGGTGGCTCAGTGGTTAAGCACCTCTGGGTTCAATCCGTGGTACCGAAAAGAAAGAAAGAAAGAAGGAAAGGCTTTAGGCTTCAGCTGCCCACACTGGAGGCTCAGAGGGGCCCACTTTCCATGAGCCCAGCAAGAGCCTTGCAGACCAGCAGCGTCTGAGCAGGCCGAGGGCTGGGAAGAGGAGACAGGCGGCCACAGAGTACCCAGGAGAGGGACCCCACAGAGCCAATAAGCCATCCCTGTTCCCAGAGGCCCTAGGATCAGCGTCTCAGGAATCTAGACCATTTGGACAAGAGGGACCCTGTCCCCTAAGAGCCCAGGAGACCAGCTGGAGTTGCCCCCACCCCACCCGGGTCCCAACACACACAACAGTCTGCTTCCCGAACCCCAGCCCTCCAGGAAGCCTCAGCCAGGGGCTGCTGGCAACGCAGAGGCCTGGAGGAGGGTCAGGGGACATGCAGGCAGGGCCTCACTGTCAGGCTCGGCACAGACCCTGGTGGACCCTGTGCAGGGCCTGAGAAGAGCCAGAGGCTGCCTGGGAGGAGCCCAGGGCTGGCAGAAGCAGCCCCTGCCCAGCCATCTGCTGCCCCCTGGTGGCTGGTGACCAGCCAGCCCCAGGCTTCCTGCCCAGCCCAGTTGCTCTGGATAGTGCTGGGAGAAGGGGACTCTGCACTCCACACGCAGAAAGCCATGTGCACACGTGTGTGTGTGTGTGTGTGTGTGTGTGTGTGTTTTCAATGTGCACATCTGCACATGCCACCTGGACACAACCACCCAACTACCTCTGCCCCCTCAGGCTCACAGGCTCCCCCAGCTTCCAGCCCAAATGCGCAGATGCGTTGCTGTCAATCTCATGTCCAGAAACCCTCTCCTGGGCTCTGTGTCCACCGAGTGCTCAGTGGGTCTTGCTCCCGCATGTCCGTCCTTCAGGGACTGCGCCCTGAGGCGATTCGTATTTACTTAGCCTGTTCACTCAAATGAACTTTACGTGGAACTTGACGTCCTCACTTTAAATGAAAAAACACTTTATCTGACACATCTAAAGGCAACGCACTTGATGAAGGGTTCCTCCACTGTTGTCTTGCACCTGCACGGCTCTGTCACTTTGGGAAAGCATGCCACCATTTCCTGGGAGCTTTGAGCCCTGTGTGGCTGCAGAGCAGGCTTTACATGTCACAGGGATCCAGGTCCTAGGTGGGGAAGCAGCAGGCGCAGGCCATACGACTTGTCCAAGCCTCACAGCCAGGGCCCTCCCCCTACTCCCACTGTCCTTTGCTGGGGCAACCTCTTCCCTGTCAGGCCAACCCCAGCCAGAAGGGTGTCATCAGACCAGGCCACCTGCCTTCCAGGAGGGCTCCGTACCCTGTTGGCATGTGGCCTCGCAGCCACGTGGACTCACCATGGACTCACCCTCCCAGGGCTCCAGTCACCCTCCGGACCCCAAAGGCTCACCAGGATGTGAACTCCATGGGGCAGGGGGCTGGGGGCTGGGGGCACAGGCACCCGGTGAGTCCTCAGCACTGGCTCTTGTTTATTGTACAAGTGCCCAACTGGCACATGCCACCTAGACACAACCACCTGGCTACCTCTGCCCCCACACGCACACAGGCACCCCTAGCTTCCAACCCAAATGGGCAGACATGGCCAGCCGGCCAGCGGGCAGACATTCATGTGAGGTAAGCACCCACACACACAGGCACACGTCCTCATGGGTACAGTGGGCATCCCAGAGTCCAGCCCCACGGCCAGGTCAGTGGTGTCACTCTCAGGTGTCACCAAGTTGGACACAGCTACCTGCACCCCACGCCCAGGTGCTCTCCCCACTTCAATCCCATGGTTCCACCCAGGGACGCCCTTCCCACGAGGCCTCCTCTGCCTTCAGGTGGCCCAGCTGCTCCCTGCGGTGGGGACCAGGGGCCTTCCCTGGAGCTGTCCCGCATGCCTTTGGCCTCAGGCACAGATGGGAGAAGAGGCCCCAACTCTGAACGGTGACACACCTGCCCGGAGCCACTGCACCAGGAGCGTGCCACGCTAGGACGAGGAGCTGGACGCCATGAGCTCTGGAGCCGGGACGCTCATCCAGCCAGTTTCGGCCAGAGAAGCAGAAGCCACAAGACGCTGTGCAGGTGTGTGTTCTCTTAAGCGGCTCAGAACATCATGGAAGCTATCTGGGAAATGACAGGGGAAGGCTGTCACTCGGCAGGTGCCAAGGCTGCAGTCACAGGCTTAAGGGCTTCTCCTCAACGAAGCCTCAGCTTTACAACTGAGGACGTTGAGCTAATTGGATGAGGTTCACCAGGTAATGGAAGATTATCCTTCCGACCGACAGTTGGCTGGGTGCAGATTTCCTCACATCTGTGGAACGCCACTGTCACAACACCTAGGGCTAACCCACCTGACACACAAAACTACTGGTGAGGTGCTGTGGTGCTCACCTGTAACCCCAGCAGCTCAGGAGGCTGAGGCAGGAGGATTGCGAGTTCAAAGCCAGCCTCGGCAACTTAGAGAGGCACAGAGCACCTAAGTGAGACCCTTTCCCAAAATAAAATATAAGACCAGCTGGGGGTGTGGCTCTGTGGTTAAGTGCTTCAGGATTCAATCCAGGTACCCAAAAAATACCTACCCATCAACATCCATACGCATCTCCTTCAACCACTTAATCTCCAGAGAAAGACAGGAATGGAGTCCTGCTCCCAGCTCACAGGATCCACCTGTCCTGCGCACAATGGAAAACACACCAGCCCGCTGCCCAGAAGAGGATGCCAAGACCTTGGGTGACGGCCACTCTTCGCCCTAGTATCCTTAAATACTGCAAGGTAGGGTTAACTACTGTGAATACGTCTCATGTTAGATGAGGAGGGATGGGAGAATTAGGTGCATGTACAGATGTGTGAAAACATGTAAGTTTGTGACATTACAAAATAAGGACAGCAAGCTCATGACAGCTGCAGGGCTTGTTTCTGAAGCTGGTCACGTGGCCGTGGTTGGTATTCAGAACCTCCTTCTCCCACTGCCTATTTCGCATTCCTTTTGCCCTTCGCCCGGCATCCTGGCCAGTGGGGCTCCACCTGTTAGGGTGACCCAAACCCTCATTCCTAATGGGTCTGGGCCATGAGCAGTCCTGCCTGAACTGGGCTGAGTTTCCTGCAGATGATAACAACACTGTGGCCCCACTAGGAGATCTGCTGAGGGATCGCCTGGATTCCAGACATTCTCTTCCTTATCTCCACTGGATAGCAGCAGCCCAAGGTCCTCTAGGTGATCAAGATCAGTCAAGGCAGCCTAGATAGTGACTCCCTTCTCCGCCTGTCTGTCAGAGGTACGAGGCGCTCCAAGCAGCCCACAGCGGTCCTCGCTGCCAGTTCCATGGAGCCGCTGTTAGGCCTTCTGGTGGAAGTGTCCCTTCCTGTCGTTGGATGAATTGTTTCCCTATCTTGGTTCATTTTCTGTTGCTCTCACTGAACACCAGAAGCTGGGTGTTTTTATAAAGAACAGAGGTTTATTTAGTTCATGGTTCTGCAGGTTGGGGTGACCAAGGTCAAGGTACCAGCATCTGGTCAAGAGGGTCTCCTTGCTGTGTCATAACAGAAAAGAGGACATCACATGACAAGGGCACAGGAAATCTAAGTTTCCATCTCTCTTCCTCTTTATATAAAGCCACCAGTCCTGTGGGCACCACCCTCTTGACTTCCTCTAACCCTAATGACCTCCCAAAGGCCCCACCTCCAACATATGAATTTGAGGATTTAATTTTCAACATAGAACTTTTGGGGGATACAGTCAGAACATAGTACCCCCAAACTCATGTTCGTCCAAACCTCATCATGTTTCTTTATCTGGAACTTGAAGCCTTTGCAGATTTAGGTCCAATGATTGGGAGGCGAAGTCTGACTTTCTTAGAAGCCCTGCGAAGCCACAGAGACACAGAAGAGGGACTGAGGACAGGAGGGATGGAGGAATGCAGCTCAAGCTAGAGAGCACCCGGCTGCTGGCAGATTGGCTGTAGCCAGGTCGGCCTTGCTGAGCAGAAGTCCATGCACCACCTCCATCCCTGCCTCTATGGCCACCTCGCTCATGAGCCTGTTGGGCAATGACAGGAGTGGTGAGGGAAAGAGTCCGACTGGTCTCCACAAACAGGTCATCCCATCCACTAGATTATTAAAATCCCCCTCTGCTGAGGTCACCCTTTAGTGAGAATTTACATGGGACACAATTATCTTCATGCTCTTAACCTGTTCAGAAAGGTATAACTATATATGTCTTTCCCAGACCTCTTGCCTCCAATTTCTCAGTCGTTTTCCTTCCAAGTCCCTGACCAATTAGCCAAGTCACTGGCCACAGCCCATGAGTCAGTATATGCTGTGCCTCTGGCTATTTCTCCTTTCAAATAAAGTGAGTCATGCCCTGCTCAAAGTTCTGTCCACAGGGTAAACCCCCCTTCACTACTGTCCTTCAGAGATGTTCAGGGTTGGATCCTACATGTCCCCAAAGGCCACGTACCAAAGGCCTGATCTTCAGCTTATGGCACTATTGAGAGGATGGGGCTCAGTTGGGGGAGGGGTCACTGGAGGTGTGTCCTTGCAGGGTCTGTCTCATCCCCAGCCATGCTTGCTGTCTGCTTCCTGGTGGCCATGAGGTGACACTTTCCTTCACCATGATGTGTCTGCCTCACCTCAGGCCTAAAAACAAAGGAACCGGCTGACCATGAACTGAAACCTCTGACACTGCGGGCCAAAATAAATCATTCCTTCTTTTAGTTGTTTTTCTCAGGTCTTTTGTCACATGGTGACATCTCACCTAGGGGAGGCCTGGAAAGGGGCTATGGTGCTACAGGTGCCCCATTTTAGGTGGTGCCCACATCTCATGCAGAACCAGGCTGAGTCTTCTCTTTTCTGTCAACTAATCATAGAGAACTCCCAACGAGGCCATAGGTACAGTACCGACTGGGAAAGAGAAGAAAGTGTGTCGGGAGTGGGGACCACGGGCATTTGGGCCACTTCTTGTGTCTTACTTGTGTCTCCAGGGCCTGATTACATATATTCATCCCACTTCTGATGATGGAGTGCTGCTGCGCATGCCAACTTCTTGGCTTGATGGCTCTCACATCACCCAAGTTCATGAGAGGCAGCTCTGATCATGGCAACTTGGTGGCTCATGGTGAAGAGTTCCTTCTCTGCTAAGGTAAAGTAAGTTACTTTTCTCAAAATGGGAGTAGTGACCTGTAGAGGAGGGTGGGCTTTGTTCCAAACCCACGCTGTGCTTCACTTATGGGGCCAGCCTGAGGCTCCAGAGAGCACCCCCCTGCCTCTTCAGCTGGTGGGCCAGTGATGTTTCTAGGAGCTCCTAGAATTAGTGCCAATTTAAAGCCTGTGCCCAGTAATTCCCCCACATTACAATTGCTTCCTTTTTGCCAATGTGGATTCACCCTGGTAAAAAGCTGTAGGTTCCTTTGGTGGGGATGCTGAAAGACTAACAGCATAACATTTTGGCAGTGTAGCAGGGTCCTTCCTCAATGGGACCAGACTCCCTCACTTGAGGGGTTCTGGATCTAGACTGGTTTAAGCCTGGGAATTGAGGGGCTATGGCTGGTTTTATGATTCAGGTTCAACTTTGTTCACTTGATCTAGAATTTTCTACTAGATGGATGCAGTAAGAATTAGTAGACTGTCCATTTCTCCCTTTCCCAGAGTCACCGTATGAACCAACCAGCCACTGCCACAGGTCTCTGCAGGTTGAATTATACGGATTACTGTCTCGACTCTAGTTTTAATAGAATAACCACACCTACTTGGCCTTTAGTTACCAAGGGCTGCCATCAGGTTCCTGCCCCTCTGGACCCCAGTCATTCCCACTGTATTTAGATATACCAGTTCAGTGGCAGAAATTCCCATTGTGATTTTTGACCAAGGTAGTTCTGGGATTTCAACTTCATTCACAGAGTCCAGCTTTTGGTCCTAGGATCAGCCAACCAGGCTGTTAGACCCTTCTTAACCCCTCATGCCAAAAGCATTGAACCCGGGATCTCTACTTAGTGAGCCCTTATCAATAAATTCCACCTGAACCAACTTTATGTTCCTTCCACAATTATCCCACATTCTTATTATCCTTATTATTATTGTCCTTATTATTATTTTCAAGGTTGGGGATTCAATTTGCTTTGTAATTCAGTCACTTCCAAGATGAGACTTTGAGCTTGGTTTTCGGAAATCCCACTGCCGCAGCTAAAGGGTTTCTTTCAGGGCAGACATAGGAGCTTTCAGATAATTTATGCAGACTCAAGCTGGTAATTTGAAGCCCTAGGATCATTCTTTTCTCATTTTAAAGACCTTAAAAGCAAGATCGAGGTTTCTTTGAGGAAGAAATTAGGCCTAGGGACTATATCCCTAGCTCCTGTGCACCGGATTATGATTTCAGATTTGCCTAACTAGCCCCCATGATTGATCACGTAATCAATAAAAACCAAAAGTCTAGTAGTTCCACCTTACCACTAGCTTCCAGGTATCTATAGCCAATCATGGTCCAAACATGATATATGGGAAATTCTAGAAATAAAAATTACAGGGCTGAGCCTATTGCTCAGAAGTAGGGCACTCTCCTGGCATGTGTGAAGAACTGGGTTTGATCCTCAGTACCACATAAAAACAAAATAAAGGTATTGTGTCCACCTACAACTAAAAAAATACATATTCTAAAAAGTTTTTGAAAATTGCATACCCATCTGAGTAGCATGATGAAAACTCACATCATCTCAGTGGGATATGAATCACCCTTTTGTCAACTACTTTCCCATTAGTCACCTAGTAGCTATTTGGGTTCATATTGCTTTGGTACTACTGGGCAACTGTGTGTGTTATTGGGGATTGAGCCAGGGTCTAGTACAGGCACTCTACCACTGAACTATAGCCTCAGTCCTTTTTATTTTTAGGCAGTCTAAGTTGCTGAGGCTAGCCTTGAACTTCTGATCCTCCTGCCTCAGCCTTAAGTGCCACAGTCTGGCTGGGCACAATTCAGGAGCCACTTGTCAAAAGAAACGAACTTTATTTTTAGAACTACAAACACCAAACAAAACAGTTCCTCAGGAAAAAACCCTCAGAGCCCAACTGCCACCACCGGCTTCCCACAAGCCTCACCCACATAAGCCTCACCACCTCCCACAATCCTCCTGCTCTTGAGGCCGATTGGCTGGATCGCATGGGCGGAGCCAAAGAAGTCCCCCAATGAGCAGCTCCGTGGTCTGAAAGGGCAGGGAAACAGCCCAATGAACATCACCGCAGAGGAGCCAATCAGCTAGATGTTGCTGGGGCCGCTGTGAATCAATCATCGGCCGGCAGCTGGAAGTTTGCTGGGGCCCCTTTGGCTGTGGCTCTCAACATCTCCCCCTCTCTGTTTAAACAACAAGCATGTAGCTTAGGGACCGTGCCTGCCTTAGGTTGTCCAATACTACATATGGTCCTTACCCGTCTTCGGATGAGCTGACCTCAGGGCATCAGCCTCCTGTCTTAGGTTGGTACCATTGTAATTGGATCTTACCTGTCATTGACTACCGGTCCAGTATACAGCCACACCTATGGAGAGGTCTTTGTCATGACAAGCAGAAGGGAGGAAGATACACCAAGCCAATTGACGGCTCTTGTTGGAAAAATTGTACCACCGATGGCATCATCAGCAAAAATACCCCAACATTACCACAAGTCGCTGCACCAACAGATAGTTCACAATGCATACAAGTGAGTTCACAATGCATACAAGTGACACATAGTTTAGGCAAGTTCTGCAAGCAGTTCAGTGATGGCTATTGCAGAAACTGTAGATTAGTTTTATCTTTCTCTTCACTGGCACTGGGATGAAGATAGGAATTCTGGCAATAATGGCTAAAGAAAAAATTGTGTAACATTCCAGAAGGCACTAAAAGAAAACAATTTTCTTAACAATTTACATTATCTTGAAGAGAATTATTAAATATAATGAAAAGGAAAGGTGAAACTAAACAAACAGATCTGTTAACCTCCTTTTTTGTTTACATATTAAAACAATCCTTAACAGTTATTTACCTAATTTAAATTAAACCATTTAAATCACGTGAATAAAAAAAAATATTTGGATCCATTTTTTCATGAGCACTCATCATATATGATATATGGACATATGTACATTCAAACATATAACACAAAACACAAGTGTGCACACATAATATAATACATACAACACATAACATAATAGTAAAGGCCTTATAACTTTTTACAGGTGAAACCTCCATTGCAATGTTTACAAAACTCTATAGTCGGAGGGAAGATGGCGGCGATGGGAGAGCAGCACCCCAGTGCGCCGCGTCACTGTGCGGGAGAAAGACGAGGTGAAACGGCTGAAGGCTACCTTGGTGGGAATTTCCAGTGAAATTGAGGTGCTCCAGAATCTAGAGGACAGATTTACAGCGCGCGGGATTCAGCTGCAGGGGCTTGGTCGCGGGCGATTTCTCCACACGGAGGGTAGCGGTACCTGGTCGGCGGACCGCCCCGCGGATGGAGTCTGGGGCGCGCGCTAGTTAGCGGCGAGGTACCAGAGCGGGATTACAGCGAAGCGGATTCTGGAGGCTCCTGCCAGCGGCGCACTGGCCACGCTGAGTGCTGAGTTCCGGTTTTGAGACAGAGGAGAGAACCGGTCCAGTTCGATTCCTGACACCGGTGGGAACACGGAGGAGGACAGCAGCCGCCATCATGGAGAGCTGATGCAATCATCCCTGTTTTCTGCTGATCTCAGCTCATTCAACTACGGAACAGGTGATTCCAGGCTGGTATTTGCCTGCGTCTCGCAGACAGATCGCTCAGGCTTGGGATTGGAGAACCTGAGGAGAATACTATTCGGGGCTCACCCCAGGCAAGGCAGGCGCCGGACTTTGAGCGGCCAGATTCTAGTTCCCCGGGTTGCTTTGGCCCAGGGCGGGGGATCCTTCGGGGACTCAGGGCTGAGGCCAGTTACAAGTGGATTGTGCGCTGAGGGGTGGCATGGCTCGGACTCCCGGAACAGTTTTGGCCCGGGGCTAGGGAGCCCGCGGGGACTGCGTCTTTGACCCTGCCCCTGGCGGAGCGTACACCGAGCTGGGAGGGGTTGGAGCGGCCAGGCTCGGGCTCCCGGGGCTGCTGGGGCCTGAGGCTGGGGTACCTCTGTGGAGCCTGCTCCTAGCAGAGTGTGGCAGGGATCGGAGTGGCTGGGTTCTGGTTCCCGTAGCTGCTTGAGCCCAGGGCCCGGGAACCTGCGGGGACCGCGAGCTGAGGCCAGCTACAAGTGAAACTTGCAATGAGGGGCAGCAGGACTCTGACTCCCGGAACTGTTTTGGCCTGGGGCTTGGGAGCCCGCGGGAACTGCGTCTTTTGACTCTGCTCCCAGCGGAGCGTGCACCGAGCAGGGAGAGTCTGGTGCGGCCAGGCTTGGGCACCAAGCAGGGAGAGTCTGGTGCGGCCAGGCTTGGGCTCCCGGGGCTGCTTTGGCCTGGAGTTGGAGAACCCGCTGCGGTTGCTCTGTGGAGCCTGCTCCTAGCAGAACGTGGCGGGGACCGGAGAGGCCGGCTCCTGGCTCCTGAAGCTGCTCTGACTCAGGGTTGGGGATCCTATAGGGACTGCTTCTTGGTCCGGGTCCTGCTGGGTGCTGCGGGGGCCTGGGGGGCAGAGTGGAGCTGCCACCTGCGCCCAGAGCAGGCTAAGGGACCCGCCGGTGTGGTATCACGACACCCCAACTGCAGCTGGGGCCGAGGAGAGTAGCCTCCCACTCCTGGAACAGGACCAGCGACCCGACGGCAGGATAGCCAAGTCACCACACTTGGAGTGGAGGCTGTGAAGAGCCGCCGTCTGATCCTGCAAGGTAAGCAGACCTGCGTCCCACTGGCAGGACAGGCTCGGCAGCCTGCCAGCGTGGTGGACAAGTAGCATCGAGGCAGTCACGTCACACTGGTTGGAGTGGGGGTTGAACAGAGCCGCCGCCAGTGTCCGGAAAACGCCCAGCGACCCGTTGGAGAGGCAGTTAGGTACCCCCACTGGGAGTGGGGGCTGAGCAGAACTGCTGCCCAAGCCCGCAAGGTAGGCAGATCTGAGACCCACCGGCGGAACAGGCTTAGAGGCCGACCAGCGTGGTAGACACGTCACACCAATTGGAGTAGGGGTGGAGCAGAGCTGCCGCCCACATCCAGATCAGGACCAACGATCCGAGGACGTGGTAGGAACGTCACCACAATTGGAGTGGGGGCAGAATAGAGCAGCCACCCGTGCCCGCAGGGTGGGCAGACCTACGACCAACCAGCGTGGTAGATAGATCACTCTAATTAGAGGAGGATCACAGCCACTACCTGCCCTACAAGAGAGATCTCCCAACTATACAAGAGCAATATAAATAAATAGGGGGGAAATTTCAAAAACACAACAGTTTCACCAAGCAGAAAGAAACGCAAGCATTATGAAAAGACAAGGAAAGAAAGGACCACAAGCAATGCAGGTCAACTCAACTCTAGAAGAGGTAATAGCTGCAACAGATGGAATGTCAGATAAGGAGTTCAGGATATACATGCTTCAGATGATCTGGAGTCTCAAAGAAGACATGAGACAGCAAAATCAGACAATGAAAGATCACATTGACAAGGAACTACAGAAACAAATCCAGGAAGTAAAAGATCAATTTCACAGGGAGTTAGAAGTAATAAAAAACAAACAAATAGAAATCCTAGAAATGCAGGAAGCAATAAACCAACTTAAAACCTCAATTGACAATACTACCAGCAGAATAGATCACTTAGAAGATAGAACATCAGACAATGAAGACAAAGTATTTCAACTTGAAAAGAACATAGACAGCTCAGCAAGTCTGCTAAGAAACCATGAACAGAACATTCAAGAATTATGGGATAACATTAAAAGACCAAACTTAAGAGTCATTGGGATACAGGAAGGCACAGAGCTCCAAACCAAAGGAATAAACAATCTATTCAATGAAATAATACGAGAAAACTTCCCAGACTTGAAGAATGAAACAGAATCCCATATCCTAGAAGCCTACAGGATGCCGAAAGTGCAAAATCATAAGAGATCCACACCTAGACACATTATAATGAAGATGCCCAACATACAGAATAAGGAGAGAATTTTAAAAGCTACAAGAGAAAGAAAGCAGATTACATTTAGGGGCAAACCAATCAGGATAACAGCTGATCTCTCAACACAGACTCTGAAAGCTAGAAGATCCTGGAATAACATTTTTCAAACACTGAAAGAAAATGGGTTCCAACCAAGAATCATGTATCCGGCGAAATTAAGCTTCAGGATGGAAGATGAAATTAAAACCTTTCACGATAAACAAAAGTTAAAAGAATTCGCAGCTAGAAAACCATCTCTTCAAAAAATCCTTGGCAAAACATTACAGGAAGAGGAAACTGAAAATAACATTGAAAACCATCAGTGGGAGGTAGGACAGTAAAGGGGGGAAAGTAATCAAAGAGGAAAACTAATCAGGTTTAGTAACATAAATAAACAAATATGACTGGAGGAACAAACCAAATCTCAATAATAACCCTAAATGTTAATGGCTTAAACTCACCAATTAAGAGACACAGGCTAGTCGAATGGATCACAAAACAAGATCCAACAATATGTTGCCTACAGGAGACGCATTTGATAGGAAAAGATATACATAGACTGAAGGTGAAAGGCTGGGAAAAATCATTCCACTCATATGGACTGCGGAAACAAGCAGGAGTGTCCATACTCATATCAAACAAAATAGATTTCAAGCCAAAGTTAATCAAAAAGGATAAAGAGGGACACTGCATACTGCTCAAGGGAACCATACACCAACAAGACATAACAATCATAAATATATATGCCCCAAACAATGGTGCAGCTACGTTCATCAAGCAAACTCTTCTCAAGTACAAGAGTCTAATAGACCACCATACAATAATCATGGGAGACTTCAACACACCTCTCTCACCACTGGACAGATCTTCCAAACAAAAGTTAAATAAGGAAACTATAGAACTCAACAACACAATTAACAACCTAGACTTAATTGACATATATAGAATATACCACCCAACATCAAGTAGTTACACTTTTTTCTCAGCAGCACATGGATCCTTCACAAAAATAGATCATATATTATGTCACAGGGCAACTCTTAGACAATATAAAGGAGTAGAAATAATACCATGCATCTTATCTGATCATAATGGAATGAAACTGAAAATCAACGATAAGAGAAGGAAGGAAAAATCATGCATCACTTGGAGAATGAACAATAGGTTACTGAATGATCAATGGGTTATAGAAGACATTAAGGAGGAAATTAAAAACTTCTTAGAGTTAAATGAAATCACAGACACAACATATCGGAATCTATGGGACACATTGAAAGCAGTTTTAAGAGGAAAATTCATTGCTTGGAGCGCATTCCTTAAAAAAAGAAAAAACCAACAAATAAACGATCTCATATATCATCTCAAAATCCTAGAAAAAGAAGAGCAAAACAACAGCAAAAGAAATAGAAGGCAAGAAATAATTAAAATCAGAGCTGAAATTAATGAAATCGAAACAAAAGAAACAATTGAAAAAATTGACAAAACCAAAAGTTGGTTCTTTGAAAAAATAAATAAAATCGACAGACCCTTAGCCATGCTAACGAAGAGAAGAAGAGAGAGAACCCAAATTACTAGCATATGGGATGAAAAAGGCAATATCACAACAGACACTTCAGAAATACAGAAGATAATCAGAAATTACTTTGAATCCTTATACTCCAATAAAATAGAAGATAGTGAAGGCATCGATAAATTTCTTAAGTCATATGATCTGCCCAGATTGAGTCAGGAAGATATAGACAGCCTAAACAGACCAATAACAATAGAGGAAATAGAAGAAACCATCAAAAGACTACCAACTAAGAAAAGCCCAGGACCGGACGGGTATACAGCAGAGTTTTACAAAACCTTTAAAGAGGAACTAACACCAATACTTTTCAAGCTATTTCAGGAAATAGAAAAAGAGGGAGAACTTCCAAAGACATTCTACGAGGCCAACATCACCCTGATACCTAAACCAGACAGAGACACTTCAAAGAAAGAAAACTACAGACCAATATCTCTAATGAACCTAGATGCAAAAATCCTCAATAAAATTCTGGCGAATCGGATTCAAAATCATATCAAAAAAATTATACACCATGATCAAGTAGGATTCATCCCTGGGATGCAAGGCTGGTTCAATATACGGAAATCAATAAATGTTATTCACCACATCAATAGACTTAAAAATAAGAACCATATGATCATCTCGATAGATGCAGAAAAAGCATTCGACAAAGTACAGCATCCCTTTATGTTCAAAACTCTAGAAAAATTAGGGATAACAGGATCATACCTCAACATTGTAAAAGCAATCTATGATAAGCCACAGGCCAGCATCATTCTGAATGGAGAAAAATTGAAGGCATTCCCTCTAAGATCTGGTACAAGACAGGGATGCCCTCTCTCACCACTTCTGTTCAACATAGTCCTCGAAACACTGGCCAGAGCAATTAGACAGACGAAAGAAATTAAAGGTATAAAAATAGGAAAAGAAGAACTTAAATTATCACTATTTGCAGACGATATGATTCTATACCTAACAGACCCAAAAGGGTCTACGAAGAAACTATTAGAGTTAATAAATGAATTCAGCAAAGTGGCAGGATATAAAATCAACATGCATAAATCAAATGCATTCCTGTATATCAGCGACAAATCCTCTGAAACGGAAATGAGGACAACTACTCCATTCACAATATCCCCCCAAAAAATAAAATACTTGGGAATCAACCTAACAAAAGAGGTGAAAGACCTATACAATGAAAACTACAGAACCCTAAAGAGAGATATAGAAGAAGACCTCAGAAGATGGAAGAATATACCCTGTTCATGGATAGGCAGAACTAACATCATCAAAATGGCGATATTACCAAAAGTTCTCTATAAGTTCAATGCTATCCCAATCAAAATCCCAACAGCATTTCTTGTAGAAATAGATAAAACAATCAGGAAATTCATATGGAATAATAAAAGACCCAGAATAGCAAAAACAATACTAAGCAGGAAGTGTGAATCAGGCGGTATAGCAATACCAGACTTCAAACTATACTACAGAGCAATAGTAACAAAAACAGCATGGTACTGGTACCAAAACAGGCGAGTGGACCAATGGTACAGAATAGAAGACACAGTAACCAATCCACAAAACTACAACTACCTTATATTTGATAAAGGGGCTAAAAGCATGCAATGGAGGAAGGATAGCATCTTCAACAAATGGTGCTGGGAAAACTAGAAATCCATTTGCATCAAAATGAAACTGAATCCCTTTCTCTCGCCATGCACAAAAGTTAACTCAAAATGGATCAAGGAGCTCGATATTAAATCAGAGACACAGCGTCTGATAGAAGAAAAAGTCGGCTATGATCTACATACTGTGGGGTCGGGCTCCAAATTCCTCAATAGGACACCCATAGCACAAGAGTTAACAACTAGAATCAACAAATGGGACTTACTCAAACTAAAAAGTTTTCTCTCAACAAAAGAAACAATAAGATAGATAAACAGGGAGCCTACATCCTGGGAACAAATCTTTACTCCACACACTTCAGATAGAGCCCTAATATCCAGAGTATACAAAGAACTCAAAAAATTAGATAATAAGATAACAAATAACCCAATCAACAAATGGGCCAAGGACCTGAACAGACACTTCTCAGAGGAGGACATACAATCAATTAACAAGTACATGAAAAAATGCTCAACATCGCTAGCAGTCAGAGAAATGCAAATCAAAACCACCCTAAGATACCATCTCACTCCAGTAAGATTGGCAGCCATTAAGAAGTCCAACAACAACAAGTGCTGGCGAGGATGTGGGGAAATGGGTACACTTGTTCATTGTTGGTGGGACTGCAAAATGGTGCAGCCAATTTGGAAAGCAGTATGGAGAATTCTTGGAAAGCTGGGAATGGAACCACCATTTGACCCAGCTATTCCCCTTCTCAGTCTATTCCCTAAAGACCTAACAAGAGCATGCTACAGGGACACTGCTACATCGATGTTCATAGCAGCACAATTCACGATAGTAAGATTGTGGAACCAACCTAGAAGCCCTTCAATAGATGAATGGATTAAAAAATGTGGCATTTATACACAGTGGAGTATTACTCTGCAATAAGAAATGACAAAATCATAGAATTTGGAGGGAAATGGATGGCATTAGAGCAGATTATGCTAAGTGAAGCTAGCCAATCCTTAAAAAACAAATGCCAAATGTCTTCTTTGATATAAGGGGAGTAACCAAGGACAGGGTAGAGCTTGAGAAGAAGATTAACATTAAACAGGGATGATAGGCGGGAGGGAAAGGGAGAGAGAAGGGAAATTGCATGGAATTGGAAGGTGAGCCTCAGGGTTATACACAATTACATATAAGAGGAAAGGAGGGGTAGGAGAAAAATATATAAGTGGAAGAAACAATTTATAGTAGAGGGGGTGGAGAGAGAGAAGGGGAGGGGAGGGGAGGGGGGATAGTGGAGAATGGGATAGACAGCAGAATACATCAGTCACTAGAAAGGCAATTTGTAAATCAATGGAAATGTAACTGATGTGACACAACAATCTGTATACGGGGTAAAAATGGGAGTTCATAACCCACTTGAATCAATCTGTGAAATATGGTATATTAAGAACTATGTAATGTTTTGAACAACCAACAATAAAATAAAATAAAACTCTATAGTCAAAAAAAAAAAATAGAACTGATCAGCAAAACTTAACCTAGGTCTGTATGAGCTCAAAAAACAAAATAGAGGGCTGGGGATGTGGCTCAAGCAGCAGCGCGCTCGCCTGGAATGCGTGCGACCCGGGTTCAATCCTCAGCACCACATACAAACAAAGATGTTGTGTCCGCCGAAAACTAAAAAATAAATATTAAAAAAATTTAAAAAAAATAGAACTTCATGATATGGGAGATGGCAATAATAAAATAGATATTGAAAAAAGCATCCTGGTTCTGTCGCAGATGTAAGGATAGCCAAATTGGAGTTTTGGATATCAGCTGTTATGGATTTGAGCCAAATCATCTTCTTTTTGGTCTGTAGAAATCGCTTTAGTTAATCTCTCTGGAATCCAAATCGGCTGCTGTTCTCCCTGTGGAAACACACAAACAGGCACCCGACTCCAGACAATCACTGGGTCAGAACTTTAGTTAATCTCTCCAGAATCCAAATCAGCTGCTGTTCTTCCTGTGGAAACACACAAACAGACCCCCGACTCCAGACAATTACTGGGTCAGCACCTTTCCATTGTCCTGTTAGAATATCTTTCCAAAGTACCTTGGGCTTATGTACATTTTTTGGACACATATGCCTTTCTGCAGCACTAAGTCCTGATGAATCCAAATTTTAAAAGTTTAGAGTAAAAAGGGTTATTTTAAGTTTATCTTTGGGGAATATATACCCCTTCCCAATTCCGTCTTTTTGCTTTAATAAGTACATTTTAATAGTTTGATGCGCTCTTTCAACTATGCCTTGTCCCTGTGGATTGTATGGGATTCCTGTTATATGAGTAATGCCAAATGATGAGCAAAATTGTTTAAAAGAGATAGAAGTATAACCAGGGGCATTATCTGTTTTTAACTGTTTTGGAATGCCCACAGTGGCAAAATTTTGTAAGCAATGAGCTATAACATCTTTATTTTTTTCTCCGGCATGAAGGGAGCCCATCAAAAATCCAGAAGAAGTATCAACTGTAACATGCAAATATTTTAATTTTCCAAATTCTGGCAAATGTGTGACGTCCATCTGCCAAATATGGTTAGGTATCAATCCTTTAGGATTGACTCCAAGATTAACTTGTGGTAAAAAGGTCACACAATTTTGACATTGTTTTATTATTTGTCTAGCTTGTTCCTTAGTTATTTTAAAATGCTTTTGTAAAGTATTAGCATTGACATGGAACCTTTTACGAAAATTTATAGCTTCTTCTAGTGTAGAGAAAATATGTATGTCATGTGTAGTTTTATCTGCTAAATCATTGCCCAAACTAAGGGCTCCTGGCAATCCTGTATGTGCCCTGATATGTCCTATAAAGAATGGATCTTTTCTGTCCCAGATTAAACTTTGTATAGTGGAAAACAAAGAGAAAACAGTAGAAGAAGGGGAAATCCTACCAGCATCTTCAACGGATACTATAGCATTAACTATATACTGACTATCAGAAAATAAATTAAATACAGAATCTTTAAACATCACAAAAGCTTGTAATACTGCATTAAGCTCTACCTTTTGAGCTGATTGTTTGGGTACTAAAAATGTAAAAGTTTGATCAGGTGTAACTATTGCTGCTGTACCATTATTTGACCAAACAGTGAATACATTTGGAGCATTCATGATAGGTGTTTTTCTTGTCATTTTTGGAAAAATTACAGGATGCAATGACCAAAAAGACAATAAAGGATTAGATGGTAAGTGGTTATCAAATGAATCATTAGATTTGCACATGATTATTGCCCAAGTATTTAACTCATTAGCTAATTCATCAATTTGATTCATAGTATATGGAGTAATAATTTTATTGGGAGAAATTCCAAATAATCCCTTTGCTGTTTTTATTCCTTTGAGTATTAATTGTCCTACAGCCTCAGGATACCTAGTAAGAATAGTGTTAGGAGAATAAGATAAATATATCCATAATAATGGACCTTCTTGCCAAAATACTCCTGTAGGAATATTTTTTGTTGGTAGTACAATAAATAATAAAGGCAAACTTATATCAATTCTATCCAAATGCATATTTTCCATATATGTTTCAATGATTTTTAATGCCTTTCTTGCTTCAGGCGTTAACATTTGGGGTGAATTTGGATCTGATGGACCTTTTAGGATATCAAATAAAGGTCCCAATTCTCCTGTTGGAATACCTAGATAAGGCCTTATCCAATTTATGTCTCCTAATAACTTTTGAAAGTCATTAAGTGATTTGAGTTGATCTACTCGTATTTGAATTTTTGGTGGACGGACCATGGTTGAGGATAATAGAACTCCTAAATAATTAATTGGAAAATTTAATTGTACTTTATCTATTGCTATCTCTAGATTATAATTTTTAATAAGTTTGTGAGTGTGGCATAACATTCTAGCAATGTGTTTTTAGCTTTGTGTGCTAATAATACATCATCCATAATAGTGAAATACTTGTAGTTCAGGATTTTGATTTCTAAGTGGCTGGATTACTTTGTTAACATAAATTTGACACATAGTTGGGCTGTTAGCCATCCCTTGAGGGAGTACTTTCCATTCATATCTCTGATCAGGACCTTCATGATTCAGTGCAGGGATAGTAAATGCAAAACGTGGACTATCCTCAGGATGAATTGGAATTGAAAAAAACCAATCTTTAATATCTATAACTAAAACATACCAAGTTTTTGGCAAAGCAGACAATTGAGGAATCCCCAATTGAGCAGGTCCCATAATGACCATTTCATTATTAGTGGCTCTTAAATCTTGTAATAATCTCCATTTACCAGATTTCTTTTTGATGACAAAAATGGGAGTATTATGGGGAGATACAGAAGGTTGTATATGTCCTTCCGCTAATTGTTGTTTGACCAGATCATGGGCTACTTGTATCTTTTCTTTAGTCAAGGGCCACTGAGGAACCCATACTGGTCTTTCTGATTTCCATGTAATTTTTACTGTCTCAGTGGCCCTTTGTGAAAATCCAACCCATGTCTGCCTGTTCCTTGATCTATTTGTATTGGTGCTGCTATACTTTGTTCTTGTTTTTCTAATCTTTTTCCTTTCCTAAAACCTTGTCTAGCCATAATAGTGGGTGCATTTTGATTGATATTATTTGTTAATGTCAAACCTAATTGATCTAAGACATCTCGTCCCCATAAATTTATGGGAAGATGATCCAATACATATGGCTGTATAGTTCCTTCACATCCTTCAGGATCCTTCCAATCTAATACCATTGCACTTCTATGGGGATTAGTCGCCACTCCTAGGCCTCGAAGTGTTTGAGTGGCTTGTTGTAATGGCCAATGTTTTGGCCATTCTTGACGAGAGATGATGCTAAGGTCTGCACCTGTATCCAGTAGCCCATTAAATTCATGTCCTTGAATATTTAGTTTTAGCATGGGGCGAGAATCTAAATTTAAAGAAAGCATAGCCCAATCTACACCTGTGGAGCCTAATCCCTTGGAACCTCTTTCTACAGCATGACTGGAAAATTTATCATGTAGGCTTGGTATTATTAGTAACTGTGCTATTCTATCTCCTGGTGAAATTACTGATATACCCTTTGGAGAACTGGCTATAATTTTTATTTCACCTTCATAATCAGGATCAATTACCCCAGGACTTATCAAAAGTCCTTTTAGAGTAGAAGATCTGCGTCCCAATAATAAGCCTACTGTTCCTTTGGGAAGAGGTCCTTTTACCCCTGTGGGAATGATTTGAACTCCCATCTCTGGAGTTAGTACTGATCTGGCAGAGGTGCAGATGTCCAACCCTGCGCTCCCTCTGGTTTGTCTGATGAGGGATCTGATGGACAATGTGTCCTGGGCACTACCCTGATGGGGTTGCTGGGTTCCTCCAGTGCTCCATATATTTGTGGTTTGGGGCCCCGGAGCATTGGGGCCCCCTGTCCATTTTTTGGCAACGGAGCCCGATGCCTTTGTCCATGATATTGTGGATAAACACCTTGTCCTTGTTCATTTTTTGATAATGGAGTACTCTCTATGGTGGTTTGAGAATGGCATTCATTAGCCTAATGTCTCCCTCTACGGCATCGTGGGCAAATACCCGGTATTCTACTCCTTTGATACCTAGTTTTGTTAAACCCTTCTCCTATGGGGCAATTCCTTTCAAAATGTCCTGTTTGTTGACAATTGTAGCATGTTCTTGGCCTGGCATATAAAGCCTATTTTACTGCAGCTGCCACAATTTGCCCTTGTTCATTAATGTCTCTGGCATCTAAAGCCTGTTTTACTGCAGCTGCCATGACTTGCTCTTGTTCATTAATGTCTCTACATAATTTAATATATGTATTTAAATCTTCCTGTTTCCATGGTCTAATGATATCTCTGCACCAACGATTCGCTTGGTCATAAGCCAGTTTTTTTTTTTTTTTTTTTAGTGGGGGGGGGGAGAGAGAGAGAGAGAGAGAGAGAGAGAGAGAGAGAGAGAGAGAATTTTTTAAAATATTTATTTATTATTATCCGTACACATGCCAGGCAAGCGCGCTACCACTTGAGCCACATCCCCAGCACAGCCAGTTGTTTTATTAATGGCATTGCTTGTTCTGTATTCCCAAAAATTCTGGTAGCTGTTTGAATAAGCCTATCTACAAATTCAGCGTAAGGTTCATTAGCTCCTTGTATTACCTTAGATAATTGACCTTGTAAACCTCCATGTCCTTGTAAAGTCTTCCATGCCCTAATCGCCTCTGCAGCAATTTGTGAGTATACGCCAGGATCATATGCAATTTGTTGCTGCTGATCCTCATAAGGTCCCTTTCCTAACAACATATCTAGATTTCTCTGAGGATAACCAGCTGCTGCATTTCGCTTAGCCGTCTCCTTGCAAAATTCCTCATTGGCAACCTTCCATAACAGGTATTGACCTCCATTTAGCACAGCTTTACACATATTAGCCCAATCTGCTGGCATCATGTTCAAGTTGTTAATGTATTTGACCAAGCTTACAGTGAAGGGTGCTTGAGGACCATTAGGTTGTTACAGCCTCTTTTAGCTCCTTCACTGTTTTGAAATTTAAACCCTGGTAAATTCGCTGCCCTCCTACCTCAAATACAGGGCATGTTAATACTTGAGATCCTGTCTCAGGATCCCAACTATCAACTGCGGGGGTTGGGAGCCTCCTAGCATATGGAGGTGGTGCTGTTGATTGGACACTTATGCCCTCTGGTGATAGAATGGTGTTAGTAGGAGTCTCCTGTAGAGGTGGTGCTGTTGATTGGACACTTATGCCCTCTGGTGATAGAATGCTGTTAGTAGCAGTCTCCTGTAGAGGTGGTGCTATTGGTTGGACACTTACGCTCTCTGATAGAAAGGTGTTATTAACAGTCTCCTGTTGTAACTTTTCCCCTGATGGCTTTTTCTGCTTTACACTTTCTTCCTCCGTCTGACTAGTTCGAAAGACCTTCTCTTTTACTTGAATCTTTTCCTCTGTCTGACTAACTTGAGAGACCTTCTCTTTTACTTAAATCAATATGTCTTCTCCTTCCTCTACCATTGTCTGAACTGAAGGCTTTGGACTAAGCAAACCAGATACAAATGTCCACAATGGCAATGTGCCAACTGGCAGAGTCCCTGGACTGTTCTTTTCTATTCTTTTTAAATCTTCACCATGATGGTCCCACTGTGATATATTTAACAACTCCTCCTTAAAAAGCCATGGGCTACATTTTTGTATTGTATCAACATATGCCCTGACTGCTCTTGATTTTACTGGGATGCCTCCTTCCTCTAACAATTTACTTAACAGTCTTTCGGTTTGTTTTTTACTAATTTCTGTTCCCTTATTTCTACTATAGTACAACCCAACAAGATGACGCCAAACAAAACCAAGACAGAATGCAATAAAAATGGAACAAAAATTCATTATAGCCTTTCTATCCTCCTGACATGTGCATCCGTCCTTTCTCCCTATCTGTTCCTCAGACGCAAATAGTTTTTCCTCAGATGTGAGCGGTTTTTCTTCTGTCTCACTCATCTCCAGGGACAGGCAACTTAAAACAAAAATGAAGCAAAACAAAAGAGGAAACTTAGAATGGCTACCCATCCTCTCGCCCTGCCCTCAGGGGCGAGCAGTTTACTTACCCTCAGTCGCTCCGCGTGCGAGCCACCAAATGCCGCAGTCTGGCTGGGCACAATTCAGGAGCCACTTGTCAAAAGAAACGAACTTTATTTTTAGAACTACAAACACCAAACAAAACAGCTCCTCAGAGCCCAACTGCCACCACCGGCTTCCCACAAGCCTCTCACCCACACAAGCCTCACCACCTCCCACAATCCTCCTGCTCTTGAGGCCGATTGGCTGGGTCACGTGGGCAGAGCCAAAGAAGTCCCCCAATGAGCAGCTCCGTGGTCTGAAGGGCGGGGAAACAGCCCAATGAACATCACCGCAGAGGAGCCAATCAGCTAGATGTTGCTGGGGCCGCTGTGAATCAATCATCAGCCGGCAGCTGGAAGTTTGCTGGGGCCCCTTTGGCTGTGGCTCTCAACACTTAAGTAGCTGGGATTACAGGTATGTGCCACCATGCCCAGCCTACTAGGTCTTAAAACACGTGTCTCATGGATTCTGAGGAACTAATGCTTTCTCTAGAACTGTGGTTGATAAGAGATTTAGTGCCAAGAGTAGTCCTAGAGGAACAGAATCTTGAGCATTCTGAATTAGTCTGGGGTTTCAAAATTGGTTCTGTAGATGTAACAGCACTGGTGACTCTGTTTCTAGGAGTTGAGGACACCAGTAGACCACAGTATGATGTGACCACATATTTGATGCCTTAGAACATTTTAGTCACACTAAGGCTGTAGGAAGCTGGCTGGCACTGCTGATCCGGGGGCTGTGGAATGCAGAGTTCAGCCCCCAGATACCACAAGAGGCTCCCACAGAAACAGGGGATGGGCTCCAGTTCCTTGAGGGCCTCAGGCCATTTGCCAAATGGTGATTGCTTTGCCTCTGAAAATCAACAGGCTTTTCCACCCAAGACTTCACCAATTCTCAACAAGTGCCTTTTCAACCAACAATACAGGACTCCCAAGCATGTCCCAATCAGGTGTTGGCAAGATGGGCAAGTCCCACAGCTGCCCTTCGCGCTTGCTGTGACTTTTCCCTCGTGCTCAGCAAACGCTTCCCTCATCTCACACCACTCCCTCACCTATAAACCTCCTTAAATAAAAACTCCAGTCTCGAGCCTTTTGCTTCCTTCAAGCAAATATCATCTTGTGTAAGTTCTCAATATCACCACCACGTTCTCATAGCTCCTATTCCCAGGGCACCCTGCGATTTTAAACTTTTTGCCACTTAACTCTACATATTTAGTTGGCCCTTGCAAGCACAACCATACATACAATATCTTTGTGTCCTCTAGCATCTTGCTATGGGTTGTTTAGGGTTGTTTGATGCATATGATATTCCCAGTAAAGATTCAGTGATCATGACCATACCAAAGACCGACCAACTTTGCCCAAAAGAACATGACTGGGGCTTTGGCATTCTACCTGAAACATTACCCCTGTGGGAATACTTAGAACTGTGCTTTTGAGATTAATTAGTCACAAATTAATAAAGGATTAAAATCATAAAAGTAAGGTCAGCTTACAAAAGCTGCCATTTGAGGTGAAACTACGACTACAGAATTGCCACAGTGGAAGACACTGATTTTAAATTATGGGAATTTAACCTTGGTGGGTTCCTACATAAGCCAGTAATGTTCAAATTGGGAAATGGAGGCAGATACTGGTATAGTCTTGGTAAATTAAAACTAAGTTTTTCAGGCTACTTAAAAATCAGCACTTCAACTGTTGGCCATCCAACCACAATGGACACAGGGTAAACTGCGAGGATAACAGGAGTCTCCGCCACCGCCATTCATAGTAAAACTTTATTGAACAGAAAACCCAGCAAAGGTTCCCACCTCTGCAAAGTTCCGTGGTTTAAAGTAAAGCACTGCATTTTAAAAAGCAATTATACATACATCTTTCCTAGAAAAGTCCTGCTAACATGTCTAGCAATTTCATTGATTATATAAAGTAGTACACTTAGTGTAATTTAAACATTCCAACAGGAATCAAATCGTACCAGCAGAACCATTTCTGCATCTATGAATTCTATGTACAAACACACATGCAGACACACACATCTGGGAAAGTTCCTCAGGCATAAACATGCGACATCTAATGCCTTCTACTTACAATGCCTATTAAACTACATACAGAATATATTAAAGCTCTTCAGAATAAAGACATGAGAAGCCCTGGGCATTTTTTTTGTTCATCGAATTGTATCATGGCTTCACGTCTTACTTTCTGCTTTTGCTTTTGCTTCAGCGCAAAAGCCTATCATTGTACTTGTGGGTTTTTAATGACTGTGTCATCTCGTGTCCAGGTGAGGACGTCCAGCTGGATCAGCTGATCCAGTCCAGGCCTGTCAATGCCTCTGGCTGCGGAGCACAAGCCCCATCAGTTTGCTATGGCTGGAGGGCCTTCTGGAAGAAGAGAGGCAAAGAAAGTCTTGAAGACAAGCCAGGCCGTGCTCATGAATGAAGGGCTGGTCTGCTGAGCATTGAGCATATCCCGGTCTGGAGGGAGGCGGCTGGGATCTTCTGTTTCAGGATCTGCTCCTTCCTACAGGTCATGAAGCACAAGAAAAACACTGGGGTCAAGATGAACACCAGTAAGTTAGGAGACAGCAGAGCAACATGGAGGCTAGAAAGGGCCAGACCCCCAGAATGACATCCTCAGCTGCCCGAGGCTCTTCCAGGCTTCCATGACACAACTGTGCTGATGACCTTTCATGGTTTTGAATATTCCTGGCAGCATGTGTCACAGCAAATGAAGCAACCTGATCTTCAACTATTATTAAAGTAGCAATTAACCACTTCATTAAATATAGATATTCTACTTTGGGCAATGCTCCGAGTTTAGAAACCAACAATGGAAACTCAGAGTTCTGAAAGCAGAGTTTTCTTACTAAAGTATACCCTGAAGGGTCATGCATTAATCCACCTTTAAAAAATTCTATTTTCAGAAAGTCTACTCTATGAGATGTGCTTATGCCCATCATCCATTAACAATGTCCATCCTACAATAGCTATAGACCCCTGAATTTCAAAATGTGAGTCTAGAAAAACACTGCTTACATTAAAAAAAAAAAAAAAAAGCCACTTTCCACATAAGAAAAATGCCAAATGGATTTTAAGGCATATTCAACAAAACCCAGCTACTATTCTAAGAATAAATTTGATTAAAAACAACAACAACAACAAAAAAACCCAACAACATGAAATACTTAGGCTAATAAAATGGTGAACCACACACAGAGCTGGAAACTTCCAGGCCGAGGACTGGAGGGCCTGGTGCAGCGCGCACAGCTGGCTGGGCTCCCGCAGAGGCTCCGTACCTGTAAGTTATTGTTGGGGTCCTGATTCACAGGTTCCTGAGGACCGTCATTCGGGAAGTTCTGAACCGGCCTCTGTCTAAATGGAAACCATCCAACATGATGCCTTCAAAGGAAGCACATAAAAATGTCTACCTTAGCTAACATCACAGTGAGACCTACTCAATAATCTAAGTCTCTGCTCCTTTAATCATGATGGCACCCCAACTCGAAGGTCATGGCAAGAAAATCTGCAAAGCCACTGGCCCCGAGGTTTCACATGGGTCAGTGAAATAGGGGCTGTTTTATTCATCAGAAACAAAACAGCAGCTGGCACACAGTGTGCACTTAATAGATGATGCTTGTTTATAAACTAAACCTTCCATTTAAAACCCGAACAGATGATATACTCACACACAGAGCTATAAATATTAGAGCATTATAATTACCTACATTGATCACTTTAATATATAATTTTAGGGACTATAATTTTAGGTCACTTTAGTATATGATTTTTCAAAGTTTTATTTGGAAAATCCAATTAAATCCAAGTCTTGAAACACACATGACAAAATATTAAAAATGTGGATAAGTGTCTATTATATTATTCTAAATGTTTCCTTTTTCAATTTTTAAAAACTCAAATAAAAATCCATTTTAATTATAAAGCAAAAACTTCTTTCAATTTCAATCACAAACACCTCTCTCTCACTGTAGGTGCTAATGACATACAGGGTTGCATGTGCCATGGGAACTGTACCGGGCCTTGCAGGAAATTTACAGCAGCCCTTGCTCTACCTACTAGATGCCAGCAGGATTACCCCTTATAGTTATGACAATGAAAAATGTCTCCAGACATTACTATGTCCCCTGGGAATGGGGGAGGAACAAAATTATCCCCAATGGAAACCACTGCTCTAGACCACAGCTAAGCCAAACATCAGGCCTATGAAGGTCCCTGACCCTTCAGGGCTGTGCTAACAGGGCTGCAACCGTAATCCTAGAAGGCAGATGTAGCTTGATAAATACAAAGAACTGTATGTCCTTATTCAAAATAAATACAATTTTCTTTTCCATACCATAGTAGGGCTATGTTTTTGTGGTCTGTGATCTGGAAGGTAATTTATCAAGAGAAGAATATTCTTCTTGTATTAACACATAATTAATGTGTTCTGAGCAATAGCCAACCAAGCTGTGAACTCCCTAAATTCAAAGTGCCACAGTGACCTACTATTTAAATACACTTCCTCCAATAACGACTGAAACTGCTTGAAAGAGAAAATATGGACTTGATGAGTCAGTCACAACAGAGTGTAATTTGCAGTACAGAAAAAAAGAGAGACAGAAATCATGTGCTTACAGGTACATGACAACGGTGGCCCCCATGACCATGAGGAATCTGCTCAGAGAGGAGTAGAAGTAGAGGATACTGAGAAAAACAGAAAATGTGGCTGCTGAATAGGTCCAATCCAACCAATCTCGATTTATCTCATCATCTTCTTCCACAATAGGGCCACCTTGTGCATTCATCCGCAAATTTTGATTGGCTCCAGGATTAACAACCACTTGAGGAGCTGCATTCTGATTGGCTGGCTGGTTTTCCGCTGGAAACTGGTTGTGAATAGGGGCTGGAGCAGATGCAGCAACCACAGGTATCTCTTGTGCACTTGGGGATGGGACAAAAGCTCCCGAGGCAGCAGTGGCAGCTAAACTAAAATAAAAATAATAGAGGCAGAGACTGCTGAGACCAAAGTCCTTTGAAGACTGTGGCGCTCATGAACTTATTTAGGGATCTTTGTTAAGAACTGTAAGTAGGCACATACACACTTGGTTTCTCTACAACTTAGTGAAGAACTTCTTTACTAACAGTCGTATCTATAAATGCCTTTCCTAAGAAAAGCCACATGGTAAATTTCATCTGGAATTAAATATCAAGACCACTAAAATATGGTGCATTAGCAAATTAAAATTTTCAAAAAAATTTAAAGATATTGCTAATTTAAAAGAAGGTAACATTCTAAATAAAGGCATTAAACTCTCAGACACAAGCACCCCTGAACCAACACACAAATCAGGCAGCAGCTACTGCTCATACTCTACTCCACCCTCAGAACCACAAAGAGCACGACCCTGCAGGGCTGAGGAAGATACACTCATCCTCCATTATAAACTTTACAGCACAGATGGGTTTCCCTTAGCTCCCAGGGGACCAAGGTCACACTGAGCAAGGCAGGAAGGACTCACTATTGCATGTAGTACTGTCGTGCATAGATCTGCTGGAACCAGGAGAGCTGCAGCCACCCGTAGGTTGTGTAGCCAGAGAAACCAGGTCCCAGGCCTTGGAATGCCTGCTGGACAGCTTCAGACCTAAATATAGATGAAAACAAACACTCATTTTTAGTTGGTTGTAATAAAGAAAAATAAATTACAATCAGGAATTCAAATCAAAGAGACAGAAGAATGGGCCTTAAGTGGTCACACTGGAGATGACTATATGCATGATGCACCTGTGTAACACAAGCACACAGAATACTGAGTGAAAGCCTTCCTATCATGGTCCACATCCCGTGGGAAAACAAGAATTCTTGTTTTGTACATAGACATACGAACAAGCTAAACCTTTTTAGGTTAAGTAGATCTCCCCCCCACCCTGCCCCATTTTGACTGAGTCTCACAGCAGACCTACATTCACTGATCACCTTTTAGAGAGCAGCTCAAAAGCCACATTTCCCCCAATCATTCCTGGGGGGGGAAAATCTCTCCCTTCCTCCCGATGCCACTTCTTCCCACTCCTATCTCTGAATCTATCCTGGAGCAGTTATATGTGCAGGTGGCACTGTTTACTGCATAGTAGTGAACATTTGGTGTCCTGTGTGGGTTGATGGATCCCCAACGGCCTATGGGGAGGGACCACACCCCATCTTAGAGGGGAGCCCTAGTACAGCTCAGGAAAGATGAGGAATTTGTACAAGATCTTGAGCTAGGTAAGAAGCAGGGCTGAACTTGAGACATTCTGTTTGACCCAAACTTCTTCAACCATGCAACAGCTTTTCAGCAGGGGTTGGGGGAGTCACCTTGGGCTTTGTGCTTGTACAGTGAACTCTTTTGGCAGCAATTCACAAAATTGAAATTAGAATAAATTGTGGGAAAATGACCAGTTATGTTTCATTCCTGCAGGTCAGCTGATGTCATCAAGCAAAATTTTAATGTACTAGCTGTTCAACAAATATTTGCTAAATGAAATCAACACATTTAAACATGGTGAAATTCAAGTAGTCAGATACAAGCCAATTCTCAAGTTGTACAACCAGAATAAAGGAAACAGTTCTAAGGTTGTTGTTTTTTTAATCCAATAATGTGTCCAATTATCCAATGTATATGCGGACAGTCTTTCAAACAAATTCCAGATCCAGAGTATTTCTAATAGTATTCCATACAAGTCTTGGTATAATACTGTTTTTGATCACTTAAAAAGTTACAGTGCATGGAAAAAAGATGATAAAATCTTATGTTTGTTCAATCTGATAATGATGCCATTGCTATGCAAGATAACTACAAAGTTTTTACAGTTATATTCTGAAGTATGGGAGAGAGAAAATGGCAAAACTCTGATCATTATTGGGACTGGATGGTGTGGGTAAGGATTCATTATATAATTGTTTCTATTTTTGCATTTGAAACTTCCATTAAGGAAAAAAGTACTCTTCCTCAAACACCTGGCTTTTTCAAAAATTAAATATAAAAATTACTAGGAAGAGAAGCACAGGGTTAGAGTTACAAAATTCCACTTGTAGTTAGCAGACTATTTTTTCTGAAAATGACTTTTATAATAAGGTGTTCCAAGAGTTATAAAGTCCAAACATTAGAGCATGTAACTAAAGAAAAGCTCTAACTGCCCTAAAGAAATGGCCTTTTTCCCTGGCACCTCCAACACAGCTCTTGGCAAAGCACTTCTTAGTCTCTTCACTTTTTGTCTCTGTTATGATAGAAAAAAAGCACAAACCCACTCAGCAAAGCAGTGCACAATGCTTAGAAAAACTGTTTCTTCTGCAACAGCTCTAATTTCCCACCATGAGGGCAACCAAGTGGTCCAAATAATGGGAAGCACACTCAGTGGGAAGCTAAATGCCTGCACACTCAGTACATGAATCTCCTACTTTTTTATATGTCCCTATAAGGCTGCACATTAAGAAAAACCAAATACAGCAAGAGATCTTTAAAGTGACAACCTTTATAAAGCAAAATTTTATACACATCTTAAAAGTTCTCTTGACTACACATATGTAATCATACTTTATTCTTAGATTGATGCAAACAAGGAACATACATTTATGTTGTGCAAACCTGGCTCTTTATTAACACTTACCTTGAGATATTCTCCCACCCAGAGGGAGAAAGGTTCCGAAGAACTTCCCTTTGCCTTAAGCCATCACTTGAGGAATCCCCAAGATACTGTCCCTGATTAGAAGCATTGGGCTGCTCTGAGGATCCAGCAACCTAAGTACAAGATGAACACAAGAACAAAGAACCTGATGCAACTCTGTGAAATCCAGCTGAAAGAATTATTTTGTTGTGAATGGTACATGTCCCATTCTCCACCTCTGAACTTGACCAAATTAAATAAAAGCCAATGATACGTGAAAAATATTCTGAAACTTGTTCAACACAATTTTTAGAGGTGAAGCAGACTAAAATTAAGGACCCCTCTGAAATTGAGGACAACTTCCTCATACTCAGAATAAAGGCTAAAGGGCTGCCCACCCTGGGCTGAGGATACCAAGGAAACCAAGAATGGACACTGGACATTGCTCCCTAACCCCACACAGGTCTAGCACAGGAAGGCTTACGAAATTTACACATGTATAACACATGGCTTTTGTTTATACATGTCGTTAACAGCTTCTGTGGAACCTAAAGAGAAGAAATCTAGCTGCTTCTCCACAGTTTGATCAAAAGCATAAAATCCATTTTTCCTTTTTCATCTTTGTCCTATTTCTTATGTGGGCAGGTGGGCAGGCAGGCAGCTGAATCCAGTCAGCAAGGATCCAGGTAGGATCCCTGAGTTAGGCGGCTGGTAACACAGATAGTAGGCCTAGGATGTGGCTCAGTGGTAGGGCACCTGCCTAACATGCACAAGGCCCCAGTATCTACAGATAGGTAGGAAGATACTGGAGAAAAAATACAGACTTTTTTCCTTTGAGTATATATGCATCAGTTTCACTAAAATCTTCCAATGAAGATTCAGTTCAATGAATGAAGCTGGTCAGAAAGCTTTCTGACAATGTTGTACATCTTATGGTGCTAAACTTAACTAATTCTAGAAATTAAATTTGACCAACAAAACTTATAAATACAAGCAACCTAAAGGAAAGAAATTTCCTGTTATATTCAGCTCTTTTAGGAAGTCCAGTTGTAAAACATATTTAGAATGCATCACCATTCTAAATGTGTAGAAGATTTATACTATATTTTCAAATAAATGTTGGGAAATGAAAAATAAATGCTTTAGAGATCATCACTGTGGCCTTTTCCCATCCAAATAAATAATCATGATAAAATTTCCAAAGGAAATATATTCACTTTTTTCCTCTTTATTAATGATTCCTTAGAAGAAACTTGCTATGAGCTAGATGTGAAAAACAAAAAACATTTTCAAGAGCCTTCTAGTTCAGGCTTCTGGGTACACAGCAGCTATAGATAGATGACATCCCAGCAGTGTAACAACACGTAAGTTCACATTTCCACAAGCACCCAAGGCACACTATACTACTACTAGAGCAAACTCTCACTTGTGTTGATAATAACAAAGTTCCTAATTCCTGCTATGCCCAGGGAAGAAGCAAAATACAACTTGGTAAAAAGGCTATAAAAGCTCTCTTTAAAAGAATTTTACCCAACTTTCTTTAACCCTTTCTTGAGAAACTGAAGGAAACAAATTGTTATCATCAGGAAGAAGCATACCTTTGTGCTGGTTTCTAGTGTTTTTGAGGGACTCTTCACATTGCATACCAGATGCAGAACATGCCGTTTTTCCTGCTAAAAGCAATAAAGAGGTACCTCAGGATCTGAATTCAACTTGTTAAGTGCTTAAAAACATTGCAAAGTTAATGTGTAAGTGACACAAAATACCTTTGGAAGCAAGTCCCGGAGACACTGATGATCCAACAACAGCTTCCCAGAATAAATTAACCTCTGGTCCTCTGGACGCTGATGGTGGAAAGAGAGTAACATAGTTCAGCACTGAGGGTCCACAAGTTCCGGAACACAGGAGGAACTGTTTCATACAAATAATCAGAATATGTGTTTTTTCCCAGTATCACAAGAAAACACTTTTTGAACAACCTCATATACAAAATTTTTATCTAGAAAGTGCTTAACTTTAAACTGATAGTAGAACATGCAAATAAATTTAGGATGGCAAATTATCTCCAATCCATAAAAACTATGGCAACATACTTAATCTTTTAATCCCTGGGGAAACTGCTCTCTGCCACTAAAAACACAAAGTGCTTTGGGAGCTCCTACAGCAACTAACATTAAAACCTTGTTTGGCCTCAGAGAAAACTCAAGACTTCCAAGGTCAGCCTTCATCAAAACTACCTAAGCACTGCCTCAAAATAACAGAAGCAATTCTAAACCTAAGCCCCACAAAGGGCTTCTTGACTTACAAATGCAGTTAGAGAAATGATGTGTGGGTCACCTGACTCTGTTAGGGACTGGGTAGAGTGCAGAGGCAAGGGGGTTGCCTAATGCTTTCTTTTTTTTTTATTATTTTTATTGATGGGATAGGAAAGGTAGCAGAATACAACAGTCACTAATATTGCCTAATGCTTTCAAGGCCCAGTTAGAGAAAGAGTGGAACGAAATGAGTGGGAAGGGACCACGACCCTGTCAGAGCTGTTATTCCTATTTTAGGAAAGTCTGAGAAATTGACTCATCCAAGGGCACCTGTTGCAAGATTCTAACTCCTACTCCCTACACACTAGTGACTTTACAATTATAGGGACTCCACACACTTTACACAAATCTCTCTTTTAAAGTATATATTTTTTTTAAATTTAGTTGTAGATGGACATAATACCTTTATTTTATTTATTTATTTTTATGTGGGCTGAGGATCAAGCCCAGTGCCTCACGCATGCTAAGTAAGCAATCCCCCACTGAGCCACAACCCCAGCCCTTGAAATCTATTTTTAACTCATTTTAAACTTAACTTTAAAGTAATAGCCTCAAATAATGTATATCAAAGTCATTACATTGGAGGTCACCTGCTCTTGTCAACCTGCTCTTGCCACAATAACCAATTATGTAAAACATGGAATAAAGCTATTCTGGCCAAGAAACCCAAGACATTAAAGTTAGCTGTTTAAAACAAAACAGAAAATTTGCATCTACTTATCAACATACATTAGGACTTCTGACACTTTACCTAAAACAAAAAAACGCTGTGTTCATTATTGGTCTCACTGACTTAACAGGTGAGTGCTATTCACATGAAGTGCAAAATACTTTTGTAAATGTGGGCCAACAACCAGAAAAGGTTTGAAAACCACAGCTGCCTGTGGATTTGAAGTGTTTCCTCTCTTTTAAAGACCTGAACTGGCATTATGTCCTTACCCAGAGGGTTGATTTGGGGGGGGGGGGGGGGAAGTCTTAAGCAAACAACTATTATAAAGGATACGCTATTTTATACTATAGAAAATAAATGATGAGTACACTTCCACCATAACAATTTTAAATGCAGATTTGCATATCTGAGAGACCTTTCATTTACAATCTTGGACTCAACAAATAGGAGTGATGTTGAGGCGACCAAGGAAAACACTTCTCAAAATGGGGCCTTTTACAAATGATGCGACTACACTACACCTGCTGTGCCTATTTGTGTACCCAACAGTCATTCTCCCAGCAACAAGGCCACCTAGTTTCTAGAAAACACCTATGGTGAAATCAGAGTGCCAAGGTGAATCCTAAAGGACACCGGAATGGAAGCCTACTGAATAAATAAGGAAACTTCAAAGTAACAACTCAAGAAGGAATACTCATGTCTACAATTCTTGACAATAAGAAGCAAAACCAAACTGACACATGCACTACACAGGTTGGCTGTCTTCAGATGACAATTTCCCCACCTTTTGCCACCCAGATGCCCTTTCCTGTTTAACCAAGAATTACACTCTTGGGCTGCAAAGAACACTGCTGACACTTACATAATATCAGAGTACAAAGTAAATACAGGAAGGTCCAGAGCACAGCCTCATCACGTGGTGAGGAGGGAGGGAGGGCGGTGCTAAGGGTGCTGTTGACAACTGTGTCCACCAAAACAAAGCAAGGAAGTCTCTCTAATTGAAGGACCAAAGTCTTAAAAGTAGACTCAAGGCAACTCCGTTTCCCTCCTAAATTACTCTTAGCTAGAAAGTGCCAGGGCCCCTCCCTGGGACTAAGCAACGACTCCACTCCACTCGGGAGTTCAGCTTCAGGGAGGGAACAGCCAGGGGAAGGTGGCTAGGGAGGGGAGAGCCACGTCTTGCTTCTGGGCGTCGGACCTTAAGTACACAGTGACTGGCGCTCTCCCTGACTGTCCAGTTGGGCAGGGTTGTTCTTCCCTCTTCCCACTGAGAACACTCAGCATTTGGTTTTCTTACGTTTCTCCATTGGCTACAAGCCTAATTAGGAACACCTACTCGTCGCCAGTTGTTTTGGGGAAACTGAGGCATGGAGGGTGAAATGATTCACCCAAGGTCACACTGCTGCTTCCTTATTTTGGTTAAAGCCGGAAACCACGCGTGGAGAATGAGGAAGGGGTCTGGGAGGTGGGGCAGGACAGGGACAGCCTTGGAGCCTTGGGGACCTGGAGAGGCGAAGTGACAGGAGGAGGCAACCCGTCAGGAAAGTGGGCTGTTGGCGGCCAGGAACGAGGAGAGGACAGCCACTGGGTAAGAAGTGGGGGCGCCTAGGGCGGCAGGGCAGGAAGAGAGGTGACCACAGCCCTGCGGTGGGTGACCAGGCGAGTACCCGCCGGCAAAGGGACAGGCTACCGGAAGTGGAAGGCAGACGTGGCATCCCCAGGGGCTGCTCTCACCGGGCGCTCGGGGTAGACACGGCTCAGGTGGGCCTTGAGGTGGCCCACGCTCCAGCTGCGGTCGCCGCTCAGCTCCAAGTCGCGGTGGCGCTGGTTGGGGCTCTTCACCAGGAGCGTGACCGGCTCGGGCTCCGGCTCGGCATTCATGTCGGCGGCGCTGTAGACTCGGCTGCGGTCCGAGATGCCAAGCAGGCGGCGTCGCCACCGCCTAAGACTCCGCAACGACGGTTCGCTTTTCCAGGGCTCGCGCCCCAGCCTCAGGCACCTTTTATAGGCGCCCCGCGCCCAGGCTCTGCGGACGGACCTCTCTGTGGCTGCTGTCCATTGGCTGAGGCAGAGGTTACCGCCCAACGTGGCCCAATCAGCGTCCGAATCCGGGCGGCCGAGGGGCGGGCGGAGCACGTAGGCGCCGGGTGATGCAACCCGCGGCCGTTGCGTCATCCCGAGTCGCGGCTGCGGCCCGGGAGCCGGGGTTCGGTGGCCATGTTTGGGTGCGCGGCAGCGCGAGCGGGGACTCGGCCCTGACGAAACGGGACTTCCCAGCTGGGGTGCGTAAGGCCCCCGAGCCGGGGTCACCCAGGCCAGCCCCAGGTTAGCAGCCTCTGCAAATTGTTTCCTCACAAAGCTGCCCCCCGCCCTACTGACCCCAGCGCCGGGCCCGCTTCCTCCCCGCCGCACCCCGCGGCCCCACCGCCGCTCCACCTGGGGAACCTCCCCACTCCGAGCGGCTCGGCTCGAAGAACCTCCGGGCTGAGTGGGCCCCGTGCGAGCCTGTCCGGAGGGCGCCGAGGCTCCTTAGGCTTAGAAGGGCCTGGAAGGAGCAGACCCGGAGTTCCCGGGCTGAGGGGCGTGAGGCACCTGCGGCCAGTTTCCCCCACCCCGGCTGAGACTTGCACGCTGCACCCTCAGGTGTGGACAAGCCGGCCACACCTAGGGGCGGCCGTTTATAGGCATCAGCCAGTGCATTCAGTTGGGACAGAGTCCAGGAGGGCAGCATCTGGATTGCTGAACTGTGGCCACCAAGGCCCACAGAGGCATTTCCTCCCTCCCTCTGTAGGAAGGAGACTTGAAAAACAAAAGTGACATTGCCCTGGTCCCATCCTCGTCCTATGATCTTGGCACATGCTATGCCAATGCTGTTTTTCCAGGGGTGTCAGGAGCTTGTCCAAGGCAAGAGACGCCTGCTCTGGTTGGGGGCCCGGGTTAGTCTGCTATGACTGCCATCATGAAGTAGCACAAACCTGGTGCTTAAGCAACAGAAATAGATTGTCTCACAGTTCTGGAAGCTGCAAGTCTGAGATGGAGGTCTTGGCAGGGTTGGTTCCTTCAGAGAGCTGTAGGGAGAATCTGTTCCCAGCCACCTCCTATCCTCTGGTGGTTGGCTGGCAATCCTTGGAGCTCCTTGGCTCCTAGTGTATTACTCCTTCCTGTAATGGCAATCTCTGTGTGTGTCTTCACATCATGTTCCCACTACCTATATCTGTCTCTGTGTCCAAAGTGTCCCCTTTTATAAGGATTCCATTCATATGGGATAGGGCCCAACCTAATGCCCTCATCTCCACTACAAAGACTGTTTCCAGATACCATCACATTCGTAGGTACTGGAGCTTAGTACTTCAACATCCATTTGAAAGACTCGACTCATAACTTTTGAGAGTTTGCTGGCAATTTGCCAGCAATATATTACAGAAAATGAGGTGATTTCTTTCTCAGTTATCTTTATATTAAGAAAGGAAGCTGAGGAATTTGGAGATAAATTATCTCTTTATCAACCTTATCTAATTGCTTTTTGTCTATTGCCGGCAGTTCTGTCCCCTTTCATCAAGGCTGGCTTCAAGAGCAAGGGACCCATGTCTACCACGCGACCTGCACAGTGGTTTCATTAATGAGGTTCTAGGCATAAAGTTAGAAGAGATCGAAATAAAACACACAGACCAGTTACCTTATTTATATTGCTAGGTCCGAGAAGGCTCACCTCTCTGGTTCCCACCTCTAGCCGCCCAGCAGGGCAGTGAGGATTACTCAGGGCTAGCAGGAGAGAGAGAGAGTGAACACGCCTGGGAGTAGCCCTTTATTGGGGAACAAGAGATTCAGGGGAGAATTCCATCCAATGAAGGTTGGGGGGGGGCTACACTCCAAGGTCAGGGTCAGTGATTGGGTCCCCAGGGTCAGTGGTCAGGCACACCCCCACACGGATGGGCTCTCTCATCAGGAAAGGGTCAGGAAAGCTTCGACAGAGCCAGAGCGCCACAGGCCCTTAACGGGAGTCACCCAATCACGTGTTAGAATGGCTTCCCACACCCATGCAGTTGGTCCAGTAGGCCCTGGGCTTGGTTTGATGCCCTGCTATTCTCATCTTAAAATTCTTAATACTTTTTTTTTTTTTTAACAGAAGCTCTACGTTTTCATTTTGCACTGAGTTCTGAAAATGGTGTAGCTTTCATACTTCAGGACAGGGGAAAATGACTGATTATGATCTGGCAGTCTTGCTACTGGTTAGAAGCTAGCCAGTGAGGCAAGACAAACAGAGGCTTTTGAGGAGGCAGCTAGGCAGGAGATAAGGGCTTCTTTGCCAAAGCAAGACTGCCAACAGCATGCTTTCCTTTGTCCTGTTGTGACAAGCCTCAGGGGCCCTAAGACAGTTCATCCATTTCTGCTTAGTAGTAGAGATGTCAGGGAGTGAGCTGCTGTGGTTTTTTCCTAGGGAAAAGGCTATCCAGTTTGTTTCCCTCTTGATTTATCTCCCAAAGGGATAGCTCCTTTTAGAAGACTTTGGTGACTCTTCCTATAACACGTTTGAAAAAACGTTAGATTCAAATCAAAGAATGTGCCAGGAGATACACACAGCATGACCCTGATCTCAGTGACCCTACAAATATAATGGGGGCAATAACAAAAATACAGAAATAAAAAGACACTCCAAGTCTCATACATTTCTAAGGGACTTATGATCACACTAAACGAAGAAGAAGAGGTGAAGAAGTTAGAAAACTCCATGAAAGAGATGAAATTTGAGCCAGGTGTGTCGGTGCACACTTGTAATCCCAGCCATTTGAAGACTTGAGACAGGAGGATCACAAGTTCAAGACCAACCTGGGCAACTTAGCCAGATCCTGCCTCAAAAAAAAAAGGGGGGGGCTAGCTCAGTGATAGAGCATTCTTAGGTTCAGCCCCGAGTAACACACACATACACAAACATAATACCCAATACACAAACCCAGTCATTGCACTAATAGGAATTGACTCAAGAGAAAGAAAAAACATGTCAATACAAAGACTTCCCCTAGAATGTTCACTGCAGCTTGTTTCATAACAGTACCCAACACTGGGGACAGTCCAAGTGTCTATCAATAAATAAATAAATTATAATGTTTCCTTACAATGGGAAACACTCAGATACATGTAACAATGTGAATGAACCTGAAAACCATGTTGACCAAAAGAACCAGACAAAATGAGCACAGTCAGCCCTTTGTACACACAGCTTTCAATATACATGGATTCCACCAACTTCAGATGGAAAATATTCAAAAAATGTGCACCTGTACTGAACAGCTATAAACCATTTTTCTTGTCGATACAATATAATGTCTATTTACATAGCATTACATTGTATAAGGTATTATAAGTAATCCAGAGGCTATTTAAGTATATAGAAGTATAAGTATAGGTTCTATGCAAATACTATGTCATTTTATAGAAGACCTTGAGCATCGGAAGATTTTGGTGTGGGGGGAGGTCCTAGAACAAATTCCCTGTGGATACCAAGAGACAACTATATGTATTATATCATTCCATTCATATGACATTCTAGAGCAAGCAAAACTATTTTCAGGTGACAAAAAACAGCGGTTGACTGGGGCTGGGAATGGGATGCAGGGGTGGGCTTGGCTCGGGCATGGGGTGCAGTGCTGAAGCTGGCTTATCCTGTTTCATCACTGACTCATTGTGAGCCTCTCTGCCCAACTCTGCTTTTAGGGACATCACCCTGACAGTTCTAGATGACTGTGATAGGAATATCTATACCAAGGAGATTATAGACGCTATCAGTCCGAGCATTTCCCCAGGGAGCCAGTGTTAAATTTTTACCAACATGACACTAGGCATGAAGGAAATTTCTGGAGGTGAGGAAATGTTCTCTGTCTTGGTTACAGCCGGGGTAACACAGGCATCGGCACTTGTCAAAATTGATCCAATTGTACACTTAGGATTTTTGCACTTTACTCCATTTATATGATGCTTCAATCTAAAAATGTAATACAGGAAAACAAGAAAAAAGAAAGAAAGAAAGAAGGACAGATGGTGTACACCATTTCAAGCTTACCAAACAAGTTCTGATTGACCCAGCTGGGTACTAGTTCAAGGGCTGGGTTTGGGAACCACTGGTCCCTGTGACAGGGACAGGGTTTATTTTTAGATAGTAGCAGTAATGTTAATGTCAGTGGATCCAAGTCATTACAGAGGGGGAGAGACTTGGGGCCTGGAGGCCTGATGGGTTCATCCAAGAGGAAATGTGGATCAGCATTGGGATGGACTCAAAAAGGAAAAGTCGTATAAATGAGGATAAATGACCTCCCAGGAATAACGCAGAGGGAAGGGGGCCTGGCTTGTAAATGGAAATCAAGGCTAGAGGGATGCAGAGCCCTCCCCGAAACACACACAGCTTTAAGGACCTCTATGGCTTTATTCACTCAATCCCCGCAGCCGCTTCATGGAGGGCTATCTCGTCTCCACCCTGCATCTGGGCAAGCTGAGGCACCAAGTATTCAAGTAACTCCCACAGGAGCTAGTAACCTTTTTTGAAATTGTTATCAACTAGTACTGAGGTGTAATTTACGTAATCTTGAGGGTAGGGTTTAAAAGTTCTGGCAGGTGTGTTTGCCCTCGTGACCCAGGCCTCTGTCATGATATGGAACGGTCCTATCCCCCTAAAACTTCTCTAGTGCCCCTTCGCGGTCACCTCCCTGGCCTCTGCCACTCCTGGCCTCACTGATCTGCTTCCTGTCATTTCAGCCCATCATGTATAAATGAAATCATAAAGTACAGATTCTTTTATGGCTCTCCAAGATAGACATCCAAGCAGATCAGGAAAACAAAGGCTGTGAGCAGCAGGAAATCTGAATCTTACACGGGATTTCTGAAAATGTGGAAATGAAAGCACTGGCTGGGAAAATTCTGCTAACTTGCTGGTTTCATCCTGTAGCAGTGCTCTCCGTGCTACAGCCTGATTCACGCCCACGTTCTGAGAAGGGAAGAGGGCTGAAGGAGCCAAAGGCCTGTCTTACTTTAGTCAGGCCTTGAGGATCTGGAAGGAGCCTTTGCAAAATCAGAGCCTGTTAAGGATCGTTGACCACGCCCATTTTTATTTAAAACAAACTGATGTCTTAGGCCCTTGAACTTCTGCATCTTGATTTTGGAACTCTTGTTTTTATCTGGTTTCTAGAGATCCCCTAAATAATTTAAATGCCAAGCCATAAACTTTGCTTTTTATGGTCAATTCTGAAGTCCTAGTGTGGTCATGCACAGAGGCCATCTTCTTTAGCCCAGGAAGTGTGGATCTCCTGCCCTGTACCCAGGAAATCCATCCCACAGCCACTCTCCGGCCCACACTGAGCCAGAGCAGCTTTCTTTCCTTACCAGAAGCAGCCCTGGAGGCGAATGCTCCCTCTCAATCGTGGCCAGTGGGAGGGAAATGTTTTAGAATATGAAAGAGGGGGAGTCTGGGACTGAGGTTCTGTGACACCTTTATGTGACACTTCCCTGTTATTCCATGGTTGAGCTACTTGTTTCTTAACAGTGCTTTTTACATAGATTTTTTTTTTCAATCAAAGGTAATTAAAACTGAACTGATTTTTTAAACCTCGGCATGTATCTCAAATAGGAGACCCCAAGGTGTGTGACTGGTCAAGATTGACAATCAGGGCTAAGCCACAGCAGCAGAACAAAGGGACTGATGGTTAATTTTAAAGTGCACATTTTTTTTTTTAAAGAGAGAGTGAGAGAGGAGAGAGAGAGAGAGAGAGAGAATTTTTTAATATTTTTATTTTTTTTTTAGTTCTCGGCGGACACAACATCTTTGTTGGTATGTGGTGCTGAGGATCGAACCCGGGCCGCATGCATGCCAGGCGAGCGCGCTACCGCTTGAGCCACATCCCCAGCCCTAAAGTGCACTTTTAAACTTGGTCTTTGGGCTAGGGATATAGCTCAGTTGGTAGAGTGTTTGCTTTGCATACACAAGACCCTGGGTTCTAATTCCCAGCACCACAAAAAAAAAAAAAAAAAAAAAAAAAAAAAAGAAAGAAAAAAAAAGAAAAAGAAAGAAAAGAAAGGAAACAAGGTTTTAAAATGTACCCAGGGTTTCCCAGTATGTTAAACACAGACCTACCATATGACCCAGCAATTCGACTCCTTGGTATATATCACAAAGATCCGAAAACAGGAGTTTAAACAAAAATTTGTGTATGAATACTCACTGCAGCATTATGTACAACAGCCCCCAAAGTGGGAACAACCCAAATGTCCATCATCTGAGGAATGGATAAACAGCATGACCCATCCACAGTGATGCAGTGTTAGCCAACTGTGGACAGGAACGAAGGACTGATGCACGCAAAACATGGACGATCCTTGAGAATGCTGTGTGTCAAGTGCAAGAGCCAGGCTTCGAGCCACATCCGTCTATGAAATCTCCACAATAGGCAGATCCACAGACAGAGAGCAGATTAGTGGTCGCCAGGTATCGGTTTGGGGAATGATTGATTAATGGATCCAGGATTTCCTTGGGGGCAACAAAAATATTTGGAAATGCACAGTGGCAGTGGTGGCACAAACAGTGTGATTGTACTAAATCTGCCAAATTGGACACCTGAAAGTAGTTAAAATGGTGAATTTTATGTTATGTCATTTACCACAATTGAGAAAACAAAGCTGGGCGTGGTTGTGCACACCTGTAATCCCAGAGACCTGGGAGGCTGAGGCAAGAGGATCGCAAGTTCAAGGCTAGCCTCAGCAATTTAGCAAAGCCCTAAGGAACTTAGTGAGTCTCTGTCTAAAAATTAAAAATAAATAAAAAGAACTGGGGAGGTGGCTCGTAGTATAGTGGCCCTGGGTTCAACATCTAGTACCAAAACCAGAAAAAAAAAATCCCCCAACTACTCAGGCAGTTCTGCTCCATTGAATGTTATGTCCAAGACTTTCCTCTAGTGGAGAGAGGAACCCAAATAAAATAACCACTACCACAACCAAGCACAACAAAAATCTTTAGTGATTCCCCCAAAGAGGGATTAGACTTAGGTGGGCGGATCTACCTGATTATATAATCTCTGGAGGAAAAGCCTGGCTTGGCTCTAGGTTTCTTGTGTATCCAGTCCAGGTTTATGGCTCCTGGGGCTGCTTAGGTTTGACTTCAGAGCAATTAAGAGTCAGGTGGACCCTGCCCTCTGGCCAGCATGGAGGGAAGGGTCATAGATGAACACTGAGGCCTCAGGTAACCTTAGAAGCCCACTTTCTTTTTCCTCCCATAACAGCCTCCTGCCCTGTGCAGCCCTCTGCTGAGTGTTGTGTTGTCTTGTTTTGGTCCCAAGGATTGAACTCAGGGGTGCTTCACCACTGAGCCACATGTCCCGATCTCCCACTTTTTTTGAGACAGGGTCTTGCTAAGTTGTGAGTGTTCTGATTACAATCCAACATTTTACTAAAGAGGAAAATTTTTTCATTTTGAATTTCATGCATCTTTTCCTGTGCACAGAGCACACTTCTCTGGACCCCCAGGTGGAATTTTGCTTGTGTTAGTTTCTTTCTCCCCACACCCCCTCTACTTCCAGCAACAGCACCCACCATGGCTGGGGAGTATCTCCGGGGGGTAGCATGTGCTTAGCCTGCGTGACGCTCTGGGTTCCATCCCCAGCACCATGAAGAAACAAAAACAAAGAAAGCCACCTTCCCCAGACTGGTTTCAGACTAGACCTGGCAACTCCACAAAGATGCCAGAGACCGCAGATATAGCTGACAGCGATCTTCTTGTGAAGATGGTGGGATTTTTCAGTCTCTTCCACGAATTTAATTCTGCTTGCTCAGTCTTCCCATCCTGAACTTCTCCCTCTGTCTTTCCCAGCCCAAGCAAACAGCTCCAGTGGTTCTTGAGGCTCTCTCATCTCTGACAGGTCAGGTCAGCCCTTTCCTGCCCCAGTATCAGTCATTCTGATCGTAGAGATTAACCCTGGGTCTAGCCCTTTGTGAAAGTAATTCACAGCCTCCTCCCCTGTATCTTGCCCCACGACCCCAAACCTCCTTCCTCACAGTAGCCAACCCTGCCTTTCTCCAGGAAAGGACCCTCCAATGTCACCCTTAGGGAGGCTCCAACCCCATCCCCATTCCCCTGCTGGTGCCTGGAGACCCTACAGCTCAGCAGCCTTTTCTGAGCCACAGAAAAGGCACCTCTGGATACTGGCTCCCAAGCCTCCTTTCCACTCTTGCCCCTCTTCACGATCCCAGCATGCAACTCACTCTTGCTCCCACAATGCTCAGCTCCATGACCTTCACCTTGTCTGCTGCTGTGCCCTCGCCCACTGGTAGAATTCACTCATTTGTCCTTCATTCATTCACAGCCAGAACATTTACTGAGTGCCTACCCTGTGCTGGGTGCTGGGGCTTAAAGGTGCCTCTGGTTTGCTCACCAGCAGAGCCAGCCCTCGGCCACCCAGTCAGTCCAGCAGTTTAGCTGTTACAGTGCCCCTGTGCATGCTCTGAGGCCCTCCCGAGGTCTGGGTCCTCCCCTGAGGCTTCCAAGTCTCCCTACCACCCATTAAATAAAAGGCTCATCTTAGTTCCCACCTGTGTAGAGCCCGTAGTCAAATGGCCGACTTCTCAGTGGTTGAGAATGTTCAAAACCAGTCACCTCCCCCAGAATGCAGGACTCAGGTGCCAGCACACTGGCCACAGTGGTCCTTTATTCCTCTCCATCTCCTTCCTTCCCCAGCCCAGGGCACATCCCAGCCCTTTGATTCTCCTTCACTCTTGCTTGGAGCTCACGGGGCCACTCCCACGTACTTGTGCCATCGTCCTGGAAACCCTTGTGCCATCATCCTCCCATCCCTCTTGCTTGGCTGGCACGGTTGTTGGAGAACAGGTCGCCCTCTTTCTCCACATTTGCTCAGGAGTCCCCCAGGAGTCCCCCAGGCAGGGCACAGGACAGATGTCCTGAGGGCTTTTCAGCCTTGTGCCACAGACCCAGGGGGGCCTTCCTGGTGCCTGACAACGCCTCCCCACATCCTGACGGGCTGCGACTTCCTCTTCCTTCGCTCGGCCTCCTTCCTCTTCTGTAATCTCTTCCTTGCATCTTAAATCTCTCCCTTACGACCTGTGGGTCCACTCTGGTCCCCATTAACGCATCCCCACCCTGTAGCTGGGACATTCTTATGTTCCTTCTGATTTCCCAGCATCCTTTGCAGCTAGGTGCCTTGTCCTTGACACGCAATTTTACCAAATTATTCCCGGCCAGGCTCCCAGTGACACCCAGAGCCCCAGAGCAGCACTTCCTGTGGCTTCAGCTGTTTGCAGCTGCACATGGGCCTGCTCTGTACAGCTCCAGCCCCCTCTCTGGCACCTTCCTGTTATTTGAATTTTCCTCCTGCCCCTTCAGATCTTTCTAAGGCCACTCCAATGGCTGCCTCTCCTTCCTCCTGCCCCCTAACGAGAGCCCCTCCCAAGGTCTAGCTCAGCTTTCTCCATCCTCGGTGCGTCCCCTCTCCATCTCCCCTAAGCCAATGGCTTCAGTATTCCTGACCAAGTGTGACCCTCAAATCACTTAGGGTCACTGCTCTCACAGCGCTTCAGGCTCACAATGGAGTGCCAGGCGCTCTTCCTGAGCTCCAGGACCACAGCTTTGGTCCTGGATGGATGTACCACGCCCAACCCACTTACCCTCTCCCTCCCACATTAAGCCAGCAACCCTGGCCCCCACAGTACATGGTTTCTTTATTCTTATAACTCCCCAGCCTCAACTTCTGGGGCTCTTATCTCCAAGCATATATCCAGGCAGTTCCCAGTTCTGGAAGATTCTATCTCTTCTGATTCTCCTCTGTATCTCCCCACCTCTCCATTCCATCTGCCTCTCTTAGGGGGCTGAGTCTCCTTGTTTGGGCCTTTAGAATTCTGCACGGCCTCCTCCTTGGGCTTCCTGCCTTTTCTCTTTCCACCCCCACCCTCCCTGTCCAGCCTGGTTCCCTGAGGCTTGGTTCTGCCCTTCACCTTTAGTGGCTGGAACCCCTGGATTTCCTGGGAGTCCCCGAGCCTAGGAGTCCGGGAGCCTGGGAGCCCGGGCCTTTGCATACGACTCGACTGACTCTCCCTGGCTGAAGAACTGCTGATGTCTGGTCCCCCTCCTGCGGAGGGCTGTCCTTACGCTGGCCCTGGCTCAAGCCACTCCCACCACCTGGAATGCTTCTCCCAGTCCACTTTTCATGTCTGTCTTTCTGTTGAATCTTACCAGTCTTTGAAACCTCTTTTATTTTATTTTTATTTTTTAGGTGCCAGGGGTTGAACTCAGGAGCACTTAACCACTGAGCCACATCCCCAGCCCTTTTCATTTTTTATTTAGAGACAGGGTCTCACTGAGTTTCTTAGTGTTTCACTAAGTTGCTGAGGCTGGCCTTGAACTTGCAATCCTCCTGCCTCAGCCTCCTGAGCTGCTGGGACTACAGGCGTCACCACTGCACCTGGCTCCTTGAAACCTCTTTTAAATACCATTTTCTAAATAGAGATGTTGCGAAGTCCCCTGACTTGGGGTTGGCTCCTCTCCCGCAACCTGCCAAGGCTTATTTGTGACTCTCTCATGAGTCGCACTTGGGCTCTCTCTCCACTGTCGTTCGTCCCTCAGACATTCTGCTCTCCGACCTCCAGCCAGGTGGCTCTTCTCGGGTATTTTTAGACTCGGCATGTCTTCTGGCTGCCTCTCAGGAAGCAGCTACTTGGGTGGTGCTCACTCTTTCAGTCCTAGGACTAAACTCTCTTGAGTGGGGAATTACCAATGCATCGAGGCCGGGCTTTCCTGGGTCACACTTCTGGTGAATGTTCTTGAGGTCAGCAGCAATTTTTTTTCCCTCTCTGACAAGCTGAGCTGTACATAGTGACAAATGAAACCTGGCTGCTTTGCATGTTCTTGGGGGCCTCTCAGTCAGGTGGTTCTTCTGGAACATTCCAGCTGGTCTCATTCCTTTTGAAACACCGCCCCCCCCCTTCCCTTGGCCTCACTGGAGAGGCCAGGCAGGTGTCTGAAAGGACACTCAGTCTAAACAGGGACTCTCCGTGTGCTCATGAGGCCCACCGTTCTGCCCAGGGAAGTGGGAGGCAGCAAACCCTCTGGTGGGAAATGAGCCACAGTGTAGTCACCTTAAAGCCACAAGAAGTCTGGGAGGAAACCGAAGGAGGACGCTAAAGCCAAGGCTGAAATGCCAAGGGGAAATGGGAGCTAACGAACTGGGCACGGGGTGCCAGGGGGGTTAAGCTAGGGGGTTGACAGGGGTTGGGCAGGGCCTGGGCTCTGAGGACCCATCCCTGGGGGTCAGGGTTTCTAGCCGAAGGGAGACTTTGGGACCCACGCTTCCCACCACTAGACTCAATAATGTGAAGCACTTTGTCATCCAAAGGCAAGAGAGAGAATGCATTGTGGACGGAAATCTCCTATCCCCACTGTTGTCCCATTGGCCAAACTGTTGTGGGGACAAAGGAGGCAACGCAGGAAAGATTGCAGGAAACCGTTTTATTTGGCTGCAGCCATGTTCAGAGGGCACAGCTTTTGCTGTAATCCCCTGAACCCCGAGTTCAGGGAGTTTCAGAGTTTTATACCTAGCATGTAAGGGGAGGGGCTCAGAAGTTCACAGTCTGCAGAAGTTCACATAAAAGCAGCTTTTTCTTTCACTGTTTTGGGCAAGTTAACCCTTCAAGGACCACACCTGAGAAGGGGAGAACTTCTTCTCCCCTTTCTTTCCTCCCCCTGCCAGCTGTTACCATGGAGCCCAGTTGGTAACTTATCTTAAAAATGTAGACATCGAGCCTGCGGCCTGTGTCTATGGTCCCACCCCGGACAGAGCTCGAGTGTATGGCACCAAAGGAACCAGCTCCGGGGTCCCTATAATGGGCCTGCCCTCATAGCTCTTGGCCTGCAGGGAGGGTCTCCCCTTATCTAAGAATGGCTACCTCACGATATGAGCCAGTGGATGAAATTGGTGTCTGTGCCTATGGGACGGTGTATAAAGCCCGTGATCCCCACAGTGGCCACTTTGTGGCCCTCAAGAGTATAAGAGTTTCCAATGGAGGAGGAGCTGGAGGGGGCCTTCCCATCAGCACAGTTCATGAGGTGGCCTTATTGAGGTGCCTGGAGGCTTTTGAAATCCCAATGTTGTCCGGCTGATGGATGTCTGTGCCACTTCCTGGACCGACCAGGAAATCAAGGTGACCCTAGCGTTTGAGCATGTTGACCAAGACTTAAGGACCTATTTAGACAAGGCACCACCCCCAGTCTTGCCAGCCGAGACCCTCAAGGATCTGATGCGCCAGTTTCTAAGAGCCTAGATTTTCTTAATGCCAATTGCATCGTTCATCAGGACCTGAAGCCAGAAAATATTCTGGTGACAAGTGGTGGGACAGTCAAGCTGGCTGACTTTGGCCTGGCCAGAATATACAGCTACCAGATGGCCCTTACACCTGTGGTTGTTACACTCTGGTACTGGGCTCCCGAAGTTCTTCTGCAGTCTACATAGGCAACCCCTGTGGACATGTGGAGCGCTGTGGAAACCCTGAAGCTGACCGTTTGGGCAAAATCTTTGACCTGATGGGGCTGCCTCCAGAGGATGACTGGCCCCGAGATGTATCTCTACCCCGGGGACCCTTTCCTCCAAGAGGACCTCGCCCAGTGCAGTCAGTGGTGCCTGAGATGGAGGAGTCTGGAGCTCAGTTGCTGCTGGAAATGCTGACTTTTAACCCACACAAGCGAATCTCTGCCCTCAGAGCCCTGCAGCACTCTTATCTACATAAGGAAGATGATCCAGAGTGAGCACTGGAGTAGCTGCCACAGAGGGAAGAGATGCTGCCATTTTCCCTCTTCTGGACACTTGAGTGGAGAAAACCCCATTAAGAAGGTGACCTCTGCCTTTCTCTCTGAGGCTGTGAGGACTCCTCCAACTTTTTACAGAGAATATTTTGCTGCCTTAATGACATTTTATACCCACCCTTCCTTTTGAGGCTTATCCTTCTCCTGCCCCCCCATTTCTATACACTAAGGGGTCTATCTTTCCTCCCCTTCCCTACCTTGATATTGGGGTCCTTTTTTTATACAGGAAAACAAAACAAGACAAAGAAATAAAATGTACACATCTCTGTGAAGCCCAGCTCAAGGCCAAAGGCCTTGTTTGCACATTTCTACAAAGTACTATACTGGATATGTTTGTGAAAAACTAGTAAGGTTGTCCAGCACCTGGAGTGCTGGTACCTTCTCGGCCAGTGGCCAAGTAAAACAGGGCGACATGGAAAATAGGAAGTTTATTTACATTGAACTCTTTTTCAGAGACTCTTTTGCTGATAGTCCTAAAGCCAGTCTGGGTGAAGATTTCTGGAGAAGCCCACTTAAGTCTTTTCTGTGGAGAAAGGGGGTGCCACTTCAAAACCACACCTTGGAGCACCTTGGAGATCCCCTAAGCCAAAGGCCCCTGCAGCAAAGTAGTAGGAAGAGGGGTACTGGGAAGGGACTGAAGAATGTGTACCCCTTTCCCCACCCCATGCCAATCCCCTACTACATCCACAATTGTGGTCAACCCTGCCGGGGCCAAACCGCCATCAGACAGGCCAACTAGTTGGCGACACCTGTTCCTGTCCAATTCTCTCATTCCATAGACTGAGGCCCAGAGAGGTCAAGGGATGTATTTGAGGTAACAGTCAATTTTGGAGAGAGGCAGAAACTCAAATCCAGTTCTCCTGATGGCTATACCTGGGCCTTTCCACCCAACCTCTCCACTTTTCTTTTTGAGGTAAGATCCAAAATGCCTGGAGACTGAGGAACACAGGCTCCCACGAGTCTGCAAATGCATGTAAGAGAAGCAAAGGGAAGATCATGGCCACTGTGAACATTCGTGTGGAAATCCAGCAGCGTGACCTGTAGAGCCAGGAGAGAAGTCCAACTCAGTGTTGAGGAAACAAGAGTTAATTTTTTCAAAACACTCGGCAGAGTTGAAAAACAGTGTGTTCCAAAACAACTAAGTTCTGTTGACTGAGCAAACATATTTTTATTCCTTTCATTGTTCTGGGCCTCACTGCAAAGACTTAAAAAAAAAAAAGAGTTACTCACATTGCTAAAAATGTATAGGTTCCAACATAATGAAAGAGGTTTTTTTTTTTAAATGCTCAAAGCCTAAAGTTTCTCTGCCCTGGACGGGGGGACTCCCTGAGGTCTGAAGACAGGGCCCCGTTTGCTAGGGAACTCGTTTCCACGAGGCTCCAGAAAGCAGGCTTCCCTGACAGCTTGGCCTTTCCCAGAGCTGGGGCGGGGCCAGGGGCCCACTGCAAGCTCAAAGGCAGGCCGGTCTCCAGGTCCCCGGGGACGCGGACAGTCCTCTGTCTAGCTTGGCAAAGCGGTGGCAGTTCAAGGACAGCGGGGGCTCCACAACTTCCAGGGCTTCTGAGCCTTCAAGCTTTGCAGTGGGGGTGGGGGTGGGGGTCTGAGAAGTGCTTGAAGGGCTTTGGGTTCCAACCCCAAGAAGGAGACAGGCTCCAGGACTAAGTAACCTTGGAGTGACCTTGAAGGAGGTAGACTACACTTGAAGACGCTCCATCCCTTCGGCCGCCCTGGTGGCACTGGGAGAAGGCTCAGCTGTCACACACTGAGCAGATACATCCAGAGCAGTGATGCCCTCTCATTTTTGCCCCACTCCTTCCAGCATTGTGGGTGCCAGCATTCCAGGGGTTCAGTCTGGGCCAACTGGAGTGCCCCTCCCTGAGCCAGGTGTAAGTCCCACCTCCATCCTCCTCCTCTCTCCCATCTCTGCTTAGGGCTAAGCCCATCTGCCCTCCCATCCTTCCCTGGCGGGTCCTCTCACCCACCAGGGACTAGATCTGCCCCTTCCTTTCGGATCTGTTGCCTCTTGGCACCCCCACCCCCTGCTCTCTCCAGGTGTCCCCACCTCTACTCTCCCTCCTTCCCCACACCTGCGGCCAGCACCTCTCAGACTCCTCCGCTCTCCTGGCCTGGAGGCCACTCCCCGCACCCACCAGGCTGTCAGACCCCACTCCTCGCCTGCAGGCCCAGCAGGGCAGGTGGCAGCGATGACCTTTCCCGAGCCAGCCAGCCTCCCTGGACGGGAACAAGCCCAGGGCCCAGAGGAGAGTCCAGCCTGTTTTTCAAATCGTGGGTCAGTACCCATGAGTGGGTCTAAAAATCATGTTAGTGGATCCCAACCAGCATCAAAAAGAGAGAAACAGAACAGAAAAGAATGGAGGCCATCAGCCCTCGCAAGAAGTGTTGTTTCTCCAATCCTTCTGCTTGGGTCGGTTCTGTATGTGGGTTCTAGTCTCAGGGAGGTGGCTGAGGAAATTTGCATGTTATGTAGGCTCAGAGGGCCCCCCTTGCTCAGAGCTCCCAGGGCCCCTACAGTGGACTCCTGGCTGTCCTGGTGGTCGGAGGCAGGGGGTTACCAAGGAAGGTGAGTGGAGAGGCCAAGAAGCACACCAAGCTAGTTGACTCAATTTGCACACAAATGAAAGACTGAAATCTTAATTAAGGATCATAAAGATCAAAAGACAATTTTTTAAAGAGATAGGATCTTCCAAGGAATTTTCCATACAACTCCAGCTGCTGCTTCTCCAGTCTGTGAAAAGGAGGCTCCGAGGACATGCCCAGGGGAAGTGGGGTCCAGCCTCAGTTTGGAAATCTTCCACCTTCTGCAGTCGGATCATCAGATGCTAGGACTTAATACGGGTGCATGGCCAAGCGTGGAGTTACTGGCAGTAGAAGGTGAGCACGTTTTCCTGGTTTCCCCGGATCAGGACGACGGGAGGCCTGAGATCCTGGGACAGGGTCTCCAGCCAGGCCATGTACAGCGAGCTGGGGCACTTCCCCTTCCTTCCTATGGGCAAGGTGCTGCAAGACGGGAAGAGGGTAGGAGAGGAATCACCCAGGGTCTTCCCACCCTGAGAAAGACCTTCCTGCCACCCTTCAGGGCATTACTCAAAACATACCTTCAGCCATGAGGCATTTCTAAACAAAACCATGGCCTGCATGTCCCCTGTGGGGAATGCTCCATAGTCCCCACCAAGCCTCACAATCTCACTTTCTCCCATCCTCAGCCTCACACATACCTCTTTAGCCACAGAGGCTTTCTTTCCTTCCTAAAATTAACCAAGTGTGCTCCTGCCTCAGGGCCTTTGCACATGATCCATCTGGAAGGCAGAGCCCCAGCTGTTCACCGTGCTGGCTCCTTGAACCACTCAGCTCTCTGCTTACGTGCATCTCCTTTGGTCATCCTCCCCAAAGGAGGCCACCCATCCTCTTTATCCTCTCACCCTACTTTATTGTCTTCATAGACTTTTGCAATCTCAAAAGCATCTGTGGATGTATTGATTTGTTGTCTGCCTTCCCCACTGGACTGTGTGTTGGCCTGCAGGCAGGCTGGGTCTGTCCTGTTCCCTGCCCTTTTCCATGTTCTAGAACACGGTCTGACACAATTAGGCCAGTGTGTGTTTGTTAAGTGAGAGGTCCCACCCCATCTGCCACTCACATCAGGCCAGGCTTGCTTTCAGCCACATGCCTGCCTGTGGCCACCCAGTGTGTCCTGTTTGTGGGCTGCAGCAGAGTGTCCTTGCCCTGCCCCCACCCTGCTAAGTCCTGGGAGCGGATCCCACCGCTGCCTCTGGAGGCCCTTATCTGTGTTGTGCTGAGCAGATACCCAGATGTCCCCTGGAATGCTGTTCAGTCATGTTTTTGTGGCTATTTCAGGAAGTGACTTTTCTTTCATCTTGAGAATTCCAAAAATGTTTCGGAATGGCAACCACAGCTGGGTGCATGGCTCTGGCAGAGACCCAGCTGGCCACCACATGCTGCTGGCCACCCATCCTTACCCAGGACTGCCCTTGGCAGGTGTCTTTTCTCCCTAAAGTCCATTCACTGGTTGATCATTTCATCAACCTGGACACAGCCCCGAGGGCGGGCCTGGCCTGCAGCACTGACCCCCTGGCTGGGGCAGCAGCAGGCAGGCAACGCGGAGCAGTGTGGGGACCAGAGCTCAGGCTCTGGGCTCAGAGAAGCTGCCAGTCACGGCTTTGGCAAAGTGCTTGACATCCTTGGGGACACAGGTCGGGCCCTCCAGGAGACGCTCACAGGCTGGGGAGCCGCACCTGGCACAATGGAAGCAATCCGCACGTCAGCAGCTGTTGTCCCCACTTACGATTGACCGGCAGAGCAGGGCCTCAGCCAGGGCCTTGGGATCATTCCAGCCGCTGACTCTGCTCACCGAAACCCCCACGCTCCCCTGAGCAGGCTGAGGGGGTGGCTGGGAGCCCAGAGAGCTGCTGCCTCATACTTAGAATTCCTCATCAAAGCCTTGCTAGGGATGAAGCCACCCTCCTTTAAACAAGCAAGGTCCAGAGGACTGGAGAAGTGGTGGGAACAAGGGCACCTCACTAAGCCACTGCCATCCTCCTTTGACTTTCCAGGAAAAAGACCCAGGAGAATGTAAAACCAGGCTCTCCAAAGGGGCTGTCCCGAAATGTCACATTGTTTTCAGGGAACAAACTCACAAACTTCAAAGCCCATGAGGAACTGGTCCCTCCAAGGTGAGGGGCAGCGGACACCCATGACTCCCGCGGTTCCTTTCAAGCTTCAGAACAAGGTTCCTTCCCATAGGGGACTGTCCAACTGTCCAAGGGACAGATACCTTTACCACTCCCAGCACCAATCAATGACACCCTTTATCCCTCTGCACAGGATGCCCCATCTTAGGCTACTAATCTTCAGACACAAAGCCGCTCCAAAACAAAGGGGCTTTGTGTTCCCAATCACATCTCTTGGAGCTAACTAGATGGAGCTAACTAGATGAGGAAGGCTTGCCCTGCAACAGGACCTAGGGACAGGAACCCGGATCTGCACTCCCCACCCACGAGGCCCCTGGCAAGTTGCCTAATTCCCGAGGCAGCTCTTCCTCTCTGAAATGAGACTGCAGAGGTTGATTCAAACACAGTTTTGAAAATTAGTAAGGCCCAGTGCCTTGAGTACCACAGAGGTCCAATTCATAAAGTGCAATGTCCATGAGCACTGTCTCACTTTGAGGAGAAGGCCGTTACAGAAGAAAGAGGTGTCTGACCCCAACAGGAACAGGGTGTTGGGACAGTAAAAGGCTGTTGGGCAGTTGACCAGGCTGCTTTGGCAGCTGTGCAAGTATGGCCGAGCTCAAGGTTCAATGCCCAGTTTAAAAAAATAAAAAAATCCAACAACAACAGAATTTCTGGGGAATGCAGGATCCTGGGCTCCTACAATTGTCCAGCGGCTCAGAAACCCCGGCCTGCCTCCAGCTTGGAGATCACTAGCACAGATGCAGCTGTCTGTCCTCCCCATGGAGGTGACCCAAGAACCCAGGGCCGCTGTGGGCAACAACTGTGGCTGTGACGTGGATGGGTGGGTGCAGCTGGCTTCTCCAAGGCGCCAGGACACATCGCCATTTGTATCAGCTAATCCCGTAAGGATGCTGGGCCGAGGATGGGCTTTCCCTATGCAGCCTTGGGGTGGAGGGGAAAAGGAGAGGGGAGACGCCAGCCCAGGTCGCCTGTCATAATGAAATTCCTCAAATTATAACCCGAGAGAAGGACTCATTCCAATAAACTTGGAATCATGGCATGTTAGCAAGAAAGAGCATCTTGGAAATACTAGCCCCTAAGTCTTCTTTTGATCATTAGGGAAACAGGGCCAGAGAGAAATGGGGTCACTTTACCCACAGTCACACAGTGAGCTAGTGTGCAAACCTGCTGCTCTGAACAGAGGTGGTACCACGAAGCTGTGATTTGCACACCCGTGCACAAGCGGGGACACACCCACCCGGCTCCCCACCTAAGGAAACGTCTGGAAGCCATTAGACAGGATGAAGCCGCTGTCTTGCCTTCTGATCCCGTCCACACCCTGGGTCATCTGTGCCCGAGAACATTCTCTGCTAGGCTGAACGCTTGAGATAAACCGGGTCCCTTTCTTTATCACTGTTTCCAGAGGAAGGAAACTCGGAGCACTTTCTTTGCAGAATAATCATCTCCCTAAACTCCGCAGGATCTATTGTTTGGGGGCAGAATGGGTTTCTTGGGCATGCAACCTGGGTAGTCACTCAGGGGCCTAAGCTCAGCTTGATTTAAGGCTCTGCTGTCATCATTTTGACGTGCCTGAATGGCAAAGGAAAGTGCTGCGAGGGGGAGTTCCTCTCGCATGGTTGTGCTGCAAAAGATAACCGCCCTCCAGAAGGGAGCGCAGGGAGCTCACCCCCAGGCAAAGCACAGGCCGTCCTGAGAGCACCTGGGGCCCAGGGAAGGACTCCTGTGCTCTTATGCTAATCTGCCCCAAACAGCGACTTCCACCCAGCATAGGGTGCTAGAATTATTAAGAATTCTCTAGGTCCCACTATACAGGTGCATATGGAGAGACTGGAGGGACAAAGTTAGCAAGTCCTAACAATGGGCTATGGCCTGAATATGGGTGCCCCCCCCCAACTCACCTGTTGAAATCTTTACTCCCAGGGCTCTGACATTAGATATTATGTTTTAGGAGGCAGGACTTTTAGGTGAATAGGTCCTGAAAGCAGAGCCCTCATGAGGGGAATCTGTGCTCTGGGGAGGCACTGGGAGGCTCCCTGGATCCTTCCATCATCCTGCCTCAGCCTCTGAGTAGTAGGACTGCATGTGTGCACCACCTGACATATCACTGGTGGGTAGGGCCATCGCCCAGAGCCTTGGACCCCCTCTACATGAGCACACACTCCAAGCACAGTGTGTGGTGGCCTTCTCTCCAGAGAAAAGCAATCTTCATGACATTTACTACTCACGATATCGTGGCTGCTCTCCAAGGCAGCCCTTACTTTGCAGATTTATGGGAATGTTCAAACACGTGAGTGTTGAAATACCTGCTGCGCAGTTGTATGCCCACACCCTCCATCTACAATGACATTCCTCCTATGATCATTTATGTTCCACCTCTGTCCCCTCCTTCCCAGCACCATGAGACATTTTTAGGGAAAAAAAAAAGCATATTAGCCAGGTGTGGTGATGCACACCTATAATCCCAGCAATTCAGGAGGCTGAGGCAGGAGGATTGCAAGTTCAAGGCTAGCCTGGGCCACTTAGTGAGACCCTGTCTCAAAATAAAAAAGGGCTGGGGTTGTAGCTCGGTGGTAGAGCACTTGTCTAGCATGTGTGAGGCACTGGGTTCGAACCTCAGCACCACATAAAAATAAATAAACAAGTAAATATACTGTGTCAAAAATATTTAGCTTTAAATATATATGTATAACCAACAATAAAAAAAGAAAAATAAATAAATATATATGTATAAATAAAAAATAAAAAGAATGTAGCTCAGTGAGAGAATGTTCCAGGGTTCAATTTCCAGTACTAGAGGAAAAAAAAAAAAGAAAGTCCATGTATCCGGTGTGGGAATGTAAGAGCTTGCTTTGGAAAGGAGGCCCGCAGCCCAGCACCCTGACCAGGGGCCATACATTTTCATTTTATCAGAAGGCCTGCAAATTATGTGGTTGAGCCCAACTCCCAGGTGTGAACAAACAGATTCTGCAGGCTTCCTGTCCATCCTGCAGATTTCCCAGGTGGTTGTCCAGCCGCCCCATCCCCCACCCCACTCCCCACCCCTGCTCTGGACTGCAGGCTCAGGGAGCTTGGCGGACTGCGTTTTCCCTACTAGTCTCAGATCAGGCAGAGCCACACTGAGCCTTTGTCACCTTCCACTTGCTTAGCCCGGGCTGACACCCAGCAGGGATAGCTTGGAACTGGATGTAGGTCCAATAGGGACAGTGGGGACTGGGGCAGGCTCTGTTTCTGCTGCCCAGACTGGGCACCAACACCAGGAAGGATTGACCGATGGCCAGAGGACTAGCTGGGCCCCTTGGGGGCAAGCCAGGCTTGGCAGGGAAAGGCAACAGGGACAGCAGTCAGCAGGGCCTGGGACAGGGGAGGGCCTAGACCTCGGCCAGCTGGCACTCAGGCGAGGCCGAGCCGTGTACACAGGAGCTTGGGGCCCCGCCAAGCTCCTGTGTACCAAGCTGTGGCACCCGCTTCCTGAGCCTCTCTCCCGCCACGCCTCCCGCTCCTCCCACCAGTGGGCTGCACTTACATGACCACCAGGGCCGCCTCCCGGGAGTAGTCCAGCAGGATCTCATTCAGTCTCACCTGCCGAAGGGACTGGGGCAAGGGGAAGCCGGGCGGTCACCTCCCACGTCCTTGGGAGCAGCGGCACCCCTGCCAAGGCCACTGGACTGTGACTGACTCTCCTAAATGACTAGACTCTCCCGCCCCAGGAAGGAAGGGGACCCTTGTCACAATCAAGCACCAAGTTCGCCTGCTCCCAGAAGCCACCAGGGCTTTTCCTTGCCTGACTTTCTGGCCATGTCCAGCAGGAGAGTGGGAAGAGGGAGCTTGACTGGGTTCAAAACTCAGCCCTGGCACTTCGCAGCAGAGAGCACCGTGGGCTTCCTGAGCCTCACAAGGTATGAAATGTCCTGGGGGTGGGGGATGCGGGGAGGGTCCTGTGAGATAACCGTGCAGAGCACCAGGCAGAGGGCCTGGTCACAAAGAAACCCTGAATGAAAGACTAGGAAACGCAGAGCAGGGAGGGTCCACTCCCTGCCACAGACCATGGGGAGACTTCCTGTGCTCTTTATCCAGAATTTTCCAAAGTGTCAGCTGGCTGCATAAGTTCTGGGGTCAGGGGCTTCTCCAGAGTGTGTGTGTGTGGGGCTGTCTTTATATTGTTCAGAAGTGATTGACGCTCAAGATCTGAGAGCAGGTGGACACCCCATTTTAGAGAATGAAAAACTGAGGGGCGGTGACTTAGCCCACATCAGGGATTCTCAACCTCTCATTATGCGCATTTCTGGTGGACATTTTTTTGTTGTTGTTATGGGACCCGGACTGTGCATTGTAGGGTGTTGAGAGCAACCCTCATTCCCCAGGTGTGACATCCAAGAATGTTTCAAAATGTCCCAAGGAGACAACATCACCCCCAGTGGAGAGCAGTAGAGCTCAAGGATTGGCGAGCCTGGGTCACTGCAGTCTGTCCCCAGGGCCCTGGGCCTCCAGCTGCTCACCCCACCTTGAAGAAGAGCCTCCACCGTGCACACGCCCTCTCTCAGCCCTACCAGAGTCCTGACTGTCCTGTCTGGGAAGGGGCGGCTGTGGCATTGCCAACATCTAGGCTGCGGGCACAGGCCGAGGGAGATGAGGCAGCTGTGTCCATCCCGGGACAGTGATACTCCAACCCACACACCTGAGTCACAAATCCTTCCACCAGATGTGGAGAAATGGGGGAGGAGAGGGAGGACTCCCGCCAGTTCCTGCCCACTGCTGGGGACATTAATGGGCAGAAGGATCAGGCTCTCATGCCAAGGACAGCACTGGGTTCACAGCCGGTCACCTGTGAGCCCAAGCATTTGTGGCCTGAGGATACCGCAGAGGCTGGGAGTCAAGGGCAGCTGGGCTCAGGAAGCTCGTCACCACCCAGCAAGGCCCTGCCCTCTCTGGCACCTTGATCCTGTTCTTGTTGACCTCCTCATCTGAGATCTTCCACGGGCAGTCCCGCCTCATCTCGGCCACGGTGGCCTCGTCCTTGAAGCCATCGTTCAGGCGGAAGGGCGCAATCATGTCCTCAAAGCGCTTGGTGCTGGAGAGAGAACACAGGAGAGGCCCGTGAGATGGCCCCATCTCCAGAGAAACCAGGTCCCTGGAGGGAGCTAGAGGGGAGGCCACAGGGACACAGAGTGGGGCCCAACAATGCTGCCATCTATGTGGGAATGGCCCCAGGGTGGACTTAGGCTCGGACGCTTAGACCTGGAGTTCCACCAGACTTCTCCAAGCCATCCTTAGTGGTGGGCCTGGACTCTACCCGCCCCTGCACTCTGCAGGCGGTCACTGGCCAGGTCTGTGTCAGGTTCGAGCCACACAGACTCTAGGTCAGACTGGGCACCCTCCTGGATCCCGTGCTCTGATGCAGTAAGTAAAGAGGCAAATAAATATAAAGTGGGGGATTTATAAATGTATAAACCGAGTCCTGGTATAGAGAAAATCAGGGTCAGGAGAGGCCTTTCAAGGGCTGAGGAGTCTGTCCTGAAGCCAGCTATGCACAGGTGGAGGTGGGGAGCAGTGGCTAGAGCAAACCGAACTGAATGTGCAAAGGTCCTGAGGTGTGGTAGGTGGCCTGCATGAAGTGCAGCCAAAGAGCCCAAGGGGCTGGAACAAGGTCGCAGCCAACAGCAGGTCTGCAGGGCACACCGCTGGCCTTTCTGCTTGGATCCCCTGACACAGAGAACTCACTGCTCCGCCCGCGGCTTCTGATTGATGTCAGGAAGGACATGAACTTCATGAAATCCCAGTCGGAACTTGCTCAACAGAGAAATGATCCTGGAGGGCAGAGGGAGACTTTTTAAGTGTATTCATTCATTCGATGACATTTTATTAAGTTTCTGCTGTTGACAGCAGTGAGCCAAACAGATCCCATCCTGCCCCTTGGCATTGCCATTCTAACAGAGGAGGAGGGACAGACAATCAGGGTCACCAATGAAGCAGGTCAGCTCATGACAAATGACGCAAAAAAGCATGACCAGGATTTCCCAAGCGTCTGGTGGCCACCTCTGTCTTAGTGCCTGGCAATCATTAACGCCCGTGTCTACACCTCTGCTGAGACTTTGTGACAATGTCCATTCTGATTCACTGGTCTGGCTGGGGCCGGGGATTCTGCATCTCTAACCAACTCCCAGGGGATCCAACACTGCCAGGCCCCCCGGGACAGGACAGTTGGAAAAGAGGAAATTAAAATTACTGAGGGAACCAAAGAAATGTTAGAACCGGGCAGAGAAGCAGGAGGGGCAGCTTCGGGCACCACTTTGGATTTAAAAGGAGAGGAGAGGCCACTGTGGTGGGAGCGGTCAGGAGGATGACACAGAGCGGGTAGCGATCTGGCTGGACGGTGCATGGTAGAGATGGTTGAAGGCCAAAGGGGTTCGGGCAGGGGGATGTCCATATTGACATTTTTTTTTCAGTCCTGGGAATTGAACCCAGAGCCTTGCACTTGCTGGACAAGCGCTCTACCACCGAGGCGCATCCCCAGGCCAGAGTCCACACTGGAACCGCCCAAGGGGCCTTCAGAACAGCACGCTGCCTGGTGCTAGCCCACCTGCTGAGTCACATTCCCCGGGCAGGGGAGGTCTTGGTAAGGCCACACAGGGTCCCAGTGTGCCCCCTGGGTTAGGGCCTGCTGGACTCACTGGTGGGGAGGAATGGGCAGGGCAGTGAGGGCAAAGAGCCAGCTGGGATAGCTTGGAGCCTCTGGAAGACCAGCCTGAATGACCAGCTGGGCCCAGCAGTCAAGCAATGGCTGGTTCTTGAACTTGGGGGAGCAGGATTTGGAAAGCAGAGCTGTGGGCAGGTCCATCTTGGTGTGCAGCAGTGCAGCACCTGGGTAGGTGGCAGCGTAGGCCTGCCCTGGGGTCACGGAGAGAGCAGGTCACGTGGCCCATGAAGGTCACGGTTGGGTGGCAGAGGAGTGAGTGTTCACAACCTCTGTGCGAAGGGCGTGCAGTGCCAGGCCTTGGGCTCAGTCAGCTGTTCTGACCACCCCCTGCCCAGGCCTGGACTGGAAGCCGAGGCTCTGACGGCGCAGGTGCTTTTCAAACACCCCAGGGGCCAGGAGTTACTGCTCCCAAGCAGCGCCTCCTCGGCCTTGCACAGAAGGGACCTTTGAGTGGCAAAGTCCTCAGTGGGATGACAACAAAGAAATGGGGCTTCTGGGGTGAGCAGAGGGGGAGCTCGTGGGCGTGGCCCAGGCATGGACAAGGGCAGCAGCCAGGACTCCCCTCTTGTCCTGACCACCGTGTCACAGCCAGGGCTGCTGCAGAGGGCACTGGAGACCCTAGTGCAAGGGTTCCTCCCTCTGCCTATTAAACCGCAGACCCTCACCCCACGACCTCCGACCTCCCGTGACCTTGCTGTGAAGTAGCAGTTACCCAACTCCACCTGCCCGACTCCTGCCAAGTCCACACCTCTGGCCACCTGCCTCACTGTCCACCTCCTCGTCCATTTACAAACCCACACGTGTTCCGAATGAGGGCTATGATTTGAATATGGTTTGTCCCCTGAACTCACGGTGAAGTCCAATCCCCAGCGAAAGGAGAGTGGAAACCTAATCTGGCTGTGGGGTTTGCAGGGAGGAGGTGAACTCTGGTAAGTGATTAGGGCTGGATAAGGTGCCCCATGATTGAATCCTGGTGGCTTTATGTGAAGAGGGAGAGAGACCAGATACACACAGGCACTTTTGCCTTCCCTCCCTGTCTCTTGCCATGTGAAACCCTGAGCCAGTTGGGGACTCTGCCAGCAAGAAGGCTATCACCAGATAGAACCCCTAGACCTTGCATCTCCAGAAGCATGAGCCCAAACAAACCTCTTTTTTTCTATAAAGTAGACTGCCTCAGGTATGTCAATATAGTAATGAAAACCAACTAATACACTTAGATACATTTCAAAAGGAATTTTTATATTACAATTTGAAACAGAAAATAAACATGTCTTGGCAGAAAGAAGTGATACTTAAAATCCAAGTAGATAAACCAGTGTCACTAAATTCTGGCCAAGTCTGTGAGCTTAGACCTGCTCTCTTGCTTAGACAAGGGAGCTCAGCATGGCTACTGAGGGGAAGGACAAACCAACACTAAACCAAGATCTTCTCCCACCAAATCAGCCACAGAGTTGAAGGGGGATTAAAAATCACTTCTCACTGAAAGAATCAGTGGTATTGTGTAGTCCCATCTCCTGGCCACTCAGGTCATCTCTCACCTCCGAGAGCCTGTGTCCCACACTCTGGAGACATTTCCCTCAAAGATTTTAACTTCTGTCTCCTTTCTCTCCTCCCTCCTTCGTTTCATATGGGTTTCTCCTTGAGGAGTTTGGGATTTTGAATCTTAACACCCCTCCCTGTCAGAGCAAAGCCCAGGGTGTGGGTATCTGATTAAAGGAGGACAAGAAGTCACTTCTGAACTTCACCCCTGGCCAGAACCCCCTTTGCCATCACTGTGGCCTGGAGAGAGCCTGCCCAAGCTCTGGGCAATTCCAAGGCCCACCTGAGGGTGGCGGTGGAGAGCAGGGGACGGGGAGGGCCCCCACTTACGCCTTCCTCTCCTGGTCCATCCTGTTGACCTGGCCCCCAACGAACACACGGATCTTGCATTTGCTCCACCTCTTCTTGCGTCCAAGGAGATAGGGGATGAGGAGGGTGAGGCCTGGCAAGGAGGGTCCCCAGAAACCAAGGGGAAAATTCTCAGGGGACAGCCCCTGGTGGGTTCCTGTCCTTTCCTGCTGCCATGGGCAGATCCCTCCCCCTCTCTGGACCTTGGTTTACCTGCCTGCTTCAGCATTCATCTGTCTAAACCCCCGTGGCCGTGGTGCCTGGTGTCTAGGGTCTACTTGGCAGCGGTGTTTTTAAATATTTTTAATTTTCACCACAAGCTGGTAGTGAACGGTGGGGGGATTGCATATGGACATCTAGAGAGAGGGGGCCTTTCTGGAAAATTGAACATTTGGCCAATGGGTGGGAGCCTGAATCCCTCTCTGTCATGCCTCCATGTGAGACCAAGGACCAGCCACTGAGTTCAAGGCCTGGTCCTCCGTGTCCCGGTCTCTTTATTTGTAAAAGAGATGACGTTAGATTAGAGCACTGGCCAGAGGTAGGTAGTCAGCGCTCAGCCTGAGTTATCTGTCATTGATAGCATATACAGTCCTCCTCTGTGTCCGCAGGGGATTGCATCCAGGGCCCCCTTTGTGCTGAATCCACCTGTGCCCAAGTCCTCTGTATAAAAGGACATAGTATTTGCATGTCACCTACCCACATCCTCCTGTGTACTTTACACCATCTCCTAGAATGCCAGCTACAATGTGAATCTGTGCAAATAGTTGTTGCACTTTATTGTTGGGAAATAATGACAAAGACAAAGTCTGTACAGGTTCTATACAGACACAATGTTTTTCCTGAACATTTTCGACCTGTGCTTGGTCAGAAGAGTGGAGGTGGCACCTGGGGACCTGGAGGCTTGGTTGTCCTCTTTTGAAGAGGGGTGTTTTCTATGACTCTGTCAAAGGTGGGAACTATAAAGACAAGAGTTATGTTTTAGGGAAAACAGGGCAGGTGTGTCTCTGTGGAGAGTATTCCTATGGCTGTCCTGTGCACTGGCCTCTGTTCCCAACTCTGCCGGTGGCTGGGACCCCCAGGACTATCCAGTGAGAAGGTTCTTCTGGGGTTGGCCTCAGCCCTGCCCCCATCTCTCTCCACTTCACACCTGAAAAAGCTAGAGGCCAGGGACGGGGCCCCGCCGGACGCCCTGGCCAAGCCCATCCAATTACTCAACCCAGTTATCCAGGGGTCTGGGCCCCTGCCCACTTTGCTGGACTCCAGGTCCAAGCAGAGGCCTTGACAAGAGCCAGCCAGGAAGGACAGGGCAAGAGATGCAGGGACAGGGAGGGAAGACGTCCCAGGGCATGAGGGAGCCATATCTGTGGAGTCCTGACCTCCATCATCAAAGAGCCAGTAGATGTCCACAGTCTTCTTGCCCTGCTCCGACTGGAAGATGGTGCTGGCCTGCTCCTCCCGCACCAGGGCCTCAGGGTCCACTGCAGGAGGGGAGGGGGTCAGAGCAGCCAGCCTCCTGGAAACGGCTTCGCTCCCTGAGATGTGGGCTTGCCGTTCAGGCCCAGACTGTGCCCGCAGCAGCAGACGCAGCTGAGCAGGCCTGGCCGGGGCAGTGCCCTTCCCTCCTGGTGCCAGGACTCGGATTCTCAGGCAGGCGGACCAGGAGTGGGGACCCTGGGAACACAGGCTGCCGCATGCCCCCCCTGCTTCTCAGCTTCTCCATCCCCAGGCTCCAGCCAGGGGGACCCCGTGCCCTCCAGGGTAGCCCTCTGGGAGGAAGCAGGCTCTTCCAACTCTTGCACACTCTCCTGGGCCCCTCAGGAACGCCACAGGAGTCCCCTGTGCCTGTGGCAGCTTCCCCGGCCTCCCAGGGCATCAGCGGAAGACAGCCATTCTACCCCTCCCTGAGCCTACACTCGGGTCCCACAGGGGCCTTGCAGGGACCTGGGTCCTGGAGGCCCAGCGTCTCCACCAGGACCTGCGCTCTTGAATAGGGGCCATGCCCATCAGCCCAGTTAGGCAGCCGCTGCTATCACTAGGAAGAACCATCCGCCTTTGACCGAGTCCCCAGGTGGCCACCACTAGCATCCTTGCTAGGCCAGAACACCCTGAGCCTCCCAGTGGGTGGGGACTGACGTGTGCCCGACACAGATGGCCTGGCCCCGCGGGCGCTGGTGCCCTTGCTGTCCTCCGCCGGGTCAAACACAGGATTAACTGTAAAAGAGGGGGGCATCTGGGGTAGCAGGGTTCCCTCAACAGGGCCCCCTGGGTTCTCCATCTAGCAGGGCTCCCTGAACACTGGGAGGAGAGTCCCACGGCCCCACCACACCCAGACCCGCTCCCTCTGCCCTGGCCCTGCCCTGGCCCCTCTTGCTCCTCCAACAGACTAAGCTCATGCCCACCTGGGGGTGAGGATGCCCCTGTGCTGGGGGCAGCTTTCCCCAGCCCTGCCCCTCATGGCCAAAGGCCTCCCCTGGACACCTGTGCTGTCTGCCAGACACTAGATGACCGAGTGTCCGCTTGTACAGATCTGCTTTGCCCCAGGGACAGGGGCTTTGTTTGGCCCTTGCTGTACCCACAGTGCCTACAGCAGCACAGGAGCATGGCTACTGACTTGGTCACTATTGGTTGGATAAATATTTATTGGCCAGCTCCCTGGGCCAGGTACACCCTCAGCCCTCAGTGATATGCAGAGTCCCACCCACCAGGCTCCCAGCTCTGACCTCCCTCTGGCTCCCTGAATTTTATGTCTTTTACACTTTTAAATACTAGTAATTCAGAGTCTGCAGAGTTGGACTTTTAAATGGAAAACACAATCCTGTTTCATGCCCCCAAAGGTGTCCTTGGAGGACATAAACATCCAGGTTCCCCTGCCTTGAGGTGAGAGTTTTCCTACCCCGAGGCCTTTATGTGGACAGCTCCTCCACCCTCTTTTCCTGTTTTCTAGTAGGTTTTTCTTTCCCGGCTGGTTACAGAAGCACTGGGGGAGCTCCAAGCTGCCCAGGTGGAAGCATCCTCTTGGACAGTCACGTCCCCCTCTGGGCCTTAGTTTCCCCACCTGGAAACCTGATGGTCTCTAAGTGACCATCCAGGGCCGACATTCTATGAGCCTGTGACCTTTAGTTCCTTACAAATTATCCCTCTCTTCTTTGTACTGGTTAAAGAACTTGGGTTCCAGAACTTTCTGGGATCCCCTTCTGGTCTGGGACAGCGTGCTGAGCCGGCGCTGTGTGTACCCACCGTGAGCCTGCATGGTCTCGGAGATGTTCAGCCCCTCGCGCATCCTCAAGACACATACGCCGTAGTTGAAATCAAAGGCATCGCTGAAAGGAGGAGCGGGGTCAGGCTCGGCTCAGCCCCAGCTCCCACCCAGGAGGTGACCTGGCTCCTGGGAGACCAGGTGTCCAAGATGGCCCTGCTTCCCACCGTTCTCCTTGTCCCCTCTGGGCCTCAGTTTCCCTGTCTGTAAAGTATGCAGACAACCGGAGAGTTGCCAGGGACCCCTTGGGGGACACTCAGTCAGGCCTGGCTTCCCCCTGGAGTGCTGGGTGAACCCTCACAGGTTTGCCACAGGGTGGGGATGTACCTTGCAGGTACACAAATGGAACGGTTTGCCCACAAGCACACAATCAAGGAAGGGACCAGCTGGTCACTGTGAACTGAAGGGCAGGCGTGCCCCCAGGACAGGCCTCACTCAAGCCGTGGGCTGTTATAACGAGTGTCTAGAAGACTCCTGCGCATGCCCGATTGATTGCTCTATTGACACTGTGCAAAACCCACCACTTCAGTGTGAGGCCGCGGGCCGAGCACTGCGTCCTTGGACTGTCCCACTCACACTCTCGGGATTGTCTTAGGACACTGGAGCCGGGGGAGCCTAGCACAGTTTCTCCACCACCTTCTCTTGCAATTTCATTAGAGGCAGTGGGAGGGTCCCCTGAGCTGTGCAGCCAGTCAACAGCTGACGGGGAAGCAGGGAGCGGGTTCCAGGGCGTCAGCTCTCAGCCTTGGCTCTTGAAGGAACGCAAGGCCTCGGGCCTCTGTGCAACGAAGACCTCAGGCTGTAGGAATCAGGGGGTGGAGTCCACTCTGAGATCCCCAGGGAGTTCAGTCCTGGTCTGGTTTCCCTTCCCTTCTCAGCGACACCATCTCTTTAACAGTCCTCTGGGCCTTCTGAAGCCCACACGGAGGCTGTGGAGCTCAGACCTGCACTTCCAGCTACTCTGAAATATTAAAGATCTGGCAACGGTGGGGCCCACGTTTCTGTGTGGGTACAATCGGCTAGAGCAGCTCACCACAGTCCCCACTGCTCCCTGCTGTCCTACACCTGCCTGGTCCCTGCCAAACTTCACCCTCCCTAAGCCTTGAACATTGTGGACTCAACTTCTTACAGACCCCACTGGTTCTGGTCCACTCCCCAGGTCCAGGAACCCCCAGTGGCACAAATCAGCAGACCCCAGGCCCACTGCCCATGCCCTGGCTCACTGTAGGATGTCGATGTAGTCTTCCACCGTGGCTGGGTGAGCAGACTGCCAGTTCTTCTTGTATCCGACCACCAGGATGTTGGGCTTCATTCTCCCCAGACCTGCGGCCTGTGTGAGGGAGTGTTGGTCAAATGGGCAGGGCTAGAGGGCAGGTCTCGCAGCTGGTGGGGCTCTGTCCTGCGACTAGGGTGGGCTTTCTCAGTCCAGCTGCCTTCTGTCCATGCTGTGGGGGCTCAGGAAAGGCATCCCCCCCTCAGGGGCCTGTCCACCTGGGCTCAGCCCCAGAGGGTGGAGCTGCAGCCAGGGCGGCCCCAGGGCCTTCTCAGAGCCAAGCCGCCTGCACTGTCCCAAGCCCTGAGAATGCGCCGGGTCCTGCTTCTCTAGAAGATTATTTCTCTTAGTGCAAGACTTGAGTTTGCGTGTCAAATTTGGAGTATTCCTGGGTCATTTCATCCACACATCTTTTCTACTTCTCTTCTTTTTTAAAAAAATATTTTAAGATTTAGAAAATTTTGAGGTTAAATTCACATAATAAAAGCATTTTTAAGTGTACAATTCAAAAACATAAATTTTGAAAAATTTAAAAAACTCCAAAACAAAATACAAAAGGTACAGCTTAGTGGATCTAGCACATTCACCATGTTTAGTAAATTCATAAAACCATCACCTCTATTTCCAGAGTATTTTCATAACCCCACAAAAAGACCCAGGCATTTTATTTTGTTGTTGTTGTTGTTGTTTTGAAAAAATAGTTATAACTATTGAGAAGGATGCTCATATGTTGATTTAGAATTAGCAACTGTTATAATTTAATCTTTGTGTTTCATATTACATAAGAAAACTGAGCAGTAAATGAATGGCCAAGTGGAATGTTCTAGATTTATTTTTTTCTGTACTGGGGATTGAACCCGGGGCCTCCCTCGTACATATGCAGGGCAACTGCTCTGCCCAGGAGCTGCACCCTGAGCAAAGGCATCCTAGATCTCTAGATCTTGAGCTGAGTGGCAGCCAGGTGCACCATGTGGGGCCTAGACCCACGGACACTATTGGTCTCTCACTAAACTGTTTTTCACTTTACTTTATGTAAATTATACCTGAGAAAAAAAACTAAAAAACAAAAAACAGCAAGTGGCCAAGGTCACAGAACCCCTACAGGCTTCCATATCAGTTGCCCTAGTCCCAAGGCTCAGAACGTGCCCACCCGTGAAAGTAGATCTGGAGGTGCAAGAAGGTGGTGGGGGCTTCTTGTTGCAGCAAACAGGCCTTACACTAGATCCCCAGGGTTCTCTGCCTTTCGGGGTGCACCTGAAGTAACAAGCCCCGCAGGGAGGCTCCCAGACCCGCCACACCTGCATAAGAATCTGCACGCAGACCCGCCACACCTGCATAAGAATCTGCACGCCGCTGCGGAGGTCCTCGGCGATGACGTCAGAGTAGAAGGCCTTGATCTTCCTCTTGTTCAGCCACTTGGTGTGCCCCTGGGCAATGAGCCGCAGCTCGGGCATCCTCTGCTTTCGGGGTCCCTATGGGCGGGGGGGGGGGTGCAGGTGATATCAGGGGCTGCCTTCGCCCTCTGGCCTGGGAACCAGTCCCCCACCTGGCCCTCGGTCCCCCTCCTGGCCCACAGCCCCCTCCTGGCCCACGGTCCCCCTCTGCCCTGGGATCCAGTCCCCCTCCTGGCCCACGGTCCCCCTCTGGCCCACAGCCTCAGGAGCATCTGGGGAGGCCCGTTCTCCTTTACAGAGTTGAGGGAAGAAACCAGGCAGGGAGAGGGAGAAGGAGAGGAGAGGTGGGCGGGGAGGAGCCCGAGAGAGAGGCCGCCCAGCCAGGCTCTGCTTGCCTCTCGCCCCTCTGCCCCTGCCCCCTGCATGGACACCCCAGCCAGGCGGCTCCCCCAGCAGCGCAAGGGCACTCACAACAGGGGACACTCACGATGAGCACATGGCCACAGATCATGAGGCTCAGGTTCTGGGTAAAGGTGCCCACAAAGTCCACCAGGGCCGGGCGGAAGTTGGGGGGACCGGTGAGCACCAAGCACTGGGGGCTGAGGAGGAGCAGGAAGGGCAGGAGCTCAGGAGGGCGTGCACGGGGATGCTGACGGCAGGTGCCCCAGGAGCTCTGCCACCTCCTAGGTCACCCTGAACTCCAGTGTGGCCTCAGGCAAGACCCTGCACACTTTCCAACTCCTCTTCTTGACTCTGGGTCAAGGTCGGGTCCAGATTTTTTTGAAGGTCATCGGACTACATCTACGTTGTCATTGTTGCTCAGGTCACCAAACACCCCACCCAGTGTTCTTCCTCTGCCCTGCCCAGACCAGCTGCCCATGGAGGTGGACAGAACAAAGAGACCCTGGCTCCAGCTCCCCGTGGGTCCCAGAACTTCTGCTCACCGGTAGTTCTTGATGTGGTCTTCCACCTCGTTGAGGCCCACGGAGGAGCTGAGGGCCAGGTTGTAGGAACCCGCCTGCACCGAGGAGCCCCAGTTGACCTCTGAGGGAGGGAGTGTGGGGTGACAACGAGATCAGAAAATCCCTGGGGAAACCTATTTGTGGCAGGAGGGCAGGTCAGCGGGGCTGCTAGGTGCCTAATGAGTGCGGGGCTGGCGGCCCACCATGCATCAAGGTGTGGAACTCCAGGAGACGGACTCATGCCCTGAGAGACCTCATGACCCCAAAGCCCAGGTGCAAGCGCAGACTTCTCTCTTGGAGCTGTGTTTCCTGGACCCCTGTCACCCCAGATCGCCGCTTGCATGTGGACACACCTCCAAGTCCAGGCTGGGTCCACCTGTCCTTCCAACAGTCACCCCTTGGCCACCCCTCAGGCCTAGGTGGGAGGCCCTACAAGCCCACCCAGGACCCTTTGTGCTGGAGATCCCTGGTCCTGGGTCTCTAATGTAGAGATCTGGGCTTCTGGTGGGCAGAGGGCACCTGGCCCCGTGGGGGACCTGGAAAGCCGCAGCCCTGGGCAGGGTTGAGCGCAGATGGCCTGTGCCCACGTACCTGGCTTTTTGTAGATGACGTAGAGCAGGAGGAAGAGGACCACGCCGATGGCGATGAGGGCTGCCCACCAGGTGAGCAGGAACATGATGACCACGGAGACCACTGCTCCGAACAGCGCCGTCCACTTGCTGTAGTATTGGAACGAGGGTCTCCACCCTGGGCGGGGGCTGGGCTCAGCAGCATGCCCTGCACTAAGGAGCCTCCTCCAGGGCAGCACTGGGCAGCAGTCGTCCGGGTGCCCAAGGCCTGGGTCCCAGACTGTGCCTGCTAGCCAGGGACTCAAGGGGCCCCACCGGCCTTTCTCCCTGGCTGGGCCTGGAGGCTCTGGGGAGAACTGCACGCCTGCCCACCGGGGAGGAGGCATCCAACTCTGGCCAACTCCGGCCACAGGACATCCGACATCAGCAAGGGTGCCAGCTCCCCAGGCTCCCGAGGCCAGAGGGAGGGGGAGGCATGGTTCTGCCTGACACCCCTTCCCCCAGGCCAGAACCATTGCTAGTGGAGAGCTGCCCCAGGGCACCATGCACTTGTGGGTGATGTAAAAGTTGGCAATTTGGGGCTAAATGGGCTTCCTCTTTACTTCTCTTTACTGCCATCTGCCAGCAGTTTTTCATTGAAAACATATAAACCCATTGCCGGGATATGAGCCGTGTAACCAGAGCTGTGCAGTGCGCAACCTACAGCACTGTATGTGACGACCTTGTCTGACTTCGGGAAGTTCTCCCTTCCCTCTCTGGGGATGAGGTTCCTTGCTGGTGCTGGTAGAGGAAGCTCTTTCTCTACCATTCCACCTGAAGAGGGTCCCGGGGCTGCCCGCCTGCCAGCCCACCTCCACCCCCAGCCCTCGGGCACCTCTGGGTGCAGGGCGCAGGGTTCGCTCACCCGGTGAGTTGGTGATGGAGGCGTGGAAGCAGCTGAAGTTGATGAGGGCGTAGGAGCACAGGAAGAAGTTGGAAATGATGGGCGCGATGGTGTTGAGCTCGGCTTCAGGGACCCAGGGAGAAAGGACCATCTGTCGGGCAACCCCACCTGCCACCTGGCACCCTCCCTCAGAGATGGGACCCCAGGCAGGCTGCTCGGCTCCGTCAGTCTCAACCTTCTCATCTGTGAAGTGGGTCCTTCCTCTTATGAAGCTCCAAGGGATGGAGTCTTCTAAGCTGAAAGCTGTCAACTTTTAAGTGGACGAGGGCAGCGTGGGAGTGCTCCTGTCAGGCTACGGGATGACCAGGGGCAGTGGCTGGGACATTTTTGACCACAAATTACGGTAAGGAATACACCCAGGACCTCTGAGAACTGTCACCCCTTCCCTGTCACTGTCCCCAGATAAACCTGTGCACATGAAGCTTTATCTCAGGGCCTCTCTGGGGATCCCCCAAACAAGGCAAGCACCTCTTATGTGTTGGTCCTTCTGCCCATGATCCTATCTAATCCCTGGCCCCAGAGCACCTGGGATCATGGTCTACAGTTTAGCCAGCCAGGACGCCCAGAGCAGAGGCATGGGCTCCAAGCCAGGGGCGGGGTGAGCAGGCAGCAGGGGTGGGCTTCTGTGATGGCAGCCCTGTCTAGACTCCTCCATCCCCTGGGTGTGTGCGACCTGCCACCAGGATCCAGGGTGAGCATCTGGAAAGCTTCCCTTTGGTAGCCGTGACCAGACTGTTAGGGCAGGTCTCCGGTTGGTAATGGGTGAGGCCAGGCTGGGAGGCAGGGGTCTGGCTGTGGCAGGAAGGTCCCCACAAGCTGCGGCATAGGGAGCAAGGACTATGGACATCCCCGCATGGCCACTGTCCATGCTGGGTGTGGTCACTTCTCTCCTGGTGTTTCCTTAGCTGAGTGATCAGGAAGTACTGGGTGTGTGCACGTGTGTGTGTGAGTGTGTGAGTGTGCATATGAGTGTGTGTGTGCTGTGCTGTGCTTACTCACAGTCTCTTCCTGCCCACCTGTGGCACACCTGTTACACAATCTTGCTCCCATTCTGCAGATGAGGAAATCAAGGCCCAGAGAAGTGAAGTCATGTGTCCAAGGTCCCACAGCCACCACATGGCAAAGCCAGGGCAAAAAGTGGATCTACCTGATTGATGTACCAGGTGTTTCCCACTGTGAAGCCCAAGGGCCAAGAAAGTGGCTTTTCTAGCTCATAACCCACAAAGACACTGACCAGGCCATTTGTATCAGCTCCAGTCAGGGACCCGTCAGAGTGGCCTGGCTCCCAAGGCAGCCTGGGGGTTCATTTAAGCTTGGGAATTCAGGGGAAGAGGATCCCAGCTGCCAGGACACTCACTGTCTGGAGGAGGGGGACTCCTTCCAGGCGGGGCTAGCCCCCTCGGGGGCCATTCTCCAGGTCGGCTCAGAGTGTGGTGTGCCCCAGGTTGGACGCCCAGCTGCAAAGAAAGCGCCCCTCTCTGGGTGCTCACTGACCAGGCCTGGCTGGGGGAGAAGCAGGGAGAGGAGCCGGGCTGGGAGGGGGAAGCCGGGCTCGGCAGCCTCTTACCAATGATGATGAAGGCCACTGCGATGGCATAGGCCAGCAGGTAGCCGCGCACGGGCTCCTTGTTCTTGCCGTAGCCTTTGCCAAAGAAGCCTATCAGTGGGTAGAGCTGGTCCTCGCACAGGCACTGCGGGCACCGGACACCGTGGCCACTCCCTGGCTGCCACGTGCCCCCCGTCCTCCCAGGGCCCTCTGGGCTCTAGCTCCTGCTTGGTCCCCTCTGTAGTATCAGAGGGCACCTCCTCAATCTGGGTCCCCATTTCTAGTTCTGCTAAATGGGTGAGCCCTCCCCGTCACCATGGAGATAGGACCAGGGCCAAACCGAGGGGGTCGGGCAGAGGGCAGGTGAGCCTCAGGCCACCCACTGGGAGGGGCCGCTCCCTGCAGGAGCCTTTGCCTGGCCCTTTCTCCTTCCTCTAGACGTCCCTGTCACGTGACCCCTCAGAGTCCCCCCAGCAATCACCTAGGGACCCTTCCTCCTGGGCCTTCCAGCCCAGTCTGTCCCTACCTTGGCCCCTTTCTGCAGCCTCACCTGGAAGACCTTGGCAGCAGAGACCAGGCAGGCCAGGGCAGAGGACAGGGTGGCCCCGAAGATGCCGGCGGTGATCAGGGGCGCGAAGCCTGACACCATGCTCATGGTCTGCAGGGATGAGGGCCTACCTCACCTGGGGCTCCCGGTGCCCTCTCAGGGAGCACAGGAGGCCCACTCGTCCCCTGTCCACCTGTCCAGTCCCAGCAGCGGTCCCCCAGAGCCAGAGCGGGTACCTGATAGTAGTTGATGAGGCCGTAGTGGCAGCTGTGCTGCTGGGCGCACTGGGTGAAGTTCCAGCCGTAGCCGCAGGCCAGCCCCTCACAGGCACCAGAGCCAGGGGTCACTGTGTCGTTCAGGTCCCCGGAGGCGTCACGCACCACACAGGAGCCTGAGAGGAGGCAGGGGTGTGAGGTGGTCTCCCTTCCCAACTCCCCTGCCCCCAGCATGCTGGCCACGGCTGCAGGGATGAGAAGCTGTGGGCGGTCAGCTCTCCCTTTATCACAGGAGGAGGAGGGGGAGCAGGGGGAGATGGGGAGGGGGAGAAGGAGAGGGAGCAGGGGGAGATGGGGAGGGGGAGGGAGAGCAGGGGGAGATGAGGGAGATGAGGGAGGGGGAGGGGGAGCAGGGGGAGATGAGGGAGGGGGAGGGGGAGCAGGGGGAGAAGGAGTGGGAGGAGGGAGTGGGGGAGGAGGAGCAGGAGGAGGGGGAGGAGGAGGAGGGGGCTGCACAGCCAAGGCCTAGGTGAACCGCCATGTGCCTGACACTGCACTCAGCCCCTCACGACCACCCTGGGAGAGCGGTGCGCCCTTCCGCTGTCCCTCCTGTCTTACAGAGGCACAGAGAGCTTCTGCCCAACGTCCTCTTGAAAGCACAGACCTGGATCTCAAGCCCCGGGTGGTCATGAACTAGGCCAAATCCCCTGGCCGTGTGTGGACACCTGCCTCACAGGTGGTCCCTGGGAATGAGGGTTCCTTCTGTGAGGGCTTCCGCTCAAGGTATTGACCTGGCCTGGATTCAAAGCTTGGCTCCACTGCTCAGAGGCTGTGTGACCTTGGGCAGGTCCCTCCACCTCTCTGAGCCCCTTATTTTCTCCTTTGGGACCAGATGAAGTGTGGTGAGCCAAGAAAAGGGCTGGGCAGTGGCAAGTCACTTGCTAGCATCATCACCACCAGCGCCACCCGAGGCTCAGAGCACAACTGGTCCTGCAGGGTCTTCACCCTCGCAAGTCCAGAACCTTAATGTTGACGGGACCAGAAGAACCTGGCCTGGCCCCAGTCGCTATGAAGTTGCTCTGGTCACTGCCAAGGTGACAGATGCCCCAGAGGTAGGACTCAGGGACCCACTTCCTGGGTTGCCATGTCTTCCTGTTAGGGTCAGACCCCACCCTGGGGCCCCCTCCAGTGTCTGGGCTTCACCAACACTGCAGGGTGGCACCAGGGTCCTCCCTGCCCCAACCAGCTAGCAAGCCACTCACCGATGGTGGCTGAGATGGCCAGGTAGGAGACGGTGGTCCAGAAGATGGCCATGAGCGTGCCCTTGGGGATGGCCACAGCAGGGTCCTGCAGCAGGAGGGGTGCGTCAGGCAGCCCCACCCTTTGTCAAGGTCAACCCCTGACCTTGGCCTCTCAGAGCCCCCTTCCAGAACAGAGAGACACCTGGGATTGAGGACTCACACAGGAGGGACGTGACCTCAATCAGGGGACAGGGCCACATCTAAGACACAGGGAGCACAGGATGGGACAAAAGATCCCACAGCTCCACACCTGGGCTTGGAGGACCCTGGCTATACGGGAGGAGGGGCCAGGACGGCAGGCCCTGGGTGAGCCTGCCTGGAGTGGACTCCAGGTGACCGGCTGGGCAGTGGTTACTGTTCCACGCCTGGCCTCGTCTGTAACACATGAGAAAATGAGTGGACCCACACCAAGCTCCTGACCCGGCCCAGCTCCACCAGCTGCCACCATATGTGACATCCTGTGTGACTGATTTGTCCTGTTCCACGACAGTAAACAGGAGTGAGGACAAGCCCCAGACTCCCGCCTCCTGCTGGCGTTTTCCTAACAGTGGGGACGGATTCCCCTGCGCGGTCCCGCTCCCAGGCACTTTCTCAAACATAATTTCCTAAGAAGTGGCCTGCGCCCCTGCACCTGGGTCCTGGGGAACTGAGGGCAGGGTTGTGAGGGGACCCAGTCATAGAGCTTCTGGTGGCTCCATCCTGACCCTGACACTGGGGTCCACAGCTTCAGGATCTGCCCACTGATCCAGAGCACAAGAGGCTGGGACTGTTACGGTGACTTCAAAACCAGCTCCTTGCTCCAGACACAGAGCGGGGCGGGTGTCAGGTCTGCCTACTTGGGACCTCCCCAGTTTGCCCTGTCAACAATGCAACCAGAGATTAGAACCAGAGAGTAGAGACAAGTCAAATTGAGGAGGAAGGGTGTGGTAGGCCAGGGCAAAGGGGAGGGGAGGCCCAGAGGGAGGCTGGCGTCTCAGGGCCTCCAGGTCTGGTCACTGCTGGGGGCTCTGATCTGGGGGCTCTGCAGCCCTGGTCCTGCCAGCCCGACCCAATATCTGGATGGCTTGACTGGGTCTTGCACATGGAGTCCTGGCCCCAGAGGCCAGGCCAGCTGCCCCTTCATGTCTCTCAAATTCACATCCACCCGGAGCCTCAGAACATGGCCTTGTTGGGAACAAGCCCTTTGCAGGTGTGATTAGCTGAGGTGAGGTCAGGCTGGATTACAGTGGCCTCAGATGCAGTAACGGAGGAAAAGAGGAGGAAAAGACCCAGAGACACAGAGGAGAGACGGCCACATAATCAGGGATGCAGAGCCTAGAGCGAGGAACTCCAAGTCAGGGAATGCCATGGTCAGGGGCCACCAGAGCTAGGATGAGGACAGGAAGTTCCCCGGGGCCTTCACATAGAACGTGGCCCTGTCATGACCTTGGTTTTCAATTTCTAGACTCCTGAACTGTGAGAGGAGACACTTTTGTATTCTCACCCCCCACCCACACCCATGTCTCAGTCTGAGATCTCAGGGGTGGCTCACAAGTCAGGCACAGGTGGGTCCACGTCCCAGCCTGTCCCGTCCTAGCTGTGTGACCTGGGAGAAGCCCCTTCATGTCTCTGAGCCCCAGTTTCCTCATCTATGAAACAAAAAACCACCTGCCCCAGCAAGGACCCTAAATGGGCAGCATCCCACACATGGACAGGTCTTGGAACAGCACAAAAAATGTCTGTCGAGAGACAAAATGATTGTGATTGAATTGGGGCTCTGCTCTACAGACTGGCACTCCAGAGTCCGTGCTGTCTGTGTGGCCTGGACCACCGCTGCACCTCTCTGAGGGCTTGCTTGTCTGTGGCATCAGGAAGTGACAATGTTTGCAGCTAGCTCTTAGCACGTCCTCCTGAGGCCAGGCGCTGCCACCCTGCCCTGCCCCCTTTACATCTGGGAGTTGTAGGGACACTCCCTAAAGTCCCACAGGGAGGCCATAAATGGGACCTCTGCTGCTGAATGAGCAGAACCAGGAGCCAGTGTCCCTTTTAAGGCTTGGCAGCACTTGGGACAGCTCAGGGGCAGCGGCCCGGCCCTACTGCCTGCACCCTGGGCCACTCAGTAACCGAGAAGCTTGACAAAGCAGCTAGATGAACTGCTTTATCTGAGCACAGGCGAGACCTCTGCAGGGAGCTCAGGGCAGGCTGACCAGGCCTCTGCTGGCTGCTGTCCAGGGGAAGGAGAGGGCTGGACAAGCGCTCCCACATCTAGCCCCACGGTACACGCCCGGGGCATAGCCAGTTAGAGCCGGGTTGACCTGAGGATTGTCTTAATCCACTCAAGAACCCTTTGGGGGCTGCAGACTGCAGGGAGGGTGACTGATTTCCAGCAGGGCACCAGCCTCCGCCGGTCACCCTCCTCTTGCACACCATCTCCTTGGATCTTCCTGCCGGCAGAGCTCCCTGCCCCTCCGCCGCCACTTCTCGGCTTTGAAAGCCCAGCCCCAGCCCCTGCTCTACCCAGAAGGTTTCCTGGAGTCTCTGCTGACATCCTCTGTCCTCCCCACAGTATGGCTTCAAACTTCTCCTCCCACACCACCTTCCACCACGATTCAATTAACAAACAGTCTGACTGAAAGCTGGGAACAGGGATACACGGATGGGTGGACGACGTTATTCTAGGAGACCCACGACCCCTGGGAGAACTGCCAGAGAGTCAGAGGAGATGTTTGAAAGACAAACGGAAACTTGGGAGGTGAAAAAACAGGCCAGGGATCCCCAGGTGGAGAGTCCAGCTCAGTCAAAACCACGTGGGCAGTGGGGCTGAGAGCAGCAGATCCTGGGGCAGAGCAAGGGTCACGGGGACAGTATCAGCATTTGGGGACGAGGCTGGACAGGTGCCTGGAGCCTGGATCACCAGGCCAAGGAGCTGCAGAGATCCCGGGAGGTCAGCCCAGCACAGGTGTGCACATTCAAGACTGAGTTTCAGAATGTGGCTGCTGGGCGGGTCTTCCCTAAGGCCCAGAGACCCAGGAACTAGCGGGGGACCAGCACATACTGGGGTGTTGCACAGGTCTCAAGCCCAGGTGTATGAACAACAGCCTCAGAATAGAATAGAAGGGGACTGGTTTGGATTGGACCAAGTAGAACTGGGCTGCGCTGATTGAAGCTCTGACCCCCTTCCCTGCCCCGGCTCATGCCAACCTCCACGCCCGGCAGCAGATCCTGCTGGGACAGGGAGCAAGACTGTCCTCACAGCCCCCTGAAGTGCTGGGATGCAGGAGGGACAGGTGTTCTGCTCACCTTGAGGTCCCCAGAGATGTTGGCCCCTGCCAGGATCCCGGTGGCCGAGGGGAAGAAGATGGAGAACATCCCGAAGAAGCTGCCATCAATGCCCCTCCAGTCGGGCACCAAGTTCTGAACAAAAATGTCCCCTGGAACACAACCCTGAGTCAGGGCTGCCTGGACCGCGGGGCTGTATAGGATTAGCCAGGCAGGCCGTCGACTCCCCAGCAGCTTCTAGCTGAGGGCGAAGGGGAGCCCGTCCTCCTGGTGCCCCACAGTGGGCCAGGTCTGTGGACAAACTGTCCCCGTCCCCAGAGCCATGGCCAGGGACCCCAAACTTCACATACCCCGGTAACTGAAGAAGCCCTTGGAGGCCTTGTCCTCTGATGGGGGTATCAGGGTCCCCACCAAGTAGTTGGCAAAGGAGACCATAATGACAAGGAAGAACAACACCTGGGCCTGGGGGAGAAGGACCTCGAGGTGAGACTGCAGTTCCGCATCTTCCGGGGGCCCCACGGGGGGATGTGCCCACCCCTCACCCCGGCAGACACTCCTGGCCACTCCCGGCCATTCCACAGTAGGCCTGTTGGAGGAGCTGGGATACAGCAGCGGGCAAGGTGGCCCCGGCCTCTTGTCTTGGCTGATGGGTGGGATGAATTTAGAGCAGAAACAGGAGTGTGATGGGACTGAGTTGGGGCTACTTGAGCAAGGTGGCCTGGGGAAGTGACGCCAAGGAGAAGACTTTTTTTTTTTTGGTGCCAGGGATTGAACCCAGGATGCTTCTCCCCTGAGCCACATCCCCAGCCCTTTCTACATTTTATTTTGAGACAGAATCTCACTTAGTTTCTAAGTGCCTTGCGAAGTTGCTGAGGCTGACATTGAACTTGTGATCCTCCTGCCTCAGCCTCTCGAGTCCTGGGATTACAGGCGTGCACCACTGCACCAGGCTCAAGAAGACTTTTGAGCAGATGCATAAAGGAGAAGGATGAGTGAGCCTGATCTGGGATTAAGTTGGTGCTTGGAGAAAGGGATCAGAGGGCCACAGACAGGAGGCCCAGGGCGGGGTCCTGCCTTGCCTGTGGGCCCCTTCTGGCTGAGTCCCAGGATGTAACCCAACACTTCCTTATTTCATATACTGAGCCTCTGACTCATGGTTGGACATGAGACTCAAATGAGCCTGTTTTGCAGCTGCACGTGGCCTGAGGCCAGGTTCTGGCCACACAGGAGCAACAGGGGCAGCTCTCAGCTTGAGCCATCAAGGAAGGGAAGGGGCTCTTCCCTTCCATCTCGCCCTTCTTCCCCCTCCCTCTGCCTGGACTGTGGGCAGTGTGAGGGCAGCCACCATGGACCAGGAGAGCCACTCTCCAGGGATGCAGAGGCCACAGAGGGGAGGAGTCTGGGGGTCCAACTACCCCCGTGGAAGCCTCCCTGCTGGCCCTGGACCATGTCCACCTGGACTGTTGCATGAAAGAGAATCAAAGTCCCTCTTGTTGGAGGCACTGCTAACTTGGGTCTCTTTGTCATAGCAGCAGAACTTGGAGCCCAGCTAATACAGATAAGAAGGGCCAGAGCCAGGGCTGACCTGCTTCTCTCCAGCCCCTCTCCCCCGGGCCTTCCTTACCTTGGACTCCCATTCCATGCCAGCCAGGGAGATGGCCAGCAGCACCGTGACGGTGGCCACGCCGATGATGCGGATATCGTTGATGGGGTCCACGATGGGTGTGCTGTACTCCTGGGGAGGGGACACAGGCTGCCCTCTGAACACCCCACTGCTCCAGACCCCTCCCCTTTGTGTGGGGTGCCCTCTGATAGCAAAATCCCATACAAGCACCTTCCGGCCCACAGTCCCCCAAGGTGGCTCTGCATGGGCCTGGACAACGTGGCCCCCAAGGCAGCACATGCCCCAAGAGGGCACTTGTGGGGATGGTCTTTGTTTGATGAGATCATCATTGTCACAGACCGTGGCTGTGGTCCCTGAAGGGTGAGACTGGGCTGGGGGGAGGAAGGATCCAGGCGGGGTTGTGGGTCCAGCGCCACCTCACCTGGAGCAGGTCCCGCACGGTCTCTGCGAAGCCCACCGTGTGCATGGCCACACCCACAGCGTTGGCGAAGGCGAAGATGAGGCCGATGGAGCCCCCCAGCTCAGGGCCCAGACTCCGGGAGATGAGGAAGTAGGTGCCACCTGGCAGGGAGGGCCGAGCCAGGAGCCAGGAGGCCAGAAGAGTCAGCCGGGGGATGGGGTGGGGTGTGCTTAGGGCAGGCCGAGGCTGAGGAGAGGTGACATGGGGCTCCCAGGGCAGGAGTAACCGAGGCCATCCCTCCTGGAACCCCCACCTGGAACCTCAGGAGCAGCCTGGGGCATCCCATGGGTGGGGAGCAGTTCAGAGTCCATTCCCAGGGTGGGGACTGGGGCAGCCTTCGAGAAGAGGAGCCCGGGACCCACCTGACTTGACCTTGCCGTTGGTGGAGATGGCCGAGATGGAGAGGCCTGTGATGGAGGTCACCATGACCGAGAGCAGGATGATGACCCAGGTCAGCACTGTGGGGGGGAGCCCCAGAGCTCAGTGGGGTTCCCAGGCGAGGAGCTCTGGGGGGACCTGAATCTGCCTACTACTCAGTGCCACCCAAGTCACTTCCCTCCTGAGTCTTGGTTTTGTCATCTGAAGAATGGGTCTCTACTTCCTGGCATATTCTGACTAGTCAGGGAGCTCATGATCCACATGAAAGGATTGCTATGTTGGAAAGGGCAGGCAACTTCCTTTAAGGAAGTGATCGATACCCCTTGATGAGCACCTCTGGGTGCCAAATCCTAGGCTGCTCTTCCTGCACCCTATAAACCCCACAGTGGCTCTGCAACAGGTACTACCACCAGCTCCATTTTGCTAATAAGGAGACCAAGGCTCAGAGAGGTTAAGAAACTTGCCCAAGATCACACAGCATGGTACAGAACTAGCTTCTGAACCTCTGTCTTCCAAAGGCAAGCCCCGAATCTGCATGCTGTGCTGTAGAAATTGGCTCAGAGAGGTTAAGTGACTCACTGAGGCCGGGCAGGGTGAGCCCTGGGACGGCTGGCTGCAGGTCTGTTGAGTCTGTGCCATGCCATCCACGCTTTGGTCCCTGAAGGGGTCCAAGGCTGTGCCAAGGAGGAGCATGCCTGGCCTGTGGTCTCTGCAGCACATGTTCAAGCCTGCTCCCAAGGGGCCTGGGAGGTGGAGGACCAGGACTCCCTCCGGGTCCTTTTCCCCGAGGGGCACTCACCAATGCCCGCCTGCGCCGTAATCCAGGGGAGCCGCAGGTAGAGGATCACACCCCAGATGTTGAGCATGCAGCGGATCTGAGAGGAGAGTGAGGTCAGAGGACCCTGGGGAGCTGATACCCCAAGGCCCAACACACGAATCCCTGTCCCTGGTCATGGCATGGCCCTGGGCTGCTGGCTGCAGGACACCTGCGTCCCTCCTGTGCTTTTCCCACTCAGCAGGTTCAGTGGGGCAGAGGGGCAGGAGAGGACATCCACCTTCCTCTTGCCCACTCCTGTCCCCCACCCATCAGGGCCTACAGCATGATTGCCGCTCGCCTATCCCCAGCCCAGGAGCGTGTGCCCCCCAGCCCACCCTTGGCCCCAGTGGCCAGCTCTTGGCCCAGGATTGACATTCCAGGCCAGCCCAGAGAACGCGGCTGAATTGCTTCCCGCTCACAACAGAAATCAAAGCTCCTGCTGCGGTGACCTCCGCAGCAGGAGCTGAGATTTAAAGCCCAGCCAGAGGCCCCCATGGAGGCCCAAGTTCCAGGTGGGAGCGCCTGGTACGTCTTCGGTTCCACCAGGTTGCAGGGCGGGTAGGGACATGCAGTTTGTACAACTGGGGAGATTTCCCAGGTCCTCTCTCTGCTCCGAGATGCTAAAGAGGACCACACCAGGCTCTGGCCGACCCAGCTCAGGAAGGAGACCCAGGCTCTGAACCTCTCTGGGGGTCGGAGGAGGGCTTGGGGTTTAGATGGAGAAAGAACTTCACAGCCAGTGACAGTGGGCAGGGTTAAGAGGAGAACCTGGCCTGCCGCCCCCAGCGCCAGGCCAGAACTTTCTCCTGTAGACCCCGTGTGGTCCCCTCTGCAGAGCCCGTAGTGTCCTCCAAGGGAAAGTCAACGTGGTTATCTTGCATCTGCAGCAACCTTTCCTTCCTCCTCAGGAAGGGGAGTGGGAAAAAATCAAAACCCCAAACCCACGATTGTGGCCTGTGTTCGTGCTGCCATCTGGTGGCATGTTGGGGACACAGTTTTTTCCTACTAACTCCCACAGGCCTTGATCACATTCTCATTTAAGGCTCATTTCACAGATGAGGAAACTGAGGCCTCGTGGTTAAGTAACTTGCCCAAGGCCACACGACTACTGTGGCCAAGTGTAGATCTGCGTCTCAGGACCTGGGACAGAAATGGGGGGAGGAAAACCCAGAGAAAAACTGAGGTCACTGTCCTGATAGGGAAACTGAGCTCCAGACTGGGCCCTGGGTCTGCTGCCACTCACGTGTGGGGCCCAGAGCTCCACCCTCCCCCTCACCCCACTCACCATCACACCCTTGACCCAGCCGAAGCGCACGGGCTCCCCGGGGCTCTTGTCACTGTTGGTGCGGGCCTCGTCCTCCACCAGCCCGTCCGTCATCTCGTGGCTGGGCCGGCTGTCGAAGGCCAGGGCATGCAGGTGGCTGCCCTCCTGCTGGGAGCCCAGAGCCCACAGGTCAGGCGGGCAGCGAGCTGTGCCACCACGCCACGTGTCACAGGCCAGCAGCCCCCAGCACGGCTCACTGCACACAGAGCTGCTCCCCGGATTTTACAAAGCTCCAAACAGAGGAGGAGCCACCAGCCCTGGAAGCTCTGGACGCCTGTCGGTGGTGGCACCTCCTCTCCGCTGGGGAGCAGTGGCCTTGGGGCAGAGCAGACTGCACACAGCCTAGGGCTGGGCTACTGTTACCCCAGGGAGGTGAAACCACTTATCCAGGGCAAGGTAGGTCCCCTAGCTTGTGCCCCCTCTGGCAGCTCTTCTCTGGGCTTTTCTTCCCAGCCCCCCACTCAGAGGCCCTGCATGGGACAATGGGGCCTCCACCTCGGAGGCCAGGATGGAGGTTTGCTCTGGGGACAGAAGGAGTCCTGCAAGTTGAGCAAGTCTCAGCCCAGAACCAGAATGATTCTGCCCAATTGTCAGATGGGAAAAGGGACACCCCACAGGGATGGACAGCCCAGCTCTCAGCCCTCCACCCTTGCCTGTCCCACTTCCCAGGCTGCACAAACTCCCTCTGAGTGCCTCCAGGGACTGGAAGCCCATTTCCTCCCTAGGCAGCCTACCCTTCTTTCGGTGGCCAGTGACTGGACAAGATGAATTAGAATATGCACCCTGAGCTTCACGACCCCCCTCTCTCCCACTATTTCTTTTGGACCTCTCTGACTTTGAGGAAGACACTTATCCTTCCCCACAGCACAGGTGACAGAACTGAGGCTCAGAGATGTTAGGTAACTGGGTCAAGGTCACACAGCAGGGAAATGGCTCATCTTCTGAGAGACGGCCCTTACCTTGAGGAAGGAGTGCAGGTCGGCCAGTGTGGGCCGGACCTTCCGGGGCTCCCCGGGCAGAGCACTGTCAGCGTAGTGCTCATAGGCAGGGACTGCATCCATGGTGTTGTAGCCAAAGGTGCGCATGTGGAAGGTACTGCCATGGGTCAGGTGGCTGGGGTGGCTACTGTCATAGGCTGCTGGTGGCAGGGGCTCATCGCCCCCCAGGAGTGTGCTGATGGTGAAGCGCCCTCTGCACAGAGCAGGGTCCCCGGGCGTCTCCATGGTGGGCAGTTGGGCCATTGTGGCTCTGGGTCTCAGGGAGGGGTCCAGGGTCGGCAAGGACAAATGGGGTGGCTTTATAGGCTGGGCCGTGGCAGGGAGAGGGCGGGGAGGTTGGCTCAAACCGCCCTCAGCTGGCCAGCAGGGTCCCCAGACAGGGTGGGAGGTGGAGCATGTGCCCACTGCCGCCCCGGCCACCGTTCCACCATGGACACAGGGCCCCGCCCCAGACCAGCAGGACGGGGCCACCCAGAGATACCCACTGAGTCCTGGGGCAGCTCTTTGGAGTCTGGGGGCACTGAGATCCTCAGCCAGGACCAAGGAAGGAGCAAGCAACCACCAGAGAGGACCCTGGGGGGACCTAGAGATGGCCTGGGGGTCTGAGAATCCCACCAAGCAGGCTCACAAACCTCTCGTTGTGGGGCGTGATATTTATTTTGATGTATTTAATATTCTTAATACATGAGTGGAACATTTAAATGAATGTGAGACAGAAGCCTCCCTGCTCCAAATACCAAAGTCTGTCCTTCCACAGACGTCTTAGCATCCAGAAGTCATTGTGTGCAAGCAGCCCCACCACCTACAGCCACCAGCAGACACATGCGCCCTGAGGGCTTGGGGCTGGTCAGCATCAACCACAGAGGCACACTTCCCTGGGTGCTGCCTGCAGGGCACAGGTGGGAGCCGGAGAGCCAGCACTTCCCTCCCCAAAGCCTCCCCACCGAGGGGGGAGGTGCGCCAGGCTGGGCCAGGCTGGGTCCAGTTTTGCCAGTCCCCTGAGGCCACACCTTAGATGCACATTGGCAACGGAAGCAAGCCCTGGTCACCAGGGACACCTGAGGCCCACCGTGGGCGGACAGTGGTTGAATTTGAGCTGCAGAGGGTTGAAAGATTGGATCAGGGTTTTAAGAGATGAGATAGATGGAGGCTTGGTGCGTCCCCAGAAATGAAGGACATATTTCTCCAGCTGCTGCAGGACTGTCCACCCCACTGCTTCCCCTCCCCCATGGCTACGTTTCCCCCAAGAGGAGGGCATCCAGTGACTGACGGATGTGGGGCAGAAAGGTCTGGCTCCCTGCACTGGTTCCCTCCAGGACACCCAGCTCCCCTCAGGTCAGCTGAGGCGTGGCGTCTACACGGCAGCCCGCTTCTCCTCTGCCTGGTGCTACTTCCCTCCTTCTGCCCACAGGTACTGACCTTAGAGCCCTCCCTGGTGGGGGCCCTGAGCTCGACCTGTCTCCGCCTGCTTCTGAAGGGGGCGGGGCTCTCTGCTCCCAAGAAAACCGTTGATCTTTGTTCACCTCTCCAACAAACCCTTACTGACCATCCTCATGGACGGAGGTGGGAGCCTGGGACATGGACAGGGCACTGTTCTGTGGAGTTAGTGCAGGCACTGGACATGGATATGGTCCAGCCCAGCTGTGCTGCTAGCACAGCAATGAGACAGGTCTTGGAGGAGGGTCAGGGTGGGGACAGCCAAGGAAGACTTCCTGGAGGAGGGGGCCCCTGACCTGAGGATGAGCTGATCCTACCAGAGACAGGAGACAGAGGGAGGCCAGAAGGCCACTGCCTGCTCTGTCACCTAAGCTCTGCTCATACTCAGGCTCCATTTATCCCCCGGAGAAGACAGAGGGACACGCTTTCCTTCCCTTCCTCACCCCGCTCCCAGGGACTCTGAGCCCCATGAGCTGCATGAACTGATTGGAACTTAGAGAGGCTCGTGCTGCCCCTTGCTGCCCTGGGCCAGAGAGGCACAGGATGGGCGCGCCTGGCCATGGGGCAGGCAGAAGGGGCAGGTGGGTGTGCTGGGACTATGTTGGAGTCACTGGATCAGGGGGTCACTCTGCAGGATGAGGATCCAGGAGGCCCACAGAATCACAGAGGAGTGCACACACCTTGGCGCACTTTCTAGCAAGGATTCATCCAGCTCGCTAGGACCTGGCCTGTTGTGTTCGGTGACAATCCCGGCAACTAGACCAGCTCCATAAATGCTTGTTGAATATACAATGAGGCGACCCAGGGCCAAGGAGGCCAAGGGCAGCTGCTGTGGACACCAGGGCTGACAAAATCTTCCCAAAGGAGGTCATACAAAGGCTCCACTGGGTCCCCTGGCCCGGGACCCTGCCTCAAGTTGGCCGTTAAGAGGTGAGCACAGGAAACCCAGACCAGACCTCCATGACACAAGGTCACGAGCACAGTGCGCCTTTTTGCAAAGTTCATGTTCACCACGTGAAGTTTGTAACGCATCTTCCCGGTTCTTGGTAACACCTCGGCTCACCCACCCTCCTTCCCCGGACTTCCAGCCCCTCCCTCTTCAGGACCTGTCCCTAGCCCCATGCCAGCAGCGGAAGGGCTAAGAGCCAGAAAGCAAAGACTCCAGGCCAAGGACTCCAGGCTCCGTCAATTTTGTACCTTCTGGGCAGGCTCCACCCTGGTCTTGGGGGGAGAGGACTTGTGGGTCCCCTGCCTGCTGAGTTCTCATTCCCTCCCTTGGGGCTGGCAGGGAGTTGATGGGGAGCAGATCTTATCGCCCTGGGGCCCTTAAACTGCCATTGACCGGCAGAAATCAGCTTCCCAGCATCCCCCACACCATTCCCACATGCCTGCCCCTGGGCAGCTGTGGAAAATTCCTGATAAGGATCTCAAGAAAGGATGTGGCCAGGGCTGGTTTCCCGCAGCCCTGGGGTAGGGACAGAGGAAGAGACCACGAATTTGCTGAGTGACCTTGGGCAAAACATTTCCTCCTCCCTTGGAAAAAACCTGGTGTGGGATCTCAGCCCTGCAGGGAGCGGGTGCTGCTGGGAGCAGCTTTTCCTGCCCCTCTACATCTCCCTGGGGTGGGAGGGGTTTAAGCAGAAACCCTCAAGGGGCTTACCAATAGAAAAGGCTAAAGGGGCTTTCTGACACCTTGGCCCAAACCACAGGACCCCCCCCAAGGAAGGAGATTCTTTTTGTTTGTTTGTTTGGTACCAGGAATTGAACCGCAGGTGCTTAGCCCCTGAGGCACATCCCCAGCCCATTTTTAAATTTTGAGACAGGGTCTCACTAAGTTGCTTAGAGCCTCCTCACTAAGTTGCTGAGGCTGGCTTTGAACCTGTGATCCTCCTGCCTCTGGAGCCACTGGGATTATACGCTTCCCCACTGTGCCCAGTTTAAGAAGGGGATTCTTGTGTTTGAATAGAATTTAACTGATAGGAGAAATGCTCACAAAAGTGCTCTTCTTGATGGAGAGGGGCTGGGGGCACCGTGCTGGGTCACACACGGTGCCAACCTTGCAGAATTCAGCTTCCAGGAGACCCTACAGGCCAGGTGGGCCCTGGAGCCCTCAGGGTCTGAGACTCCTCAAGTCCTGAGCAAAGCCCTGGGATTGGCTGAAGGTAGTCAGTTTCTGGGTGACACTGAGCAAGTCACTTGATCTGGGTGAGCTTCTGCAGCAGCAAACCAGAAGTGACACCTACATGGAGTGCCAGGCAGCTCCCACCCACCAGCATCTTCCTTCCCCTGGCTGAGTGAGGTGGGGCCCCTCGCCTCCCTTGGTTCTCAAAAGAAAAACAGGGCAACCAAGGACCCAAAGACTCAGTGGTCAGAGAAATCCCTAGAAGTGACCAGCCCAGAGGCAGGACTGGGGCGAGCCCAGGACGACCTGCTGCAGCATCACAACCTCCGGGCCTCCTGTCTGTGGCCACAAAAGCACCACAGCATTTATCATGCCCCTTCTGTATACAGGCCCTGGCTCTTACTGCGTAGCCTGACAGACCAGCAAGACCATGCAACTGGCCAGCAGAGAGGGAAGCCAGGAGGGGACACAGGGCAAGGAGGAAGGAGGCTGGGGCCAGGCACGGTCCTGAGGGAAAGATGTAGTGGGACTGGAGCGCCCAGTGCCCTGGGGAGGAGGGAAGAAATGGCAGGACACAAGGCTGAAAGGGGTCTGGTTGTTTCTTCATTCTGCCATATTTATTGAGTGCCTACTGCATACCATGCCCCACATTAGGCAAAGAAGGCACCACAGGGAACAAGATAGACCCTGCCCGCTGGGAGCTCACACTCTAGTGGGAGAGACAGACAATAAATAGACGTCCCTTATAATACGTTTAGTGATGATTGCTATTAAGAAGACAAAGCTTCTTCCTAGGAGGAGCATTAGGCCCCTCTGAGGGTGGAAAATGAGAGCTGAGCTCCTACAGTGAGGAGGTGCCACAGGGCTTTGGACTGGGCCCTTGGCAGGAGTGTCTTGGACTTCAGGAAGAGCACTGAGGACCCTGTGACTGGAGCAAGGACCAGGGAGATGGGTTTGTCAGTGGCCTCGTAGGCCAGGGTGAGGAGTTTCATACTGTTGAGTGATTTTTCTGTCAGGAAGCCACTGACCCAGGGAGACCAGTTAGGGGCCACTGCAGGTGTGCAGTGGTGGGGGCCAGGCCGTGGCTCTGGGGGGCCAGAGGCAAGGTCTATCCTGAAAGCAGGGACAGACCAGCACACAGACTCCAGTGAGCAGGGGTTTGTGGGGAGCAGGGAGCTGGGAGAACAATGGTGATACTGTTTCCAAGTAGGGAGCCTTGAGGAAGGGCCTTGGCTGTCAGGGGGGAGCTCAGCTTTGCCCAGGGGTGCAGGCCCCATCTGCTTTTGGAAAGCTGACAGGTCGCAGTGGTGTGGTAAACGGTCAAGTCTGAAGAAACAGGGCCCTGGAGACGGCCGGAGGCTGCAGCGACAGCCAGGCAGGAACGGCTGGCCCGCTGAGCCGGACCTCCTCAGTTGCACTTGGACTTGGGACCCTACCCTGGAAACCCAGTGTGCCTAGTGGACGGGAGAGGAGCAGGCGTGGGTATTTTAAAGCCCCTGTGATTCTGAGGAGCAGCGGGACTGGGGTCCAGTGGGTGACAGAGATGCACCATGCCCACAAGCATGCCACCCCACCCGTCCTGTGTCCTTGCTCGCGACCAGGTCCCACGAGGCTCGCCTGGAGAGGATGGGTATGATGCAACCCTGGTGTCGTGAAATAGCCGGGTAAGAGGATGCGCTGCTCGTCGGCCTGATTCACAACACCAGCTGCAGCAGCCATACCAGAACGCGCCGGCCTCCTCCTCTGGGGCGTGGCTCCTCAGGTTTGGACACAGTGACAAGACCATGCAAGATCATCCCCAACCAGTGGCTGCTCCAGGTCAGTGCCACTCTGGGAACGGGTGTCTGCCCACGAGGGGCTCACAGACTTGGTGACAACAGGGAAGAGGGGACAGACACCAAACCCACATGGCGAGGAGGAGCAGAGCAGCAGTGCAGGCCCAGCCCAGGGGGCCTGGAAGCCAGAGCTGGGCGCCCCCCCAGCACTGGCGTCCCTGAGCCTTGCAGAGCACCCGGCTGTGTCTACTGCAGTCCTGGCCCTCCTACCTGGACAAGGTCACAGCAGCTGGACACTAAGAACCTTGAAGCTATGGAGAGCTAAAGGAAGATACGCATAAGTTGAGACATTTTCATCGTTAAAGAAAGGGCTTTTGGTTCCATTTTCTTCATGGATAGGCTTAATAAGGAAAAAATGCCCTGTTTAGTCAGGGTTCATCCCAGAGGTAGTTACAGGTATTACTCACGTATCAGACACATATGGCCACTTTGGAGGACATGCAGAAGAACAAGGAATGATCTCTGTCCTTGGGTGGGCACAGTTTGTTGGAGGAGGCAAGGCCAACAGGAGCCAGAACCCCGGCAAAAAGGCAGAAATGCCTGTATAGAATGCTATACAGGCTCAGAAAAGGGGCAACTTCCTCCTGCTAGGGCAGGAGATGTTTGAATTACAGTTACAATGAAGCAAAAAAGATAATTAAGAGGGACAGAGCCCAGTGTTAACTTGAAGCTTCCTGGTGGCCAAGGCAAATGATCAGTAGTCACTATCTGATAAAAGAGTGAGTCTCAGTTTTTTTCTCTCTTCCTCTTTTCATAAAACAGATCTCCACCAACCCTTTATACCTCGATTCAGGCTTAATCCAATCCAGGAGTGGTCTGAGCTCAGCCCCCGCTGCATCAACACAAACCGAAATGGTGATTTTAATAAAAATTCAGTCCTGTGGTAACAGATTTGAACCCCTGTTACTGTACCCCGATGACTGGCAATGTGCTTCCCAGGAGACCCTGAAGTCAAATGCACTCTCTCCCCTCCCCTAGTCTTTCATTTAAAAATGTACCTTCAGCTTTTCTGACCTTATGGGAGGCATTTTTTTCTTGAACACAATAGGGCAAACATGGTTCTTCGGCCCAATATTGAACCCCACAGGAGCCTTTCTGGCCAGAATACTCTAATAGACTCTTAGCAACTAGGAGCCTAGATCCTGTTCCTGCAGCAGGGCCTGGGGTGAGTCTCAGAGCTATTTTTAAAAGCTCAGACCCACCCTCTCCGTTCCCCAGCTAGGCCTCACCCTGGACACACAGTGGGTGGGAAGAATACCAAGTGGGCCGGCCTGGCTCTGCACCATCTACTTAAGGACCCATGAGCTTCAGTTTCAGTGTCTGGCAAATGGAAAACATCCCATCCAGTCAATGGGCTTTGTGATGACCAAGGGTGGGGGACTTGTGAGAGAAGCATTTTGGAGGACATTAGGAGCTCTGTAAATACAAATTAAAAGAAAAAATGGGGGTGGGAAATGAAAAGTAGGAGAAAACCAGCTCATCCCTGCTGGTTTGGCTGGTTTCGTGTGTTTTCTGGTGAAGGACAGCTGCTAAGATTTATTTTAAAAAAATTTTTTTTAAGCGGGACATGGGGAAGAGTCAGGGCAAGAGCTGCTCAGGATCAGAAGGTGAGACAGAAGGGGCTGGCTCTAGCTCTCCACAGTCACCGGAGCTCGGGCTTTGATATAAGCTATAGGTAAAAGCAGAAAATGTCACCCCTTTACCAGATACTTGAAAGAAGCTGCTCACCTCCTCAAGGTCCCAAGGATCATCGCCAGTGGTCACCAGCACTCAGGAAGTCACTTGTGCTTGAGCTGCATTTATGCTACCGTAAGGGAGGGCGAGGGGTCTCTGCTCCTGACTGGGACCACAGGGGACCCTCGAGCTCTGGCTGGGTGCAGGTCCTGCAGGCAGCATGTGAGCCCCCCCACAGCAAGTTTGAGAAGGTGCATGTGAAGCAGTAGGGGTCTTACCCCAGTGAGCTCACAGTTCCCGGAGCACTGCAATGACAGGGCTCGGGACAAGCCCCAATCAAGTCATGTCCCTGCCAATATGGTCAGCGGAGGCTGGGAGCAGGCAGACTCCAGGAGAGCGCATCTTTAGTTCAGGGGCAGGGATTCATCCCAAGTTGTCAGGAGTGTGTTTGCTGTGGCTTCTTGAAAACGTGACCTTGACTCCCACAGGCACACTGACACTCTACATCTTATGAGCAATCATGTTGGGTGGGGGACAGAGCTTTGCAAGCAGGCCTACTTCACCACTCCCTACTTTCAGCATCAATAAGGGCTCCTTCTCTGGAGGGCATGAAAATCTCCTGTGGGTAAAAAACAGCCATCGGCACCCAGCCCTAATCCAGGCCAATGACGTCATAAACTCTGGAGGTAGGGGCATGGAAATCAGGAGTGATTATAAGAATCAGAGTGATTCGAATATGTTACTTGGTGCAATAACCACAGAGCTGGAGAATAAGCCAAAGGAAAGGAGGTGTGTTGAGCAGAGCTGCTCCTCTGGATAAAGGAAACGCTAGTTATTTTCTTTCTTCCTTTTGCAGTGCTGGGGATTGAACCCAGGGCTTCACACACATTAGGCAAGTGCTTTTCACTGAGCTATGCCCTCATTTCAGGAATGGTGATTTAATTAAAAAACTAATTTGGCCAGGCACAGTGGTGCACACCTGCAACCCCAGCATCTTCAGAGGCTGAGGCAAGAGGATCCCAAGTACAAGACCAGCTTCAGCAACTTAGCGAGGCCCTAAGCAACTTAGCAAGAACTCTACAAAATAAAAACAAAAAAGGGCAGGGGATGTGGCTCAGTGGTTAAGTGCTTCTGGCTTCAATCCTCCCTGCCCTCCAAAAATCTTTCATTTTGAGCTGGGCGCGGTGGTGCATACCTGTAATCCCCAGAGACTTGGGAAGTTGAGGCAGGAGGATAGTGAGTTCAAAGTCAGCCTCAGCAACAGTGAGGTGCTAAGCAACTCAGGGAGATCCTGTCTCTAAATAAAATACAAAAAAGGGCTGGGGATGTGGCTCAATGTTTGAGTACCCTCGGGTTCAATCTCTAGTACCCACCCACACACACATAAAAAAATTTTCATGTTGTAAAGAGTTTTAAAGAGCTTTCTTCTCCTTCTTCTGTATGCATGAGTTTATAAGCTGCCCACCAGCATTGCCTTTGGACTGAATTTACTGCCCAGGGCAACAGGCAGCCTTGTGACTGCTGGTTTCCACAGACAAGTGTGTGCCCCAAATCAGACACCCCTGACCCATCTCTCTCCTCAGGGGCCACATGCACTCAAGGGCCCCCTGACCCCCACACACTCACCTTGAGCAAGGGACATGCCTAGGGGCAGCCTTCCAGGATGGGCTGAACACGAGGCCTGCGACCACCAACAGCCCCTCAACTCACCTGAGTCCTGTTGTTTGTCCTACTTCAAGGTCTTAGGAGAGGTTAACAGCTCTCCTAAGAAGCAGGCCAGCTGAGGCCAGGCCAACAGGAGACCTGGGGCTCTCTGCACCCACACCATGTCTGCAGGTCTGGGTCCTGACCACTTGCACACAGAGCCTCATACCCAGCTTCTAGGAATCCTGCCATCGATATTCCTCTTTATGTGTCCCCTTCTTGTGACATTTCTTAATGTCACTGCACTGTGTCTGTTTATGTGCTTATCTCTTCCCCTTCCACGCAGTGAGCTTGAGCAAGTAGGGACTTCACTTCAGTCTCAGAAGTCACCATGTGCCTCGCCCCAAGGCCCTGGTGGGTGCTGAGTGGATGAGTGAGCGGGTCCTTCAGGCAGCCAGGGGCGGGGCCATCTGATAGGAAGAGGCCCTGACTTTGCTCACTGGGTAAAATGTAAGCTCCCCGAGGGCAGGGCTCTCAGTTTAGTTCGCCACTGTGTCCCTAAGTTCTGGAACAATGTGTGGTTTAGGGAGGCCTTCAAACATTCTCCACTTAGCAGTCACTGAATAAACGAGAACCTCAAGTTGAATTTGACACATCAATGTCACCCAAGAGCAAAGTTTTGGTTTACCTGCTTTTACATACTCTTATCTCCTCACCCCTAAGACAGAAGCCAATTGCAGAAGCCAAATGGCAGAGGACACACTTTTGGCCTTAGAGAGCATCTACATGAAGCAGGGAGCAGGATGGCCAAAACTAACTTTTGCTTGTTGAGGTCTGCTTCATGAAGGTACCAGATGATTTGTACAAAGCACCTTAACCTTCCCTGTCCCTGAGGGAATGGAGTCAAGTGTCCCTGCTTTCCCAGGGGCAAACTGGTTCAGAGTGATTAAATGACTTGCCCTCAATAGCACCATTACAAGGGCTGAGGAACAGATTTTAACCAACCTCCAGTCGGCTCCGAAGCTGGACTTCCAGTCCATATCTCCTCAGGACACAGAGGCTGAGGCCGGGGGGCTGCTGCCCTGCTGGGGCCTGCCTGTGCAGTCTGAGCCTTTGTGCTTTGAGAGCCTCGGGTCTTGAGCTGCAGCCCAGGGCTCCTCAGCGGGTTCTGCCCCAGCATTGCTGAGGTTAGTTTTCAGCTGAACTTCTGGGCAGTTGGTGCTTTCTGATGTTAATGACCACTGCTGCCACCAGAGGGCCACATCCCAAGCATTTGCTTTTGAGGAAACAAAGTGCCCTTTTTAGTTTGCCTTAAATTTTCCTAAAAATGCCAGTCAGCTGATCTGTCAGGCTGGTCAGGACGAAAGCTCACACCACAGTCCTGTCCCAAATGGGAAGGTCGGGAGGTGTGAGGGTGATGCCACCAGGCTGGTACTGTCTGGGAAGGAGGCATTTGGGGCAACGGAGAAAAGACTTCCCAGTCTGTCTCCCACAGAAAGACCACTCGCTGCACCAGCCCGGCCAGCACCCGCTCTACGGGACTCTGGGGCCCGACTTCCTGCCCTCATTTGTCTTCATATTTCTCTGCAGTGGTTCACTTCTTGGGGCTTCTGTAGAATCCTGACCATTTCTAGAGAAGAGCAAAAGGGTCACTCGTTTTGGGGTGACCAATGGCCCTCTGTCTTCCCTTGCTCCTTGGGTGGCACTTCCACACTGTGTGAATCACACAGAACCTCAGCCCACTGAGGAGCCTGCAGCAGTAAGAACCCTGGATGATCAAGCGTCCTCACCCTAGAAGCCCCTCTTCATCTGCCTACCCACCTCCATGTTGTCCCCTTGATGGCCACACCTTGCCAGCCCAGCTCCAGGAGGTGCTGAGAGCCCCCTTGTTAATCCCGACATCAGCCCGAGGAGCACTTGTCTGACTCCCAGACGACTCATCAGGAAATGGCTTCCCAGAGATCCCAGAGGCCTCACCCAAGCTGAGGACCCCATGCAAAAGCCATGTGCTGAAAATTCTGTGCAGTCCCTTCAGGGACGGCACTCAGGCCACTGGGCAGCTGAAGCTGAGTCCATTCAGGACTTCTCATCAGGGTCTCCCCAGGTGGACAGAACACTCCATCTCCAAGTCATTTGCCTATTCCCGAGCAGAACCCCATGCCCCAGATCCTAAAAATACCTGCCAAACACAGGGGCAGATACTGTCCGAGAGAACAGCAGACACCTGTCCCACTGTCAGGCCCAAGCCTCTTTACCACCCAACCAAACAGGGCCCCCCACTTCCGCACCTCCCCCAAGGCCAATAAGTGGCTCTCAACCCCCATTCAAAATGCTTCCCACTGAGGGTCCAAAATAAAGGGTCACAGATTTAAACTGCTCCCAGCCCTAGAATGTGTGCCACATGCTCAGCTCACCACCAAAACGCTTCCACCATCCCACAACCTCCAGTCAGAGCCCCACCTTCCCGAGAGAGGAGCTGCGCTCTGAGGCTGGCGGGGACAGTAAGACCTTGGGGCTGGACGGAGTCCTACACTCACACACGCCTTCCTTGATGCAGGGCCCGGGCAGGCCTTGGGAGCCTCCATGGAGTGGAGAAGCCTGGCTCATTTGCCCCCAGAGGCCAGGAAGGGGCACTTCACTACCTTCTGAGGAGCCCTCCAGGCTGTGCCTCAGCTAAGGAAATTCCCAGGAGAGAGCTTTCTGTTCCATTGAAGGACTGAACAGAGAGAACATGGCACTTTGGGAGAACATTCCAGAAATTTACTGGCTCTACCCAGAGGTGGTGGTGAACCATCCTAAACAAAGTAAATACAGAAGTTACCACATAGAAGGAACACACAGAACATGTAGCCTCTTCCACCCTGTCCTCTCTTCCCAAAGGTACCACACAATGACAATGTCAGAAAAGCAAAGATGAAAAAAGGAAAATAATCAGTTAAATAAAGCAAAGAATTCTCCCCACTGCCTTTCTGACATAGGAACTGACCAAGAAAGAAAAAGCTGTACTTTGCCTCTCCTCCCTCTAGACAGCAGCCAAGGTTAACGGGGCCCACAATTATCCCCTCCAGCCAGCCTGCCTGCCTGGCTCTCCAAAACGGAACCCCAGTTCCTGCCCTCTTCAAGAGCCTTCATATTTCACTGTCATTTCCGCCGCCCACAGAAGCACACAGTGCAGCAAATCTGGGTAATCCAATTTAGCTGGAGAGCTCCTCGAAGCCTGAGCCAGGCCCCAAACCTCCAGGCTTCGAGTGCCAGCAGAGGCACAGCCAGAGAGGATAGGGTAAAAGCGACAGAGATAATGAGAGCTTCCTTGTCCGTTTATTTGTGTCCTTTATTTGCTCAATCTGGCTTGGCTGAAGGGGCCTTACTTTCAGGTCACACAACCCTGGATACCATCTGATATACCCTGAATACCACCTGAGAGCCTGGAGAGACAGGTCTGCAGGGGTCACCAGAGCGGTTGCGGCACATCTGTTTTGAGGCTGGATACCTCCTCCAGGATCACGGGCTTTTTACTTCTTACTCAAATAGAAGCCAATGTTTGGGGTGAACTTTTTCACCCTCCTTGTCCCCAAGAAACATCTGTGTGAGGACAAAGGCAGCTGGAGTTCAGCACATGCAGCACAATGCAGGGTTTCTGCCAGCACCCCTCCTTTAGTTAAATATCTGGCCTTGGGCTGAGGCTGTAGCTCAGTGGTGGAGCACTTGCCTAGCATGTGTAAGGCACTGGGTTCAATCCTCAGCAACACATAAAAATAAATAAATAGCCCTGGTGCAGTGGCACATGCTTATAATCCCAGCAGCTTGGGAGGCTGAGGCAGGAGGATCGTGAGTTCAAAGGCAGCCTCAGTAACTTAGCAAGGCACTTAGCAACTCAGTCTCTAAGCAAAATATATGAAAGGGCTGGGGATGTGGCTCAGTGGTTGAGTACCCCTGGGAGAGAGGGAGGGAAGGGAGGAGGGAAGGAAGAAAGGAAGAAAGATAGATAAATATTGTGTCCATCTATAACTAAAAAAATATTTTTTAAAATCTGGACTTTATTACTACTAACAGTAAGTCAAATTTCCCACCTCTGCTTTGCAATGTGCTCCTTTGCCTAGGCAGCTCTGCAAGCATGTCTGAAGGATCAGCCTGCCTCTACCCAACATGGGGAAGCGTCCATTTCCTCCACCTTTTCTCAGACTGAATCCCTGCTAAGGACCCGAAGCTGAGAGAGTTTGAATCTAGGCCTGGGAGCTGGTCTGGAGGACAGGGGTGGGGAATGGCACTAGAGGCAGAGGCAGAGCATCTGCTCAAACATCTGCAGAGCCATCCAATGTGGGGCAGGCACACCTGGGGGTGTATTTCAAAAATTGAAGTTTAGGACAAAAATTTTCCTCCTTCTCAGATTAGTGACTTGGAATCACAAGTATCACCACTCAAGTGATCCTGGCAAAAAGGTGGACAGAAGAGAAGACCTGCTTTCTTAGATGCATGAACAACCCTGGGGTGGGGACAGGGCTTGGATGACCTTGGACATCCATCTCCAGCTACTTGGCATGGTCCAGACACACCTGCACATCTAACTAGGTAAGAGGAGACACAGATCTCCTGGGATGTCTTTGGAAACACTCCCGTAACTGGATTTAAATCTTTTCCCACTACTCTTTTCAGTTAAAACAAGTGGCAGAAAGATGTCTCTCCCTCCTGCCCCTGCCTGGTGGGTGGGAGGGATGCTGATACACACCATGAAACTGTCAGAAATGGGCTGGAAGCGGGATGACTTCTGAATTCAGACTGAAAGAATTAAGAATGGACCCTGAAAACAGTCTCGTTTTCCTGTTTTATAAGTTGATGACTTCTTCCTGATATTTCTGAAATGCAGATGCAAAAGCTCTATTTTACTAATGTAAAAATGGCCATTCCCACCAGGAATTTTATAGGCAACTCTTCCGCCCAAGGTGCTGTACAGTCCCCAATCCACCTTGGTGGCTGACTGAGGCTCAGCAGAGTCCACAGTCGGAGCAGGGGCCAGCAACCCTTTGGCAGGTCTCGGGCAACATGACTGTCTGGAGTTTTATTCTCTAACTCAGCACTCGGCACGCTCCAGGCACATGGTAAGAGGGAACACAGTGGCAGGATGGAAATGTAGCATGTGCTGTGAGACACCTGACGAGTTAGACAATCCTTCCCTTCTGATGCCAAACACAGACACAGGGTGGTGAAGCTCCCATCTAGGGCAGTAGGGTGTGGGAGCATCTATACATACTGTTAAACTTAAGGGTTCAGGCCAGGAGCATTCACTCAAGAAGAGCAGGTGAGGTGCAAATCCACAGATAGAATAGTCCTCTATTTTGTTCTGTTTCTAATCAGCAAATGCTGGACACTGTGGAAGGCTTGCTATTTGTGGCTTAAGGTAACTAAACCTAGGACTTAACTTGATGCATCACAAGAATAATACCAGAGGCTGCCAAATTGTGATTAACTATCAAGAAGATTTAAGTTCTTGGAGGGCAGGAGCTGGGTCTGCATTCTGAACCCAGGGTAAGCAGGCACTTCCCATCCTCGATGAGCCTTCCAGCTCACAAGTGGTAAAGCCAAAGAATTGGCTCTAATCAAGCTTACCAGTTCCACTTTCCCTCTGAAGTTGGGTGGCAAGCTGGCAAGCTTCTTAAAAAAAAAAAAAAAATCAAAGGAACATTCAGAACTGGAGAAATCAAATCTCAGATCTGAAAAGGATTTGGATCTCATCAGTACTCCCCCCACTTCCCTTTGTGTGTCTCCGTTGAGTTAATGATATGCCACTCTGAGATAGGCCCTACCCCTGTCAGACTCCAAGTGCCCTTGATTTTGTTAGAAAGATTAGAATCTCTTTCCTGGAAGGCAAAAGACTCCCTATGCCATTTTCTGTTAGTTCTCTGGGTGACAGTGACATCATGACCAACACACAGGAAAGGGATTTAGTTCTTAAAACGGGGAAAGGATGTCTTTTGAAGACTGAAAGAACTTTTGGGCCCCAGCTGCACGAGGAGACCTGCCAATGCTGTGGCCTTGCAAACTCAACCTACTTCTCCTCAGCTCTGCACAGATTCGTGTGGCTGCAGAATCCACCTGCAGGACAGCGCTGAGGCTGCCTTTGGGAGGCCTGGTCTTGCTGGTACGAATCCAGTTTTCTTACTCCTCCTACAAATGTCTCCTCTGAGCAAGGCCTCAGCTGCCAGCTGGCACCCACTTCCCTCCCCTCAACTCCCAGTGGGGCAGCTCAGGCCCAGCTGCTTTTATCCCCCTTCTGGTTTTAGGTGGCCTCTATGGGCCACAGGTACTCATCTCCTCTCTGCGGGATTGGGTGTGCAGTTCTCCTGTTTGGAGTCAGCAGAACTGCACCACGTGGAGCAAGACAAATCCGCAATCACTCCCGTGGGGTGATGGACAGGTAAGAGGTCAGTCATGGAGCACGTACACACTGAAACTATGAGAGCCTTCTTGCATCTATAGCATCACTAGACTTCCATCTGTAAGGAAGACCCAATATTAAAAAGTAAAATACTGAGTTACACTCCATGAAAAACTCACACACTCTTTAAAGCACTGTGAAAATAATAATTTGATTTGTTTAAGTCAGTACATATAAGCACAGCAAAACTTACTAAATCGGATTCCTTCCAGCACTCATCTTCCCAGACTTTCTGATAAAGCTCAATTTAAAGTGGTACCCAAAGTGAGAAGAAGGGACTACAGGAGGAGTGCAAAATGCAGCCCTACTGGCCCTCGGGCTACTCCCTTAAAGGAACATGGAAGCCAACAGCTGAGCAGCAGATGGCCCTATTATCTACAGGCTGGCTTTCCCAAAAGGCTAGGCAACAATTATATTAACAACTGGAGGATGGTGAGGGTGACCACATCCTGTGACAAAAGCACCTCTGGAGATACCCTCTGGGATCTCAGTGTCTTCCTGGGAAAGGGTCCACCGAGCAGAGCACTAGGGTCCCTTCACTAGCAGACAGTGGTCCTCACTTCCTATCCAGGTTAGTCCAGGGCTCTGAGATTTGGTAGTGGGAAAAAAAGTGAATGACAGGTGATAACTACTGCTCAGGGACCAAATACCCACATTAAGAATGTCACCGTGAGCTTGCCTGGCCAGTCACCTTCCTAAGGAAGGAAGGGAGGTCGGTCTTCCAAGCAGAGGAACTGACCACAGAGGGGGAAAGGGGGCTTAAAAGTCCCTTATCGGTTGCCTCTCGGGGAAAGGGCTGCAGGGGGGAAGCGAAAAGGCTGACCCCTTCCTCCAGGTCACAGACAGTGCCTGTGAACGTTTTCTTATGGTTTTTCCAGGCCTGAGCTTTTATCTCTAGTGGGATTTCAACAGAATAACATAGTAACTGATCCCAGAATCAGAGCAGGTTTGAGGGATGGTCTTGGACCACCAGGACTCTAAGACACACCCAAGAAGACAGAGGACAAATAGCACTTGGTATGTCACACACAAATCCTAGATCCTCTAAGCCCAAGGTTGTCTTTCACATTCAAACAGAAATGTGAAGATGCACTGCAACTGGATTAATAATATGGATTATTATAGCTAAATAAAAGTAACTCTTGAAGGCTTTGTTTCCTTGCTCATTTTGGGTAAATTTCTTTAATCATTTAAGATCAATTTATAGATACCTAAATAGCCTCTCATTCTCTGGCCCAAGAACTAGTGACAGCATTTTCCTCCATTAGACAAATAAAAATTTAAACAAAATTTCAAAGGAAAAAAAAAAAACAACCCAATGAAAATAAAAAGAATGTTGAAAAAAAATACAAATCAAAGGAATTTATTGGTGTTGACAAAAATACATGATACAAAAAACAAAACAAAACAACACAACAGAAACAAAACCAGAAACCCCAGCCCACTGGACCCACGCGCCTAATGTACCAGCAGTGTCCAATCCCAGGAGCCCCAAGGCATGCCCTTAATTCATGAGGACCTCCATCTGCACCAGCCTTGCATTGGTGTCCCCAGACGTCCGGTAGGGTATCATTCCAGCAAAGGTAATCAGGGCTCGGGCTTGACTTCGGAGTTGCTGAGAAAAAGGGGAGCAAGAGTAAGAAACTGGTCAACTTTTAGGTCAAGATAGTGGAGTGAGAACCACCTCCATGTTCTTCCATTCTCTATCCTGTGGTACCAAGGACAGAGCCTAGTGGGCAGAGGACAGTTCCACCTGCTACTGTCAGACTCCTTTGGTGTGCTGCAGGGTTAGCTAAGTTTGTCCACTGGGGCCCTGGTTCCATGGGGCGTCACAGGCTTTCTGTTAAGCACAAGACTGATGGGTCTGTCAGGAGAGCCACCTTGCCCCACCTCATGTGACTATTTCTGACACAGGCCTGAGCTTCAGAACTGCCCGCTCACGTTTTCTGAGCATCTCTGTCTCCTGGATGGGTTCTGTCCATCTGCCTCTACGAGGATTGAGCTTCTGAGGCCCCCATGAGGCACCTGCAACACCAGAGGCGAGGGCTGTGACTGTGGGCAGCCCCAAGTCCCCTCCTCTCCCCTTTTCCTTCCTTCTGTTCCGTCCCTTTCTCCCTCCTGACATGTGCTTGCCCTCCATTCCCAGGTAATAATATTAATGAACCCTTGGACTATTGTAGGAGGGAAAAAGAGGCCCCTACAAATTTAAACTCAGGTGTTCCAAAACAGAAAAAAAAGTCAAATTTCACTCTGCTTCCCAAGTGAAAAAAAAAAAAAAGAAACCCAGGAGAACAGCTTCAGATGACTTTGCCAAACCAAGATGGAAGGCCTGGGGTAGCCTGGGGTGCCCCATGCTGCAGTGCTGGATGCCTGTCAATAAGAAATGACACAGCGTCTGGACTAAACAGGGGCAATCTATAAACACCTTCTGGATCAATAGCACTTTTAAGAAAAATGAGAGACACTTGACACTTCCTAGATTTACTTCCTAGATTTTCATTTCAGAAAACTGAAAAGCAAACATTTTTTACCCAATATGTGAAAAAAATTGGCAATTGTGTATTCTTATTAATGTGATGAGAATACTCAATGAATTTCCTTTAAAAGTCAATCTTAAAAGTGTTTGGGCTTTTGTGCCTGATTTGGTTGCCTTAAACAAGTTCTACGGGGGTGTTCATGAAAAGGACCACCCCCCTGCTAGACAGCATTTCACTTTAAACCAGGAAACCACTTGGTCTAGCAGCTTTGATATATAAGCTTCTCCCCAGTCCTACTCACCCCACCCTTTCACAAGGAAAAAGAAGAATGGTGGGCAGGAGGAGAACAGAATGGTTCTGCTCACTGTATACGAAAACCAAGTGCCTAAAAACAGAGCCTGAACCCTATACTGAAGGTGCTGCTGTGACAGCTCCCTTCAGAAGAGAGACATGGCTGCCAGGCCACCAGCTCCTATCTGTAGGCAGGTCCTCCCTGACCTGTGCGCGGCTCAGAGCACCAGGAAGCGCCCACCATCTTAACCCTCATATCCACAGACACCCCTGCACTGGGTTCCTTCACCATAAACATAGAGGCCTGCCAAGGGTTGCACATGGTGAGCCCACCACGGTACACCCAGGAACAGGCTCTCATCTGCCTGAGGGTGAGGGGCAGACCTGTGATGTCTCTGTACTCTGGCGGACCAGCTGACCACTCAGTGGATCTTCTCTGAGCCTAGTCACCCATATTCCTAAATTTCTACCAGCATCCCCAAAAGAAGCTCTGTCAAGGACAGTGCCTATGGGGGCTGTAGACATCACTGGAGGCAGAAGGCAGGCTTGGCAGAGTTTCTAACTGCCCAAATCAGGTTTGGCTGTTCAACACTGTCCTGAGAGTCACATCAAAGGTTAAGTGGAAAAGTTATAGGAAAGAGATTTTAAAAATCCCCAATTGACTTCATGGCTTAACTGCATCAATTACCTCTGGTTTTTTTGTCAAATCAATTGGAGAATAGATTCTGTGTTCTATCAAACTGTTCTATCTCCCTTTCTACCTACCTATCTCAGTGTTCTACCTACCTGGGCTCACTGAAAGCCCCACAGGTGACAGAAGGGGTACAAGTTTAGGTGTCAGACAGACCCAGTTTCCAGACATAGCCCTTGCTCCTACCTACCACCTGCGGGGCCCACAGGGCAAGCAAGTTGCTTCTCCACTCCAGGCCTGTTTCCTGACCTAAGCTGGGGTAATAATGCTGTCCTAGTCACCTCTCTTGGGTCATTGTGAGACTCAGAAGAGAAGCAATTTACATTAAATTAATGTGTTGATAAAAAAAAATAAAGTATGGTTTTGATGAAAATGCTTACCAACGAGCTGAGACTTACAAAATGACCTTATAAATTAAAATGAGCAGAAAGTCCTGTAGAATCAACTATAAATTAGCATCTGTTTGATTTTCTTCAAAGGTGATATTTATAGATCTAGCACATTTTTTTTTTTTAAGCTTGAGAAGAGCAATCCTCCTGACCTGAGGTCTACCCAGATGCCACGTTGTAAGGGAAAAACATGGATTAGGGTCAGATGGTGTCCTAAGAGTGTAATGGATTTCCAAACCAGAAAGGTGGCTCTCAGCAACGTTTCTCACGAACGCTGGGATCTTACAGAGTCACGGTCCTCGATGACTCGCTGGGGCCTGGATGCCGAGGATGGACTGGTCCCCTTAAGCCTCTTAAACTGTGTGAACAAGATGTTCATGGTGGCAAGAAGAACTTCTGAGAGGTTGTGCCTGATCTATGCAGAGAGAAACACAGGGAGTAAGGAAAAGAGCCAGCAGCGAGTGGAGAGAGGGCGGCTGACTGCCTGTCACACCACATCTCACAGCTGCTGGCAAAGAGCCGGGATCACCAAGAAGCTGCCGATGGGGCTGGAGCGTCAAGTGTGACTGCGATCCCTGAGCAATGCTGCTCGGAAGGTCAGGTGGCCACTCCTCCTGCTCCCCTCACAGTGATCTCTTGGCAAGGCGGCCCGGTGGTTACCAAAAGCACACCCGCAGGTCAGGATGCACACACCAGTCCTCCCCAGTGCTGGCCACCCAGCCTCAGACTTAGCTGCCTCCTCTGCACACGAATGGCCCAACCAGAGCCCTCGGGGACACCTATGAGGCAGGCCCTGGCGCATATTTTAGCCCATACTGCAGTGAACAATGTGTCTAGGAAATGGCAAGAAATAACAAAGAAACGAGGCTCACAGCAGGTGGAAGGGGCCACTGGCAAGGGATAAGACCTTCTAATTCTGTGCCATAGTAGCCTTGTCCTCCTGGGCTCTGGGAGGTGATAACCTAGGGTGATAACCTACTCCACTGGTCATGCACTTGCTTTTCTGGGCAAAATCTTTCTGAGAAGGGAAGAACGGCAGCGAATCATGACATGTTTCATGCATCCAATGGAAACACTTCAAGATCGGAGTTAAGCATTAGAACACCCTCTAGTAAAAGTGGACCATAAAAAAATGAAACCAGTCCTCAGAGGATCAACCAGAAACCTGTTTCTCCCAAGAACATTTTCCATATACTCACAGGAAAACTGGGATATCTGGAAACACAGTCTGGGTGGTTACTGTACCTAGAGCTCATAGTTATTAGCTACATGTTAAAAAAGCTTCCAGTGGAAGTGAGGAAAACAGGATCCCATAACTCAGAAAGAAAAGGACTTACTTCATCGCTGAAATTTCTGAAGGCAGCTACTCTCTCTTCCACACTTTCCTGATTCAGGGGCACCAGCTTCAAGCGATCAATTATCTGTTTAAAACGAACAACCATCAGCCTCATATGACACAGCATCGCAGTCACTTCATCTTCCTAAATTTAACAGTCAGCATACACCGTGTTCAAAGGGCTTTTTCACAGAAAAAGCGACTCTCCTTCGTACACACAAAGGCTTTGATTCTAACTTGCTGACTAACTCAATTCTTACCCTCACTTTCTGACACGATTTTAAAATTCAGAGGTTTACTTTGAGAAACCTCTTTTCAGATTAAAGGAGGAGAGAAAAAAGAAGAAAACAACAACAAATAAGGAATGCAGAAATCCCCTTGAACTCCCAGGATCACACTTGTCCCTCTTCATTTCACAGGCACACTGGTGACATTTTCTTTGTTTTAAATGAATTCCAGGAGGCACTTTGAATTTTCAAGGGCATACATTAACCTGTACTTCAAACACCCCTCCTGAAACTTACATCAAAGGCTCTGTCAATGTGACCGCTGTGATACTCATCAAAAAAGGTGATCAAGTCCAACAAAAGGTAGAATGTGGAGTCCACAAATTTATTTGCACTTATTCCCTGAGTCCTGTACCTGAAAGACAAAAGGGGTTTGATTTCTGTGTACTACATAATGGTGGGACAGCATTTCAAATGCTCTGGAATCTCTCAAACTCTGTGGATGAGGGGGACTGAGGAGCGGGAAACAGTGCTGACTGTGGGGGGGGGGTGCAGGCGCGGATAGGAGGGGTTTGGTTTGAATCTACCTACAAATATTTCACATGATGCAAAACAGCCTCAACCACCATCTTGGCATCTATGAATCTCTAGTGAGGGAGGGAGGTACTGATGGGCAAAAAGCCCAGCAGCCAAGGCTAGGGGTTATTTGTAAGTGGAAGTATCTCATCTGCCAAAGAATGTTCTTTTGTGTTACCCCAGGAAAGCATCCCAAATCCATTATTCTCTGTAAAAGGCACAAAAAAATAACATCTTTTGTCTTAGCTGGGAGTTAACCAGCTGAAGTCTGAATAACTCAGTCAACTGAAGGGGATTCTATAACACTGGCCACAGAATCTGCCTCTCTCCATCTTAGCGTGGTTCCTGAAGCCTTTGAAATGGCTAGGGGAAGTGTAAGTAACAGCACACAATAAGCACAGTGCCTGAAACTCAACCCAGTGTGCGAGACACACCCTCCCCTGGGCAAAAAAGCCAGGTGTTATCCTAACACCAGGTGTTAGGATATGGGAAGCACTGGTGGCAGGGGAGTGGGCAGAGCACCCTGAAAGCTGTTTGCTGTGGCTGCCTACTACAGCTGACACGCACGGGGGCAGGCCCAGATGGCTTGACACGGGCCTCGGCCCCTCAGAGCCAGCTCTGGCCTTACCGCTCAGCGATGGAGAGCGCCATGTTCTTTAGCCGCTCCTTATTGGACTGGGGGGCACTGATCTGAGGAACAACAGGACTCAGCAGTTTGTTCATCAGCTCCAGAACCTTGTCTGCATTCTGGTCAAGATTTTAAAATTAAGGAAATAATCAATAACAAAGAAAAATGAAATAACCAGGACCAAAAGGGAACTTCCTGGGGTGACAGGTCTGTCTTGAGGAGGGCAGCAGCTGCAAGACACACAGCTGTATACGTAATAGATGTATGCTTTCTACATCAGAGTCACACCTCAATCTAAACATTTTTAAAATTAATAAAACATGAATCATAACCCTCTTCTTTGTCTTCTCTGATAACAGGAAGAATGTGATGCTTCTTAGGTCATCTCAATTCTCAACAGTCACGTGTTCCATAGGTGATCTTTCCAAATCTCTCAAAAGGCCCTTGCTGTGCCATCGTTCTCGGGCACACACTGTGCACCAGCGTGTCTGGGGCTGCCAGAAGGTGAGCATGATGGCATGTTTACCAGCAGCTTCACCGACAAACGTGATGGCTGCTTCTGCTGCTAACAAGTGAGATAACCGCAGTGCCTACAGGACACCTCTCAGTATGTAGCTCTTGTTTGGCCAGAAACATCTTAGGAGCAGAAGTAACAGTGTAAACTGGGAATTTCACCTTGACTGGTGAAATTATACAGTTAATACTGCCTCAGTGGTGGAGAAAATGCTTCAGCTGGGGAGCACTACCACAGAGATGCTGAAATGCTGGTGCATTAAATGCCAAAAGGCCAGCACGTCTATCAAGTGCAGAAGAGGGGAGAGGGCACATTTTACCTTGGCAAGGTCATAAAGCTTTGCTGCTTCTTCAAACAGTCCTTTATTTTCTGCGACGGAAGCAACTTTGTTGATAATAGGCTTTGTGTCACTAGTAAACTTATCTATGACTCCAGGCTGACAAGACAAATTATGGAGGGGGAGGAAGAGAGAGATGGGTGCACACAGCTATTATTTTAAACACACAGAAGCAAAGAGGATTCAAGAAAAAATACTTTAACTGAAAATGCTTGCCCTGAGCAATGCATATATTTCTTCAGCTAGACCCTGGCTTTCTTGAAGATATAAGGTCCTATTAAAATTATGGCAAGAGATGAAGGAAACGAAACACGAAGGAGCAGACTCAATGAAGACACAGAGGAGTCAGCAATAAGACATCCGTGCTTTTGATCTCTAAAATAACCCAGGGAGTAAGTGAAATTATCAATGATTTTAAATTTGCTGATGCTCAGGAACTACAGAGAAAACTCAAGAGGCTTGGGAAAATATTTGAAAGATTTGGGGTTTGCTTTCTAAGACAGATGGCAAAAGGAACTCAGTGCTGAAAATACATGGCAAGAGGCGTCAGGACATTTAAGAAACCAAAATCACCATCACCACTCAACAGCACTCAAATGGTCAAGAGAGCACGGGACAGGCCTCGGGAGCCAGGCAGAGGGACGATGGACTGTGCATTCTGATCTCCACTAGTGCTGAACCAAGTTGGGGTGACCTGCCTCCTCACTTTGGAGGCAGCACAGGAAATCAGTAAAGAACATGGGCTCTGAAGCCAAAAGGACCGGGTTCAAACTGCAGCTGGTGGTCTTGCTCTCCATTTCTTCACTTGGAAAACAGATCAGACCAACACATCTGTTTTTCCGAATGAAGAAAGTGAGTCCCTGAGGGGCAAGGGACATTTCTGAGGCCACAGGAAGTTAGGGTCAGGGCTGACCTCTGACAACAGGGCCTCTATCCTTCTGCTAGGACACCCAATGGTGAGTCTCAAGGAAACTGCTAAGACGCCACTAGAAAAGCTACCTCATCACAAATTTACACATTAAGGAAAGACATAAATGTGTAAAATCAAGCCATCATTTGGATCTATAATTTTCATTCTGTTTTTTATATTAAGCAACTTCAGATCTGCATCAGTAGTACTTTGAATCCTGAAATCTGCCTGTATTCTTGGAACATTCGTGAATCCCCAATGAAGGCCAACGTTTCTCCAGGGATACATGTGACCCACCTTTCTACTTCCATCATTCTCTAGTTTCCCAAGTATCATATCAAACTGTGGAGGAAAAAAAGTTTACTCAATTTACCGGACAAGGATACAAAAGTAATACACAATTCTTTGGAGGCAAAGAGGGGAAAAAATGGGGGTGACGGGGAATCTTACACAAACTAGGCAACAGTGACACCAGAATCAATATTTTCATTGTTAGAAATCAAAGAACACAGCCCCCCTCCTCCCCACGCCACATCCACACAAAATGCGGAGGGAGACGTGCAGCATCGCCTTAAGGAGAGAACTTGGGAACTGAGAGCTGGGTCGGGGGTGGGGAGGAGGCTGACGTACCTCTCGACTTTCAATTACCAGCTCACTCACACAGCGCAAAAACATGTTTTCTCCTTGACTATCTTTCTCCTCCCTGTGGAAGCACAGGAGCACCTCAGTGTCTGGTGTGGACACAAGGTCTCCAGCAGGCATTCTCAGAATGGCAGAAACCAACCCTAGGTGAAGTACGGGGTTAAAAGCAAATGTACCTGAGGAAGTAGAAGTACTGGAGGGCCTCCCTTGGGTCCGTGGACTCAAACTTCCTGGTATAAAGCATGAGGAGCCGCACAAAGTTCAGCCGCCGTGTGCAAGGAGGGTCACCAGGCTCATGGCTGACTGTACCGTGGGGGGACAGAAGAGGGAGCACCAAATGGGAGACACTGGGGACACAACTCCTCTGACCCACACCACTAGGCTCAACGTCATCGATTCCTGCAGCCCAACCCACATTTCCCAATTAAGCTCTGGACAGTCCCCTCCACCATCCTGACTGCGATTTCTCTCCTTGGATAGAGGGCAGAAAAACAGCCTTGGTGGTAAGAAAACAGTCTTCACGTGCTGGTCTTTGAATGAAAAGATAATACCGCAGACCACAATGGCAGGAGCTTGGGGGCTGCTCCTCCACGCTCACTTGACTCTCCCACCCACGCAGCATGCACAGAAGACTGGCTGACTGGGGTTTCTAAGGTTATCACAGCCAGAGCCTAATGGAACCAGACTCAGGACTCCAGGAGCTACCTTGCCTGTACCATTCTCCAGGCAATCCAACTGGCCGCAAAGCCAGCCCTTTGCCCAGCACTTCCTGTGTTTAACACTCAGGGGAATAAGAGTCAGGGAAGAAAGCAAGGACTCAATCCTAATCATCTCTTTGTTCTGAAATGATTGAAAACATCTGCCCAAAGACTCAGTGGTGATTCCTCGGCCACTATTACGGATGGGGGGCATCACTGTCCTCAGTCATGCATACTCACGGAGCTGAGCACTCTGTCCTGAGGATTTTAAAAGCAGCTTCAGCTCGAACAGCACCAGGGCCACATGGACAGCATGACAGCGCAGTCGCTCCATGCGGAAAAGAAAAGCAATGGCGGCTTCGAACTGCGCTGTCAGGAACAGCACTTGGAAGTAGAGGAAGGGCTGCTGGTTCACCGTGAAGTGGGACTCGCCTGGGGGTGGGGAATAAAGCCCACTGAGAAAAGCTGCTGATGGCAGCCCAAACCCCAGCAGAAGCCCTGGGCGCCTATTGGCCTTCCTGGGTGGGAAGAAAGCACCAGCATGAGCCTGAATTAATGGAGGGGACTCTGGACACAGTGAACTGCCATGTGAAATGCGACCTGACCCTCCACCTTCTCTAGACCCACAACTGGACTGGCAAGTAGGGCTGTACTGTAAAACTGCACGAGGCGAGAGAAGCAGAGTCAAAGGCCCGAGTGCAGCAGGCACTGCTTGCCCTGTACCCGGAAGAGCCACTTCCTACAGAGACAAAGGAGACTTCAAAGAAGCTTCAGTTCACTCACAGTTATAAGTCAGGATCCAACAACTACTGGCCACCAGGGGTGTCTTCCATCCTTTCCTCCCCAGATTTTTAAACAATGAGGAGAAAAAGGGAAGACAAAGACACTGTTCTCTGTTCTCTTCTTCATGCTCACTGACAAGAGCCAGGGGGAGGCAGCAGCTAAGTCCTCTCCCTGAGTAAACGTACCCCACAGAAGTTTGAGGAATTAAAGGAAATCATTTACTGCTGATGACCATTAAGCAGAAACATTCATTCCATAGGGCCACATGGCCTCTACTTCAATTTGAATGGATCAGTTTCAAGACAGAGATCAATGATGAAGGTAACCAGGTAGCTGCCTTAGAAGGTGGTTGTGCCCGAGATCTTACCATAGTCTTCCAACAGCTGTTTCTGGAACTGTGAGAGAGTGAGCCTGTCTTGTGGGGAGCTGGTGCCATCGTCATCAAAACACACTTGGTTCAACTAAACCCCAAAAGAAGCATGTTAGTACAACTACACCTCGGGCCACGGGTGCAGCTGCTCAGGAGCCACACCCAACACTGTGAGCTGGAGTCTGCGGCAGAGATTGCAGTTATTAGCAGGGAGTTAGAAAATTTAAACAGTGGAGCCAGGAGACAAGAAAGCCACTGGTGCTGATCGCCTCACTGACATCACGCACTAAGCAGGTAAAACCTGTGGCCAGAACTGGGGTAGAGCAAAGGGCTGATGCCCTGCCCAGGCCAAGAAAGCACTGCTGACCTTCAGCCACAGGTAGTCCTCGGTTTTGTCTGCCACTTCACTCTGATTGTCAGTGACATCGCATCTGCCAATGATGCAGTACACGGCCCGCTTGTAGGGGTCTGTGTTGTTCCTGAGGGCTCTGCGGTAATGAAGCCGGAGCTTGTTTTCCGTAGCTGGGGACAATCTAAAGACAAGGGACCAGACAGACATGCTCAGTGCACATCCCCAGGGCAAGTGAAAGCACCCATCTCCCAGAGCAGAGCCGCCCAGCCCTGTAGCACCTCTGCTTCCGCCTGACTCCGCCCAGTACCAGCACTTCTGGCTGCCAGCTCTATCACTAGGACCTGCAGGGTCAGGTCAGAAATGCTGGCGCACCAGCGCTCCACTGCGCCACAGCAGCTCTCGAGCAGTTCCCCTCAACGGCCTCAGCCCCCTGAAATGCTGCTCCCTCATTCATGTGGGGTCGCCTCCCAAACGAACTGCCTGCATGCAAAACCTTGCTTCAGGGTCTCCATCAGAGGGAACCCCAAGACATCAACCCTACTTTAATATGAGCAAGACAGGGACTTGCACTTTCAGACAACACTTTGACATGGCAGGACTGACACTGCCCTTGTCTGTCACAGGTACAGCTGGAGTGACCACTGCTATTTCTTCTATACACAGACACATCAACTAGGCTTGAATATGAAATTGTATCCAATTACATTAGCAAAATCCAGAAGAAGACTAATGCTTGCTAGTTCCTTAATGTCACAGAACTTTTAAAAAGCTTAATAAATTGATTTAAAGTCAAAGTCATATTATAAACTTTTAATTCTAGCCTTTGAGTTATGAAGTCTATAACAACATATTTCTGCATCGGGCTCACCAGAACAGGACTCTGTAATACAAACAGTCCATTTTAGCCAGCACCCTGATGAGCCCTGGGTGTTCATGCTAAGTCAGATCACGCCCAGCACACTTGTGAACTCGCTGGATCAGGGAACTCCCAAACGCAGACGTGTGCGCATGTGTAAACAGCCATGAGGGAACAGAGCTTTCCTTCTGTTTCCAGTCATGTTCCCAAGAGTTCTGCTCACTTTCTAAGCTTCTTTTTTCCCCAAGTAGAAATTTATTTTAAGCATGAGAAGGAAAAGGGAATGATGTCAGTGAAGGCCACCCCCTGGATTCCGCGTGGCTTCTTGATGGGCCACCACACTCCGTACCTTCTGTCCTTGCTGTTCATGTACTCCTGGAACCAGGTCTTGAACTCTCCCAGCTGGTGCTGGGCTCGGTTCACCACCTGAGAAGCCGCAAGCAGATCTCCGCAACGCATGCAGTAGTAGATCAACGCCCAGACAGGGTGGCCCTCCACCTCTCCATCCTGAAACAGGACAGACGGCGCTCAGGTGACAAACCAAAGCTCAACGACTGCTTCCTGGTGTACCAGCGCCCAGCGCAGTCCCTCTCCTAGGCCAAGTCACTTGATTCTCACAGCCGCCCCATGAGGTAAGAACCATTAACAGCCTCTTGCTCCCCGTTTTCCACAAAGAAACTGAGGCATGGGAGGCTGAGTGACCTGTCCTGGTGAGTTAGGAAGTGGCAGTGTGGCCCTGGAGCCTGCTCCCAGAAGTCCACTCACCCAGTCAGTTTTCCCCAAGGAATCTACAGCCAGTCCTGTTTTCCCCAAGGAATCCCAGTGGCTGGCAGCCATCAGATGCCATTATTCTGTGGTAACTTAACTTCAACTAGCCCCAAGAAGCAAGGGCTAAAAACACCACTGACCAATAAGGGAGCATCATTATCTACCCAAGTGTATAAAATCCCAACCACCAACCAGGAGCCATTTCCTTCATTCAGATGCTGAGCTCCTTTTGTCAGGCACTTCAAAGCCCCAGGAATCTGAGGCAGCTCTGTCCCCACTCCCCCACTACTACAGGATCTACCTGAATTGGTCCTGTTACTGTCTGCACAGCAGGCCTGCGCTCACCCAGCCCTGCTTCTCCTGACTGCCCTGGAGAAGTGAACTTCCTACCTCCTTTCTCAGCCCTTCCCTCCCTTCTCCTAGCAAGATCTTTCCAAAACTCACATGGCACCATGCCCCCTGTCCACTTAAACCCCTCTGTGGACCAAGACCAAAGTGCTTGTGAGTGCGGCGTGCAGGCCTTCTCCGCAGGCCCGACCTTGGCGAACCCTGCCCATGCACCCTCTCCAGGTGCTCTCTGCAGCCTTGGCGCATTTGTTCCCACAGTTCTCCCCACCTGGAATGGGGAACACCTGTTCTCTAAGAGCAAGTGTGACCTTCACTTCCTGTACAAAGCCAGCCTCCTCTATCTAGATCCCCCAGGTTAGGGCATTGTATATCGCGTGATGCTTGATTATAAGACGATTCCCCTAGCTGGATGGTGAGCTCGGAAGGGCTGCATCCTAGAAACTCTTCTGGCTAAAATTTCACAAGTCATCTCTGACCCTGCGTCTCACACCCAAGTTCCTCTGAGAGTCCTCACAGCTCAACTTTAGAATACGTCCAGAACCCGATACCATCTTCCTCTCCTGCTCCTTCACCCTGGACTCCACATGACCAGGCCCCCAGGAGCCTCTCAGCTTCCATCCTCACCCCTCCCTGGTCTCTTTTCCACACATACACATTTTAACTGCAAACACCTAAGAGCAATTGCTCTGGGGCAATCTTGACCACACAGAGGTTGCTAATACCTGAAGTCCAGGTAAGGGAGCTGGAAGTTTAATGTTCAGAAAACTTCGCACCAACTGATAAGTCCCAGGCACACCACCCAGCTGGGCCTGATGCAAATTTCCAAACACAGTCACAAGGGTGTAATTCTTATAACTGGAAAATGTAAAAGGAAAAAACAGGAGGTTGAAAACACACATTACACACAATATGTCCACACCCATGACATTAGTTTGTGATTCTACAGAGCAGGGCCTGGGTTTCAAACCCATCACACAGGAGGAAACAGTATGTTTTTCATGAAATAAAATACATTATTTATCACTATACAGATTTCTCCTCATGGCGGATACTCAATAGGAACACAACTGTGGGCCTCAAAGGCTTCCAGGGCTGATGTGTAGGGGCTGCTCCACCCACTGCCTGGCTCTCCAGTGGGTTCTATTTAAACTTTCTATGTGAACTAGGACATTTTCCTACTTAACCTCAACATCACAACACCAAGAAACATTAACAAACCTGGAAGCCAAATAACAAAGAGAGTCAACCTAGAGTCTCATTATGAGACCTTAACAAACCAGTAGTGGGCTGGGGCTAACAGCGCTTGCTTAGCATGCATGAGGCACAGGGTTCGATCCTCAGCACCACATAAAAATAAAACAAATAAAGATATCGTGTCCACCTAAAACTAAAAAATAAATTTATTTTTTTAAAAAACAGTAGTAGTATCTAAATACAACCTATATTCAAGTCTTAATGTCCTTCATGGTTTATTTTATTTTTCTTTTGGATACCAGGGATTGAACTCAGGGGCACTCGACCACTGAGCAGCCACATCCCCAGCCCTAGTGTGTATTTTATTTAGAGACAGGGTCTCACTGAGATGCTGAGTGCCTCCCTGTTGCTGAGGCTGGCTCTGAACTCATGATCCTCCTGCCTCAGTCTCCCAAGCCACTGAGATTAGAGGCGTGCACCACCATGCCTGGCTGGTTTGCTTTCTTTTAAAATCCAGGATCTAGTCCAGGAAATACATGGCAACCAGATGTCATGGCACTGTCATCTCCCTTGCCCTAGGGTAGTTCTACCTCCCGTTTTGTCTTTCTTGACACTGTCCTTTTTTAAAGAACCCAGGCCAGCTGTCTGGTGGAATGTCCCACAAAGCTGGATCATTTCTTCGAGATTTGACTAAGGTTCAACTTTTTTGCCAATGACCTCACATGGATGCCACTGAGTAACCCTTCTTGCAGGGTCTCATAATGAGCCTCTAGGTTGACTCTTTGTTATTTGGCTTCCAGATGTTGTCCATCAGATCTGTCCACTACAATTTAATATCATTCCCTTTGTAATTCATAAGTAACCTGTGAGGTATACTTGAGAGGTCATGTGACTCTTCTATTTATCAACAATCTTTTTACCTACTGGTTTTAGTTTCCACTGGTGGTCCTTGCAGAACCAGTCAGGACCTTAGTGATTGCAAAATGATAATTTTCTACTTTCCCTTTTATTTGGTAGCATCCTTCTTAAAATCCTCTGTACTATTTTTAAGTGCTTCCATAATAAGATTAAACTGTCCAAGTTACTGATATTCTAATATATGGTTTTAATATAATTTTAAATACTTTCTGATAAGAATTAAAAATCAAACTAAAAATCATATATTGTACACATTTGTATCAAACTGTGTAAAAAAAATAAAATCAAACAAAATACTCATATATCAAAATGTGAAAAAAAATAACAAGGTAACAGGAGCTTCTGGATGTAGGTAGAGGACATCTTCTCTTTTTTGGGGTCTTCTTTTTGGTATCTTTCAAAATTTCTATAAGAAATATGTATTGTTTTTATAAGGATAGAGAAACACAATTTAACAAATGTAACCAGGTCCCTACCACTGAAGTATTTAAAAGCGGAGGTTGGATAAGAGAATAAAGAGTCCTGTAGCAGCTGGAACAAACAGGTGCCCGCTGTGGTTTCTTTCAGCTTAAATTAAGATGATTCGTGTGCTGGAAAGTTGAAGAAGGAGGTTAAATTCCTTGAGGACTAAGAAACATATATCCTGCCTCAAACCTGAGAATGTGGCAGGGAAGAGATGGACTGAGCCCACCACATTTTCTCAACACTTTTGGCCTGACACATAAAAAATTATTTGGGACTGGGTCTACTTTGCCATCTGGTACATTATTACATCACTTGAAATACTGTATGTGTATTGTTAGCGGAAAACATTAGCAAAAACACTTTAAAACTGAGATTAATTATTCTAAAATATCTTGTCTATATAAAGGTGATAATGAATCCTTCAAAAGGATGCCATCAGAGAGCAATGCCATGCTAGAGTGAAAAAGAAAATAAAGTTACGATAGTCATGGGTAGGATACTCCAAAATAGCTCTGAGAAGTGTTGTTGAGGGAATTAACGGAACAAGATAATATTTTAAAACTAAATGAAAAATAAAATAATAAGTGATAAAAGGGGATGACTTGCCAGAGAAAAAACAAAGGCAGGCAGGCTGGCACCCTTGTTGTCAGCGCCAAGTTAAGGACGAGGTTGACGAAGATAGAAGAATCCTGAGCAGCATATATTTACATCCCTTTAAAAATTTCCGTATGCTTTTACATGGCGTAAAAAAAATTGTGGCTCATATTTTGCTGACTTGTAATGAATAAATAGTACCCGTGCATCAGGTTTTTGTGGGGGGAAATCAAATACACCCAAAACTTAATTACAAAAATTTGGCTAAAGCCTCATGAATTATTTTTATAAAACCTTATGCCTAGGCTAGAGGAATTTGGAGTTTAAGATCTCTCTACCAGGGGATGGAAGCTGGTGAGTGTCCATCTAATGCTGTTCATTCAAACCCGTTCTCTGCACACCAAGTGTGAACCACCTCAGTTACATACAGGAAATCTATGACTTCCTAATGAAGCATGATTCTGCTGACAAAAGGCAAACACACAAGGCTGTGGGCAGGTGCAGAGGTTCAGTGCAAAGGCTGCAGTTTAGTGAGACATTCAGCTGGGCTTTCTCTCTCGCACCAACAAGGAGAGGCTCTTTCTGTCTCTGAAAGAGAGAGTGTCCACAGGGAGGGATGAATGACATGGACCCCACTAATGAAGGGGACAATACTGAGGGCACAAGGGCACGGTCCCAAATAATTTTTTATGTATCAGGCATAATTTTTTTTTATGTAACAGCAGCCACCTCTGATTGGTAAGAAAGTGGCAAAGCAATCAGGTATTAGCATCTGGGAAACTCTCGGATTCATAGAGATTAAAAGAGTGGAACTGGAAAGACAGCAAGGTTAAGGCTTCACATGGTGACACCTATTGGATAAAGACTCGAATGCTGAGGAAACAGAAGAACCTAAGGTGTAAGAGCTGAACTGCGCCAGGAAGCAGAATTATGACCTGCGCGTTCCAGCCTAATAACCACGAGGACTCCGTGTGAAGGGACTGAGAGCAGAAGAGAACCAAACTAACAGCGCTCCCACTCACGTGACTTTCACGTGTGATCTGTGGCCACTGCAGGAACAGTCCTGGCTCTGACAAGAGGGTGCCCCTCAGCCCTGCTCATTGTCTCAATGACGGGGCCACAGGACAGTGAGTCCAAAGACGACGAGACCCGAGGGAGAGCCGGTGTCGGGGAGTGGAACGGGCCCACTGAGAGCTCCTGCTGCCTTACCTCTGCTCGAGGTACCCCAGAGCCTGCCTGACGAACTCCATGCGCACTTCCACGCTGCTCCGACTCTTCAGGGCGTCAGTCGCTGGTGCCAACAACACATCTGTCATTTGTTTTACCATGGTCCACATGTCAGAAATGCTCTGGGTGTAAACGAGACTGCACGTGATAATGCTGCAGGGCTGGAGGAATTACTCGGCTCTCACAGCGCTGACCTGGGCGATGGGCAGGCTGAGGGGGAGTGAATGTCTTCTGTCTGAGACCCTCAGGCTCAAGCAAAGGGCAGAAGATGCACCTCTGCTCTGCCAGCAGACCAAGCTCCATCCACTTCTGAGCACCCCCATCCCTCCCCGCTCTGGCTTCCACATCAATTACCATCCAGCCTGACACAACCACCTACATAATTACAGCCACATAAAGTAACAAGAACACTGGATCTCAGTGGGCTCTCCCTTAAGAGAGAGTGAATACGTTTATAATCACCAGAGTTCTAAGAGTTTAAACTCTAGGGCTGCATTTTAGTCCTTACAAGGTTATTTGAGTTTCTTGAGGCTTAAAACAAGAGTTTAAACTAAATAATACAGGTTTTGTCCTCCCAGGGACTCTCCAGAGACCATGGCTCCTACCCACTAGGTGAGCATCCCAGCCTCCATTCTCCTTCCCCCTCACTCCCTTCTAGAGCTCCTCCAGGAAGAAGCAGGCATTCTTTGTGCTAATAATCACACAGTGGGCCTCCTCCCTCTCCTGAGTCCTCCTGGCTATAAATTTCTCTTTAAAAATGTCTTCTCTTAACCTCTGGTAATACTCTAAGGAATATGGCACCGGATGGAGAAAGAGGCTTACACCTTTTCAAAGCAAAAGGCAAAAGTCTGTTTTCATCAAAAATTAAAACCGCAGAATATCCAGCCAAGTGCGACTTGTTCCAAGCAGTGGGGTGACTGGTGAGCTCCAGCTTTCTCCTCTAGATCGGTGTTGCATTATATTTTGCTATTTTACAACAACCTTGTATATGGGTGTTTGCTTCCATGATCTCTCCCCCTCCTGGAACCCAGCACCCACTTCTTTGGTGGTGTTTGTGTGGTTGTAGGATTGACTGCAGTGCTCTACCCCTCAACTACATTCCCAGTCCTTTTACTTTCTATCCTGAGACAGGGTCTTGCTATGTTGCCCAAGCTGTTCTTGAACTTGTGATCCGCCTGCCTCAGTCCCCAAAGTAGCTGAGATTATAGGCATGCACCACCATGCCTGGCTTCACTTCTTTGCTTTTTAATTTTTTCCCCAGAGGAGAAAGTTGGCCAGGGATAAGAGTAGAGGGGGAATAAAAATTGGAGGTAGGAGGTCAGAGAGGAATGGGTTGAGGGGCGTATGAAGAAAGCTCAGCTACCTGAGTCAAAGAGCTGGCAGGTGTTAAGACTATGTCACCTTTACAATTCAGCTCTCCTTAGAGGCCTCAACGGTCTGTCTGGGGAGGGAAACTGATGAGTGGAGAGTCAAACTGTCAGAACTTTAAAGCTACGATAGCTTAAGGAGAACTCTTGCAACTATTAATTGAATTGGCTGGGTTTTCTGAAGATACATTTTAAAAAATATTATTATTTTTAAAAAAAACCCTCCAAAATTATTTAAATAAACCTTTGAAGAACAATTAAATTTTACTCCATGGAACAGAGTATTTCTTGAGTGCACTTTAGCCAAGTCAGCAAACTGCTAATCCCATTTGAACACGGGACCCCACCTTTTGACACAGGCTAGCTGTGGTCACTACCTTATCATCCAGCTCTGCGACAGAAGCACAGAGGTCCACAAGGTTAGGCTGCAGATGGCCACTGACAATCTTCTCATTATAGATATAAATCTGAAATGATGGAAAGCAAAGTAAATGGCACAGTTTCTATTTTCACTTCTTTTTAAGATTTCCTGAAACAGCTCTGAAACCAACAAATGGTCAAAAGTTTCCACAGACCTTCCCTTCCTCACAGTGCTGAGCCAGCCATACTGGCCAGCTCTCCAGATCTGTGCCTGGGTTAAGGGCAACACACCAAGACTAATTGCTTTCCCAGCCTTCCAAAAACCTGAAGAATGAGAGTAAGGTGGTCCTGGGGAAGGAGCACCACAGGCAGGGAGCAAGGACCAAGGAAGAAGACAGGAAGACAGAGCAGTGGAACGGTTTTGGCTGCTACTTCCTAGAAGTCAAAGGCTGGTTAAATCCTGGTCTAAGGCCTGAATGGTCCCATGTCCAGGGTCCATGAACTGAATAAGGAATGTCAGGTTGCAGCCACCACACATTAGATTAGCAGTTGCTGCACAACTGGAATATACGTTTTTCCTGGAAAGAATCTGCTCTTTCGGTAGAATTTTCTCCAAAAAATTTAGCAAACAAAAAATTAAAACTATGTGAGGTTTAAGGTATAAGGAAGCCACTGATACTTTGGCTTTTGTAGGGGGTCGGGGGGTACCAGGGATTGAACTCAGGGGTACTCAGAACTGAGCCACATCCCCAGCCCTAGTTTGTATTTTATTTAGAGACAGGGTCTCACTGAATTGCTTAGTGCCTCGCTTTTGCTGAGGCTGGCTTTGAATTTGCAATCCTCCAGTCTCAGCCTCCCAAGCTGCTGGGATTACAGGCATGCACCACTGTGCCCAGCTGGATTTTATTTTTCTAGTACTAAAATAACGATAGTGAAAACTAGTAACTTCTACTCTTGTGGAAGACTTCACTTTGTATTAGAAGTCATTGCTATTCTAAGGACTGAAGAGAACACTGATGTTAGATAAAACGACCCTGCTGAACCTGAATTTCCTCTATTTTAAATGGAGGACAACAATACCATTTAGCGTCCAGGTCTGTTATAAAGATTAAATAAAATGGACCATTTTATCAGTGGCACATGCCTATAATCCCAGTGGCTTGGAAGGCTGAGGCAGGAGAATCATGAGTTCAAAGCCAGCCTCACCAACTTTGCGAGGCCCTAAGCAACTCAGTGAGACCCTGTCTCTAAATACAAAAAGGGTTGGGGATGTGCCTCAGTGGTTGAGTGCCCCTGAGTTCAATCCCCAGTACCAAAAATAAAAATAAAAAATAAACGATAAGGTATGTTTATTCACGCAATGATCACTTATTAAGGGTTTTCCCTTTGCAAGGTACTATGTTAACATGTGGTGCAAAGAGTCATTGTCCACTGGAGGGGATGGCCATGTAAACAGATAGAGGACATCCGGGTGCTCCAAGTGCTATGAAATGTTACACTGTAGGAAGTTTTAGTCTTTGCAGATATAGAAAACACATAGTTTCTCTCTTCAAAAGCTTATAATTTCATCAGGCCTGAATTCCTGTGATGGCCATGGCAATGGACGGATTCAGCCCCGTAATGAAGGTGAAATTTAAAGGGTGTCGATGTGCAGGGGGAGGGAGGAATGGAGGGGGAGGGAGAGAGAGAGAGAGAGAGGGAGGGAGGATGAATGGATCTAAAGATTGAAACAGAAAGAAATAAATGGAGGACAGTGGTAAAACATGGATTGGGAAGAAAGGGGGACCCATTTGTGGGAAGCTGATAAACTGGTTTCAGCTGCCTGCAGTTGGGAATGACCATGGCATATTAAAGGAGAGAGACTTTTACAAAGCATGGAAATGTCTTTCACAAGGGGAAAAAGAAGGATTTCTGGTAATGCCAAAAGCCTACCAGCTACCAGTTATTCAGTTAATGCAGAACTTCAGTGACTAATTAATTGGCAACTGAAGCCAGAGTCCTCTGCTAAAGAGCACAAGATGTAAGAATTTCTTGTGGCCCTTCTCTCCCCTCCATAACTGTTACCTGTTTATTCCTCCAACCACCCGACTCCAGGCTGGAGAGAAGGAAGGAAGAAGGTAATGCTGAGGGCTACGAGGGGGCACCAACGTGCTTCCCAAAAGGCATGGGAGTTGGTACTATCTGAGCAGGTGTCCTTCGGCTGCTGCTGGTGCAGGATGATCTTAAGAGGGGTGGAAGGAACAGGTATGTTTCCCCTTTCTGATACTTTATGGAGGAATATGACAAATTATAATAAAACACAGTTGGCTGGCAATGCTTTATTCAAAAAGTCCACCCCAGGTATGCCTGTCCTCGGGTCCGATTCAGTTCAGTGGTGAGTTTGTGCTTACCAGACTAAAGCACCTCAGTTTACACCCTTACTCCTGCACGTAATGATCAGCAACCATAAGCAAGATCCCCATGTATCGGGAGCTTCTTCAAGATGGTAATGATATGAAGTAGCTCAGAACACTATGCTTACCAAGGCAGAGAGACATCCCTCTCAGCAAGGGGTGAAAGAAGGGTTTCTGATCACACCATTGGCTCACCAGGTAACTCAGTTAATACAGAACTCCATTTGCTACACAGGGTAGTTCCTCAAGGCTTTACTGTACACAGAGCCACTGCCAAGAATGCAATATGGGTTGCCTGGTCAGTGTAGAGGGCAGATTTCAATTTCCCCCACATCAAATATGAGTCATTCAATTACCCTATTTGATAGAATTTTCCAGTGGCCTATATGGTAAAATATTAACCAGTACTCTACATGAAAACCCAACTTGCTTTCAGGGTTTGACTTTCACATGAAATCATCGTTCCCTTTGATTCCCAGAGGCTCACGTGCATTTTCCTGGGTTAAGTCCTTGAGAGTATGCTCACCTGCCGGGCATAGGCCATCTCAATGCTATCCAGAGAGCTCCGACCAGGGGGACCCACATCACTGATGTAACTGGGCTGTAGATAAAGACATATCCAGAACTGGTTAAGAACAGTACTCAGTCATGTGAAGAAATAAAAGTCATGTAAACAGATCTCTGTCTTTAAAGCTATGAGGAATCTATTTTCTATTTAAGATTTCCTCAAAATGATGATGTTAAGGTTTCAACAGAACACGATGATATCTTACCATGAACACAGGGCAAGAGAGCAGGCAAGAGACTGGGTTGATACAAATGTAAAGAAAAGCCAGATAAGCCCTACTGAGGTCTGAGTGACTGTTTCTGGAAAGGTACATCTTCTAATATTCAGTTCCCCCAAGCCCCCTCTCCACCTCATCTTCCCATCAGTGAGGTCACACTCCTATCAGTGCACCCCATTTCCATGCCTCATCTGTAGTAACTGAAGGAACAGACTCCACAGGGCCCCAACACCAGGTTCAGACTTTCTGATCCCAAGTCCACACTAAGACAACGGCTGCCAATTCGTTTTCTGTATTTGAAGATGTGAAGCCAGTCCAAGCTGGGCATTCATTCATTCATTCATACAATAAATACACGTAAATGCCAAATGCACTGGGCATATCCACCCTCAGATGGAAAGGAGCCAGCTCACAGGTCCTGCCCTGAAGAGCTTACCCTCTAATGGGAGAGTCACATATACATATATGGAAAAAGTTTACTAGTCTTTTCTAAAGAAAGACTAAAGCTCAGGCTGGAGTTGTACCTCAGTGGTAGAGCACTTGCCTAGCATGTGTGAGACATGGGGTTCGATTCTCAGCACCACATATAAATAAATAAAGTCTAATGACAACAAAAAAATAAAAGAAAAGAAAAAAAAAGAAAGACTAAAGCTCATCTTTAGCTAAGCTGATTTCTTATTATAAACAAATATGGATTTAGATACATTCTTCAATTTCTAATACATTGGCCTGTACTATACTACAGCAGAGGTCAAATTCAAGTTTGTCTCATTTAAAAAAATAATTAATGCTCTTTTGGTCTTCTAAAAACCAAAACTAAAGTAGGCTTCCTAGGAAGCCAATGGATAATGACAGCCCAATTCCCTGCGCCGTGAGAGCTGATCAAAGCAGTATTAGAGTGGGTACAACTAGAGCAGGCTAGAGAGGAAAGGCACAGGGGCAGAAAGGCAGGTTTCAAACCTTCCATTCTAGAGAATGGACACTGGACTGCCAAGGACTTCTAGGTACCAGGAGGGCTGCTTCACTCCCTGGCTTTGAAGTCTGGATCAAAGTACATGGTCCTGGAGCCTCAGATTCCCATCAGTCAAATGAAGGGGCTGTCCTCGATGACCTTGAGAAATCTGCCTCAACTCTGACCTCCAGCAATCACTGGCATTAAAAGAGCATAAGAGTTTACTGACGTTGGTAGATGCTGTGGCTAGCTGACCCAGCAATCATTCCTAATCCCACTCCTCACCTCTCTCCCTGCTGCCTTTTGGGCTGGCATATAGAGCTAAATGCCCCCAAAAGTGAACTGATCAATTTCTAACAACTCGCTCTTGGGGAAGGGGATCAGATGTGCAGCATTTACTGTTTTCTGTAGTTATTCCCACCAGGGAAGATTTCAAATTGCCCAAGGTGGTATCAATTAGATGCAACTCTCTGGAAATGTAACTGTTGGCCCACAGAGGTGACCCCTACACACCATTAAAAGTACCTTTTCCCGGCCTCTACTACAGCCAGGGATGGCCTTCCACCCTAGTTCTAATCGATGAGATGGAAACACAAGTATGCAGACAGCCTCTGCTTTTCCTGATAAAGTGGGGGTAAAGAACAAGATGACCTTGGAGCTGGGGTTGTGGCTCATGGGTAGAGTGCTTGCCTAGCATGTGGGAGGCACTGGGTTCGATTCTTAGCACCACATACAAATACATAAAACAAAGGTCCATCAACAACTAAAATATTAAAAAAAAAAAAAAAAAAAAAAGAACTGGATGACCTCTCAGCTTTCCTTCTTTCAACCTTGAGAATACAAATGTTAACATCTAGAGCTATGGCAGCTGTCTTGTGAGCCTAGGGTAAGTAGATATGCCATGGACAGTGACATACAAAGATAGTAAGAGCCATGTTAATCCAGGACTTACTGTGCCAAGCACTATCTGAGTTGAACTTCCATGTATTAATCCACAGCCCTAGGAAACAGATCTTACAGATGAAGGAAAAAAAAGCCCAGAGGAAGGTGAAGCAATGTGCTCAAGTTCACTACAGCAGGAGGCAGGGAACCACGGTCTGAACCCACAGCCTGCCGCTCTGCACTCTTCACCACTCCTCTAGCCTGCCTACCAGAGCAGCAGGGGCAAGATTCCCAGGATAGCCACTGCAGGGCCAGAGAGAGGTAAAAACTCTGATTCCACTGCTTATTAGCTATGTGACCTTGAGCAAGCATATTGCTTCTTTTAAGCTTCAGATTCTTTAGTAAAATTGGTACCCACCCCATAGGTTTGGGATAAAGATTAAATTGGGGGAAAAACAGTGGTTATTTTGGTATGTATGGGGGACTGGTTCCAGAACCCACCGCAGACACCAAAATCTACAGATTCTGAAGTCTTTCAAATAAAATGGCATAACATTTACCTGTAACCTATACATATCCTCCTTTATACTATAAATCATGTCTGAATGACCTGTATTTCTTAAAACAATGTACATGCTACGTGAATAGTCCTATTATACTGTTTAGGGAACAACGACAAGATAAACACCTACTTGTGTTCAGTACAGACATAATTGTTTTTTCTGGTTACTTTTCATGTGTGGCTGGATGAATCCACTGATGGAACCCATGGATCTCAGTGGCCAACCGCTGACCTCACAGCACTGCTGTAAGGAATAGATCGAACAAACTCAGACAGAGCCCAACTCCTGGCAAATAAATGCTAGCTGTTATCACTTTATAAATAAAAAACAAGCAACCATAATGGAACATTTGGGGCAGGGCATGTGCCTTAATCCCAGCAGCTTGGGAAGTTGAGGCAGGATGATCACGAGTTCAAAGCCAGCCTCAGCACCAGCAAGGTACTAAGCAACTCAGTGAGAACCTGTCTTTAAATAAAATACAAAATAGGGCTGGGGATGTGGCTCATTGGTCAAGTGCCCCTGAGTTCAATCCCTTATACCCATCCCCCCAAAACCACAATGAACATGTGAACAAAACATCTGACAAGCAATAACGGCTAGATATGGACACTGCAGAAACACCACTGAAAAGAACTTTGTTTTCACTTGTGCTGGCTAGAAAGTCTCGTCTCATTTTTCTACAATGAACACACACTCCTTGATGGAACAGAACCCCCACCAGCACACCATCTACTTCTGTGCCAATTCTGCACATCTCTAGTAACACTGCATTGAGGGTGTTCTATAAGACAGCCACGTTTCCAGAACCAAGACATCTGAAAGCTGAAGGGTCTGTAGCTTTTTCAAAGAACAGATCAGCACACCTGTTAAGTCGGTAAGAGAAGGAAAAGCAGAGCAGGAAAAAGGCCCTTCTGCAAGCACATGTTTGGTTCAGCTATAGCAAACAGCCTTGAGACAAAATTTCCAGTACTAAAGACCTAATTTTTAAAATTATCCATTTAAAAAGTAGTTGGGTACAGCCCTTGAATTTCCATGTAAATTAATTTTGCCTAATGCTCTTGTTTTCAAAAGTACCTCTCCTTCAGCTGCCCTTGGTCAGGCTGCTGTTTTACCACACATAAAGTCAACTGTCCATCAACAAGATGTGCACACACACATTCCTGAGCAGAGGACCTGGCAAGCTTTCAGCATGATTCTACACCAGGACTGCCCGCGGGCTGGGAAAGTGGGTGCCAGTAGCTGGGTGGGAACAGCATTCCAAATGCCTCTGGCCCCTGGCTTTCCTGCGCCAGGGCTTGATGGAGCCAAGTAGGGGCGGCTACAGCCACAGGACAGTACATAGGACAGGACAACAGGAGCAGACAACAGGAACAGGGAATCAGAGACAGAAAAGCAGGAAAGACAGCAGAGCAGGGCGAACAGAAAAAGAGGGACTCACCAGGAGCCTGGAGAGAGACAGAAGCTTCACAGAGACACGACTGGGAACGGGCTGCTCAGAGCACTCAGGTGTTCCCTAAACAGCCATTCTAGGCCATTCTAGGACAGGTAGGAGTGTGTCACGAGAGCACTGCAAACTTGTATTCATCACCTATTATTGTACAAAATGCATCCAGGGATACATGACTGCATGGAGGGCACACTGCAGTTAGGCAGCAAGGAGTGTAACCAGTGTCCTTAGCAAGACAAGCATGGAGGAAAGGACAAGATGGTGTCACAGAAGGAAGGGAGTTTCATTTCCAAGTGGGAAATTACGTAAGCAAAATGGATCTAAGTGATTAATTTACAATATTTGGCTATAAAAGCTCAGTACTATTGGGAAAAAGAACAAGTACAGACCAGAACACCAGGGTTCTAAAGCAATACAAGTAATGATGGTGTGACCTTGCTCTTTTTGGGCAAAATGAGTAAATGCTTGAGTCATCGTAACAGAACACTATTACAACCACTAATAAACAACAGAGCCCTACATACAACTTAGAGAAAGCTCTGAAATAAGTAAAACAAAACCCACCCAATGCCAAGTTGTACAACCCAATATATCCAACGGTGCCATTTAGGGTTGATAATTGGTAAGATGTGCATACATACAAACACCACAAGGGGACCTGAGAGGGACCTGGAAGGATGTGTACCTCCAACAGAAGTGGTTTGGTGAAAGTAAGCAAGGGTAGCAGAGTTTTCCCAAGTATATCTACACCCTCTACCACCCGATCAGGTGTTCATATGATACATCATGATGACAACCTGGCAAGCTGGGATTATTTTTTTTTCTTTAATCTTCTTTTTAAAAGAGCAGCAGAATACTTCTGTTCTTGAAATTCTGCTCAAACTCCCAAAATGACCCAGGCCCATCCCCTAGAAAATCACCAGGGAGACACAAAATATAGCCTAGAATCATCTAATCTGGGCTTTTCAAATTCAAACTCTTGGCATGTGTATTTTACTGGATTTCATCAAATCTAATACATCATCTATCATAAGAAAATGTCACTTTATGTGTCACTAGGAAAGAAAAAAAATGTTGTCAAACTATGACACACCACTTAATTTAAGACATACCTTGATTTCTGAGATGTAAAAATGTAGAGAATATCATCATCACTACCTATAATTATTAAGCTCCAGTTTAACTTTTCTAGCCAGCCTGCTGCTTGCTAAGTCATTCTCTAGACAATACAGGAGGGGATCGCCCACCGATGACATCCAATACCAGCACAACCACTGGACTACACTGAAGTTTGATAAATGTATACCTTTAGATACTGTTTTAAAAGTTGGCTACTAAGATACATAAGGATTCCTTTATCCTGACACAGAATCTGCTGGGAGAGTTCTTCCTCACACTGACCAGATGCAAGAATGGGGCACAAGAGTCCATAGCCACATGGACTGGGGGTACGGCTCAGTGGTAGAGCATTTGCCTAGCATGTGTGAGGCACTGGGTTCAATTCTCAGCACCACATTAAAAAATACTGCTAGTGGGAGGATACACTAGTAAAGCCATTTTGGAAAACCATCTGGCAGTATCTATTAAAGCTGAACCCATGCAAACCCTCTGACCTAGCAATTTCCTCTCAGGTGCACTAACAGAAATACAAATGTGTATTCACCAAAAGACACACAAAAGAATGTTCATAGTAAACTATTTATAAGAGCCAAGAATTGGAAACTACCCGATGTCCATCAATGCAGAATGGATAAACAAATTGCAGGTATCAGCTCCGAGATGGTGGCTCACAGCTACATGCAGTAATATACAGACCATTACACAAAAGACAGAAACACGAGTACACATTATTTACACAAGGTTCAAAAACAGGCAAAATAAAGCTATGATGTTAGAAGTTGGGCAGTGGTTCCATTGTTGCTGGCAAAAAGGGACAGAGATCAGAAAGGGGCACAAAGGTAATCTGCTGGGGTGCTGGTAAGATTCTGTTTCTTCATCTAAGTGTTTTCCATTTGTGGCAATTTGTTGAGTTATATATTTATCTTTTGTGCACTTTTCTTCATGTACATGTTACCCTTCAAGAAAAATGTTCAAAATAGCAAAACTTACAAGTTTCCAGAAAATGGCAAACCCTGACTAACCTAAGAGAGAACCGTCTGTCAACTTTACAGCAGTTTTATTCATGCTGCTAGATGTCAACAGAGAACAGAAAAGCACAGGTGACTCCTTTCCAAGGGGACTAGAGGTCAAGAAAGAAGAATCTATTAAGGAGATCAGCCTATTTTGAAGAGATTAGCAATCAAGAAAGAACACCTCATTTGCAATTTATAATTACTTTCAAATCCCTATACAGAACACAACCTATTAACACCATTTTTTTTTTCAAAATGAAGTTTATAAAACCATGAGTTGTTCTAGTTATTTGCCCACATTCATAAAGAACTGAGAAAGAAACACGAGGCTGGGCAGGATCTTATACATTAAGTTCCTGAAAGACTCTGATTTGATTGTAAAGTCTTCAAGTCTAAGAAATATGGGACATAGTCCTTAAGAAACAATTTCCCAAGACAAAAGACTTGGCATTTATTTATATGGAGACAATTTAATAGGGAAAAAACCTGTCTTTTAATATCAAGGGCAAATCTTCAGATGCAGGATGTTTGGTAAGCTTGTGGGTACCACTAACTGTCAATCCATCCATCTTTGACCCAGACTTCAATAGAGCAATGGTCTAGAAGTCAACAGTCTGGGTCTTGCTAGCATATTAACCATCTCTCTGGGCCTCAGTTTTCCTATCTGTATGTACAAAAAGAATGCTAGCTACCATGAAACAAGTTCTGGGGGAAAGTCTTACCAGGAAGATTTGGTAATATTGCCTAAAAATGTCTAATACTATTCATTTTTACAACATTACAATTTTTAATCTCCACCTCCAAATGATCTGAACCTAATTTAAAAGACAACAGCAAGGAATGGTCATCGTGGATCAGCTTATTTACTTGATCACTAATCTGCCCCAACACACCCATTTCACTGGTGAAGACCCTGCAGAGCTTTAAAAAAAAAAAAAAAAAAAAAAAAAACTTTGAATAAGGCCTCAGGAAAAGTCACAGCTAAAGCCAGGATTTGAATAGAGGGCTGTCCCTTTCCCCACACAGGAAGATAAGGGTACAGTAGCCACAAGGGCATCACTGACCAAGCAAGACAGGCTTGCCTGCTGATCCCAGATGCAGCCTCAAAATTCCTTGCAGGGAAGATTTCCGGGATACAACAAGGGACAACAGAAACATGTAGAACAGAACACACAGCTAGCTAGCTTTTGGGTAAGAAGGTGCAGAAGTAAGAATACATATTCTTATATATTTGTATCTGTATGAAGAAATGCTAGAAATATATATTAGAAAGTAATAATGGTGACTACTGATGGGAAAAACAGAGGGGAAAGGGAACAGGGTATCTGGAGACAGAGTGCTTTAATTCTTGAATTATATAAATATATTGCCTTTATTTTTTTAATTAGATTTTAAAAAGAGGAGAAAATCCTAAACTTAGCACTACTATCAATGCATTAACACTGGCAACTAAGGCTATGTAATTTTCCCTACTCTAAAACAACATTCTTTTCAACATATCCCTTAGTAGAAAGTTAGCTAAAGCCAAAATGATTCATTCAATAAGTATTTTCTTATGCATCTACTGTGTTTCAGGGGAGAACAGTACGGGATGGACTTGGACAGGCCACACCACCAGGTCATGTAGGGACTTATATGGGTCATTGTAAAGACAAACTTGCTTTTACTCCAAGTGAGATGGACGTCACTAAAGGGCTTTAAGCAAAGCAGTGACAGGAACATTGTGGCTGCTGTGTTGAAACTCTAGCAGGGCACAAGGCAAATACAGGGAGATCAGTGTGTTCAGCAGCCTGTGACACAGTATCGATAATCCCACCTCCTGGTATTCAAGCCTTCTTATAATCCTCTCCCCTGTAGTATAGGCTGGATTTAGTGACTTAATTCTAAACTGGAGAAATGACAGGATATTGCTTTTCAGATTATGTAACAGAAAGACCGTGTGTGGTTTCTATCTCAGAGCTCTAGCTCTCCCTTAAAGGCCAGAGAAGACCTAAGGCTTGTCAAGAGCCACATGGAGGACCTGGGGAATGGAGCCTTCCTGAGTCAAACCCTGGGATGAGTGCAGCTTTGACAGCTGCTTCAGGAGACCTGAGTCAGAAATACCCAGACAAGCAAAAGCTTGCTTCAGTCTGTAAGGTCTCGAGTATCTGTCATACAGCAATAGACAACTACAACCGCCATCAGGAGACTGGCTCTGTGGTCCAAGTGAGAGATGATGAGGGTTGGACCAACTGTTAACAGTGGGGTGGGCAGAGGGGTTGGACTCTGGATTTGTCAGCATGTGAGGGAGTGGTTATGAGGAGGGCAAGGGGAGGACAACAATGAACCTGAGGTTTTTCTGATGTGAGCCAGCAAAAAACTGGAATTGCTGTTTGTGACAATGGGGACTTCTGTGAGAAGATGGGTCAGTAGGGAGCACCAATTCTGGACCCGAATGCCTATGAGACATCCAAGAAGGCAACCAGATAAACAAATGTGGGGTTCAGGGTTCCAGATGCAAGTTTGAGTCTTGAGCGAGCAGGTAGAAGTAGAAGCCACAGCCTAGGTAAGATCAAGCAGCGCAGTAACTAGAGAGAAAACAGAAGTCAAGGACTGAGCCCAGGACCAACGTCTTGAGGTCAAACAGTCTGAGGAAAATTCATCAAAGGAGACTGAGCAAAAGCAACCAGACATGCTGGAGGAAGTCCAGGCGAATGCAGCATCCCAAAATCTGTGGGAAGACAGCGACCAACTGCCAGAACTCCACTAATGAAGGAGGCAGGTGTCCTTTGGCTTCATGTGTTTATTAGTAACGGTTCAGCTGTTTGATCCATCTACCTCACTCTCCTGGGTGAAGTCAAGGGCATCCTCTCCCGAGGCCAGCAATGTGTGCAGAATCCGCTGTTTCACTTGCTCCCACTCGACCAGCATTGACTCCCGATGGTACTCCTCCGCCATACCAAAGGTCTGCCAGGGAGGAGAGAGAGGGCCGTGACCCAGGTGAGAACAGAGAACATGGTTTCCCTTAGAGCACAGCAGAAATGCAAAGGCCTTCCCCAACCCACCCCTGTTCATGAGTGGAGCAAATGCAATGGACTTCAAAAATGATCCTTCAAAGCATTACTGACAACTCTTTGTGACTTACCCTACTTCATTGATTCTAATTAAAAAGCTTTTCAAGTGTACTAAAATACACACAAGATTTGCCATTTTTAAGTGTACAGTTCAGGGGCATTAAGCACATTGACCACCAGTGCCTATCTCCTGAACTCTTTATCTTGTAAAACTGAAACTATACCCATTAAACAATAACTCCCATTTCTCTCTCCCCCAAATCCTGGCAACCACCATTCTACATCTGTTTCTGAATTTGACTACTCTTATCATATACAAAAGGAGTTACACAGGTTTGTCTTTTGTGACTGGCTTATTTCATTTAGCACACTGCCCTCAAGGTTCATCCATGTTGTAGCACGTGTCAGAATTCCTTCCTTTTGTGAATAACGTATGAATATGAATTGCGAATATAAGCATGGGTGCAAACTAGCTCTTCAAGTTCCTGCTTCCAATTCTCCTTGATATATACTCGGAAGTGGAATTTCTGGTGTTAATTCTACTTTTAATTTTTTTTAGGAACCTGCATACTGTATCCAAAAAGGTTATGTCATTTTATATTCCTATCAACAGTGCACAAAGTTTCCTATTTCCTGCATCCTCTCTAGTACTAACTATTTTCTAGTTTTTTGATAGGAACCATCCTAATGAGTGCCAGGTAGTATCTCACTGTGGTTCTCCTGTGCATTTATCTAAAGACTAGTTATTTTGTTCTGTTTTTCCAGTAAAGAAAAAAAAAAAAAAGATGGAACTGAAGGTTTCATTCATGCTCTACCACTGAGTTGCATCCCCAGACATTTTTTTAAATTTTATTTTCATACAGTGTCTCACTAAGTTGCCCAAACTAGTCTCAAATCATCCTGCCCCGGCCTCTGCAGTAGCTGGGATTACAGGTGTGTACCACGACATGTGGCTGATTAATAATGTAGAGCACCTCTCCTATGCTTATTAAGACAAACATCTTTTTAAAACTTCTGAAATGAGGCTGTATGTTGCAATCTATTGCATGTTATAGGAGTATTTTTTCTTTCTAGTACAAACAATAATGATGGATTATAAGATCAGTGGAATCTTAAGCTTTAGCAAGACTCTAATACAAGGACAAAAGATTCTCCCAGTGATTTTATTCACTTTTTAAAGAATCACTAATATTTCTGCAAGCAGTGGCACACCTGTAATCCCGGCTACTTAGGAGAAGAAGCAGGAGGACTGCAAGTTTAAGGACAGTCTGGGAAACTTAGTAAGACTCCATCTCAAAATTAAAAGGGCTGGAGATGTAACTCAGTGGGTTAAATGCCCAGTTACCAACCCCCTCTAAAAATAATCATCATCGTCGTCATCATTATCATTATCACTAATATTTTCAGAGCAGAGAGCAAACTAGTAAAAGAAAACCATCCCTCTGTGATTAAGTTTCCTACCAGTCTATTCAAGATCACTGAAAGTCTAGTAAATCTCACTACTATCGACTGGTGACACTGCAGGTAACTGCCACAACAAACATACCAAGAAAAGAAAAGAAAAAAAAAAAAACAGAAAGAAAAAACATTTATAGAGATATTCTGAATTATGACTGTTCTCAGCACACTATTCTTTAGTTGGAAGACCAGGTTTCCTATCAGTTTCAGCTCACTTTTCAAAAAGCCATTTCATTTACAATCAGATTGGCATCTAATCAGGCACAACAAGGGAGTATTAGTAATGCCTGCTCTATTTTTGGCAATGCAGATAATTTATACTGATCATGTTCATATACAAGAGCTTTGGGAAACTGCTAGAAAAATCTAATATACTCTTCCTACAAGTGGGATATTTGTATTTGGACTAAAATGTATCAAAATTGGAAAAGGGACACCAGCCACACACCCACAAAAATGATTAGGAAGAAGGTTGGCATATCTCAAACCCTTTTTTAACAGGTGTCCTGAAGAAACAGGAGAGAGGACTGTCGCTGAGAGTCAAGAAGAATGGATTTTTCCAATCAGTCTGCATGAGTTGAAAAATAGCCAGAGAAAAACCTTCACATCTCGTTCACGAGTGGAACTGAGACACAAAAGCTGGGCATTTTCAACACAGAAGCGTGATGGGCCAGAAAGGCAGCAAAAGCAAAGAGAAGAGAGAATTCCTCTAGAAGTTGTCCATAAAGAGTACGGGACACTTCACAAACTCTTTTTATTCAAGAGTCAAACCAACCGCCTCCTTAGCCTAGAACCTCTCCCACAGAAATTTGGGGGTTGCAAGCCACAAGAACCTGGGTGGGAAGAATAAGGAGGCAGAAGGCTAGTGCATCATGCTGCTTTCTGAGCTTGCAACAGGAAGAAAGACACAAAGCCACGACTCCAACTCGGGACACTTCAAAGCCTCAGAGATACTCTTAGGGACAAGTCTTCTGGCTAAGGAAGAACTGTAGAATAGTAAAGGTGACGGAAGAAAACAGATAGTACACCACTCAAAGAAACTGTAGACATGACAGAGGGGGCAGACTTGGAGCGTCAGGGAAGGGTCAGGATGACAAGAGTAGAATTCACTCTGCCCCGTCTGTTGGATGCTCACTTGTGTGCCAAGGACTCCTCCTTAGTACTATAGAAGTATTAAGCAGCTTTAAAAAGCGGATGCTTTCTGGGCTTGAATCCTCAGCTGTATCTAAGAAGTACTCCAGGCCACTCCCTCCAACCTGAAGGAACAGCACTGAAGATTCCATTCACAGTGTGATAAGGAGCTTCAAAATAAACGGGCCAACGTTAAAATTCTCTTCCCTCGGCCACACCCATCCATCTTAGAGGTGGTGGAACATCCAATTTTTTGAGCTAACGGGGATAATCAGCCACCCATCTGCCCAATCCAGCTGATTCCAGCCTATTCCATTTATGCCCATGTCTGATTAGAAGCAAAGAAAAATGCTAAGAGAATGCTAGGAGCTCCTAGGGGAGATCAACAGTGCTCCTCAGAGCTCAGAGAAGAGGAGGGAAGGGAGGGATCAAGAGAGGCAGGAGGCAGAGACTAGTGGAGACAAGGATAGAAAACCAAAGAAGAGAAAGGAGAGAAGGGTGTGCAGAGTCCTGACAGTGGCAAAGCAGTGGAGAAACTATTCTCAACGAAAGCTGAACCTTCCAAGTTACCGTTAAGTGTGGAAAACATTTCCCTTGGAACATATTAAAGGAAGGCAAGGAGAGAAGTGGATAACAATTAAGAACAGTGGGGAGCACTCGAACCCCATTTTCATAAACACCCATTTGTTACTGAGCTGTTGCTGGCTTTTAGAAACATTGCATATGCTCTGGGAATGTTGTGCTGTTTTTGCTGGGATGCACCAAATGGGAAAAGATAGGACACATTTGTGGTTTTTGTAGCTTGTTTTCTTGGCATTTCAGCAGGACATTGGCAAGTTATTCAAACATAAAATTGCCACCAAAATGCCAAGAAGCTGCTGATTTTCAAATCATTTTGAAAATGACTCTTGCTCAGCAGCAGTTTCCTGGTGTCCAGACAGGTCAGAGGTCTCCCTACAGGCGGGCTCTCAACACTGGAGTGTCTCCCTCCAAACACATATGCACGCATTTTGCACTGTGGTATGTCACCTAAATGTTTTGGCTGGCTGCACATTTAGTCTCAGTATGACACAATATTCAGAGACTGCCAATTCCAGAAACACATTCTGCAGGGTAAATGGATTAATAAGGCTTGGTGGCATTCGACAATCCTAATTTAATTTCACTGGTCCTTTACAGCAGGAGAATCAACATTGGTGAGTAACTCAGAGTGTGAACAACAACAACAAAAAATCCCTTTCTTAATATTTTCAAATCTGAATCAAGTGTATTTCTCTATTTCAGGACTATGCACTATTGCCAACAATCTAATTAATGAAATTTTAGGGAAGTTTATGCTGACAATTAAACACATCAGTCATCTGAATAATGCTCTGGGACATGTTCTTCTAAACAGAAGCTGGCGGCTCCTCCACAGCCCTCTCACAGCAGCCCTATTGCTTGCACTCTCGCAGAACATTTTCATAAAGCACCCCAAGAAGCAGCACTTTTCACTTTCTTACTTCTTAAGCCACACAATAATACATAAATACACTTCACTAGATATTAGGGTTAAATAAGCATACAGCAGAACGGAGCTCTCCCTTCTCCTCACTCTCTCTGCAGAGAGCCACTGCTGACACACAGGCACTGACATCCTGGGGAGGCTGCCGGCTTAGAACCAACTCCACTTGATCGCTAGCCTCTGTCCTGGCTCCCCAAAGACCCCAGTGGCCTGAAAATCTCTTACTCTGTAAGGGGACACTTTGAAAAGGTTTTCGTCTTTTGATCCTTGTCAGAAACAAATGGAGATAACTCACATGTTAGTAGAGTAAATGATGTCTGCATGTCTCATAGGAACGATGGTGCAAACTACTGCTGGCATATGAGGGCTGCTCTGGCTGACTCACCTTTTGGAACACCAAACTGTTTTTCTATTTTTTTTTTAAGAGCTTAGAGAAATTGTTAATATGAAAAGTGGTACGGTCATGTTGTATGATAAAAGAAGAAAAAGCTGAGGGAAATTATCAATGATCACAATTGCTTCTCTGAACTGCTGATTCAATAGAAAACAAATATCACTTATACAATAACAAGGAACTGAAGAACTGTGTGGCCCTTCCATTTTAAGGCTAATTTAATAACTGTCGAGTCCAGTGTCTCAGATGCATTTCAGTCACTAAATACATGGAGAGTCACAAGCATGGTATTTATTCCCAAAAATGATTTCTGTAGAACCCTTCTGGTGAGCTACCTCTCTATGTAGGAAGCGGCTGGGCCTGGGGCCCAGACCCCAGCTCCAGATCTGCGCTTCCTGCTGAACACTGCCGCCCTCGGACTTCATGCATCTACATTTTGGTTTGTTTTCTTACCCGCTTCCGGGATTCTTCAATGGCAGACAGCAGCGCATTGTCCTTCTCATTCTTCAGGAAGCCCTGGGAAAGGGGGAAAATGGTGCAACTTAGGTTAAAATGAACCTTCAAATAAAGTATATTGCAGGGCTAACCCACGGTGAGGGCATCCACTCCCCTGTACTCCTCCACCCTCACAAATGTTGTCAACTTGAAAAGGCATGGGTTATTTTAAATACATGTTTTCTAGTTTCATTCTGGGAGCACATGGTGAGGGTCAGAAGCAAAGTCCCCATGAGACAGCAGTGTGGCATTTTACATCCCGCAAACATGTACAAAGTGAACAGTCGAGGCTGCTCTTCAGAGGTCCTCAGTGGCTCACGTTGGCTCTGCTACATGGGCAGTCACAGGTCCTCTAACTCTTGCTTCTCTGGTGCTTTTGACTAATCCTTCCATTTCTTTCTACACTGAGGAGGCCACCACTGCCTACCTGTCTTTGTGCTTTTCTCTGACTTGCCAATGGCTGGGGTTGTGGTTTGGGTCTGGAACTTTTGGCTCTTGTGATGAAGACCTGGCCCAGGGCAGAGGTGTTCAGAGCTGGGGCTCTTGGGAAGAGACTGCGTCATGAGGTCTCCGATGTCATCAGTGGATTAATAATCTGATGGCATTATTGGGAGAGGGTGGAAACTGTAAGAGGTGGGGCTTGGTTAGAGTCAGTAGGTCACATACCCTACAAGGGTGTCTCCGTCCCCCTTCCTCCCTCTCTCTGGTCCCTGGCTGCCATGAGTGAGCAGCTTTGCTTCATCACACACTTGTGCCATGAGGTACTGCTGCGCCTCGGGCCCAACGCAACGAAGCCAGCCAAGCATGAAATGAAACCATGAGCCCAAATAAACATGTCCTCCTCTAAGTTAATTTCCTCAGGTCTCCTGTCCCAGCAGTAAAAAGCTGAAAAAACACAACTGGGAAATTCTGAAAATCATTTATTTACACTTATTGGCACATTTCTTCTGGATTTTTGTCACGTGTGCTTTCTGCTTTAGGTCTGGTGACATGCATTCTTATTTAGTATTGGTAGGGTGAAGAAGAGACAGTGTACAAGTCTCACTTAATATACACAGGTTAAATGGCCCAGAGGCCATGCTTTGGAATATGGATTTCAAATCCTGGTGCCTCTGTTTATTAATAGCAGGACTTTAGCCAAGTCACCCAAACTGTCTGAACCTCAGTTTACTCCTGTGTAACAATGAAATAATGTGATCAAGTTCTAGGTCCAAGGCTTGGTACACACAGCTCTACTATTACAATCAATTAGGTCTAGACCTGTTGGTGATACTAAAAGAAGAGATGCCCAGGGTGACCTCCCTGTTGCTTTTCAGTCCTCAGCTTGAGTTGAGTTCTGTTGGGGAAGGGACAGGACACTGTCTTGACAGTCACAGCAGCAGGTGGAAAGACAAAGTGACACTAAGATGAAGTGGGCTTCCATGCCAACATCCTCACACCAAAAGGTGAAGCTTCTCTTCCACAGCCTGGGGAGGGGGACTAAGTAGGAACGAGGAAGACCGGGCCATCAATAATTAGAGGTCAAAGTCTTAGTTGTTAAGATGGAAGAAGTCAAGTTGCCCTATACATCAAGCCAACTTACACTCTGCAAGGCAAGGTATCTCCATGTCAAGCACACTACTATTAGGTTTATATGTGCCTGAAATGAAATGATCTGTTTTTTCAAAACTATGCTTTTGACATTTTTGTTTTTAAAGGAGCTTTGGGAAACTATAATACAAAACAGAATTAAGAAAAAGCTTTTAGAATGACAAGCTACATTAAAATACATTTGATATTGGTGAGGATGTGGGGAAAAAGGTACACTCATACATTGCTGGTGGGACTGCAAACTGGTGCAATCACTCTAGAAAGCAGTATGGAGATTCCTCAGAAAACCTGGAATGGAACCACCATTTCACGCAGTTATCCCACTGCTCAGTATGTACCCAAAGGACTTAAACAGCATACTATAGTGGTGTGGCCACATCAATTCACAATAGCTAAACTGTGGATCAACCAAGGTGCCCTTCAACAGATGAACAGATAAAGAAAATGTGGTATATACACACAATAGAATATTACTCAGTCATAAAGAAGAATAGAATTATGGCATTTGCTGGTAAATAGATAGAACCAAAGACTATCATGCTAAGTGAAATAAACCAATCCCCAAAACCAAATGTTGAATGTTCTCTCTGATATTTGAGTGCTGACTCACAATAGGCCAGGGGTTGGGGGTGGGGTTCCCCCACTGGATTGGACAGGGTGGAGTGGGGGTAAGGACAGAATGAATTCGACATAACTTTTCTATGTTCATATATGAATACATGACCAATGTAACTCCACATCATATATGGAAGAAGTCAACCACAAGAAAGGGAAGTTATACTCTACATATATAAGTCAAAATACCTTCTACTGTCATGTATAACTAAAAAGAAAAAAGAAAAAAATTAAATTTAAAAATACATTTGATAATTTTCTTGTATTTGAAATTAATTAACTCAGGTAATTCATTTTTTATTAAAATTAATTAATTTTAACAACTGTTAATGCTTTTTCAAACAGTCCTAGATATAAGAGTGCTGGTTTTCTTAAAAAGCAGGGGAGGACAAAATAGGGAATATACTTTAAATAAAATATTACTAATTTTCATAGATTTCCCCAAATTTTAGTCTATGATTCCCCTGACCTGCTATCATACCTCATATTGGGCAGTGAATGAGGACAGACAGGACAGACAGCGACCAGCACCCAGAAACAGTTCTCTCCTGATGACTCCTCCAGTGCAATGGGTCCGAGGCACAACTCTAAGACTGCTCCAGTTAGCACACTGGTAACTGGGGTGGGAGGAAGGCAGGGAGAGGCACTGGTCAAAAGGGCCTCAATAAACCAGAGCACAGAACCGATATGGTCCATTCAGAAGGCGGGCAGCTAATCACCATGGGGTGGCTTCTGACTCTCACAGGGGGGCCAGACATGAAATGAGAAAGATTTTGATGGGTCTTGCTTACAGCATTCATATGTCAAGTAACAGAGCTTCACTATGAATTTCCTTTTGTGAAGGTTCTTCAATGGCAAAAGCAAAAAGCTTTAGTGCCACAGTCTATAAACCAAACCATGCCGACTATGATCACCAACTGATGTGGCCAAAGAGCAGGTTGGACTGCTCTGCTACGCCTTTTCCTGGCTGAGGGGATAGGAAGCTGACTGTCTAAACAAGTCACCTTCTGGTAGAGGTGTCTGTGTATGGAGGGGGTGGACCACTGCACCCCTCTCTCTGGCTGGTGGGGAGCAGGCAGCGCCTGGGGTAAGCCGGATACTTTGCTGCCCTGCCCTTCTCTGCTCTTCCAAGTCAAATGACCAGCACATTATACTCTTTTAACTATATTTGCATCCAAGGCTCTCTCACATAATATAAAACACAAATGCAAAGCAACAGACATCTATCTAAAAGCCAAATAATATTCTGCAATGACATTATTTTGCTTTTAAAATTTATTATTCTACAAGAAACATAACTCCCAAATTTCTAGAAATGAAATTTCAAGTAGTGTTAAGAAGGAAAAAGAATAATAAAATACATTATGGCTTTGGGGATAGATTACTCATCTTTAAAATATTTACTATAAAGTTATATTTTTAAAATACAAGTGAGCACTTGTCAAATTCTAGACATTACCAACATATGAAGAAATACCATTAACCATCATGTACCTCAAAATCTGGGCTTTCTCTATAGCATAAACCGAGCCCCCAAAATACAGTTGTCCCTCAGTATCCATGAGACAGGTTCCAGGACACCCTTCTACACACACACACACACACACACACACACACACACACACACGATGCTAACACTCACAAGTACTCAAGTGTGCCTAATCTTGAGCATACTTGAGCATAGTATTTGCATATAACCTCTGTGTATTTTAAATTATCTCCATATTACTTATACCACATAAATTGTTGTTAAGTTGTATTATTTATGGAATAATGACAAGAAAATAAAGTCTATGTGTATTCAGTACAAAGACATTTTTTCTCAATATTTTTGTTCAACATTTGGTTGAATCCAAAAATGCAGAAACCACCAATATGGACGGCCAACTGTATATAGATTCTGAATTGTTATTTTCATCCTTTCTAAAGTGAAATGCTAAACCAGGTTACACGTTATATTTTGTTTTTCAAAATGATACTTTAGTGGCCTTTTGAAAACAATGTTCAAAATAACACTTACAGGTAATGTCGGCATGTGTGTGCCACCTAGTGGTGGTTAGTTTCTTTTAAAGAACAAACACCTTTGAGGAAAAAATAACAGCCAATAGCAACTTCTAGACTAAAAAGTTAGGCAGAAACCTAACTGTTTGGCCCAGTCCCCGAGGATCTCCTCCTTGACTCCCCTTTGTCTATGCATTTCATTTCTTTCCAGGTCTTCCTGGAGGCCCATCTCATGTCTTTACCCTGGAGATTTTACAGATTATGTGAAAACTGGTTCTCTGGAGAGGTGGGCTGGGGGGGTGTAAGATGAACTGACTCCCTGACATTGGAGGCCTCCTGGGCACAGAGAAGACCCCATAGCTCACCTCCCCCTCTGAGATACCAGAATCTAACTGTGACTCTCAGAACTCCCCATCTCTTGTTTCCCCTCATTTTGCCAACAAGCATTGTTTAATTGCTCATAGTCTGTATTATAAATGATAAGGCTGAGGCCTGAAGAATAATAATTTGTAATGAGGCAGTACAGGCTAAGTACACTAATCTGAAATGCTTGAGATTTCCAATGTTTTATTCGGACTTTGGAATATTTGCATGAACATGGTGAGACATGTTGGGGATGGGAACCAAGTCAAAACACAAAATTCACTTAGGTTTCACATACACCTTATATATACAGTCTTACAATAATTTTACACAATATTTTTAGTGGGCCTGTGTTTTGACTACAGCCTGTCAGGTATATAATTTTCCACTTGTGGCATCATGTTGGTGCTCTATAGAGAAAGCCCAGATTTTGAGGTATAATTTTGTAAGAGTTCTGATTTCAGACTTTTGGATTAGGGATGCTCAACTAAGAATAGCTGGCACATATATGGTGATGACTCTGTGCCAGGCCTAAGTGGTACTCACTTATGCATCTGGTTGTGGCCCTCCCTAAATCTGATGCTATACTGTCTCTCAAAACTCCCCAAGTAGATCATACTTTAAAACATCCTCAATATAAGTTTAAAAGTTGAGCATCTGTGTGGTTTGTAGAGCTCCTATCAACTCTAAAGCGCTTTTGCGGTTCTACATTAAGATGACCCAGTTTGTAAGCAACAAAGCTCAGTCTCAGAAACCAAATTTGCTCACTCCTTGTTTACCCCCTTCCACTCCACCACTCTCTCACCAGAGCAAATTAAGATGGGATAAACAGGTACTGTATGCCTGCATATTCATTCCTTTTTTCTCACTACATCACACGGGGGAGAGATGGGAACAAATATCAAGGTTCTGGCATTCCTTTAGAAGAGAGTTTTTCAAAATATGGATCAGAACCCAGAACTGGGTCATGAAATCAAATAGCATTTTTCTAAGAAAATAAAAATGCAACATAGATATGTAGTATGGGTAAGTACTGTTTTGTGAAACTTCTGTTTCAATTACATGCCTTCATTGGTGTGTGTATATATACATATGAAGTGGGTCATACTGTAAAATACATTTCTTACTAGAGGTCATATTTCAAAAAGACTGAAATCACTGCTCTAGATGTCAATTCGATAGCATTCCAGAATATTATTACTGCTATTGTTGTGGAACAATAAATATCATACATCTGCTCAGCCAGGTAGTCCACCTTTGACAGATAGTGTACTTGGCCAAGAACAACCCAAAATGTAATCTCAAGGTAGGTTGATTCTCTTACCATATCTCAAGGACCTGGCAATCAAAGTGACTCCTAAATGGTTCAGGCCCAGGAAGATAGGCATGACAACGCCTTATTTTTAATTAACATGCAGGCTCAGAACACAAGTAGCAGCTAAATCCTACTGCAGAAAAAGAGAGTAGGCAAAGGAGTGTTTATTTTTGCCAAATGGACAAATTCTCTTATTTTATTTGCTTTCCCAAAGTGAAAACTATAAGAAATAAAGGTCTCTGTGAAAAAATTTCAGTATTCATTTTAGTTAGGAAAAGATGCCCCCCCCCACAAAACAATAACAATTTACATTGATTCTTTCACAGTTCTTTGCCTCCCGTCTATAACAAATAAGTGATTTGCTGGACAGTTTTAAAAATAGTGAAGAACATATAAATTTCCTGACTGTCAAAAAATAAATAAAAAAATTAGAGTCTGAGTTGGTCCCACAAAGCAGTAGCCATATTTTACTTGGCCCTCAAAACACAAAAGCCTATTCCACTTCTCCCCTCTTCCAGACCAACCACCCTCTCAGCAGGGTGGACATCGTCCAGAAGGTACTGACACCGCACAAAAATAAACAGCAGGTGCCACGAGACCTCTGTGCCATCTCTCATTTAATACATACAATATACGCTAATTAATAGAAACTCTGTAACCAGCATTCCAAATCAAAATGATATGAACACAAAATGAGCAGTGGCATTAGAAAGATCACCATGGCTGAAAAAACTGCTAAGACACAAGCAACCACACAGAAAAATAAGCAAAGCTGAAACAACAGAATAACCAGTGACTAGTTTGCTCCAAGATGAAGCCAGAATTACAATAAGCACGTCAAGCACGCAGATTAGCGCAATGGAGAGGGTCTGAATTCTACAAAGACGGAAGTGGGAATGGTACCCACTATTTTGCTTCTGCTTACTCAAAGTAAAATATCTTCTTCCTTAACTTTTCCCAACCCTTCTTTCCAATTTCCGAATAAATGATCTCTTCAAAAACTTTCTCTTGCGTGAATTTTTTGCAAAGGTAAAATTCCTACTTCTGGAGAAAATGAGAAACAAGGGAGTAAAATACTCTTCAGATGAGCACAACACAAGTCCTGCTGCCCTGGAGCCGCAGGCTTGTGAGATGGTGTGGGTGCTTTTCATTAGCTCTGCATCGTGGAGCCAACACTGAGAACACCTCGAGAAAGTCTTCCAGCAGAGATGTTCATTACTGATGTAAATAAATAAACAAATAAACAAACAAACTTTCAAATTTGGGGAACTTCAGTAAGATTTTACAGCACATCTGATTATTTTATTAGACCACTTTTATTTCAATAAAAATAAGAATACATAAACTATCAGCTTACAAGGCCCAGGAGAGGCTGAATCTCTTTCTGCTCAGAATACTGACTCAGGAGTAAAATCCAGGCTTTTTTCTTAACTCAAATGTTCAGATTAGTCCCAGTACTTGTTTTCTACGAAAAATTTTAACAGTTTAACTCATTTTTTCACAGACTATAGCTTCAAAAACCACCCCTAATGAAGGATGGGAATATAGCTTAGTGGTACCTAATTAGCATGCACGAAGCCCTGGGTTCAATACCTATGCTGCAAACACACAAACCAAAACGACAACAAAACCTGAAGAAAGCAGTGCTAAGTGTAAGAGCCGACATCCACCAATTGTATTTTTAAAGCTTTTGTACGACTTCTTGCACGTGTATGGAAAGCCTCATTCAGCAGGTGGCAGCAGACACTGCAAGAATGGCTTTGGGGTTCCACCATTTGGAGGCTCAGCAGATCCACAGGCGCTGCAGGCAGCTCCAGAGCCACAGGTGGCCAACCCTGACAATATCACTTGGCACTGTGTGGGCATGAGGCCATCTGTCACTATCAGGAAGGCAGGTCCCATTTTACACATTGTTCCCGCAACTGGGCTAAAAAAAGGGTCACACAATTATGTGATAGATTTGAGTCCATTAGGGCAAAACAAATTACTTGCTCCCATGATTCAAACTGGTTTTGAGGATGGTCCACAAATTTTCAAACATTTGAAAGAACTTGTCTTGCCCAGGAGATCTTAATCTCAAGGATACACAGCACTGAGCGATGCCTCCTCTCAGACAGACCGTACTCTTTCAGGGCTGTATAAATCACTTTTCTTTGCAGGTCACAAGAGGACTGGGGAGAGAAATGTGACTTGCTCAATGCTGCTATCTCACCACTTCCAGAAAAACAGGCCACTCTGGTGAGAGGGCCCATGATGCTACAGGACGTGCCAAGCTGGGTGGCAGGGCTTCTCTCCGCTCACTGCGGGGAGAGGGGAGCAGGAGCACTGGGTGTCAGGGGAGGAGGCAGCCGGCCAACTGCTCTCAGACTGCTGAGGTAGCCCGAGGGAGAAAGCAAGGACAACTAAGCATTTTATCTCCTTCCTCCAATGACCCCCCAGAGCCTGGCACACCTGCTAGGGCTAAACTCTGGAAGAAAGGGATTCTGAAGATCGAACTTCTCTGGAGCTTTTGCAAATGGAATGAATATTAAGAGTGCACCAAATAATGTCTAGCTTCAAAGAGCAGCAGCAGAGCCCTCTCCTAACCCAAAGATATGAACAGATCTAAAAAAATATGACTCCCACAGTCATTCTAGGTGAGGGAAAGATAAGAAAGATTCACTAAGGAATGCCAAAAGCCTTCCAATATGTCCATCTTGGAGATGGGTTAACCCGCATCCAAGGAACTTTGGGCACAAAAAACCTGCACCTTTAAAATGACCTTTAAAAAAACCTGCACCTTTTAATGACCTTTAAAAGAAAATAAAAGCCTGGGAAAGGATGGCAGAGTGCGAGTGTCAGAGCCGGTCAGTGGGAGCCAGCAGCTTTCGCCAGGCTGGTTTCTGCAGCGCTGGGATTAAGCCTAGAGTTCTACTTAGCAAGCACAAGGAGCGCTGTTAGGACAATATTTGGGAGCCACATCTCATATTAATTCCCTGCTGGTACACGGTGTCAGTCATTTACACTGCAGTCGAAATCCCAGCTCCTCCTGCTATGCAGCAGTGCTTATGCTGATGGGATTGGAGGCCAATCGCAGGCTGTCACTGTAAAGGGAGCTTTGGTTTTCCTGCAGTTTCTCCTCACTCAGAAATTCTCTTTTCAAAAATGTATTTATTTGGAGACTACTAAAACAAAAGAGGTCTTTCCTTTTATAACTTCACATTGTCTTACAGGGAATGGGTCAAGGCACAGTACTTTAATTTCACACTATCTCTAAAACCTTAATTAAGTTTGGAGACATTTTGACTTTACCTTGTCAGAGCTGGGAATACTGCAGAATGCACCACTCACCACTGTCACCATAGGTACAGAAAACATGAGACACTGCTTAGCTGAAGTGGCAAACACAGGCAACAGAAGGAGGCAGGCAAGACAATACAAACTGCTAGAAACTGAGGAGGAACAGAATCCTTTCACTCAGTCCATTCTTAGGCAGGAGAAGGAGGACCCTGCACTGTGGCCCCTCACACCTTCAGTTACAGGCCTGACCTGCTGGGGGACACTTTGAGAATGCCTAGCTTCATCCCAGCTCTTGATGAGCACCTACCTCACCTTTCAAGCCAAGCCAACACAACAGACCTAAAAGCTTATCTTGCAGGACAGATCTTATTTTAAAATGTTTGTTTGCAAATGATAAATTTATAAAAGCATATCATCTTCAAAACAAACCCACAAAGACTCCAAAGCTCAGCTTAGTGTCATTTCTGGCACAGCTGAAAAGAAACACTTTTGTGAGTTAGCTTGCTAAGGCAAAGACAGACTTTCCTGAAAGCTCAACCCATCAGTCACCAGCAAGCCCACAAAGAGAAAAAGAAATGGAGTCAGAGACAGCAGCACAGTGCAGCACAGATTAGGAGTCAGGTGGTCTGGATTTAGGGCAAAATCAACAGCTTTTTGGTGTGTGACCTTGAAAAAGTTATTTACCTAGAGTTAATTTTGCTTTACTCAACTGTAAGATGAGCTGCTTTTGCTACATAAACTCTTTAAGACCATCTCCAGAAACACTCCCTAAGAGATGGGAGTAGACAAGAAATTAGCATCGTCATTACCAGTATGGCTACAGTTTACTTGCAAAATAACTCACACCTTAAATCACAAAAGAAATATAATAAACTTTGTTTTTGAAGGCAGAGACATATATATTTTGTAATAGGCAAAACCCATAAAGAGCCAGAATGAAAACCAGAGACAAATGATAGATTTTCATAGGAATGCTTAGTTTCACCTTGCCATAAAGGAGAAGTATACTGTTCTTCAGTTTCAGAAATCCATCCTATATTGGAAGGAGTTAAATTCCTATACTAAAAAAGATGACAACACAAAGCAAGGAATTTCAGAAGCGTTAATACAATTTCTTAAAAGCGACATTCAAAGCCATCTAGATAAGTGCTAATTGAATCTTCACTTCAAGAAAATATCGAAACTTAGATATCTTCTAACAATAAAAAGTAACTGTAAATTGTCAAAGCAGTACTACTAGAGGTGTCTTCAAACTTGACTGAAGGAAAATAACTCCTGTGGTCCACCTCTTCTCACAGAGCTCCTGGTGCCGCCATTTTACTCCTTGCTCACTGCCATCTTAGTGCCACAGAATGACTCTTAGCGGGCTGGCTGGCGTGCTTGCTCATCTACATTATGGTGCTGCCAGAAATGTCAAAGGGTGATAAGAATGTATTGTTTGTCCCAAAAAGAACCAGCCCCTGATTTTTTTACACCAGCAGGCTAAAATTTGAAGAAAAAACTGAAGAACTTCAGATTGAAGAGATTCAGGAATCCTCTGCAAGTATCAGAGAAGAGCCTCTCCCAGCAGCCAAACTTAAGTGGACCACGGTGGAGGCAAAGAACAGAGGAAGCAACTGGGTCTCTGCTACCTCCCCAGGTACGCAGTGCACAGCTTTTTACAAAACCAGCAACAGAAAATAAGACCAGACTCTTCAACCAAGTATTGCTTTAAAAAATTTCCAAGGAAGCCTTTGAAGAAACCCTCATGTCATCCAAACATTTTATGCAAGCAAATCTGCAGTTAAAATGGAGTTCTAATTTGCTGCCCTAAAATTCTTTTATTTCAAGATGCAAGTCTTTTTTATAAAAATCGAGGGGGAAAGAATCCATTTGCTTTCTACGATATTATTTATAATTATTATGTTAAATGCAATCCACACACACACGTACATACAAGACTAAAAAAATTACATTGAGATCTAGCCCTTATGCTACAAGCTAATATTAGGACCACAGATTTACGGAATCTTTGTAGGATTCTAACCAGGGCTTACAACTAATGAATCTTTGTATGATGTGAAGAAAACTGTTTCTAGTTTCAAACATCTAGTAATTAGAGAAAAGACCATTCAGTGACTAGAATAAATAGCAGCTAACACAACAAGACCCACAACAGTTGGCTTGATAAATTTGATATCAAGTTAAAAGGATTCTCAGATATCCAGTTCTGTGAGAATTCAACTCCTGAAACAGCTACTTTAGCATTCTGAGCAAATTCTTCATGGTACAGTTTACTACAAAATACACTTACTATAAATTCTTCAGGGTTTGAAAGATAAAAAATTCTTCAGCTTTTAAAAGATAAACATACAAATCAAAGTTAAAATCTACTTGCTCTCTCTTAGGAACAGCATAAAGGAACAAAGAAATAAGCCAGGTCAAATCCAGTTAATTTTAAGAATCAAGAGTTAGAAGCTTACAATTACAAACAAGAGTTTTATATGAGTAGCTTTGAAGTCACAACTATTAATTAAACAGAAGGCACTAGAAATTATCCCCATGAGAGTGACAGTCTCAATCTATTGATCTTTGAGGATAAAATCTTGTTTTGGCAAAATATTTTTTTCTCTTATGTATTTGGAACAGCTATTACAGGTCATTAATATGGAAGCACTTTCTTAATAACAACAACAAAAGCACTAAAATCCAGCAAGTCTTTTCAGGAATGGAAAAGAGACTCTTTTAAAAAGACAGTGAAAAGAAGCCTAAACTCCTATATTTATCATATTCAGATTTCTTTTTTCTCCCAAGTATCATTTCCATCTCAGACTAGTAATAAACTCAGACTTCTCAACAACCTAACTAATGAATAATTAATTAAAATCATTTGCTAAAATCACTCATGAAACCCATATTTCAAGAATACATAGCATACCTGCTTTATAACACATACCTTAAAAAAAAAATACACCCAAGAATAAGAATCTCTGTGTTGTATCTTTCCTATTTGCAGCATTTCTTTAAAACTCTATTTTGCTCATTCAACCAAAGACAAATTTTCGACCTTTCACCACTATATAAGAAATACTTACTGTAGACAAAAGAATTCCATTTTCTTTCTGGGAATGTTCTCCACCCTCCTAAAGTACTCTTCTACACAGTGTACAAATTCATTTTCTTAGTTTTACAGTAACAAAGCTCCTGTGCCAAAGAACCTAATGTAAATGAAATGGCCCTGCAGTTGCCTTCAGAATCCAGTTCACCTCCACCATGATACAGCTAATTGTTAAAAATGGTGGCTGAGACATTTTCCATACATTAAATTAAGGAGCTCTGATGAAGGCGCTGGCATCCACCCACTTCAGACAAAGGAAAATAATTTGCAACTGTACCAAGGCCCGGATAATTGAGTCATCTCCCATACAGGGTCAGTGTTAGAGGTTTCCTCCATCTTTACAAAATGCAAACCACAGCTTATTGTCTCATCTCAGAAATCAATTCCTTGCAGTGCTGCACTGGGTCAGAGTTTTACAGGAATCTTAGTCATGGGTAAATCCAGACTTCCAGTGCTGAGGGGAGCCAAATTCTCACAGTTTGCCCCTTTCCCTGAGCAGCTCTCCTCCATAACCCAGACTTGACAGCTCAAGCCTTCCTATTGTTAAGAGTAAAGAAAAGTCCTATACCTCTGAAGGGAACTAAAACCCTCAACTAGGCAAGCAATTTCAAAGTCTGAGCATCAGAAAGAGATCCAGACCCTACAGGTCAGGTCCCACAATACTAACACATTTCTTGGGATGAAAAATTGCATGCATCGTCATTTTTGTTACTGTTTTTAAGTAAAGACAATAAACAAGCTGCTTTTTAATGTTGGATTTAAGGCACTTTAACTTTGAAATTAATCTAGGTATTAAAAGTATCACAGGCAACATTATAATCCTATTACTCTCCAGATAATGTTTACATGATTTAGGAAGTTTAATTTCACCTTCACAAATCACAAAAATATGAACTATATTTAAAAGACACATACTCTTTTGAGGTTAAATTTGAGAAATAAAAAGTAACTATATTAATCTAAGTTACCAATAAATAATAAATAAGGAGTCCATATCAGGTGTTACTATTTCATTCTTCTCACTAAAGCTTTATGCTAAAATATTTCCAGCAAGATTGTTGGCAATTTTTCCTAATTACTAAATATAAATGACTGGATTCATTGGTAAGGTATCTTACACACACACACACAAAACACACACACACACACACGCACGCACACACTCACCTAAAATTTTAAAGAAGGATCTGCTTTTAGCAAAGAAATTCCATTTCCATATTTCACGTCTGCACTTCACGTCTCTTCTAAAAATTCTAAAGAAAGTCTACACTACTTGCTACTTAAAGATGAAGTAGACAAAAAAAAAAAATCTAAATAATTAACTATTTAAATCTTTAGGCAACTACCCTCTGCCCCACCCAATAAATTTTTTAAAGAAAGACATTAGAATGGCAAGACACAAATCTGAACAATTCTCAGAAGAATCAAGTACTTTTCTATCAAATGTATTAACTGCTTCCAATTCATCTGAAATTTTTAAACCAACAAGATCCTTGTCTTTCAGAGGTACTGCAACATGCTGTCACTGCATTTACCAGGGTGCATCCGTCTTAATTTCTTATAAACAGCAAGCTTACCTGCAGCTGTTCAATTTAAGGAGTTGCAGACCGGCTGATGCTGCTGGTCACTGCAGCTCTTCCATACCTTCTGCGTGGGATGAGCTCTGAAAAGCACTGCTCAAGTTTTTCCCACCCCAATTGAGGGTTAGGGGTGAGAGGTGGGAGAGGAAGAGGAAGAGAGGAAAGAAAAGAGAGAAGAAAAAGGCAAAGCACGACCCCTCTGCAAGTGCTGATGACTGAAGCACTAGAGTCCAATTAGACAATGAGATCGCAGAGCTCCCTGAAAAAGGGTGCGCTGCGGCCCCCAGAGCAGAGCACTGTCACCCAAGGTGCTCCACGCAAATCCAGGGAAGTGAGCTATCAGTTTGAAGGCACAAACTGATGGGAGTAACAGTTTATAGGTTACAGAAGGGTATTTTATTGTTAACGGACTGTACCAAGTTAAGATTTAAGAGGGGGAGAGACAACATGTAGGCAAGCCATGCTATGATACTCCCCCCACACCCAAGCCACTGCAATTACTCTGATGTGAATTTTTGATGACTTCCGACATCTTGCATGGTTAATAATCGCTTCAGCTGTCATGTTTGGTTAATGTGGAAAATGCATTTGCTGCATTGTGATGCAGTGCTGTGACCACAGATTGTAACACCAGTTGTGAAGCTGGTCCCTTAACTGAGCAGCAGGAATTTGCACATGCCACAATGCTAAAATAAATGGTAGTTAAAAGACTTTATACAGCAGCAGACAGATTCTGCCATTTTAATCTACAGAATGTGTAGATCCAACATACAGAAGCATCTCGGATCACTGTGCCCTTGTCAGCCGCACTGCCCTTCAACCAGAACAGTACATTCACCATCTTAAATGTTTGGCCTCTTACTAGTTAAAAGATTTTGATACTATTTAAATAACTCTTCAGATTAATTATAGCTTTGAACAGAACAGAGGTTATTTGCATTTCAGGAATATACAGCCAATGAAACTGTCAGTGACACAGGAAAATGCAGACCTTTTATTAACATATGCTCAGCTCAACTGTCACTTCTTTGTACAACATTTAGGGGGAAATATATGATGTGTAAGTAATGAATATTCCCCTTCTACCACTATAATTTTTAAAAGGGATTTTTTCCTCCATGGTTTAATGTATAACCTGAAAATTAAAGATTACATTAAAATACTAACCTATTTTTCATTGTGATGAAAGGAAATTCAATACAGCAAGCAACTGGCAATTACAGGAAAGCTTGTATAAAAAAGCAAAGATGGAACCGCACTAAGATCCCAGTACCAGATGATTAAAGTCAGTCCAGTCAGGTAGTGAGGCCATCATTATGGTGCAGATAGCAAAAGAAAAATCAAGAGAAAGACTATTCCCTTTCTTCACAAGCAAAACCCACAAAGACTAAGACTGTAATCTGTTGGTTGCAAATCTAACACCTATACTGCAGAAACTGAAAGATGTGTGATACTGGCTAGATTTCATATTTTTATATAAATATTAACTTGGCTATTTAATACCTATAGTTTAGCTACTTAAGGCTGCTTCATCTATATCATCATTTTTGTCTTTTAAGAAGCAGAATCAACTCACAGACTTTGTTGCTTTGAAATAAAAAAATATAATTGGCTTATTTTCTTACATTAGAACTTTTGCCAATTAAATGCCCAGAGTTGAGATGTTTCCAACATTTCTGCCTTATAAAAATAAACAAACAAACAAAAATCTCAAGTAAACCAAAAAGAACACAGGGACACACTGTTGTCTGAGCAGTGAATAACAATGAAAGAACTTATGTTACTAACATAAAAAATCAACTCATGATTTCCTTTGTTTTATTCATTGTGATAGCACCAAATGCATAATTTGGAGGTGCATGTGTTAACAAGCACTGTAAAGCTGAAGAGCTTTCTAGTTTTGTTTCTTGCCCTAACTTAAAATTAACTGCACCAACAGTGCTATTTGGTGGCATAGCAGATGTCACAGTAGTTGTTGCTAACATTCAACAATTTAAGCTTTTTTTTGTTCCAGACCCAATACAAGGTACCACTAACAGCTCAGAAACTGCACAAGGAGGAAGGGAGGGAACGGGTGTTGGGGGTAGCTTTGAAATTAACCAGGCTCAGCTTATGCTCCAATTACTGAACAAAAGACAATCCTGGGGGACCTCTTTCTGAACCAGTGCAAGAAGCAAACTCTTTTGTTTCTGATCAAATAAATACTGTATTGGAACATGGGGGATATGCGGCAATAAGGAGTCTCTGCTTGGGGATTGAAGGGGCAAGAAAAAAGAACCCAAAGACCCAAGTGTGGTTAAAGCAAACCACTTCGCTGATGTAAATCTGTTCCTGAGAGAGACATCTGAGGTTCGCTATAGGGGAATAAGAAAACCCTCTTTTTTTATTTACTAAAAAAAAAAGCAAAAAACACACCTCACTGAGTCTGTTAAGATTTTTCTTCCTCTTTAGTAAACTGCCAACAAATAAAGAGGATATTTCATTATGCTGGAATAAATTCTAAACTAGCTCAGATGCTTTCTTCCTCCAGTAACCTAAGGAAATCAGGCAAGAGGCTGGGCTTGAGGGCTTGAGTTGCAGAATATTCTGGCTGCAGAGGACCTCAGAGCAGAAGGGACTGAAAAGTGGTGACTAACCTGCCTTCAGACCTGATGCCTAAATGTGGAGGCCATAAAAACACTGGGAAGATGCCACCTAATCAAGGAGATGCTCCTCTAACTTGTTTTGTTACCAAATGACCATGAAGTGCTCCACTATTAGGTAGTTATTTAATTTTGTGTTTGACCTTACACAATCCTAAGCACCAAAAACTAAAGCAAAGAGAAAAGGGTAGAAGATTCCTGGGCCCAATATATTAACATAAGGGATAATACAAATGCAGAGATATAGACTAGAAAAGGGATATCAATGCCATTTTATGGTTCAAATAGAATTATAATAATCACCGGGTAAAATACATTCAAGCAAACAAATATAAAGCTATACATATGCAGGACTTCAGTCAGAAATCAAACTTCTACAAATCTGTGATGGGCACTGTTCTCCAGGTTCACTGGGTTGCTGGGAAGATCAAATAATATTACTGGTGGGTAAGTGCTTACAATGACAGAGCATGACAGGCCATGTGACGTGGGGCAATGACTCCCCACCTTCGCCTCCCTGGCTGTGGGGCACAGCTAGAACCAGTTACCTTCCCAGCCCACCACCCCAACCTCCTCTTGGCTCCCCTCTTCTCACTAAGACCTTGTCCTTTTGCCCCATGCCATACATTTCCCATTCCATATATTCATCTCACTGCCGTGACTCTTACGTCTAGGCCAGTGGCTCTAGAAAATTCTATCAGAGCTATTTTCTGGTAAGACAATGATGATTCTTGCCCTGTCTCTAAGTGCTTTGGAGGCATTTCCACTTTGATGTTCTGCCAAAACACCAAAAGTTAAAATGAGATCTCAACTCTTAATCTAGTCACTCTTCCCAATTTCTCGGCCTGGACCAAAAGTACCAATTCTTCTTGCTTCAAACCTCATATGTTCTTTCTGAACACCCTTCTTAAGCCATCAAACACCAAGTGTAGTAGATGTTTTATTCTAAATGTCTCTCACGTCTCTTCCTCTGCTCTCTCAGCCACCACCATGGTCCTGGCTGCATGATTACAACTGCCTCTGAACAACAGGTCAGCAGGAATCCACTGACCAAGCCGACTCCCATAGGCATCCCCATGCTCTCCCGCCTTTCTTTGTGACACTTACCTGCTCCCACATTTTCAACAGCACCTGCCACCTACACTGGGTTGTGTGTCAGTCATTCCATCTATGTCTGTCCCCACCTCCTGACAGGTTTACTACTTAGCACAGACCTTCTGAGTTCACTTCCCTGGCCTCAGGAGGTCACTGCTCTCACATCCTCCTCTTTCACTATCTGCAAGCTAAACTCACTTTGTCTTTCAACTGATTCATCATCATCCTTCTGCTCCTTTGAACTCCCCTGAGACTTAGAACCGGCACCACTCCCTCTCAGTTTTGCCTTTCACTTTACACTTTCGTGGGCATTTTGATCCTGACATAGGAAAGTTAACCTTGGCTTTCTCATTTGAAGACAAGGAGCTTCTAGAAAGCAGAATTTATATTTATTCTAATTATCTTCAGTACATACCCTTAATGGGCACTCAACAAAACCACTTCACTGATATTTATTAGTGTTCTCTAGGCCAGACCCAGGCAGATGCAGACAACTGCTTAAAGGGAAGTTAAATATTACTTTTTGTTTATTGTTTGTTCTTTCAAAAATCTCTTCAGCTTCCTGAAATAAGCCTTAGGTGGTAAGACAGATGCTGAGATGGTTCTTGGTCAACACGCAGAAGCGTCAAACTCTTCTTGGTGACTAAGCATCATTACCAACAGTATTTACTTCCCAAAGTCGGCTTCCAGAGGGCCTGGCCCTGGCCCAAAGTCAGCGCTGTGGTATTCACAGCTCATCTGTCCTTACAAATCAGCTGAGAGTGAAAAAGGAATCTGCTAACTTATAGCAGACATTTCATCCTGTATGTTGTTTTAAGCAATTTAGGCAGTCAATAAAAAAAAAAAAAAAAAGACAGTTTCTTTATGTCTTTACTTTGCACTAAAACAAAGTTCACTCTCTCTTGCTCATACTCAAGCTAGATTGCCCAGGGGTCAAAAAATAACAGGGAAAAGGAAGCCCTCCCTTCTTGGAGAAGCTGAAGAGTTCCTCCCGCCCAGAGCTCTCTGCCTCTGCTAGACCATCAAGCAAAAAACGGTAGGAGGGTTTATAAGCAGGTTGGATACTTAATGCACCTGGGTGAAAAGAATTTTAAAAGTAAGATTCCCACATTAAAATGTTTTACAGAAGAATTTCCCCAGTAAAGCAGTTACTAATGGGCCTAAAATGGGAGGGGGAAGCAGGCATCACAAATATTCCTTCACGCAATTCACTGCAGTTGTAAGCAGCCTCCCAGGTTTCAGAAACTCGGAACAGCTCTTTTCCTATCAGCCAGCCAGCCTGTCTGTGTGTGTGTGTGTGTGTCTCTCTCTCTCTCTCTCTCACTCACAGTATCTACCAGTCCTCAGTATTCAGACAGAAGAAACAAATGAGATTCAGAGAAAAACTGGCAGAATATACAAAGACATTCTACTGCAATAAAAAATAAATGAAGGACTGGGGTCGTGGCTCAGTGATAGAGCGCTTGCCTAGCATGTGTGAGGCCCTGGGTTCGATCCTCAGCACCTCATAAAAAAATAATAACAATAAATAAAGTTCTAAAAAAGGTTTTAAAAAATAAATAAATGAAATAATAAAGTATATGAAGACTCATCAAATTCATAACCATAAAATTTCAAAGGGAATTTCATTTCCCTTGTGGCACAAATTAAGAAAATAAGGTGTACATATTTATCTTATGTTCCTTCAACACTTCTTTAAACATGTACTTTATAAATGGATTTCATTAAATGTCAGACAAATGTTAAAAAAGAAAAAAAAGAAAGAAAATAAGGTGTAGAGAAACTCAGAATCTGGCCAAGGTCATGAAGTGACCTAGCCCAGATCTGGCTTTAGCTCTCCTGCTTTCTCACAGAACTCTTCTTCGCACAGCATGATGTGACACTGCATGGGAAGAGCTGCCTGAGTGCAGGCCTGGGCCGGGTCTCCGTCTTGTGGAACTTTAAGTTACTACATGGGGGTGATGGTGGTTGCAAAAGAATAGCTTCTAGCTTGGGAGTCCTTGTTACCCATGTATTTTACACCACAGATATATCTCTTGCCAGGTTGATTGTAAACAGAATTGTTTTAGACAATTTGTATTTTAAATCCAATAGGGAAGTTGTTATATGAAGAAATACTAAAGCTAAGAACATTGTCCCTAGATTTCTTTTATAAATCCAAATACTCATGAGATTGGATTTGCTTATCAAAGCAGCTTACTACAGAGAAGGTAGCTCTGTTAGAAGACAGTGCCTGCCTAGCATACATGAGGCCTTGGGTTAATTCTCAGTACCACTGAAAACAAAAGCAAAATCAAAACAATAAAAAGAAGAGTCCACTTTATTATTACTATTATTTTAGAGAAGAACACTAAAATCTTAATTTTCATATAAATTTTTTCTACACATATTTCTTATTCTGCTACAGCTGGAAAATACTGATGAGGACAGATACTGGTTAAAAATAAATAAGTAAATAAATAACTCCCCAATAAAATAACAGGGTTACTAAAACTACCCAGTCCTCAACAATTTATAATTTTTATTTCGCTTTGGGGTCAGAATTTCATATTCACTAACATACAAACTATAGGATCCTAAATTTTTTCTGTAAAGGAAACTTGCAGACATCCTTTTACTTTCTCATTAATCCATACGGTAAAATTAAATATGGCATTCTCAAAGCTATAAGTGAAATTTGGCACCAAAATATGATAAAACTATATTCAGGGATATGTCTTAAGAAAAAAGGAACTATAAAAGATACTAAGCAGAGTAAAAATTTACATGGGTAATAACAAAAAGAGTTTGAAACAGAAAGCAATGATGCCCTACGGGATACTCATCCTACACGAAGGGTGGCAGAGGGGAGAGGAGCTCCTCGCTTTTCATGCACCACATCAGGCAGGACAGCCACAGCAGAGGAGGACACAGCTTTGTCTAGGCCCCAGGAATTTACATAGTCCCATAAAATACGGTGTCAGGTTTTTATCCCTGTGCTATGCCCTTCTCATCTCTAAAGCAGGGACAGAGATCTGCAATTCTAAAATATTTTTTTTTAAATCAGGATGATTTTATAATCTGCCTTCCTTGCACTGTTCTCTCCACCAGGCTTTCCGCTGGGACACATGGAAATGTGTCTAAAATGGCTTCTAAAACAATGGTTTGTTTTATTAACATGTTTCTTAACAGTAAGTCCTACAGCAAAACGTTTCCAATTCTACTACTTTTCCATCTCATGTCCTCAGTCCTCAAAAGGCCTAAAGCACTAAAAATGTAACAAGGGCGGAGTCTATATTCTATCCACATTGGGAACTTAACAAAACATATACAGGAAAACTGCTCAACAAAGTGATCAGCCCATTAAGTTGTTGAAGGCTGTTATTCAGAAAATGTCTACACAACTACACACTGTCAAACAGCCTTTTCAGATTGTAGTACTTCTTGGCAAATTTCCATTTAGAATTTAATCCAGTGAAGTATTCTGTAAAGCTACCTATGTCTTATTGGAACTTAATCTGGTAAAATGCCCCATAAAGGTACCTGTATATGATTTCTAAAATCAAAAGACAATTAAGTCTTATGGAAAGTATATTGAATCTGGAGCCAGAAAAACTGGATTCTAACTATACATAAGTCATTTGCCTCATCTGCAAAATGGGAAAATACCCCAACTATCTAAAGAATGCCATATGAATCTTCAACTGCCTATACAACAGGGTTATTCTTTAAAGCAAAGAGAAGGCATTTCAAATGATTTCTAAAACACAGGCTGCACATTTTAATACATTTTTCAAATATGCAGACTGATTTAGACATTTCCAAGGAAATATTTTATTCTGCCTTCTACTTTCTCTCATGGCATCTGTTGTTACTAGCAACTAAAGAAAAGTAAAATCTAATGTCATTAACAGTAAACCCAAGACCTACAGCCTTCATTTAATTGCGGGGCTGGGGAGGTGGACAGAGAAAAGCAAATGCAAAGTTAAACAGAATGAGGATGAGAAGCCAAGGAGGAAGGCAGAGGAAATCAGGCTGACAAATAAAAACAAGAAGTCCATCTTCCTCCTCTCCTGGCTCCTACTGATGGCAGACGGAGTGTGTAATCTGCTGAGAGACCAGATTTAAGGCCTCCTTTTGGCATAGTCCATCCATGAATTATTAACGTTCGAAGAAGCAACAGCACATCCGCTCACAGCAATCAAAGAGGATAATGATGATTAACCAAGGTGGGATTATTAATCCCTCACATCCCTTTCCTATGTGTCTCCCTATTTTCATTCTCCTCTGGGTCTGACTGCTTTTGGGGCAGTATATTTTGAGCTACAACCTTAACATCAAATTTGATACCTCCATAGTAAAAAACTATAATTGACAAATTATAAATCATTTAAGAAGAAATATACACATATATTCTAAACATACATATTATTGACCACTATGATTCTGATGAAGCAAAGAAAAATAATGGTGGTTACAAATTCTTTCTGGACTCAAAATCTTTGAAGATGAACTGCTTTGCAGGCTGGTAAAAAAAATCCAGGGTTAATCACAGGTGGACTGAGCTGAAAGTCATCTGAGTCATCTGGAAAAGTAGGGTCTTCCTAGACTTCGGTGCTTACAGTGACCCTGTGGGTCTCACACTGGAGCACCTGTTAAAACAGATTCCAGGCCCCACCCCCAGGGACAATGTCAATTTGCACTGGGCCTGAGAGTCCCCAGGGGGTGATGATGCTGCCTGTGTAAGCAGCACGCTATTACCACTAACTAACCAAAAGCTTGCTTCTAGTTGCCAAAGATGTGCAGGGCATGAGAGGAATTCAGAAAGAAATTAAAACCAACCTAAGGGAGAAGGAAGGTTAACTCAAAAGATAGAGATGAGACCCGTGTCTCTGTTTCCCCCCTCGCCCCTATGACAGGCCAAGATGCCTCAAGGGCTCTGCAATAGGAAGATGAACAGTTAACAAATGGCCTACATGAACATGAGATTGAGAGGTAGATTAATTTACAACTTCTTCCCAAAACATGAGAAACAAAACTGAAGTCTTCTTCTTCCTTGGCCATCTTCTTTCCTACTCTCCCCTCTACTTAGGATTTGGCTTTAATGTGTCATCTATCCTCAAAAAATGAATAAACCCTAACAGTCTCACTCCAACCTCAGTTGACCATGTAACATAACAGAACACTCTTCCAGACCCTCAATACCTAGCTGAGTAAGACTCCAAAAACCAAAAGTAGAAAATTAGCAGAGGCCTTAGGCAAGGGCCACAAACAAAGAAATGCATTTTGAAGTACCTATTAAAAGAGTAAAACATGAGCAAATAGCTAGATGGATAAATAAAATCTGTTTTGGGGGCATTTGCAAATGCACAAAATGCAAACAGGCACTGCAGCAGAGAAACAAGAAAGAGGCCCACCTGTGGAGGGCACAAGGCTAGGCTTCCACAGGCCCAGGGACACAGAGCCACCTCACACCCAGATGTGCTGAGCGCATGGGCAGGACAGCCTTGGCGGTGCACAGTGCCCGGCTCCAACATCCATCGAGCAGCTAATCCTTTCACTATTAGTACTTGATCAGGGGGAAAAAGGAAGAAAACCCTACTGAACAATATTCTCTGCTTCCTTCTATCCCTAGTAGCTCTAAGGATTTGGTACCCACTCCTCTTAGTAATGATAGCTCCTGAGGATACTTAAAAGGCTGAGGCAAGGGGGGAAGGTGGCAAAGAAAGAGAAGAATGCAAAGGAAAGGAAGAGGGAAAGGAAGAGGCAAGAAAAGACAGACAAATGGAATGAACGGATGAAGGAGGGACAGAAAAGGAAGGGGAGAGGGAGGGAGAAAAAAGCAGAGGAGGAGAGATCAGGGGTAAAATAGAAAGCAAAAAAAAAGTGGGGGGCAAACAAACAAAAAACCTTTCCCCCAATCTGCTCTAACCCTGACGCTGTAGTCCACCTACAGTTCCAAATACGGCACCTGTGCCAGGTTGCCACCACGCATTTCTCTTGGCAGCAATGACCTACTCAGACAGCACAAGGCCAGCAACAGGCTCCAGTGTTAGGAAGTTCAAACCTCCTGAGCCCCTTCACAGGAAGGAGAGCAACATCTGGTCATTTTCTGTTCCAAAGTATAACCTCGGATGGGAACATGAGGTTTGTCCCCACTCAGTAGAATCCACAGGCTCTTCTAAGTAGCATTTTCATCCTTAGAACTGACATAGTTAACCAGCTAGTTTTTCACCTAGGAACGAAAAATGGAAATATCACTTCAAAAAAAAAATAGGGAAGAAAATGTCCAAGAGGAAACAGGGACAGAACTTTAAAAAATGCAACCAGCAGTGAAAGAATTGGCTTAGCATCTCTGCAGAAAAGAATAGTATAGAAGTTACCCAACCCAGTCCACTACTTGACGCCTTCCTCAGAAGGTATGATAAAAAGAATACATAGCAACGAATAAAAAACCCATCTGGTTTCAAGTTCCACCTTCGATAATAACTAATCTCTTTATCTTGATCTCAATTTCTTCTCCTTCTAAACAAAGACAATGCCAACATCCTTTGGACCCATCTTAACTCTGCAGTGACGAACATGTCAATGATGGGCAAAGCCCACTGAAAAGTTCTATGCAAATGGCAACATTATCATGATGCACTCCTCAGAGGTCACACAAAATTCCTGGCCTGTTACTTCCCCCCTAAATCTTCCAAATTAGGACAATGTCACAAATCTTCTCACCAGCCTTCGAAATGATTTGAAGGGGATAATGAAATGATGTACCAGTTGTGAAATCTACACGTCTCAAATCACATTTCAATCAATAGGAAGCTTTTTCATTACAGAATAAAGGAAATAAAGGAAAAGACTGCACATAATTTTATAGGAATTGATCACCTCTAAGCTGTGAGGGCTATTTTTACAGTCTATCTCTAATACACACTTCATGTGCTAATGTTAAAAGATACCTATTTTCCTTGTCATTTCAAACAGAAGATGTCTCGAGTATCTGGTCAAAAAAGCTCAACATTTTTAAAACAGTGGCTGTTCCAAGAACTCAACAGAGCAGTCTAACAGTCAAAAAAAAAGTGTGTCATGGAGCCATTTTCTAAGTTTTCTGAATTAAGCATGTCTTGCTTTTGTAATTAGGTGAAGAAAGTGAGTTTCCATCTGGTTCTCATTTATACTCTCAAAATCCCAGATGTGCCAGGCACAGTGGTGCACACCTGTAATCCCAACAGCTCAGGAGGCTGAGGCAGGAGGATCATGAATTCAAAGCCAGCTTCAGCAATGGTGAGGAGCTAAGCAACCCAATGAGATCCTGTCTCTAAACAAAATACAAAACAGGGCTGGGGATGTGGCTCAGCAGTCGAGTGCCCCTGAGTTCAATCCCCAGTACCCCCCCCCCAAAAAAAATTAAAATATCCCAGCTTTCCTTGTCATTTCATTCCCTCACCATTAACTCCAAGGTGAAGGCACACTCTCTAGTTTCGGTCAAGAGTGCCCAGTCTGTGAAAGAAGAAGGCAGAAGTTCTTTACAATCAATGATCACTTCTGAGCCGCTGCCTAGCTTCCTCCACAGAGCAGGACACTGCACAGCCCTGCAGCTGGATTCTAATTTCAATTCCATGCCAGGAGGGCAGTACCAGGTGCATAAGTGTGACCTATCTTGCACACTCAGTGCCACCCTTTTCAGTTCTCTGCCTAGTCTTCTTTTCATCAGTCTGTTTCGTTAGTTCACATTTATTTACAAGGGCAGTTAGTCCAGGGAGGAAGAATTTGCATAAGTCAGGAGTTCATGTTCTGTGGAATGTCAACTCTTCATTTCATGCTGTCTCCTAGCAGTGAATAATTTTGCTATAGATATATTCCTATATTCTGGAGTATACATAAAGTTGAGAGCTTTGTCTGTGTCTTTAAAAACCAAATAAACATAATATCCTCAGACAGCCAAATCATATTACACGATACAAGATTTCAACATTCCGGCACACTGCCAGAGCTTAATGGCCAGTTAGACACTAAGTAAGGAAATGGGTCTGCATTAAACCTACAAATAAGACAACAATCAATAGTTCAGTATTACAGTAACAATTTGATGTGCCCTTTAAATTGCTTCTAGCATCATCCTTCTAACCCAAGCTCAGCTTCAGAAACAAAACAAAGAAGGTCAAGCAAGAAGTTGAACACAACCCATTTTCACAAGCACAACGATGCTCCAAGATTTCACAGAAATCCTTTACAGTGTACCTGTAGGGCAGCAAACCTGAGAAATAATAGGCTGGGCTTTAGACAGTAAATTAAACTGACAGCTCAGCAAGCAGAAAACTGTGGCAAAAAAGCAAGCACCTGGAGATAAACAGATGAAGCAGGCTTGGCTTCCTATGAAACTGGCCTCCCCTCAAAACCCAGCAGGAGTTGTACTGAGGATTAGAAAGTATGCTCCAGTTTTTCTCTCAATAAACGTTAATTCACCGAGTTCATGTAAATAAGACCAATGCCCACCAAATCCGTCTGAAAAAATGGTTCCTCTTTCTCTGGCACTGTGGGCTCTCTATTCTTTATTTTGCTCTAAATATGCAAACAGTTACACTTCTATTTTATACTTCAAGCCTGGCATACCTAGCTTCTGAAGGTCTTGGGTTCCCTTTCTGGGAAATGGGATTAACAGTAAGTATCCATCTCAGAGAGCTGCTGGGAAGAGGAGATGAAGAAGCCCAGAAAGTGCGCAGCACAGCGTCTGGACGTAATCCATGCTCATTAAACCTCAGCTTTGCCTCCCTGGTGTTAGGTGGGATAAAAGAGAAGACAGAAATTTAAACTTGTCTTTTTCTTTTTTTAATATTTATTTTTTACTTGCAGGTGGACACAATATCTCCATTTCATTTTTTTGTGGTGCTGAGGATGGAACCCAGTGCCTCGTGTGTGCTAGGTGAGCACTCTACCACTGAGCCACTACCCCAGCCACGAAACTTGTCTTTGAATGGTGGTGTTTCCATGCACAGGGAGGGAGGGAGGAAGGAAGGGAGGGAAGGAAAAAAAAAAAAGAAGAGACGAAGGGAAGGAGGCAGGCAGGCAGAACTATTTAAACTCACACTGCTAGAGTATAATCAAAGGAGCACTACCAATCTGTAGAAGATAAAGTACAAATACTGAGAATCAGCAGTTAGAAAATTTTATAGCAATCTGACAGAGTAATTTTATGTCTATTGAATCTAATTTTAAAAATCAGGGCTTGTATTTTACATGTCTTTATTTCACTTTTTCCTAATGATTTATTTTTATTGCATTTTATAAAAGTATCTCTCATTCTTAGGCAAGCCGGGCTGTGGGGGAATTGGTTAAGAAGCACTGATTTGCTAAAAGCACCTTGAATGAATAACACCCATCACTGTATTCTTCAACACTAAGACATCCCAGGCAGCCTCATCACAGAACCAAGCGTTTCTGTAAACGCAGGTAAACCTCAAAGGATCCACCAGGCCCTGCTCATTTAGAGACAAGTCATGCTGACACAGATTGATATGCACTATGAATAAGAGAATCAATGAGAGAACTGGATACTCCCAGCAAATACTACACAGTGTTTTCTGAAATTAAGTATATCATAATTTTCCATGACTGTTTCTACCTGATCCTGAGACAGTAACAGCACTGCAAAATACTTAAAAAAAAAAAAAAAAAGGAGTGGAGGAAAGCCTTTCTCATATCTTTTTGCTCATGCAAGTCCAAGAAATAATTAGGCAGGAATAATAAAAAGCAGCCTGCACATCCACACTCCCACTTATATTCTGCGGACCTGATCCTCCCCTTTGTTTTATAAATTAAACAAACAGCCCAGTCCTAGCTGTAAATATGCTTTATAGGACAAGGGCTCTTTCTGAGCAATTTCTCGGCAGGGTGTCACGCCCAGCCCTGCTCCTCCGCAAGCTCTGCAGCAGTGCTTCAAGCTGCCACAGTTTGCTAAAGAGCACAGGCAGGATTTTGCTGAGGACACCTCAGCCTCGCAACCACTCCACAGTGAGGAGAGGTCTGACCCTCTGTCCTCCATGATAATTAAAGTGGCACGTGCACCACTGCTGACCTTGTGATCACTGCAGACAAGCGGCTTTCACAACCAAGGGCCTGCATAGCTGCCAGCAACCGGGACTAGGGAACTCACTCAGCCTCTCAACGTCTGAAGTGTAAGATGGAAGCTGAGCGTTTGTGAATCAGAAAAAATTGCTTTAAACAAAAGCGGTACACACTGGTTCTAAATACAGGTCCTGTAACCGCGGGATGCTGCTCCCCACCTCCTCTTGTTTTTTCCTGGTCCTCACCAAACACAATGACAAAAGGAAGTGAAACTAACTTTCCTCCATTGGATCCATTCTCTGTTTTTCACAGAATGTGAATTTGTAGGGAGACACTAGCAATCTGAGCCCCAAAGTTTTTTAACTTGGGGGCGACACTTTGCAACTACCACCAATCAAGAGAGCCATGTCAGGATGCAGGCCTGAAAGCTCTGAATCGGATATTCCAAAACGGAAATAAGAGATCACAAAGCGCAGTGGCAAGCAGATCAAAGTGGTGCACCAGGCTGCCATCTGAGAATGACAGACTGGTCTACAGTAATGCATTCGATATTCGACGAGGCTTTAACTGCCATTTAAATCACATCCACTCCAGTATCAAATAGTTCAGCAGATAAAAAGCCTTCCCATTTCTGGCTCCTGAAACCAAGCAATTTAAAGATCCCAGACTGAAGATGACAATACATGTTCCTCATCTCCCGAGTGCTGGGGCATCAATAGATATCGGCAGGTTAAGAGAGAGCAAGGGAAGGAGGGAGGGGATGACTCAACTCCAGTTCAAAGGCACCAGAGCCTCGCCAATACTGAAGTGCTCTATTAAAATGTTAGATAAATATTTTAGCTATGGGCTTGTTCCAAAATACTCTTATAGAACCATTCCAGCTTTTTTCTTCTTTAAGTTGGTAATCGATATTCTCTTGCTCACTACAGGATACAAGAAACCTCTGAGAAGACAAAAAGGCCTGTCATTTCCTGCTTGCCCAGAATGCATTCAGCATCCATTTACTTGCTTATTCTGAAAGCCCTGCATTCAGTGTGAATGGATAAATAAAAGGACTGAAATCTTATGTGCCTGGCTCACATAAAAGCAGTTTTTCACATTTTCTACAAACACATTTTAATTCCAAAGTTACCATTTTTAATTCCATTCACAGAATACTTTAATGAATCGCATGTTTTGCCACCAGAAACAATGCCTACCTTTTCCCTTATCAGGAACAGGAAAAAAATTAAAGTATTTCTGTTCTTAGTACAGTAATCAGCATTAGGCTACCTGATAATAAACACAAAACAAGATGGCACATTAGCCTGCCTCTGGAAGACCCCATTTTAGTTTTTACAAGTTTGCTAGTTTTTCCCAGCTCAGAGATTTATGCTGAGTCATTTATGTATGACAAGAAACAGCAAATATTCATGAGTTTTAAGCAAGATAGTATAGACTCCATCCACTATGTTCACACATGGAACAAAGCATTACACGACTGTGCCTGAAAAAGAATCACCTTGCGTCTTTGCCACATGCAGTTCAGCCTCTACACCTAAAACATACCTGGTATCCCAGGAAAGGGCTTCTCTCTGACTACTAGTGTGGATCCATGAGAATTTGCTAGTGAGTTCAAGAGCATTAACTACAGGCTGTGTGAAGTCCAGTGTAGATAGCTGATTTAAGCTTGAAAAGGGCAAAACACTAATTCCCATTTAAGAGGTCTACAAATGCAAAGACAGGTTACCCTAAGCTTTCCACAGATTCTCTTAGGGGCGAGAGGAGTATATAAAGGAGATAGATAAACAAATGCTAACTAAAAACCTGGAATATAAGAGGCATGGAAGAGTCCCATATTTTTATATTATGTGAAAAACATTAGAGAGCAAAGTCTTACTCCTTCAGAATTCATAGCCTATAATTCAAAATTTCTACTCATTCAATTTAGGCTAGGTCACCATTTTGCACAGAGGAGCGGCTCAAGCACATTCAGTACAAAAACAAGATGCAAGATAGGTGTGTCAGAATACTTCAATCATGTCTCAGAATTGTCATACAAAGTATGTGTGCAAATAGATGCAAATCTTTGTGAATGAATTTTATCTCTTTCTTAGATTTACTACAGCAGCTCTGTAAGAACTCTCCTTGGCACACATTTAGCCATTTTAGTTTCCAGAAACAGATGAAATGACAACTGCATTTCTTTCAATCTAGTCCAAGAATTAGGACACTGCTCACCCATTTCAATTGCACTTTCCCTCAACTGATGTGAACTAGATAAAAGATAAAATAAAAGTGGTTTGAATACCCTCTATCTTTCCAAGGATAGAAAAAAATATTATGGATACAGTGTGATAAGTTTTTGGCAAGTTAACCATCTTTGTACCATTAATTTGGATGTGATAGATCAGTTTTCCTGACTCTAATTTTCTTATGGTTATTTTATCCTTCGTTTAAGATTTCTCTTCCTCTTTACTGATAAAAGACTGATATTCATCCAGAGACTTAGGCAGATTATGAGGACCTTTGAAATAAAGGTTTTTGTTTTATTTCTGGTATCAAGAGCTGAGTTTTCACTAATATTAGAATTGGCTGTTAAGTAAATTGGCTGCTCCAACAACCTATTCTTCATAATTTTACTTTGTAAAGAAGCATTAGAAAGCTCCCTTTTCCTAAGCAGTAAAGCCAACATATTATATTGGGAGGCTATGAAGAAGACGGATCTGAGAAGACTATGGAAGAGGTAGTATCTAAGGAAATCTCAAGAGTCTTAGACTGAAATTAAAGTTTGCATATCGTGTAAGAGCTACTCCATAGGGGCTACTCCAGGCTAAGGAAATATGATAAGCAAAGACCTACAAGTATAAAAGAAAAAAGAAAGGGTTAGCAACCTGTTAGTTGAAACACAGAATATACATGCACAAGGCAGCTCCTCCTACCTGGGCACATACCACCATTTATACCTATACTAATCCTGAAATCTACATATTTAATACTTTATGAAAAGAAGACTATTTCTAGTTGAAAAAAAAATGTGTCTGTAGAAGTCTCTCAAACACAATATAGACTGTTTGTTGACCTGTTTTCAGAGAGTAGCTCCTACTGAACTGTGGAATCGAGTAGGGGTAGTCAGTCTCACTTCCCCAAGTCCCAAAGAGAATACCAAGGATAAGATCAGATACATGGTTGGGACTTGCAGTCACTGGAACAACTAACAATAGATACCTTATCCTAATACTTCATACTCCAATTGGCTGTGAATTATAGTCAGATTTGAACACATTTTATATTTACAAAGTTTTAAAATTTCTGGCACAATCCACTCTGGATTTGTAATGGAATGAAGTGTGGCCCCACAAAAAGATATGTGCAAGTTCTAACCCTTACTACTGGTAAACATGATCTCATCTGGACATAGGTCTTTGTGAATGTTAATTAAGAATCTTGGGATGAGATCATTCTGGAGCTATGATGGGCCCTAAGTCCAATGACTGGTATCCCTACAATAGAAAGGAAAGGTAGACTGGACAAAAGGGAGAAGCTATAGAGATGGAGGAAGAGCCTGGACTTATACCACAGGCCACGGAGAGCTAAACACACCAAAAGGGGCGGAATCAAGAAGCTGAGGAGGGAGTGTGGTGCTGCTTGATTTCAAATTTCTGGACTTTGAAACTGTGAAATAAATTTCTATAGTTTATGCCACTCACTGTTTGTGGTAATTTGTTGCAGCATCCCTAGAAATGTAGATTTATCAATAACACCACTGCTTTGACCTAATGCAATTTAGAAATATTATTTCTTAATGTTGGGAAACTACAGCTCCTGTTTTTAAGTCCTACCCAGGCTATTTCCACCCAGCCTTTTTGAAATACACACGCATTCTAGGGGAAAAGTCCAAAATATTATCGAACTACATAAATTTGTACTTTATTATTATATGATACAATTTCTTTTTAAAAATATTTATTTTTTAGTTGGACACAATAGTTTTTTATTTTGTTTATTTTTATGTGGTGCTGAGGATCGAACCCAGGGCCTCGAACGTGCTAGGCAAATGCTTGACCGCTGAGCCACAACCCCAACCCCTATATGAGACATTTCATCCATGGTATATTGGTCTGTTCAGATCATAGAAAAGATGTGTAATCTGCCTTCAGTATTTTTTCTCCAAGGACAGGAGTGAGCTAGTGGATTTCTGTAAGAGGACTTGTACTCAAGTACCACAAAGTCACTTTGAATAGATCAGCAGTCATTTTAGCAGTATCTCCAATTACATTACTGCTTCTTTCCTCTATTACACAAATTTGTAGGCCTTTTTATGGTCATTTCCAAAAAACAGAATCAATAAACATTTTAAGAAATTCTACTACGATCATCCATGTGTATATTTAAGTGGGTTTTTTTAAAATATACTACCATTGCTGGCCACAGCAATTTTTTTTAAATGCAGTCTCGATGCAGGCCAACATCACTGATTATGACAAACAACAAAACAGTAACAAAAAAAATCATATTAATTTCAAGCTCCATTAGAAACAGAAGGAAATATAATCAATAGTTACCAAATTGAAAAGAACAATCTATACATGGGAAAATACCCTTTCAAGCTTTTAAGAAATGCAAACAATGGACAGTATAAAGTCCTGGACAGCGTCTGTCAAAAGATGCATAAGCATTTCCTTTCATAAATAGTACTTGAAGGATCTTATAAAAGGATCTAATAATTTCACTCTGGCTGATATTTGGCATTTGAGATTGGGTACACTCTCCACGCCCCCCACCCCCCAAAAAAAGTACTAGTTGAAAAAAATCTAAGTTTATATACAAAAGACCATTAGATTTATGGTATATGAATTCAACAAGACTATTAAAATAAACAGGAAGAAAAGATCATCAGATAGCATATCTGGCTTTTCTAAAACCAAATGTCCAATTTTACACTTGTTTCAATTACAAAATTTAACTGAAAATATCCAATTTCACTTTTATTAGATAACCAACACGTTATGAGAAGAATTAAGAGGACCACTCCATGCTAAAGATGCAAGGTAGCTTATCTTTTACATTTGACAACTATACAAATCAGGGGCAGACATGATACTCCCTTGTGTATGTGAAGTTTTAAACATTGGTTGACTAAACCCTACAACAATTAAAACCCCCAATCCCTATTGATAAACTTAAACAGTTTGGATCAGTCCAAGCCCGAAACTTTTAGATCAAAGCTGCATTTTTTTTTTCCCGTAAATCTTTGCTTGTAAGAATATGAAATCAACAGAGAACTTACTTCATGACTACCAAGTCTAGAGCTTTACTTCAAGTCTAGATAATAAACTTTAAAAAAATATATTTTATTTACTTATTTTTTTAATTGTAGATGGACATAATACCTTTATTTTATTTATTTATTCATTTTTATGTAGTGCTGAGGATTGAACCCAGGGCCTCACACATGCTAGGTGAGGGCTACACCGCTGAGCCACCACCTTCACCCCAAGATAATAAACTCTTAATTAGCCTCAAAAATTATCTTGGATTGATCATTTGCTTTTCTGAAGCTACTGTAGAAAGTCCAAGAGAGGTGATTTTTTTAAAAAATGGTATTGAAGATCCAACCCAGGGCCTTGGGCACGCTAGGCAAGCACTCTACTACTGAGCTATACTCCCAGCCAAAGAGGTGAAATTTTTAAATGGAAACATCTTTAACCGCAAAATTCAAAGAGTTCCCACACAGGACCAAAATTCATGGCCATGCTCTTTCCAAATTAAGTAATTCTCTTTGATGTGACAAGCATGTATTGCTAGGACACTCTCTAATTGGGGGTGTTGCAGGACTGTGTTCTTGCATTAAGCACAAAGTTAGACGAGCTGATCACTGCTACTAGATACATTTATAAACCCGCCAAAATCTCAATGGAGTACCACATCAGTAGGATGCAGGAAGTGCATTAATAAATGCAACTGAGTATTCCAAATAGATGTTCCAAGAATGCCAAAGAAAAAAGTTAAAGGCAGCTACTTTTTCAAATAAACATCTTTTTTGATATTTTTAACATTAAAAACACCCAAACAAAAAGAAACCAACCTTTTAGCCAATGCCATTTCTTTCCACACTGTTGGAAAGTTAGGCACTGTTCCTAAAATATATGTTGACTTTTCAAATTATTTGAGCTCTGTCCCATTCAGCTCACCTGGTCCCTACTCCATGTGTTTGTTTATAGAACACCAAGCAGTTACACTGGAGGTGGAGAGGGTAGCTAAAAAAAAAGTTTGAGTATACATGCTATTTTAAGATTACATGGAAATGAGAAGGCAGCTATACATTGACAGGCAAATGTGATTTAATATATATAACCAGAAAAAAAAAAACTGGACTTTCATACTTTGGAAACATATCAACAAGTGGAAAATTTATGACTGTCTGTAGTTACTCAGCTCTCAACTAAAGTATAGGTTTCTAAATTAGAATAAATACAATTGAAACATAGCCATCAGAAGGTCTAAAATGGTTCTTAGGAAGACTAGTGGGGTAGAGTATTAATTCAAAGTAAGCCTAAAAGAATAACGTAATTAGAACCCATTACTACTAAGATCTGCCTGTTCAGGGCCTTAGTTCTTTTCATTTCAGAGATAAATAAAGGTAGGGATAGTAGCACACACCTGTAGTCCCAACTACTCAGGAGGCTGAGGAAGGAGAATTGATTGCTTGTCCCCCAGGGGTGGAAGCCAGGCTGGGAAACACAGTGAGACCCCATCTCAACAACAACAA